>NC_045558.1:50763315-51363315 GCF_009769535.1 Thamnophis elegans | reverse complement strand
TTAAGTTACATAGATAGTCCTTGACTTACAACAGTTCATTTAGTGACTGTTCAAAGTTACAATGGCACTGAAAAAGTAACTTTTGACCATTTTTCACACTTACAACTTTTGCAGTATCCCCATGGTTATTAAATTTGGACATTTGGCAACTGACTCATATGTATGATAGTTGCAGTGTCCCAAGGTCTTGTGATAACCTTTTGCAGCCATTTTACAAGCAATGGAAAACCAGATTTACTTAATAACCATTTTACTAATTTAACAATTGCAATGATTCATTTGACAGCTCTGACAAAAAAAGTGGTAAAATGGGGCAAAACTCACTTAACAAATGTTTCACTTAACAACAGAAATTTTGGACTCAATTGGGGCCTTAAATCAAGGACAATCTGTAATTAAGATTAGAGGACAAATTATAGCCTTATATCAGTGGTGGGTTAGCAACATGGCTGGGTGTCCACCACATTCATGAGCACAGCATGCGCACAGCACACGCATGCGAACTTACCACCGGCGATGCTCCAGCTGCTCGGTGGAGTGTTGCGCAGACGCTGTACGTTCTGTGCACGTAAGCCCTGATCAACTCAAATACAGGTAAGGAGGGCAGGCGGGCCCAGCAGACACTGGTACGCCCGTACCGGGGCATACCTGTCATATCCCACCATTGCCTATTATTCCCAAAATTTGGAATTCTGCAGCAGTATAGAAATAGATAGCAACAGTTTTGAAGTAAACGTAGTCAAACTGAACTAGATATGAATAACTTGAAAATAACATTTTGTTCTGCAATACATCTAGTACTTGTATCTAGGAATATTAACTTTTCCAATAATGTTTAAATATCTGCTTACTCTGTTTACCTAGTAGGAAAAAGTGCCCCCCCCCCCCTCAAAACCATTATTTATGAATGGGAGGAGAGAGTTGGGCTAGATTGCCTGAATAGAATCGGAGAAACTGTTGAAAACATATTACCTGGAGGTGCCAATGGCTGCATTTGTCCTGCTGCAAAGCATTGGTGCCTAAGTCTGAAGATTCATTATGCTTGGAGTGACTGCATATCTGGTCATTCACTCTTTGTAACATCTAAACAAAGCTTCTTTCTCTTTACTTTACTTTCCTGACCAGTTATCTCTTTCTAAGAATATCAGAACTGGGCTTCCAAAATCTAGAGATCAGCAGATGCAGAAAACTGTTCCCTTTGCACCAGTATGTGAATCTTCATATTTGCAGCTCTCTTCCAATAGGACAACTACTTCTTATAGATTCCATTCAGTTTTGTTCCCATATTCTCTTTGTTCTCTTTCTTTCCCCTCCCAATGGAGTCATTCATTCTATTCTACTTTTCTTCTATTTGGCTGTTTCTTTACAAATGTATGTATATTATATTGATTGAAATTTGACAGGATTAGGAATCTAGTTATAAATACTACCAGAGGTAAAAATTTTACTTACTGCATCAACATTAAATATTTCAATATTCCATGCAAAATATTTCCGCATATATGTGGAATCATAAGGGTTAATTTATACAAAACATTCTTTCTTGTTATGATATCAGGGGTTAGGAAAACTGCCTCAGTTATCATAGGCTCTCTGAATGTTGCTAAAGTGATTTCTAAAAACTAAATACTATTTTTCGATATGACTGAAGCAGGAAACATGCAAAAAAATGCTGATATAACTCTTTAAATAAAAAGATGAATCTGTATTATTTAAAGTACTGTGGCACTTAGCAGCCCCTCATCCTGACCAAATACAAAGTAATTCCAAATAATATTTGAGTGTGTGTGTGTGTGTGGGAGAGAGAGAGAGAGAGAGAGGGAGGGAGGGAGGGAGAGACCTTAAACCAAATATTGTCTCCCTCAGTGATTGATCAAAACAACGGCAGAATAAAAATTCACTCACTATAAATGTAAACATTCTCAAGGATATCCCACCCCTCAAAAATAACCATTTCTTCCCTCCTCAAAAGTTAAAGGTTTCCCATGTTTTTATTGGTTAATATATTTATATATAACAGCCACATGCAGTAGCTAAGAAATCAAGATTAGGATACTGTTTTATGCTATTGTGCCATGGATATCCTAATCTTTAGTTGGTGGAGGAATTTAGCATGGGCAGGATCACTTTATTTTATTTTCAGTGTGTGTAAAATATTGAACCAGAAACTAACAAAGGAACTGGGTTCAGTTATTAAACATTAATGTAGAAAAAATATAACGCATTAATATTAATCAATTTAGCATGTTGCATGAATGTAACTGCTAGATCATTAATTCGATTAATTGGATTGTGTTAAAACAGTGGTGTGTGTACAATATATTTGGTCCTGTAGCCAGTTAAGCAAAAATGAGTATTATATGAATGGAGCTTCTATTCAGATATGATAGTTTTAATAGTATACTGTGACTGTCATATCCAATTGAAGGGAAGAGCAAGCAGCATCTAGGTCCCCCTGCCCCGATAGTATATTCTCTTATGGATGCATTTCAACAGTAATCCGTTTAAATGCTTTAAAAATCAGAAATAGGGTCAGTAGACATAAAAATTGCAGTGATCATACATTTTGTCAAAAATATGACCATTTTAAAATTCATGATCTGTATTTCTCTTTATATCTGAATATTCAAATCTTGCCCTTGCAAAATTTTAAGTATTCAAGAATTGGGGATATTCCTGCCTGCCTCCTAAGAGAGACTTTGAATTTGAATGTGATCTGAATGTCTGAGTGTAACTGTGAGTGACTCAATGAATGTCAGCTTTTCCTTCACGTTGAACCACCATTTGAAGAATATTAGTTTAACCCATTGTTTCATGAACAAGCAATGCTTTTTCAATCTTGTTTCAACTATCTAGAATATTGTACATTCTCATCCTGGGAACAAATAGCACAGCTCTTTCTTGGCCAAATGAGATTCACCAGAGTGTGTGTGCATATGTGTGTACATGTCAAGGACAGCTCTCTATATTCCCCTGAAATCCACTGCTCACCAGCAACAACAGTAGAATAGAATAGCAAAATTGGAAGGGACCTTGGAGATCTTTTAGTCCAACCCCCTGCTCAGGCAGGAAATCCTATACCATATCAGACAAATGGTTGTCCATTTTCTTCTTAAAAACTTCCAGTGTTGGAGCATTTACAGCTTCTGGAGGCAAATTGTTCCACTGATTAATTGTTCTACCTAATTAGTTCTAGATTGCTTCTCTCATTGATTAGTTCCCATTCATTGCTTCTTGTCTTGCCTTCAGGTGCTTTGAAGAATATTTTGACTCCCTCTTCTTTGTGGCAACCCTTGAGATATTGAAAGTGTTTCTTTCCATGTCTGCTTCTCCTATAGTAAGTGAGAAGAGTTTGTGTGTATATGCGTAAAAAAGAATGGGTTTGGTTTTTCTTTTTCACTTACTTATTTATAATTCTTTTTAAGCCTGAGAATTAACCTAGGTATGGAAGATCAAGCTCATTCTAAGCAGATATGCTTAAGTATCTGTAAGATGGGCAGCCAATAAGTTTTATAAGTGAATAAATAAATTACCAATATTTGAATGAAGACAAGTAATGATATTAAGGTGTAGTTTAATTTCATTTCACCCCAGCTTTTTAAAAATTTAATTTGGCCCCATGCAGCCTCCTGCCCATACCCTTTTTGCCATTGCAAATGGTGTCACTCTTGCAAAAAAAAAATTGCACATTTCCACCCAAAAATCAGTTCAGGTTGATAGCACTGTGTAGTTTGTTTCATTATTTTAATTTAATTCGAGATCCAATGTCCTCTATTCACCCATTATTCCAGGCAGCTTACAATGAAAACAACTTATATCAAGAAAAGAATGCACTAACTAGATGACTAACTCCATAACACAAATAAAACCAAACCCCCAAAGGCTTGAATTAAAAAAGAGATTACCAGCCACAGCTTATCCTGAGAAAGAAACCACAAAACTATACCAATGCTTTTGACTCATCCCTCATGCTGTTTGGATTTCAGGTACTTATCAGGAGCTGCTAAGCTGATTTGTATCAAAAGAATTAAAGGCCTTCATAGTAGCAGAACAAGGGAAAAATGGTAGTTTTATCTATTGTTGGAGAATGCTTGGCTGTTTTGAGGGACTATTTGTAAGCTATAATTTTCTCAAATGACTACATACAAAACAATGCAGCAAGGTTAATAAAAGGCACAGAATCCCATGTGTGGAAAATGCAAGGATAAAGTCAACAAAAGGCAAGAAACTAACATATTCTCCAGTGGGATATTTGGGAGTAGCATTGTGTACATTGTAATATCTCCTGTGGTTCTTGTAAGGTTTCCTGCAACTCCTTATTTTTCTTTTATTAGTTTAAAAACAAATCTCATGGTTGTTGCACCAGAAATTAAAGCATGGGCCTCTACCACTAACTTTGTCTCAGTTCCTATGTTATGCAGTGCAACAAGATGATTAACAATTTATTACTTAGCATAGTTTTTGCAATTTCAGACCCTTTTGGGTGTTTTTCTGAAGATTCTCTGAAGAAAAATGCATAACCATTTTTGAACGTTCTAAAGGAGGAGGGTGCTCAGATTGAGGAAGGCTGGTTTAGTAATGTTTGTTTGATAAAAAATAAAGCAAACAAGTGATAAGGTAGTATGAACTCAGTGACGTGCGATGAGGTTTATGGCTGGTGAGGAAAGCGGGCAAAAGCCGCCCTGCTGCCCCGGCGCCATGTCTGACATAGAGGCGTCCCGCCTCTATGTTGGCCATAGCGCCGGGGCGGCAGGGCGGCTTTTGCCAGCTTTCAAGAGGCAAAAGCCATCCTGCCGCTAACTTTACTCCAGTCATGTAATGCGTTGATTGTGGTAAAACATTCAATTGCTGTTATTTTACAGTGGGTTAATGTTAACAGAAGTATCATCAGCTAAATAAGAAATGTGAGCTATATGTAGAAGAATCTATTGTAAAACACTTGAAGGAAGTGTTGAAGGAACTTCAACTGTTTGCTTAAACAAATTAACAAAAAACCATGTCTTCTTTGTGGGATATTGGAAAGATTCCTGACAGCAAGTTAATGTGTCTTAAAACTTCATGGCGACTTCCTCTTTTCCATATATCAAGTAGTGAAATAATCTTCCATTTGCCTAGGGCTGAATAAGATGTATGAACATGTACTAAGGCAAAGGGGTTTCATTTTGTTATAAAGTATAAATCAAGGGACATATTGGTTTGGCTCAATCAACTAATCTATGATTTGTTTTTGGCTTAACCTATTGTATGAACACAGCAATTGTGATCTATAAATCCATAGTTTAGAACTGATCACGATGTGTAAACAAGATGTGTTACATTAGTATATTAGGCTAAGTAACTTCACATATTTTTTCCATTTTTTTTATTCAAGGGATAAAATACAAACTCACAGAAAATAACCAAGAACAGAACAAAACTAAACAGGACAAAATTGTTTGGGAGAGGGGGCATGATTTTGTTCCTTGATTTGGCAGATATGCCATCTTAGCAAAACGTTTCAGAATCCAATCCTTAAACCTAAATCATAGTTTGCTGGTTGCCTGAAGAAATATCATCTGTTACTGAGATGGATTAGAACTAGTTAAACGCCAAGCCTTCCTTGAAAGGTAAGAAAACCAAGTTCCTTAAGTGTTTTGAAGCAAATATCATTTAAAGGTCTTACTTAACTCCAAGTGATCTTTTGCATATTGGGGAGGTAAGTAGGCTAAAAACAATTCAGCCTTTTATTTCCTATCAATTCTGGCGCAAGGCGATGGTTTAACCCCCCCCCCCCATACACACACATCAATAGTGCGGAGGCTGAAGAAAATGAGAGCGGAGAATAGAGCTGCTAATTTTTCTGCAACCTGGTGAGGCAGAGGAAATAAGGTGAGGCGGCCTCAGGTGACAGCCCTTAGGAGGCATCGTTTCTTGGGCCGAGCCCAGGTGCGTATGTAACAAAGCCCGTGGTAACATGGCCACCGCAGCACCGGCTGCCTGGTAACCGGGTCCTGCCCCTTTAAGCCGCCGGAGGGTGGGATGGAGATGAAGAAATCCTTTCCACCCCAACCTCCAGCCGGTTCCTCCGGCGCTCCCGTGGGTCACTGGGTCCTGGAGCCGTCACCCTTTCCTTTTCCTCCTTTCGTGTGCTCACTCCCCATCCCATGCAGGCGGCGGAGGGGAAGAAGTCTCTGGTGGCTGCAGCAGTAGCAGCAGCAGCAGCAGAAGCAGTGATGGTGGCTGGAGTGCAAATCCAGGCAGCCGGCTCTGTCTCTCCCTTCCCCGAGCATGTCCTATTGCTGCTGGTGCCGCTTTTGGTGAATCCGGCTGGGCGAAGTGGCTCTTACCATCACTGCTGCTGCTGCTGCTGCCACCACTGCTGACACTACTACCTCCAGAGAGCTCGCCGTTCAGAGCCGCACTCATGAGTATGGCCGGGCTCGGGGTGGCGGCATGTACTTTAAAGTGCGAGTGTGCCTCCTGGTCATAAACCAGGACATGTTTCGCTTTATGGCAGGCTGTTTATTTAAAAAATAAAAAATAAAAAATAAAAAAGTTCCAGCCCGCGCGCCAGCAGAAACGGGTAAAACACACACACACACAAACACACACAAAAATTACTTATAATAAAACAAATTACAATTACTAACAAATAATTTTGAATTCCTTAGATGGCATTCTGAAAGGCTATTAAGACCTGGCTATTCCGGCAGGCCCCAGGCTGTTGAACTCATGATTGAGTTCCAGCCCCAATTAGACTGGGTGTATTTTGTTGTCTTTTTTTAATCTATGTTTCTGTATTTTTAACTTTTTTTTATTTTTTAAATGCATTGTTGTAAGCCGCCCGGAGTCCTTCAGGATTGGGCGGCCTATAAATTTATTAAACATCAACATCAATTATTAATGTAAGGTAAGGTAAAGTTAAGGCTTACAATTGGCTATGTTAAAGAAGATGACAACTGAGAATGTAAGTGAAGCCAAAGCAATGGGATCTTAATGCCCTGCACAGCTGGTCTGATAATTTAATGAAAGGATCAAACTTTTGGCCAAGCACTGAAGTCAGTACCAAACAACCCATTATATTTCTATTTCCTCTTCAGCTTTCTCCATACTTAGAATTGAAATTGCAACATTGCATATAATCTGAAACAAAATCAGAGTGTGCAGAAAAAGCCTTCAATTCTGCAAAGCATTTTGAATTGCAATAAAGCCCTTTGAAGCCATTGGATTCAATTTGCCTCAATGGGATGGCTCAATCAAATAGAGGTATTACTTTATAGTTTTGCACAGCTGTTCATATGTTAGAATCTGGATGTTTTTCTTGTCTCCGGGCAGAATGCCAAGTTCAAATGAATGTTTGACCTTTAAAACTGTGTCTTCTTCCCAGAGATTTCCCTGGACCTCAGCTGCCAAGCAAATTTGTTTCCTCTTGTGTTCTTTTTTATTCCTGATGCTCTATCTTCATTCCCTCCAGCAGGGTTCAGCCATGGAGACTTTCATAAATCTTTGTCCTTTCTGGATTTGCCCTTGTTAGTCATCTTTCTTTTTTTTTCTTTTTGCATTTTTCAACTAGAAGCTCCCTATGTCTTTTATTAAGCTTGACATTTCTGGGAATTTACTCCTGTCGAGAAATTCACAAGTTCTTGATGATTTAATAAGCTTAGGGGTCTTCAAGCAGTTGCAATTTTATTTCTTTTCAAACAGAATGATGAATGTACAGTTAAAAAGATGTAGCTGCAATGTTGACAATGAGAAAAAAATGTAAAATCCATAGAGATTTTGACAAACTGAAGTTTTACAAAATTGTTATTCACTTTCAGGATTCAGTCATTAGGCAAGTTGAATAGGGGGGAAAATGGGAAAGTGAGGAACAACTGTGGTTGATTTTGGAGCCATAACTGTATATTTATTAGATGGGGTGTACAGAGCTCTTAAGCATATATAGTCTGGTTGTTATAAGGTTTCTCTTAAAACTATTTAGAAACTAGAAATGTTTCTAGCTTCTAACATAAACAAGCAAATGTTTATGGATTCCTGTTCTGACCTCCCACCCTGGCCTGTGAATAAACCAGAACACAGGCTTGGCTATTTGCCACTATTTAATTACTAAGATCCTTTGGCTGAGGGCCCAGACAACTCACATTCAATAGAATCGTTTGGCAGCAACCCAGATAGTTCAAAAGAAGCAACGCAGATACTCCCAACAAACAGACACGGCTAGAATACAGACAGATTTTCTTCACTACTAGTTCGAACAGTTGTTTCCTGCAAATGTCCCCTCCCAACGCCTCACTTATAAACTCTCTTGGGAGGGGCCAATCCACAACCACCTGTGCTTAATTATCTTCTATGAGACTGCCTACGGAGTTGCTTCTTCCGTTTCTCAGCCCGTCTCAATCGAGCATCAGGGACAAACTGCTTTTGATCATCCCTACTGCTCCATGCCTCAGGCACCTCCTGGTGGCCAACCAGCCTCTCTGGTCCCTGCTCTGAGTCTGAACTCTGCACAGGATCCTCCACATCGTCCATGGCAGACTCATATGGTTCCTCGCTATCCAAGTCCATCAGCAGCTCAACTTGATCCTGCTGGGCCACTACACTATCCCTCACTGCAGGGCCCTTCTCCTGGGTCCGACACTCAGGGTGCGGCCTCAAGGGATATTGTGCATGGTAGGCTCGCACTAAAGTGGGGGCGTGCATGTCCATCGCATCGGCCCAAGTCCTCCCATCCGGCCCATCGTCCGTCAGTCCACCAAGTACTGGAATCGTCCCTTTAGCCATCTCGAGCCCCGGATCCGGGCTACTTCATGCATAAGCTGCTTCTCTGCCTCACATGGTGATGGCTGGGGTGAAGAAGGTGGGTGGAGATGACAAGCCGACTGCTCAGGGACCAGGAGCGAGTGATGGAACACTGGGTGCACTTGCATTGAGCATAGCAGGGTCAGGCGATAGGTGACCGAGTTGATGATGGCCTCCACCGAGAACGACCCAAGGTACCGATGGTCCAACTTCTTAGCCGGCCGGTGGGAGAGAAGGTGCCGCGTGGACAGCCACACGCGATCTCCCACAGCCAACTCCAGCACTGCATGCAGAGACCTATCTGCCACTCTCTTGTAGACCTCTTTAGCTTGATTCAGATAGGGGCACACCAGCGGATTGCCTGGAGCTCCAAGAGGAAGTCCTGCACTGCGAAGACCGGGGAATTGACTGGCGTAAGAGGAAAGAAGCAAGGGTGATACCCCACGTTAGCCAGGAAGGGTGTCATCCGTGTGGAAGTGTACTGCGAGTTGTTAAATGCAAACTCTGCCATGGCCAGGTAGTCCGCCCAGTTGTTCTGCTGCTGATTCACGAAGCAGCGCAGCTACTGCTCCAAGATCCTGATCACCTTCTCCATTCCCCCGTCAGTTTCAGGATGGTGCGCCAAGAACAACAAATCTGGACGTCCAGAGTCTCCATCAGCCCTTTCCAGAATTGGGCCGTGAACTGCGTCCCACGGTCCGACACGACCCAATCAGGTAGGCCGTGCAGCTGGAAGACATGCTGGATGAACAAGCGGGCAGTGGCATGGGCTGTCGACAATCTCCGACATGGAATGAAATGCACCATGTCCATCACCATGAGGACCATGGTAAAACCCGAAGACGGAGGTAATTCTGTCAGAAAGTCCATGGACATGGCTCCCCAGGGTCTGTCCAGGGTCAGCAATGGCTGAAGCAGACCTGGAGGAACTTCCGTCACTGACTTGGCCTGCCAATCCAGTACACAAGAGATGATGTACGTCTGTATGTCGTGTCGTAAGTGGGCCACCAAAAGGTATGGGAAACCATGTTCAAAGTCTTGAAAAGGCCAAAATGTCCCGCCGCCGGATTGTCATGGCATTGGGAAAGAATAAGTCCCCGGAGGGGCCCCGCAGGCACATAGAGCCTGTCCCGATACCTCAAGAGGTCATCGTCGAAGGTCCACGGGGGGGCCAGCCCTACCACTGCCCTCCATTGCTCCACCCACTTGTCGTCCCGCTGCACGTCCCGTATCCGAGGCTGTAAGTCCACGGGCTCGTGAACTGCAGCGAAGGATTTGACGGGCAAAACTGTCCAGGGTGGAAACGGGTCTGCAGTGCAAGAGTACTCAGGTGCGGAAGGTCTGGAGGGTGGTGAGGGTACGAATCTCCACGGGGAGATCGTTCCATAGGGTCGGAGCTGCCACCGAGAAGGCTCTCCTCCGCGTGGTTGCCAGTCGACATTGACCGGCAGATGGGACTCGGAGGAGGCCTAATCTATGGGATCTAATAGGTCGAGTGGAGGTGATTGGCAGTAGGATATTTAATATCCTATGGAGGTGATTGGCAGTAGGATATTTAATAACAAACTTTTCTAATCCTCCTTTCCAAATCACTGTTTGCAATTTTCATCCAGTTTCCTTATGTTGTAACCATACATATATATAGGTTGTCATCATTATCCCTCCTTTATTTGACTATATCCTATATCATAACATTTCCCCCTATAATCAAAACTTAATTGTATATAACTTAGTTCTTTTTTATTAACCTTTGTATATAATCCAAGAGGATTTCTAATCTTCCTTTCATGGGTACCATTCAATATTCATATCCAATTATTACTTATCATAACACTACATATTGTATACATTATCATTATCAATCATTTATTTAACTCTGTCTATTATCACTAAATTTCACTAAGTTTAACTAGTTTTAAGTTATATTCTTTCATCTATCAACCTGTATCTTTCCAATAACAAAACAATCTCATATCTTCTGCCATTTGTGGTACCAATCCTCTAATCATGTTCTTGATCAGCTTTGTATGGACTTCTCTTAGCAACTCCTTGCTTATAAAATCTCTCATATAATCTTGATGCCCTCTTTCTGTTTCCTTATTCAGTTTGTCTTTGATTATCAGCAGTGTTATCAATGCTTTTGCTAATAGAATTTCTTTAAGTCCATAGATTCTTTAATTTTATCTGCTTCTATATCCTGACCTTTGGAATAGATTTCCTCTCCATTTAATTCCTCTTTCTGTATTCCATTCTTTCCATTTTCAGGAACAAACCAATTACCATAGATATCAGCAGGTTTAGTCTCTTTATATTCATTTTCCACTTCGGTTTTTTGAATTTCAAACACCCCGTTTTGCATTTGATGAACATTTTCAATTTTTTCATCATATTTTCTTGTTATGTGCTCTAGGTATTCCAGTTTTTTTCTACTATATTTGATAATTTCTGTAGTTCTGAAAATATATGTTGCAAAGTTAAGACCTCTATTTTCTCTTGAGGTTGTGTCATTCTAACAAACACAGCTGCTCTAGCTTGGAAGGTTAATAAAATTAAAGCATAGATTCACAAATAATGTTATTTTCACTTTTCTCTGGTTGAAAATATACTTCAAAGGGACATCTATGTGCTCTTATAACTCTGTAGCCAAACAGTAAAACTTTGTGGTGCCAAGTCAAAGCAATCCGTGAAAGAAAAAAAAAAGTTCCGTTTTGAATACACAAAGCTCCGATCAACAAAACCTGCTAGCCTCTGAGCGGAAACACTGTTAAAGAGTTTCTTTTTGTATCTTTTTTGTATTTAAAATTAGAAAAAGAGGTCCAATCTTTAAATGAATTAGAAAAAATACCTATAGCAATAAAATAGGAAAACTTTAGTCTATAAATTACAGAGTCACAAAGAGAAGGCAGAAGAAGAAAACTTAATCCATCCGTTTCAAAAGGTTTACATAGATTCGATCCATGAAAATAACATTTAAAAAGTAAGATAACCACTGTCCAAAACCATTCCAAATTTAATTCCGCTGCTTGATTCTTCTATTCTTCAATTTAAATTGATTTTTGAGTTTTTATAGGCAGTCTCTTTTTTAAAACAATAAAAATTCCTCACCAGCTAGAAATAGCAATAGCAATAGCAGTTAGACTTATATACCGCTTCATAGGGCTTTCAGCCTTCTCTAAGCAGTTTACAGAGTCAGCATATTGCCCCCAACAACAATCCGGGTTCTCATTTTACCCACCTCGGAAGGATGGAAGGCTGAGTCAACCCTGAGCCTGTGAGATTTGAACAGCTGAACTGCAGAATAGCAGTCAGCTGAAGTAGCCTGCAGTGCTGCATTTAACCACTGCACTACACTTTCTCTTTCTGTATCTTTCCATTTTGGAGCCGCCCCAACTTTGTCAGCTGGCTGGATTATTTGTCGCCGGCTTGAAGAACTTCTCTTGCTTCTTTCAGGGATTTTGCGATATCCCCGAGATCAGCAAGACGTATTCTTCCTGTTCACCGTCTCTTAAGGATGTTTTAGGTCCATTTGGACCACCCAGCGGCAAAAATGTTGGCTGTGGTCTCAGAGCATTGAGACCACACAACCATATCGTCATGACATTGGCTCCTCCTTTTCAATATAAGCACTTCTAATGCAACAAATACATATAACTGAGCATTATATGTCATTTTGATTTCTGAACTGCTCTAGAACATCAAATGTCATCTATTTCATACATTTTTGTAGCACTTAATAACTCTTTGTTTTCTGAAAACCTAGTAATCTATTAGTCCTGATTTATGGATTATGATTCATGTTTCCCACCATTTGAAACAATATCCCTTCAAGCCTCTTGTGAAAATATGTTTCCTCTTTCTGTTCTTATTTTTAAACCTCCTCTTGGTACTACTTATGTAAATTCTAGCCAATAGTTGTTTTATATATGTTAGCATATCTTAATTCTTTTCCTAATGAACACAGAATAACTGGTGACAGCAATGGCTCAAAATTTTTACTTGTGCTTTGACTGAAATCAAGTCCTATCTGATGCCCTCTGGATAAATTGGAATTTCATTGCCTTTCATTCAGTGGTGGGTTCCGGATCCTGTTGCAACTGGTACGCTGCAATGGGGCCCGGCATCCACCACGTGAACATGCGTAGCATGTGCATGCATACTTACTGCCTGTGATACTCCAGCTGCTCGGCAGAGCATTGTGCAGGCGCCGTGCACTCCGTACACATAAGCCCTGATCGGCTCAAATAGTGGTAAGGAGAGTGGGCAGGCAGGTGGAGCACCGTACTGGAACGGTACCTGGTACTCCCAACAGGCACCGGTACACCCATACCAGGGCATACCGGACGTATCCCACCACTGCTTTCATCCCAAGAAGCAATTCTGACGCTGACTATTCCCTCATTACCAATAAACCCAAACCACGTGGATTTAAGTATGAACTGCCAAGTGTTAACTATTGTAAGAAGCTAAAAGAAGGGGTTGCTATTTTCAGTGACTACTAAGCAGGAAACACCCAAAGTACGTGACCCGACAAATGCGCGCATGACAAAAGCACGCCGACAAAACCACGGTGCTAAAACCACGACATCATCAACGTGCCGACAACAGCGCGCTAACAACAGCGCACCAACAGAAGCGTGATTTAAGTTAAGGTAAGGGTTAGGGTCAGGGTCAGGGTCAGGGTTAGGGTTAGGTTTAGAGTTAGGTTTAGAGCGCTCTTCTGTTGGTGCGTGGTCGGTGCGCTTCAGCGCTCATTCGTTGGCGTGGTTTAGAACTTGCGGTTTTGTCACCGCGGTTTCGTCAGGCGTGCTTTTGTCAGTCGCCATTTTGTCGGTGAACCCCCAAAGTAAACCTGCAAGGAAGTAATGAAATACTGAAGAAATATATGGTGCATTAAAACAACATTGAGACAATGGCCATAATCTTTGTCAAGAAATAGATCTTCTGGAAGAGTTCATTGAAGTAAAGAACCAAATTAAATCACAATCATAATCCAATATCAAAAGTATTTGGGGAATCTAATTTACCCATGGCCATAGTACAATGCAGAAAGCAGCTGTATATTCCACCTGGATCAGTGTAAAGATACATGGGTACCTTTTGATGAGTGTAATAAAGCCCTTACATTTTTTCTTGATGTCACTAAAGTGATTCCCTAGAGGCTCTTGAGAGCAAAGAACAAGCATATCATGCTTGGTAGCTTATTAGTTTGAACAGTATTCAAATGGAACAGATGTTCCCTAGAAAGCATATGATGCTGGAACATATGATGAAATGAATTTAACATGAGGCCAACATTTCAAATGCTAAGCCTAACTGTATACTTCTTGGTGAGAAGGTGCCTAAAATAGATGGCATTTCTGTTCAAAACTTTAAATCTGAAATAATTAGCCCATACGCAGATCTGAATACTTGATACAAATGGAAGTGAATGGAAAATAACAGAAAGTAGTTTAAATGAGAGAAATGCAACATTCTCCAATTAAAAACAGAAATCAAATGCATGGATATACAATAGCAAATACTTAGAATGCCAGTGAAAAAGACAGCCAGTATTGGAATGGGACCTTCAGGATCCTACTCTTGGCCGTGTCTGCCTGTGTGACATCGAATGGGCAGTTGGTGTCAAGCAGTGGCAGGGAAATGGGGAAAAACTGTTTTAAAGTATGGGGCAGAGGACAGGAGGCCCATTGGTCAGGAAAAATGGCTGGGGAGGGGCAGCGGAGAAGGAAAGCTGACTGTAAATGGGTGGAGGCTGGAGAAGGAGGCACAGCCAAGAGTAGGAGGCTGAAGGTCCTAGACCCACGACTATTGCTTGATTACAATTTAAATTTCAGGGAAATATTACTGAAAGAAAAGGGTAAATGGAATTTTTAGAATATTAAAAATCTATAGTATCCAAATCTTGGGAAGACATACTTCCCATACTGTTCTCATCTGTGTTTCTAGTTGAGCAGCATATTTAGAAAAGAATTTAGGCAAATGAAGTTCAGCTGAATACATTTTCTATCACAATGAAGCCTAAGTGACTACAACACACTTGACTATATGATTGCAGTCAGCTCCTGGCAATTCCAGTTTTCTTGGCAAGATGTTTAGAAGTAGTTTGCTTCCTAGGGCTAAGAGACAATGACTAGCCCAAAGTGATCCAGCTTGTTTTATGCCTTAAGGCACAACTAAAACTCACAGTGTCCTGGTTTCTAGCCTTAAACCTCCACATCAATTTGGTGCTCAAGGCAGACTTTGATTATATCAAAATGATGATACCTGTCTAGGAATATGATACAAATCCTGCCTCATATTAAAATATGAATTATACTCCAATTTCTTTTTGCTTTATCACATGCCCACCATAGATAATATAAAGTCCCTTATTTACTTTTACACTTCCAATATTCATTTGACATACCTTTATACATCTTAGATAACATATCTGGTGTTAAATACCAACAATGCATCATTTTATAGAAATTTTCTTTTAAATTATAATTTAATGTAAACTTTAAACCCTTCATCCACATATTTGCCCATTGTTCAAACATCACATTATATCCAAACTTCCTTGCCCACTGAATCATGCAATGTTTTACATGTTCATTTTCCAAATTCAATTTCAATAACATTTTATAGATCTTAGCGATATGTTCATTGTTTCCACATAATAAAACTTTCAATCCATTTTTAACAAAGTCAAATCCATAGCACTTTTTATTCAGTTTAAATCTTTCTTTCAGTTGTTGATAAGTAAACCAACAGCAAAGATAATCTTCTGACTCAAGTTCTTTTCTTGGCTTTAATGTTGGGTCACCAGAGTTGAAAGATAAAATTTTACCATATGCCAATCAGTTTGGCTTTGCCACCATTTCTTTTCTAAAGAAAACTTCCTGGGGTGACAGCCAAAGCAGCAACTTCGTAGAGAGCCCTGTTTTATCTTTATTCCAAACTCTAAGTATGGCACATCTAACAAAACGATTATTAAATTCAATATTTACTTTACTCATACCATAATTAGCTATGCCATCCAAACTGTCAGCGGATCTCCAGCACAGGTTCTCCTTTTGATGCTTGCTTGCTACCAGCTGCAGTGGTGGAATTCTGCCGGTTTGGGCTTGTTTGCCCAAACCGGTAGCGGAAATCGCGAGTGGCCCTGCCCACCCACCCCAGCTCCTTGGCATCCCATTTAGGACCTTTTTTAGCCAAAACCACATGTGCAGAAGGCTGAGTGCATGTGCGGAGGTGGCATTGTGCTTACACTTGTGAACCGGTAGGGAAGGTAAATGAAAACCACCCCTGATCAGCTGCCATAGTAATGGGGAGGGGCATGGCATTGGGATTTGGAAAGTGTGCTGGTGTGATGAAGACCCTTGTGAACTAAAAGGGAGATTTGCTTTCAAGAATTACTGCACTGCTGAACGGAGTTGTTTACACCTAGCCAACCGTCCTAGAACGCCAGATGGATGAAAACACCTGAAAATATGCCACTCATGACACTACGTGGGATGTGGATTGGACATTCAACCTGGGTCCCTGGGAGGAGGGACTTGGGGAAACTTTCAGTATTTAACTTTTGTGCCTTTTGGCTCAGATCTTGCTTTTTTCCCGCAGCTATCATTTCAAACTCAGCAAAAGTACTTCTTCTCTACTTCAATGGAGTTGGAGGTTTTCTTTCTTGGGTTTTGAACGGAGGCAGGCCTGATACAAACCTTAATTCATGGCTCTCAAATTCAAGAAATCTCTTATTCTGGAGGCTCACCCATTTTTTTATCCAGATCAGACAGCATGCATCAAAATAGTTTCATATCTGATGGACCCAACCACCCCCCTCTTTCCTTACATCTTGGAGTAGCATATATCTAATTCTTGTTTTTTTCCCTTGCTATATGAACTTAGAAATATCCTTCTGCTATTGTTTAAATGGACTATCAGTATTCAGTAATGTCTGAAATAAAAAAAGCATCTTTGGTAAAATATTCATCTTGAATGTAGAGATTCTACCCAATAATGATAAGTGCAGTTTATTCCATCTTTTAAAGTCCTGTTTAATATCCCTCCAAAGAGAGATATAGTTGCTTTGAAACCATTTTACATTTGTATTTGTCAAAATAACCTTTAAATATTTCATCTTTTCTCAATACTTTTTGTTCAATATATCACTATCCTGAGAAGACATATTCTTGATCAGCATTGTTGTTTTCTGTTTATTTACTTTGAATCCTGCCAAAGCTTCAAACTTAATTTCCTCATCAAAGATTATCAGCAAATGCTCTCAATTTATAAACTTTTCTTAATATTTATACCCCTTATTTTACCATCTTACCAGCCTTATTCTAATTATATAAGCAGCGTGATGGCCTAGTCGTGAAGACTCTCGCCTCCCACTTGGAAGATTTAGAGTTTAATCATAGGCAGTGGCAGCTGCTTCCCTATCAGGGCACAAAGAGAAAACATCTGTTGCAAATTCCACATCACCCTCAGGAAGGGCATCCTGCCAGTAAATGTCAGCTCCATTCACTGGCCCCAACTCACTCTAAATGAAGGGATTAAAGAGTTGTAAAAAGAAGAAAAAATCACTACTAATTATAAAGTTTAAGTTTGGCTTTGCAGTTTATATCTCATTGGTGCCATTTGACTGGAAATTAAAGTCATCAGTATTGTTGAAATGGGATCAAAATAACTTCCTTTTCATTTGAGGCTCCTTTTAGAGATAGCCTTGTGAACTTGGATATGAATGTAAGATATGAAACACATGGAAGAACTATGTCCAGAATATCTGAAAACTGCATAAATCTGTTCTAGGCATACACAATATGCAAAAGTGTCAGCAGAGTCTTTGCTGTTAATGGCTGAAAATGCTGGCAAGTATTACAAACAACTAAAAGCACAGATGATGAGCTGGTGTATCACATATACTGCAATGATGAGAAATGGCTCCAATAATTCCAGAACAAATATGGCTGTTAGATGTTAAGGACTGGCAATGTTTCTAATGAAATTAGCCTTTTCTAACAAAATGAAATTTAATTCAAATGAATCAAAGTTATCTAAAGAGATATAAAATCCATAGTCTTATAGATATCTACAGTACAGGAAGGAAGACAATGAAGAATAGTTTGAGTACCATTGCAATAAACAATGAAGTATGACAAAGCACTGGCTTGACTGGTAATTTCTAATTACATCAAAGATATGAAGCTAAAATCTAGTTATTCATTTAAATTTCCCCCCAAAATTTTGAGTATGAGGTGCTAAGTTTGACATCTATAAGACTTTATGTGAGTTAACTACCCAACACACATTTTTACACAACACCTCCCCCCAGCTGCACATGTCGTATGGTATTATTTCCAATTACCTGTATTTATTAATAGATGCTTTCCCTTCTTCACCCAGGACTAATCATTTGAGTCTGGGCCAATGCAATTGAGCATAATGTATTTAATTGCACCAATCAAATGTATTTATACAAACTACAAAAGTGAAATAAAAAAAATGCTTTAATTAAGATATAAATGAAACCATTTGTTGTACTAAAAAAGACATTTTCACTTTGCTTTGGGCATAGAAATGTCTTTTAGAGCCCATATTGGTAGCATACATGACTCCTGCCTTTCAGTTATAAATGCCTTGAGTGACCAAGCAAGCAATAATTCCAGCTGCTTCCGACAAAAGATGACACTCCCAATACTGTGTTCTATTGCTCTGATGGATGCGTTTTTCAAATACACTACGCACCCTGCATATCAGTGGCTTCTGCAACAGAAAGGATTTTGAAATTAGGTCAGGTATATTGATGGACTGGCACATAAGATGGATGGAGTGGATTAAGAAATATGTAAATATGCATCAGAATATATAGGCTGTCACAGAAATGCGTATCTGACCACTTCAGAGCTGCAGCCATGTGGAACTGCTGCAGAAAACCCTCAAGTGCTATAAGTTTATATTTCTATGTTTAAAAAGACTTTATAAGTGATATTGGAACGTGAACTACCATACTTGAACTGGTGGTTATGAAAATGTCCAATGCATTCAAATGTGCAATGGCTTTTTATAAGTTTTATTTGTTTTTGTGTTTATTACAATTTTGAGAAACATTATACTGATAATACTGTTTTAGGCATTATTTTCTTTCACTCACTATTGTCATATATTACAGTAAAAAAAAATCCTTAAAGACGTGAATACCTACACAGTATACACACACCAAAACCCTTATGCCGAACAGAACAAAAAAATTCAAAACAGTTATTGCTTCTTTGTCGAATACTGGTAAGAATTTCAGCAACTCACTGTTTTAGCAAAATCAAATTAACAACCTTTTCTCAAAGTAGTCTATGCCTTTTCTTCTGATGTCATGCATTTTTATCAAGATGTACAACAGCAAGTATTCACTACTTGTTGTTGTACATCTTGGTCCAGTGGTGGGTTTCAATTTATTTTACTACCAGTTCGCTCATGCGTGCTCATGTACTTGCGTGGCACTTCTGCCTCCTGCCGCCGCCACTACTAGTTCACCTGATCCCGGACAAACCGGCAGAAGCCCACCTCTGCTGTGGTCACTCTTAAGGAAACCATTGGATTTCTAATTTTATATCTATATACATACATGCATATATGCACATATACACATATAAACACACACATTTTAATTAATTGTTGTATGCTGCCCAAAGTCACTGTGATAGTTCCCTTAGGCACCGTCTTTGACAGTGAGGAAGAGCAGGCGCCCGGAGTCCTCCGGGATTTGGCAGCCTATAAATTTAATAAATAGTAATAGTAATAGGCTCTGGGGACATTTGACAGGGACTCTGGGGAACACCAGGGAGACATGGAAGGCTTTGCGACAGGTTTGAATGTTCTAGATGGAGCTATGTTAGGAATGTCAGGAGAATCCCTGTGAGCGTCCAGATAAAGAGCCAGCTGCACAGGCAGGAGAGGCAATTAATGGAAATGATCATTGGCCATATGGACTAGAGAAGAGGCACAACTGCAGATGACCAATGGAGAAGAACAGAAGTTGCCATCCTTGTAAGGTCTTGCAGAGCTGAGTGGAGGGAGATACAACAGAGGTCAGTGATGCTACTTATGAGGAGGCAGTATTGCCCCTCCTAATGAGGCACGCTGGTTGGCACCTATTTACTTCGGTGTTTAGAGGCTGGAAGTTGTCAGAGACAACCATTCACAATCTATCCATCTGTGAACTCTCTTTATTTGCTGCCTTGAATCGATTGAGACATGTTGCCATAGTTGTGCCTTCGACCCACTGATACTAAGCTACCTTCATTAGGCCTTGAATGTGCAGAGTATCGTTTCTTGAATCTATTGAAGTCAAGTTGCCTTTCTTGTGCCTTGAATTCATTGAGACTGTGTTGCTTTCTTGTGCCTTGAACCAATTGACCCACACTGCCTTAATCATGCCTGGAGCCTGCTGGAGCCATGTGATTTTCAGTGAAAATTTACTTTGAACCGATAGAAACTGAATAGCACATACGCTGCAGAAAGTGAGATAGGGGAATGGAACTGCTCTTTTTTCTGCTTCTCAGCCCAAAACAAGACAAGGAAATAGTCTCTGGTGGCTGCAGCAGCAGCAGTAACAGTGGTGGCAGTTGAAGCACAATCCTGGGCAGTCAGTTCCAGCTCTCCCTTCCCCAAGCATGTCCCGTTACTACTGGCGCCACTTTTGGTGAATCCAGCTTGGCGGCAGAGCTCTTGCCAGAGACTCCTTCCTTGCCACCGCTTTGTTTCATGCCAAGAAGCAATGCTTCTGAGGGGCTGTTCCCAAATGGTACCTGAGACCACTTTGCCTCTTTCTCCCCTGTGGAAAAAAGAGCAGCTCCACTCTCACGCTCTTTCCGCTGACGCTGCTTGGCCTGAAACATGAGGATCGTGGAGGAAAGTGTTTTCAGGCCAATCAGCAGCAGCAGAGAGAGTGCAGACCCACTACTAGCCTGGGCGTGGTCATGTGATACATCCAGCCCATGGGCCAGGAGTTTAACAGCACTTATCTATGACATTCAGCCCCGGTAATGTTATCTGGTCCAACTCATGGGCTTTTAATGTGGTTGAATATAATTTATTACATAAAACAATTATTCAGTGTCAAGAAGATCTTAATACCATCTCATCAGCAATATGTAAAGTAAGAATTGGAGTGTAATATTACAAAAACAGGTGGTACAAGGCATCCAAATGAGGTCTTTTTTCATGTTTTTTAGATGTTTCTTTAAAAACTATTTCAGTTTCTCATTGTCATGACAACTGGAACATTACATTAAAATTCCTTAGAGTATTAGAATCATAAGTAATATTCTTAAATTGCATTGCATCAAGATGCCTAGAAAGAAATACATATTTTTACCACTAAACATTTTTTGTTTTACTATATTTTATTTTGAGAAACATACTGCTTGGTAAAATGTTTCAATTCTTATTGATTGAGATTTATTATTTAAAGTAGGCAGCCTTGATTCAATCTTGATTGAATCCATTAAATGGATGTACTCCTGATGAGTACATCCATATAATGCTTCCTCAGTAATGTTGTGGAAGTTATGTCCCATTGCCTTTTTCCAGGATATTTTTCTATTTCTTGGATTACTCAATAGCCCTGAAATCCCCAAATAGCCCCATTTGTCACCATAGCTCTAAAAGATTCCATTTTTCTCTACACTTTGTTCTACATCTATCTTGATGAATGATCAGCTGACTTTGCAGCTATTAATTTGTAACTTGTTTGATCCTAATTCAGAATATTAGTGCCATTCAAGCTGTTTTGTACCTTGTATATTCTTCCCATGTTTTGTTACATTGCAAAGGGCTGGTTCCCAAATTAAGGGCAGAGGCCATAGTCCTCTGCTTACAACCCCCACTCTTACATATCTGTCATTATTTCTTTCTACATTCTAAATCTGTCTTTCCTTACGATGTCTAGGCAGGGAGGATGTTCTTTCTATTCTTCAGGATCATTCTATCCCATATTAAAAAAAAAATATTTACAGGGAAGGAAAAGAATATTCCTAATTAACAATATTCTACAAGAATTAATTACTTATTTAATTAGATAAATATGGCCACTTATCTGTAATATAATGTTACAGCAGTGGTGGGATTCAATTTTTTTTTTGCTACTGGTTTTTGTGAGTGCTTTGGTGTACATGATGTGGATTGGGGATACGGATTGGTGGGTGGGCAGGGGAAGGATACTGTAAAATCTCTATTCCCACCTCACACCAGGGAAAGGATACTATAAAATCTCCATTCCCACCTTACTCCAGGGGAAGGATACTGCAATCCAATTAGCTGGAACTTGGGAGGCAGAGAATAGATGGGGGTATTTACCAGTTCTCCGAACTACTCAAAGTTTCTGCTACCGGTTCTCCAGAACTGGTCAGAACCTGCTAAATATCATCTCTGAGCTATAAGGGCTTACAATATTAAAATGTAAATAAACATTAAAAATACTCATAGCAGCTAGTAAATTAACATTTGACATAACCAGAAGAAGGGTTCCATCACACATTAGGGGCCCAGGCTGAAGCACAGAGCCAAATCTTTTCAAAGGGAACAGAGGGGGTGGGATTAGGTGCACAGGGAAAGGGTTAAAAATTTCCTCTTATTTTGCACCAATAATCTCCACAAAATCCTACTACTTATAAAGAAGAAGAAAATAGAATTATTTTACTATTTATAGGGATTCCATTTTCTTCCTCTTTCACTTAAGTTTACTTTTTGTAATAAAAAAAAAGATAGTAACAGCAAGATGGATTATTCCAATGACAACAAGTTATTTCAAACAATCAACATATCAATTAAAATTTGCTGTGTTGAAGACAAAGCAGTTATAATGTATTTGCTTTTTCAGGTTCACCATACAATTACCTTATTAAAAATATTAAAGTTCATTCTGCCAATGTTTATAATATTCTTGAATATCCTGAATTATCTTTAATTTCTGAATCATTGAAACATCACATACCCAAATAGACTGATGAGAATATTGTAGAACTGAAGCGACTTTTAATCAGCAGAAGAATTTCAATTTTTTTCTCTGGCACATTTTTTTAAAATTCTGAATAATTCATGTGAAACAATGGTGCCATTTCAAATCTAAATTATTAGCATGAAACTGTCTAATTTGCAGCTGAAAATAGTTCCTACTTGTTGTTTTATAGTAAAAGAAAGAAGCTAATTCTCAGAACTGACTATAAATGGAGCAAAATAAAAGCAGTGGAAAAGATTTTCATTAGTGGATATGCTTGGTCTAAGTAGAATAGTTATCTGGATCTTCAGGAAGTTGCTTTGTTTTGACAAAAGCTTGAGTGAAGTAGCACCTCCAAGCTGTTTTTCAAAATAGTGCAATTGTCATGAACTGCTGAAATAATTTTTATAAGAATAAAAGCAGGCCCTTTGTGAGGCATTTGGTAAATATTAGAATCCTTCATTTCTTCTCCATATTTGTTTAATGTAATCAATATCATGTTTATAGTTATCATTTCAAAGTAATAACCCGTTCTCCTTTCTCTGGGAGTATTCTTTTTTCTCATACTTCATAGCTTTTGTCAAACTCAGGTACCAGCTCCTCTATTGGCTCCATCCAATGTTGGTTCTTTGTAGCTTTCCATAGATTAGATTTACTTTATTGTCATTGTATGTATATATACAGTATACCCAGGGTGGGTTTCAACCGGTACGGACCGGTATGGCCGTACTGGATGGTGAAATTTAGCGTGCTTTCCCATACCCATTGGTCAGGAGGCCCTGTACCAGAATTCTTCCTCCCCTCTTTCGTTCTTTCACTCACCCCCTCCATCTGCACCATGCTGCCAAAAAGTCGTCGTCAGAAGTACCAGAAGAAAAAAGAACTGATGAGTGGCTGGGGGGGGGGGAGGATGTTGGGGAAGAGGGAAAAGGCAGAGGGGCTGCTGGAAGAGTGTGTGTGTGTGCACAGGCTGTGGGTTTTAAAAAAATGTTTGAGTGAATCCAGGAAGAGGGAGGAGGCAGAGGGGCTGGAAGATACTATAGGAACACACACTTCCAGCCCCTTTGCATTTTCCCTCTTCCTGGATTCACTCAGACGTTTTGAAAACTCACAGCCTGTGCACACACAAGATGTCTTAAAAACTCATAACCTGTGCACATGCACACACTCTTCTACTCTTTTAAAAATGTCTGAGTGAATCCAGGAAGAGGAAAGAGGCAGAGGGGCTGTAAGAGTGTATGCGTGTGCACAGGCTGTGAGTTTTAAAAATGAGTGAATCCAGGAAGAGGAAAGAGGCAGAGGGGCTGTAAGAGTGTATGCGTGTGCACAGGCTGTGAGTTTTTAAAACTTCAGTGAATCCAGGAAGAGGCAGAGGGACTGGAAGTGTGTGTGTAAGATGGTCAATAATGTTGAAGACCGGCAAGGACAGCCATATTTCCTCTGTAAGTAGCTGTTTAATTGTTTTGTGTACTTATTTTATTCTTATTTAAGTAGTAAGTGCACAAAATAATAATTTTCCTTTTTTTATATCTTCTTTGGGGCAAAGAATTCAGTGACATCAACTTGGCCACTCCCACCCAGTCATATGACTGCCAAGCTACTCCCACCCGGTCACATAACTGCCAAGCCACTCCCACTCAGTTACCTGACTGCCAAGCTACTCCCACCTGGTCACATGACCACCGAGCGACTCCCACAAAACAGGCCACACCTACAGAATAGGTTCTAAAAAAAATTGAAACCCAACACTGCAGTATACCTACACAACAAAATTATCATAACACCCAGAGACCAGATCCAACACACATGACAATCCCCCACTCCACTCTACTTCTATATTTTTCAGTCTTCTGAATTACTATTAACTTATTAAATGATTATAAGATGTTTCAAGAGGAAAAATAAATATTGTTTATAAAGAAATATTATTGATGTTTCAATGCATTCAGGAAGATATGACAAGGAATCATAGGGAGATGATGGAATTGATGCAGGATAAAGATGTAAGACTAGAAAACCCCCAGCAAATTATTATAAAAGATGTACAAAAAATTCAGAAAATAGAGGAAAAACCAGAAGGAGCTGAGGAAAGAACAGAGGAGATTAATTCAAAAATGGCACAAGTGGATAACGATATAGAAGAGACAATAATAATTCTTAAAATGGAACAGACAGATTATCTTCTAAGAATTCAAAATATAAAAGAGAATAAAGAGAAACTTCTCATTAAAACGATGAAAGAATACTCAACAAAAAGGTGTTGTGGCAGATGAAATACTTACATGTGATATAAGGAGCTACAAGATCTCAAGGGAGAAACATGAAAGATTTACCAAAAAGTCAATAAGAATTGAAATTCTAAAAAAGGCAAGAAAAGATGATAGATATAGAATACTTCTTAATAGGGTTGCTATTTTATTAAGAGTTACAAAAAAGAACTAGAAGTTAGAAATTGGGAAAATAGTATTATGTATAATGATATAGAATAGAATACATTATAACTACTATATATAACATATGTTAGAAGTAAAAGATTATGATTATGTATTAAACAATATTACTATTATTATTACTGTCTATAAAATATATTGATCCAGAGAACTTTGTCTACCAAGCACCTATGGATGTTAAAAAATCTGACTTCTGAAGGAGTAGTTCTAATATATTCCAAGAAAAAGCTGCCATAGGAGACTTGATTTATTAATTAGTTGCATCAATTACTTGAAATGTTTTAAATGTAGATTCCAATGTATTAATCTCCTTTTTTATATAAATTCAAAAAGACCTTTAAAGTGTATTTAATATAATATATAAATTAGTATAATATAAATTTAAGTATTAATTTCAGAAACATAAATAATTGTCATATTTCTTTCCTTATACAATCAAATAAGGATAAACATTTTCCCATCTTGTTGAATTTTATTATAGTGGCAGTTCCAGCCTCATTTGATTGACAGACCTGGACTCCAATTGCGCAGAGCCAGCCGAGGTCCCAGGGGAGGGACTTGAGCGACATCTCTGGATTGATTTTCAACTTGTTACTCCTGATGAAGTGGACAAGGCCATGGGAGTGGTGAGTGCCTCCACATGTGCACCCATGCCCCTCCTGGCTGGTTGCGAACAGCAAGGAGGTGACGCGGGGCTGGATCCAGGCGATAGTGAACGCCTCCCTTCGGGAGGGCTTCTTTCCCCTGCCACTGAAGGCAGCGGTGGTGAGACCCCCTCCTGAAGAAGCCATCTTTAGATCCAGCCATTTTGAATAACTATCATCTAGTCTCCAACCTTCCCTTCGTTGGGAAGGTTGTTGAGAAAGTGGTGGCCTTTCAGCTCTGACGGTCCTTGGATGAAGCCCATTATCTGGATCCCTTTCATCTGGATTCAGGCCTGGCTACAGCACGGAAACTGCTTTGGTCGTACTGACCAATGATCTCTGGAGAGCCAGGGATGGCCTCCGTCCTAGTGCTTCTTGACCTCTCAGCGGCCTTCGATACCATCGACCATGGTATCCTTCTGCGGCAGTTACGGGAGGTGGGGGTGGGAGGCACCGTCCTTCGGTGGTTCTCCTCCTACCTCTCGGACAGGTCGCAGTCGGTGTTGGTCGGGGAGCAGAGGTCGACCCCTAGGTCCCTGAAATATGGGGTTCCGCAGGGTTTGGTCCTGTTCCCCCTCCTGTTTAACATCTACCTGAAACCGTTGGGCGAGATCATTCGGCGGCACGGGATAAAATACCACCAGTATGCGGACGATACCCAGTTGTATCTGTCCACCCTGTGCCAACTCAGTGAAGCAGTTGACGTGATGTGCCAGTGCCTGGAGGCTGTCAGGACCTGGATGGGGGTAAACAAGCTTGCGCTCAATCCAGACAAGACCGAGTGGCTGCTGTGTTTCCCTCCCAAAAATTGGCTAAGCATTCCATCACTCAGGCTGGGGGGTGAAATTCTACGCCCCTCAGACAGGGTTCGCAATTTGGGAGTCCTCCTGGACCCACAGCTGACCTTAGAACATCATTTGTCAGCTGTGACCAGGGGGGCATTTGCCCAGGTTCGCCTGGTGCACCAATTGCGTCCCTACCTGAACCGGGAGGCACTCACAACAGTCTCTCATGCCCTCGTGACCTCAAGACTGGACTACTGCAATGCGCTCTACATGGGGCAGCCCTTGAAGAGCATTCGGAGACTTCAGCTCGTCCAGAATGCAGCCACGCGAGTGATTGTGGGTGCACCTTGGTACACCCACGTTACACCTATCCTCCGCGAGCTGCACTGGTTACCGATTGGTCTCCGGATACGCTTCAAGGTGCTAGTCGTCACTTATAAAGCTCTTCATGGTATTGGACCTGGGTACTTGAGAGACCGCCTGCTGCCAATTACCTCCCAAAGGCCCATTAGATCCCACAGATTAGGCCTCCTCCGGGTTCCATCTACTGGCCAATGTCATCTGGCTACTACCCGGGGGAGGGCCTTCTCTGTGGCTGCTCCAGCCCTTTGGAACGAACTCCCCGCAGAGATTTGGACCCTCACCTCTCCCCAGGCTTTCCGTAAAGCTGTTAAAACCTGGCTGTGTCGGCAGGCCTGGGGTTGATGAGTTCCCTTCCCCTCTCGAATCGTGTGACTGTTGATTGTCTTTTAAATTCCCCTGTATCTTTTTTGTTGTAGTTTCTTCGTGTCAACCCCCCCCCCCCTTGGGTTTGTGAGCTGTCCTGAGTCCCTCAGGGAATAGGGCGGCATATAAATAAAATAAACCTTCAAACCTTCAAAATGGAAGCATTGTCAGATTTTATTTTCTTGGACTCCAAGATCACTTTAGATGGTGACTCTAACCATGAAGGTCTTTCTCCTTCAGAGGAAAGCAGTGGCAAACCTAGAAAGCATATTAAAAAGCAGAAACATCACTTTGCCGAGAAAAAATGATGTTTTTAAATTGCGGTACTGGAGAAGACTCTTGAAAATCCCTTAGATGGAAGGAGATCAAATCAGTCAATGCTAAAGGAAATCAATCCTGACTATTCTTTGGAAGGACAGATATTGAAGCTGAAGCTCAAATACTTTGGCCCCTAATGAGGAGAGAGAACTCATTGGAAAGGACCCTGGTGTTGGGAAAGATACAAAGCAAAAGGAGAAGCAGAGTGCAGAGGTTGAGATGGTTAAACAGTGTCATCAATGAAAATGAATTTGGGAAAACCCCAGGAAACAGTGGAGGACAGGGGACCTGTATGCTATAGTCCATGGGGTGTGAAGAATCAGATATGCGAGGCTTCCGGGGCGGAACTTTGCCGTTGGCGGCGGCTTAATTGAGCTGCTCCCAGATTTCTGGCTCGTTATCTACTTAAACACCCAGTAGATATCTGATTCTTTAGGCAAGAAGATTGCAGAGAGAGGCCCAGCTGGTAAGAGCTTTCTTTGAAGTTTGCAGCTTTTTTTTTTTTGCTGCGAACAGAAGGGGGGAGACAACCAAAGCTGAGTCATACCTCCGGCCAAAAATCTCTGCTGTCTTCACAGCACAAGGCAAAGAAACCCCTCTTAGGACAATTTCTGAAACTATTTTATCTGAAACTAATACAAGCAGAGCCCGTACCTGAGAACTTTATTTGCTTTTTCTAGGAAAAATCCTAGCTTCAGTGTTATAAAACTTCCTTTGTGTAACTGTTTCCAAGATGGCGATTCTCTAGCCTTTGCATTTGCAATAATGGTATATCCCTAATTCCTTGGCAAAGAATCAAACGAATAGCCTCTCACGAACTAAGCTCCACTTCTTTGAAGATTCTTTCTTATCAAACTCTAAAAGTTTTCAAAGACTCTTTGCTAATATAGACATTCCAAACAGATTTTTTTTTTTTTTTGCTGAACTGTTTTGGTGTAATGCCAGTCTTTTGAAACTTTCCGTAAACTCTCTGCAAAAAGGGAGGAATTTTTCTTTCTTTTTTGCAAGTTGCACAGCGGGCTAGCAAAATTTGATTAAGTGCTTAAAGCAAAGACATAATGGCATCAAAATTAAATCCTGCGAAATTACCTCCTAGAGCCACGTCCCCCATACCTGCCACAAAGTTGCAGCCCCCACCCTCTATGCCCCCTAGTGGAGACGTACCAACGAAAGAATTCTTTTTGGAAATGTTCAGAGAATCTAGAGAACAGAATTTAGAAACTTTCAGAGAATTCAGAGATGAAATAAGGAATGAGATAAAAGTTTTATATGATAAGTTTGATACTAAGATCACCAAAATGAATGATGACATGATGGAAATTGTAAACGTACTGACAGAATATGTTTCTGGAATGGAAGATAACTTAAAGGTTCTTAATGAAGCTAAAACTAACTTGACATCTAAAACTGAAGTGGTGGAACAAAAAGTTGAAAATGCTGAAAAACAAATTATTATGATACAGTATAAACAGATGGAGCTTGCATTAAGAGTCAGGGGGCTGCGCGAAGAGAAACAGGAGAACTTAAAGCAGATGTTTTCAGAGGCGTTTGACTGTCTGATGGGAAGACCGGGATCCAATTTTGATTGGCAGATCGACAAACTTTATCGCGTTAATTCTTGGGCGGCAAAACAGAAGCAACTCCCCCGAGATGTGGTAATATACTTTGTTACAAGAGAGTTCAGAAACATGATACTACAAGAGTCCTATAATACCAGGCTTCAAATTGGCGGACAGGATTTGATTGTCTTGAGAGAAATACCACCTCAAATGCTAAGAGCCAGAAGAGATTATGCTTTTTTGGTGGAAGAGCTCAGAAAGCGTCAGATACAGTATAGATGGGATGTCCCATTCGGTATCATAGTTACATTTGACAAGCAAAGATATCGTCTCAACTCTGTATGGAAAGCTCGAGATTTCTATCATAAGATTCTGAAGGTGGGACACCCTGAATCATCGGGTTATGGAGAAAGACCATGAGAAGGACAAGATAAACAGCAAACCACACAACTACCAGACAAAACGTACCATCTCCCTCTCCCGGAAGGGCAAGGGGTCAGGGAACAAAGACCTAACCGTACAACTACCAGACAAATGGAAAAACAAGCTACAACGCAACAATCTCAACAATCACTGGCCATTGATCAAGGAGTCATAGCAACAAGCTCAGAAGCCATGGGAGGAGCCAGACCAAAGGTTAGACAGGCCATGCGGGAGGCTCTAAAAAAGCTTCAGGCAACCAAAAATGACAACTAAGATTTTGACATGGAATGTTAACGGACTGAACTCTCCACAGAAGAGAAAGAAAATATTTCATTATCTCAAACAGTTTAAGAATGATATAATTTGTTTGCAAGAAACTCATATCAAATCAACGGATCAAAAATATTTGTTTAACCCCAAACTTGGTCAACATTTTGTGACCTCTGCTACTGTTGAGATCCATTACCACTTCTGTGTATAGGACGGCTAAGGCTGTCTGGAAAACACAGGCCCAGAGATGGATGCTAACAAAAACATTCTTGTTAGCAATACGTAAGTCTTCCTATTAATTAGCGCGCCTTTCTGTACCAGCTTCTATCTAGCAGTTAGCATTTCAAAGGCAGGAATGCGAGCTGCTCACTTTCCTCCACTCCCCCCTCCCTATTCCTTATCTCTCTTCTCCTGCCCAGGGAAGAAGCAGCCCGCCTTTTCACTCATCTCTTCTTTTGCCCAGAGATGAAGCTTTTTGCCACGCAGCATTATTATTATTGGATCATTTAGTCATGTGCCTGTTGATGTAATTTTGTATACACCTTTCCTTTGTTTGGGACTAATAAAAAAGCCTCCCGGGCATTGCTCGGGGCCAAAGCTTATCACAAGAAGGATTTGTCCAGTGTTTTTCTTCTCATTCGGCTACAAGCATGAGCGGCCCATCAGAAGCGTGTAAAAGCCGCAACTGGTGACCCCGACGTGATTGCTGATCAAGCACGTCGCTGCATCCGTCCCAATTTGGAGTCCTCTTGCTCATCGGCGAAGGAACGCCTCTTGCATACCAGGACCGGCCGTCGCAGACGGAGCATCCTCCCAGACTCGTGAGTAATGGGGGCAGGATTCTCTAAGCCTCAGGTTGCACACCTTTTCGAACTTAGAGAATTGTCCAAATCCTCAATATTAATCTTAAAAAACAATGGGAACTCTCTCCCCATCCCTTCAAAAAAAGACCTTACTGACCTTCTCAAATACATCTATAAACATTGTCCCTCATACCCTGAAAAAGGCTCAATTCGAACAGCCATTTGGGAAAAATTAGGGAAGTATTTTCACCAGCCTCCAAGGGCACCAGCGAAAATACTCTCCACTTGGCAGATCGTCATGGAATGCTTAAAAGTTCATGAAAAGTCCATGATGGGGGGACCGGACGCCCCCCCGCCATATTTGGAAACCTCTTCACTAAATTCACACTCTGAATCCAAGGCCTCTTCCTCCCTTGTGTGCAAATCTCTGTCCCCCTCTGCCCCTGAAGCTCCTCAGCATTCAGGAATGCCACTGGTTTCTTCTGTGACACCCTTTTGTGAGGGTGGCATAGCTGCAGCTGTAAAGGAAGGTTTTCAAAAAGGGGAAGTCCCTTTAGAGGACGTTTCTGCCTGTTTTCCAATTGAAATGATCCCGGACCCAAACAATCCGGGCCAAATTATTCCAAATTATGTCCCCATCCCTTACAAGGTTCTCAGAGACCTTAAGTCTGCTGTCTCCTTGTATGGGATCACCTCTCCTTATGCACAAGGGATGTTTGAAACCACAGCTAATACTTACACTATGACTTTAGTAGACTGGAAACTGTTGTGTGGTATGTTGATGACCCCTTCCCAATTTTCTATTTGGTCATCTCAATATGCTTGTGAAATTCAAAAAGCCATTCACAGGGGTTTACCTGCTCTTGTGACCGATGCCCATTTGTATGGCACAGGTGCCTTTCTCACGGCTCAACAGCAGGCTACTTCTCCAGCAGCTGCTTTTACCATAATTTCTCAAGCAGCTCTGGCAGCCCTGAAAAAGGTGGATGATGTCACCTCCACCCCCCTTAAATCTTTTTCAAAAATTATGCAGGGCTCAAATCAGGCATATTCTGACTTTGTCGATGACCTGCAAAAGGCATTGGCACGTCAAATTGAAAATGTTGATGCTCAAAATGAATTGCTCATGAAATTGGCTTATGAACATGCTAATCCGGATTGTCAAAAAGTTTTGCACCCTCTCGTGAGTAAACCTGATGCCACCATTGCCGACTACCTGCAGGCTTGTCGGGTGGTTGGCACTAACGCCTATAACATGGAAACTTTGGCCATGGCCATCCAGGGAATTTCCCGCAATAATCCTAAATCAGACAATTGTTTTAATTGTGGGAAGCCTGGCCATTTTCGCTCTCAGTGCCGTGCACCAGGGGGTGGGGCTGCTGCTGCAAGCTCTCGCCCACCGAAGCCAAAAACAGTCTGTCCTCGTTGCAAAAGGGGATTTCACTGGGCAAATCAATGTCGCACAAACCCCATGCCCAAACCTGACCCCCCGTCGGGAAACTAATCTTGGGGCATTCAGCTAGCCCCACACAAAAGGCTGAGGCTGCTATGCATGTCTCCCATCTCCCTTCTTATTTCAATCTCTTGGCAAGTGAACCTATAGATGCTCCAATGCCTGGTTCTTCCTATTTCCTTCCAGTGATCCCGGCTACTTCTATTCCATTACCCCCTACAATGCCTCTTTTGGTCTTTCCTCATCGTGATTTCATGTCTCAGGGAGTCCTTGCCACTCCCTTTCTTACTGACTCTTCTGATTTCTTTTCTGTTGCTTTGATTTTTATTCCTAATGTCCCAATGCATGTTCCCGAGGGATCCCTGGTAGCCACAGCCATTCCGGTCCCCCTCGAGACAGACCCAAATGATTACAGCCATGAAGCCATGGCTATAGAAAAACCATGAAACATGCCCGTCCCTCAGCTAAATTTCAAATTAAGGGCCACTCCTTTCTTGGTATTTTAGATACCGGAGCGGACGTTTCGGTCATTCGTGAGGAGGAGTGGCCACCTGATTGGCCTACTGAAGCGTCTCCCGCAGTCCGCGGCGTAGGCGGCATCCAAACGGCAAAAATCAGTAAGCATTGGCTACCAGTTATTTCTACTGATTCTCTTGCTGTAGCTCACATCAAACCTGTCATTTTGCCCCTCCATATTAATTTGTGGGGCCGTGATCTTATGCACCAATTTAATGCCAAACTAATCTTGCAGTAACTGCTTTCTATTTTGCTTGTCATGTCTTCTTCTGCCTTGCTTTCTGATCCTTTGCGATTAACTTTAAAAACTGAAACCCCTGTCTGGGTTGATCAGTGGCCATTAACTCAGGAAAAGCTCAAGGCTTTAACAGAACTAGTGAAGGAACAATTACAAAAAGGACATATTGAACCCTCCCTGAGCCCCTATAACACTCCTGTGTTTGTCATAAAAAAGAAATCTGGTAAATGGCGTTTTTTGCATGATTTGCGGGCTGTTAATAAAATTCTCCAGCCCATGGGAGCGTTACAATGCGGTCTCCCCAATCCAAATTTGATTCCCCAAGGGTGGGATCTCATGATCATTGATTTAAAAGATGCCTTTTTTTCTATACCACTCCATGAAAAAGATCGCAAACTGTTTGCTTTTACTGTCCCAGAATTTAACAACTCCAAACCTGCTTCTCGCTTTCAATGGACAGTCCTGCCTCAGGGAATGCTCAACAGCCCCACCATGTGTCAATATTTTGTAGATAAAACTTTGCAGCCGTATCGGACGGCACATCCTCACTTTTTAATTTACCACTATATGGATGACATCTTGGTAGCAGCATGTGGGCCCCCAGGCACGGTTTTAGCAACATTACCTTTTTTGACTAATCTTCTCCATAAAAATGGCCTGCATATAGCTCCAGAAAAGGTTCAAACAGCACAACCTTTTTTGTATCTGGGTCATAAGCTTTTGGCCTCTCATGCTGCACCTGCAATGCCAAAATTGGACTTGCCACACACTCCCACATTAGTACAGTTACAGCAATATTTGGGCTCCATTAATTGGGCACGCCCATATATGGGGCTCACAACCCCTCAATTGGCTCCGTTGTTTTCTGCATTAACAATGGGCAAAAACCCTGCAGATGTTATTAAATTAGATGAAACACATCAGCAAGTTTTAAAAGAGGTAAATGAGGCCCTTTCACAAATTTGGGTGGATCGTTTTCAGGACGACACTCCCTTAGCTTTCATTATATGTAACACTCTTGGGCTCCCAACAGGAGCCGTGGTGCAAAAAACTTCAAAATTATTAATTATTGAATGGGTACATTTGACACACACCCCAAAATCCACAATTTCTCAGAAACCTGCACTTTTTGCAGCTCTAATTACAAAAGCCCGTGTCAGAACAAAGTTGTTGGCAGGAATTGAACCTTCCACGATTTTTGTCCCTTGTTCTTTATCAACTTGGGAGACCTTATTTGCTAATTCGGAAAACCTTCAATTTGCACTCGCTGACTGGCCAGGTGAGATTTCTTGCCATGCACCCCCTGACCCAAGATTGGCTCTTTTGAAAACTGTTCCCTTGCAATGGCACACTCCATATTCCCCCCTCCCGCTTCCTCAGGCCATGACTATTTTTGCTGATGGAAGCAAAACCTATGGTGCTTGTGCCTGGCAGGAGAATGGTCAGTGGTGCACAAAAATCACACACCCCCGCAGACTTCCGCTCAGCGTGCGGAGCTTGCTGCCTCTATTTTGGCTTTTTCAACTTTTCCAAATACACCCTTTAACTTGATTTTGGATAGCCTCTATGTAACTCAGATTGTGAAATCAATTTATGAGGCCTATCTTTCTCCCTCATTGGAACCACAATTACTCTCGCTCTTTTTATCTTTGCAGAAATTAATTTCTGCCCGCACCCACTTTTTTCATGTTTCCCACATTCGAAGCCATCAGCCCTTCCCTGGGCCTCTCCAGGAAGGCAATGATGTGGCCGACACTGCAGCAGCGGCTGCTGCCAACTCTTCTTCTCTTTTAACTTTGACAGCTCCCACGCCATGGGAGAGTCATTCTTACTTTCATCAGAACAAGAAAGCGCTCATGAAACAATTTGGCATTACTGCAAATGAGGCTTCTGCTATTATTCAGCAGTGCCCTTCTTGTAGCCAGCATGCAAACTCTCTCCCTATAGGGGTAAACCCCAGGGGGACAGAGTGTTGCCAGATTTGGCAAATGGATGTTACCCAATATCCTCCATTTGCCCCTTGGAAATATTTACATGTTTCCATTGACACGTATTCAGGCTACATTATGGCATCCCCCCAAAGGGGCGAAGCCACCAAACATGTTATTAATCATTGTATTCGGACCTTTGCATTGCTGGGACGCCCAAAAGAATTAAAAACAGACAATGGCCCTTCTTACACAAGTGCAGCCTTCGCTGCCTTTTGTAACCAATGGGGCATTGTACATAAATTTGGCATTCCTTATAACAGCCAGGGTCAGGCGTTGGCTGAGCGCGCCAACCAGACATTAAAACATGCCCTGGACAGATATATTGGCAATAGGGGAAAAATGCCCCCTGGCCTCCCAGCAGTGCAAGACACGCTTAACCTCTGCCTTTATACCATGAATTTCTTAAATCTTACCGGCAGCCCAGCATCCTCAGCAGCGACTCGTCATTTTGCAGCTCCACCTACTGCAGACACCCCCCGTCCACCTGTCTACTATCGCTGCCTGCCTGACCTGACGTGGCGAGGACCTGCTGACCTGATCACTTGGGGACGGGGCTACGCTGCCATTCAACTAAAAGACAAGGTGCTCTGGGTGCCAGGAAGACAAGTAAGACCTTTTCTTCCTAAATCACCACCACACACTTCCAGGGATGGCGATCGTCCGTCAGTCCCCAAATGAGGTACAGCTTGTGGAGGTTGCCTCCTGGCCTGACCTGGAAAACAGGCCTGGACACCCTCCACCATATGAGACCATAGAGGCTGTTTCCTGCCCCGACCAGGAAAACGGGGAAGGACACCCTCCACCGTATTCGCCACCAGAAGGATGTCCCTTATTTCGAAGAAGACCTCCAGGTTATCCCCTGTCGCGGTGGCAGGAGAGTATGAAACCCTTCAGTTTTAGAACTTTCTCATATCATTATGTTATTTTTTCACTGTGTGGCATAGTTTTAGTATTGCTTGCATTTTTAATACGCTGTGAAATTTCCCATCGTGCCTCTTACAAGTTACAGGAACCATTACATGTGCCTACTAGATCTCTCACACACAGGGTGAAAAGGTCAGCTGCTTCTCACGGTCTGCACACTCGAATGACATACAACCTGTGGATGCGTTTGGCAGAACAGGCAAACGTATCCAATTTTTGCCTAAGCGAAGCTGTGGACCTGAACATGTTATTAGGGAATTGTTTAATACCAGTTTGCACGCCTGTTTCTGTTATTTTAAAAGACACCCAGCTAGCAATGTTTAAAAAAAGAGAGGAAGTTAATTACGGTGACTCTATGGTATGGGGCCTTGTCACAAGACAGCTCCCAGCTGATGCCATGTCTCTCACCACACCCTTTGTAGCTAGTGGACCCAACGTTACATGTGCACGCATTCAAAATTGTACTGCTTCTCTCACACAATCCTGTATGCCCACGGGAATCTTTCCTGCCAACTGTTCCACCTACGAGAACATTTCCTACAATTGGGCTCACGTTCTGCTTCCTGCTGGTTGGTTTTTCACATGTGGTCAAAAAACTTTTAATTACATACCTGCTAATCTATCAGATACACGTTGCTGTCTGAGTCGCCTTACTGCGGTTCTACCAACCAAACAGGACCTCACTCCACGACCACAGAGGTCGGTAGTCCTTGATGAAACATGTGACAGCTCAATTAATCTTTTTAACGAGGCTGAATATCTTTCCCTTGCTATCTCTATAGTTGGTGTTCCGGCATTAGCAATGCATAACCACAGGACAGCCCATCGCATTGCCTGTTCCCTTGCAAAAACTATAAACATCACATCTGCAGCCATAGCTGCCTTGAATATGGAACAGGCAGAGATCAGACATGCTGTCTTAGACAACCGTGCTGCCATTGATTTTCTGTTACTGGTACATCATCTAGGCTGTGAATCTGTCAAAAACATGTGTTGTTTTAACCTGTCAGACACCTCTCAATTGGTTAAGCATCAGATCAGTTCCTTAAAGGAGTTGGCTTCCCAGATTCGAGAAGACGTCCTGCCAGCCTGGTGGGATGGTCTATGGTCCTGGCTACCGGATGGCTCCTGGTTAAGAAGCATGTTTTCCTCCATTATATGTATTATAGTAGTGCTTGTGTCACTTTGCTGCTGCATTCAATGCCTACCCTCCCTTTTTCAGCTATTCAAAGGCCTTTTTTCCTCAGCTAGGAAGAACGTGCTTATCCACGAAACTAAGTCCCTTCTGGACGCTGAGAACGACCATGAGTTGGACAACAATTTGTTTGTAAAGGTGTTTGCTATAACCAGTGATGATGAAGAATCTGCATTTTGATATGTTTGCTTTCCTCCTTCTCATTTTAAAACAAAAATGAGGAGATGTTGAGATCCATTACCACTTCTGTGTATAGGACGGCTAAGGCTGTCTGGAAAACACAGGCCCAGAGATGGATGCTAACAAAAACATTCTTGTTAGCAATACGTAAGTCTTCCTATTAATTAGCGCGCCTTTCTGTACCAGCTTCTATCTAGCAGTTAGCATTTCAAAGGCAGGAATGCGAGCTGCTCACTTTCCTCCACTCCCCCCTCCCTATTCCTTATCTCTCTTCTCCTGCCCAGGGAAGAAGCAGCCCCCCTTTTCACTCATCTCTTCTTTTGCCCAGAGATGAAGCTTTTTGCCACGCAGCATTATTATTATTGGATCATTTAGTCATGTGCCTGTTGATGTAATTTTGTATACACCTTTCCTTTGTTTGGGACTAATAAAAAAGCCTCCCGGGCATTGCTCGGGGCCAAAGCTTATCACAAGAAGGATTTGTCCGGTGTTTTTCTTCTCATTCGGCTACAAGCATGAGCGGCCCATCAGAAGCGTGTAAAAGCCGCATGCTACGGAAAAGAAAAATGGCATAGTTGTATACTTAAGAAAAGACATTAAAGCCGAGCTAATTGAAGCAGATCCCTTTGGAAGATATATCGCACTAGACTTAATCTTAGAAGGGAAAAAGATATTACTTTTGGGATTTTATGCTCCTAATCAACAACAAGATGGATTTTATAGAAATCTCCATGCTAAATTAGTACAGTGGGACTTTAAGTCTTGTATACTATTGGGTGACTGGAATGGCGTGACTGACACTAAAAGAGATAAGAAGACATCTCGCCCGAACACTAAATTCCGAGCTAAGTTACCCAAATCTTTTTTTGACATGATGGACGATTTCGAATTGCGAGATGTTTGGCACGAAAGGAATGCAGAGGAATATGACTTCACCTTTTTTTCTGATAGACATCAATCTCTTTCAAGGATTGATTTTATACTAATTACTAATGATTTACTTTCTAGGGTGAAGAAGACAAAGATTGCGGCGAGAGTTCTTTCGGATCATAACCCAGTTTGGATGGAACTGGGAAGGGTAGTGCAGGCAAGAAGGTCTTGGAGGTTGAATGAAAATTTATTTAGATATGAAAAGTACATTAATGATTGTAAAAAATTGTTATCTGAATACTTTGTTCTCAACATGAATAAGGGTACATCTATGGAATATGTATGGGATGCAAGCAAAGCGTATATGAGAGGAGTACTGATGAATATAAACAAAATACATAGACACAAACAAGGGCAAAAACGAAAAGAATTGGAAGAGGAAATTAAAGGGAAAGAGTTGGAATTAACACTGAATCCAGGCGATATAAAAGCTAAGGAAGCAATCTCCATATTAAAATCCCAATTTGATATGCTGATCTCTGACCAGGTAGCCACCAGTTTATTATATGCAAAACACAATACTTTCTGCAACGCAAACAAACCCAGCAGATGGTTGGCTTACCAAATTAGGAAAAAAAGAAAAACTCAAAATGTATCCAAATTACGCTATAGAGGGAAGGAGGTGTTTCAACAGGAAGAGATCCAAAAGGCATTTCGGGAATTTTTTACAGAACTGTACAAAGGGGACAAAATTAGGGGTTTAGACATAGATAAATACTTAGATAAAGAGAGAATCCCCCTAGTTAGAGAAGAATACAGGCAAAAGTTGAACCAACCAATAACCTCTGGGGAAATCCTGCAGGTAATCAAACAATTAAAGTTAGGGAAAGCACCAAGTACAGATGGCCTAACAGCGGTTTATTATAAAAACTTACAGTTAGAAATGGTAGAACCTCTTAGAGAATTATTTAATAAAATTCAATCGGAAGGTAAGACAGCGTTTATATTGTTGATACCCAAAGAAGATCAAGATATTACTCAGCCAAAAAATTATAGACCTATTTCATTACTTAATGTAGATTATAAAATTTTTACTAAAATATTAGCAAATAGGTTAATGGTGGTTATTCAACAATTGATACATACCGACCAAACAGGTTTTATACAGGGGAGACAGATGAAGAGCAATGTTAGATTAATCATTAATGCTTTAGAATATTTGGGAAAGAACAATCAAATCCCTGCCGCATTTATATTTCTGGATGCTGAGAAGGCCTTTGATCGAGTTAATTGGCAATTCCTGTTGAAGATATTGCAAAAAATGCAGATAGGAGATGGCTTTTTACGGTCAATTGGTGCAATATATCAGCAGCAAACAGCCCAAATCATAGTCAATGGAAGTTTAACAGACTCTTTTCAAATCGAAAAAGGTACAAGACAGGGCTGTCCTTTGTCCCCACTATTGTTCATTATAACTTTGGAAGTATTGTTGAATAAGATACGGGGCTTGGATGGTCTAAAAGGGATCAAGATTAGACAGCAAGAATATAGAGTCCGCGCCTTTGCGGATGATTTGGTCATAATATTGGAACAAACGCAGGAATCCAGTACGGTCTTAATGAATATGATTAATCAATATGGTCAAGTCTCTGGCTTTAAAATAAATTTAGGAAAAACTAAAATATTAGCTATAAATATGAATACTAAACAAAAGGAAGAATTAGGAGTGATGTTAGGATGTGAGGTAGTTAAAAAAGTCAAATATCTTGGAGTTAATATTTTAACTTCAAATGGGAAATTATATAAGCATAATTATGAACCACTTTGGCATAGTATACAGACGGAGATGAAAAGGTGGGAGAAACTGCATTTATCTTTGCTGGGTAGGATAGCGGCAGTGAAAATGAACATCTTACCAAAAATTTTATTTCTTTTTCAAATGTTACCAATACTTAAAAGAGATGCGAATCTTTTAGAATGGCAGAAGGGTATCAACAAATTTGTATGGGCAGGAAAGAAGCCGAGGGTAAAGATGAAAATAATGCAAGATGTACGTGAAAGAGGAGGATTGAAATTACCTAACTTAAAATTATATTATGATGCAGTGGCATTATCTGCAATTAGTGACTGGACCCATTTAACCAATGATAGAATATTGAATATCGAGGGACATGATTTGGTATATGGTTGGCATGCTTATTTGTTATTTAACAAAAAATTGGATAAGAATTTTAAAAATCATATTTTAAGAAATGCTTTATTGCGGGTCTGGAAAAAATATCAATACAAACTAAACGATAAGTTGCCCATGTGGGCAATTCCTAGACATGCAATTCAAAATATGAATATAGAACAAAAACACGATAGAACCACTTACAGACAACTTCTTACTTCAGAAAGGGGGGTGCTACAATTAAAATCTTTAGAGGTACTTAAAGAGGAGAAGGTAGTTCAAACGTGGTTTCAGTATGGCCAATTGCAGGCTAGGTGGAAAATAGATAAAAAAACTGGCTTTGTAAAAGCTGAGGATAATTTGTTTAAACAAATAAGAGATCAAAGCTTAATGCATATAAAGAGGATATATAATGTACTAATACAGATGGATTCCGAAACGGAACTGATTAAAGACTGTATGATAAAGTGGGCTCAGAATATTGAGGAACCAATAATGCTGGACACATGGGAAAGAATATGGGTAAGAAATGTGAAATTTACACAAGCACAAAACCTGAGAGAAAATTTTTATAAGATGTTTTATAGATGGCATTTAGATCCCAAAAAGCTTGCTTCTATGTATCCGAATGTACAGCCTAAATGTTGGAGATGTGGTTCTCTTGACGCTACATATTTTCATATATGGTGAACATGTCGTAAGGTTAAGGCATTTTGGATAAAAATATGGTGGATCCTGCAAAATATCTTCAAAAGAAGGATAAAATTCACCCCTCAGTTGTTTTTACTAGGTATATGTACTGACTTTACAGCGGTAGAGATTAACTTGGTTCTGTACTTAATAACGGCAGCAAGACTGTTGGTGGCGCAATACTGGAAGAAGAAAGACGTCCCTACAACTCAAGAATGGACTTTGAAAGTTATAAACTTAGCCGAAATGGCAAAAATTTCAGCATATCTTAAAGAACATTCAAACGAGAGATATAAACGAGACTGGAAAAAATGGATTGATTATACACAAAGCAAATATGGGACTAAGAAACTCCAGATAGCCTATGCTTAAGATTAGCAATAACTTAAACTGTTTAAAGTTTGAGTAACAGTAAGAAGCTGAGTTCAACGTAGAGATAATACCTTTTTTTTTTCTGCTTTGTTTTAAGACATTTTAGACTGTGTTTGCTAAAAAGTTATACTGTGTACGGGCTCTGGGAAGTCGGGGGAGGGAAGGGAGGTGGGGTTCTAGGGGGAGGGGGGGAGGGGGGAAATATAATATGTGTTAGATTTTAAAGCACATGATTGCACTTGTATACTGTGGCTTTTTAATGTTAGTGTAAAAATAGGACAAGCTGAACATATTGGTAGACAATAGAGGTACACCGAAGGGAGGAGTAGAGCGAAAGAAGAAGGAGGGGTGGAGAGGGTGTGAGAGAGGATTGGAGGCAGGAGGAGAAGGAAGGGAGGGGATGTATTGGGAGAGAGGAGTGATAGAGGGGGAGGGGAAGTAGGAAGTAGAGGGGTATGTTGCAAGGAAGAATGAAAGTTGGAGGGGGGTGAAAGAGGGTGTATGGTGGGTCAAGGTGGTATATTGGGTTTGTATTTTTGGGGGTATTGTCTATAAAAGCGAGGGCTGTGTTTATTATTCAATGTTATATGCCCCGGTTATGCACAGTATACATGTGATTGTATGGAATGAAATGGAAATGGAAATAAACGTATTTTCAAACAAAGAATCAGATATGCCTTAGATGCTGAACAAGATCCAATTTAAAAAGTGACTAACAGTAAGTAACTTTAACCACTGAATACCTGGCACATTGCCAATCTAGTTAATCTAGTCATTATTAATTTCTCAATAAAACAAATTCAACATCACTTATAATGAGCATTTATTTTCTCATGAATACACATTAAAAAAAATATGAATGGCTAAGATACCAACCTGATTTCAAAAATGTTACATGATGTAAACTAAGTTTTCCATAATATAAAGAACAGTAACCATAATTTAGCTCAGCAGCATAATTTGTTTTCTGGCAGTACAGAATTACTTGTCAGAGTAATACCCTGTTAAGTCTCTGTTCCATAGCTGATCTCATTATAGAGTATCATAGTTTCACTAACAGTAACTCAATATATTAATGAACAAGTTAAGGAAACTGAACATAAATATTTTAAATAGGTGCTTATTTACTAGTGTAATATTGCACTGTAGAATTAAAGTATCAGTTTCTTTCTTAAGATTCTTGGAGACTGTAGTTCTACTCTTTAAAGCTCATTTGTTCAATCTATTATCATTTGCAGCAATAAGACTTCTTTAAACATTTCTGATCAAAATGAAATTTAACCACCTTGTTCCTTTTTTAAAAGAAAAAAATACTGTGATTTTTTTTGTCATTGTTTTTTGGTTGTTTTTATATCCTACTTGATCTTTTATATTATTTTTAAAACATAGCCAGGTGGCACAATTTAAAATAAATCACTCAGTGAAACACAAATATGCAAAATTTCTTTTATAAGACATTTGTATATGTTATTTCATTATTTCTCCGAAAACTTCTAGGCGATCCCTGCCCCGTCCCCCCTTCACATTATTATTTCTAGTTTCCATGTGGAAAACTAGTATCAGTGTGATGTTATTGCCCAAGAGCATTTAGTAAATTCATGGCTGAATTCCAAGACAAAAGTATGTGATAGCATAATGGGGTTACTTCTAGTTGCCACTGTTATACTCAAATAAAGCTACATATAGTTTACACAAAGACTTTCAACCACTATTTAATGAGAACAGCGGGCAATAACAATGCAGATTTTTATACAGTTCATTGTAACATCTGCCTGTATCAGAAATTTGCAACAGCTATCCCCTGGGGGAAAGTTATCCTTGGATCTGAATAAGCCTAAGTTTTCTGAGATACTTAAAATCAGATGTGGGCAATCTGTGGCACTGCAGATCTTGTTGAATAATAATTCTAAACATTTATCATAATTACTTTCTAGGGATATGCTGAGCAAACTTTAAATGCCTATTTCTTGTTAAATACATTTGTTTGCTATGATTGGTGACTTTAATCAAGGAACTTGTACAGTATTGTAGGCAGTGTTATTTAAAAGAATTATGCATAAAGTAGGCTGAATCATATTAGATATAAATATTAGTCTTTTTCTTATTACTATTCCATGCTGAAGGAGTCATCTGTTTATAATTTTATCAGAAAGACAGCAATTGCTTAGAACAGTGGCACCTGCAGCCATCCACAATTACATTAAAATGACAATATGCTCAGGATGCAAATCTGTCTTATGTTATTAGCTGTCTTATGCACTTTGCGGTTTCCTTTTAAGAACAAAACTTAGTTCTTTCAATAGCCTTGGGAATCCCAGGGAAATAGGAAGTCTGCAATGTGGGATATTGATCTATTCCCCTATGATATGTATGTTTACATATTTTACTTTTTAAAAAAAATAATAGTTGAATTATGCTGTTGTTTTCTAATTGTTTACTTGTTTTATTGTATGCCATTTCAGTTATGCATATGAGATTATTATTATTATTAGATTTTTATTCTGCCCTCATTAATTATTATTTATTCTGCCCTTATTAAGAGCCGAGGTGGTACAGTGGTTAAATGCAGCACTACAGGCTACTTCAGCTGACTGCAGTTCTGCAGTTCGGCTGTTCAAATCTCACCGGCTCAGGGTTGACTCAGCCTTCCATCCTTCCGAGGTGGGTAAAATGAGGACCCGGATTTTTGTTGGGGGCAATATGCTGAGTCTGTAAACCACTTAGAGAGGGCTGAAAGCCCTATGAAACGGTATATAAGTCTAACTGCTATTGCTAATGTATAGATAACTCAAGGGCATCTATATAAATTTAATAAATAAATACATAAGACCCCAAGTTCCCTGTAGTTTTCTCATTAGTAAGAATATTACAACAATATCATTACATGATTTCCATTACCTGTGGCAGACAGTTCAGAAAAAGGGTTTCAGAAATGGTTAAGATGTCCCTAGTATAAACCCTCAATATTTATAATGTTGCATATACAGTATTTGTAAAATGTAAAATGTTTAATTATCTTCTGAAATAAATGATTCAATGTTTAGCAGAGATTTGGTATTTAGAGGATATGCTTAGAATGCTGTCTCTTAGAATATATTAAAACAGCTTTAAAATGATTTGACACTGGAATAAAAGCAATTAAACATAAAAACATCTACCGTATTTTCACCCATATAACCCGCGGGTTATATGCGGTTTTTACATGCACAGCGCCCCCCTGCGGGTTATATGCGTGGGCGGGGTATACAGAAAATATTTTACACGATCGGAGGCTTACACGATCGGAGGCTTGCTTCTTTCTCCGTTTCTTCCCCCACCCCGATCTCAGCTGTTTCCTTCTCCTCCGTTCCTTTCCTCTTCCCCAGCGTGCGCAGGGTTCTTTCTCCGTTTCTTCCCCCACCCCGATCTCAGCTGTTTCCTTCTCCTTCGTTCCTTTCCTCTTCCCCAGCGTGCGCAGGCTTCTTTCTCCGTTTCTTCCCCCACCCCGATCTCAGCTGTTTCCTTCTCCTTCGTTCCTTTCCTCTTCCCCAGCGTGCGCAGGCTTCTTTCTTTCTCCGTTTCTTCCCCCCCCATCTCAGCTGTTTCCCTTCTCTTTTACTCGCCGCGGGTTATATGCGTGTGCGGGTTATCTGCGTGTGCGGGTTATCTGCGTGTGCGGGTTATCTGCGTGGGCGGGGTATACGGGAAACATTTTACACGATCCAGAAAACCCGCGGGTTATATGCGTGTGCGGGTTATCTGCGTGGGCGGGTTATATGGGTGAAAATACGGTATATACATAGTAAAATGCTTCTATTGTTACATACCATTCTTGTATTTTTAGGATTTAAATAAATGATGCATGTTGATTAAGATTCTAGCAACAAAAATATTAAAATAAAAACTTGCAATACTAGCCTTGTATATCAGATACTTTACAGAACAAATGTCTCTGACTTTCTGAGCTAAGGTTACTTGATATCTGAACCGGCAAAGGATGACTGGGATTATTGAAAAGGAGGACAAATAGGAAAAATGAGGTTATACTGTTTAACTTTCTTGACACCTGTAACAAAAAATACAGTGAAAAACTGCAAAATACAAAATGTATATGAAGAATCTTTTTTCCCGACATCAGAAAAAACAGATATTTCAATATTTTTCAAGAAATCATTTTTGAAAGGGTATGTTACTGATAGCAAAACATAAATTATAATGTGCTTTTCAAATTTCACATAGAAACAGGATGAATCATATGTTCTATACTACAGTGAGCATATAGGTTTGTAGGGTCTGGATTGAATCAAGAAATAAATAACATAAATCTAGGCTGCCAAGTCTGCCTATGGACCTATCAACTCTGAGGCGAAGCTGGCTGAAGTCATCTTTTGCTGCTTCATAGTTGCCATGAACCCTGAGGCAGGAAGGGGGGAGGGCAGTAGGTAGACTGGCTAACAGTCAAAACAATGTTTTCCTATGTGAACCAAGATCATATTAACAGGTTGCTATAAAAAGAGGAGAGGAGTGACCAAGCAGCCTGCCAGCTACTTTCATTGGACAATGTGACCGGTGACATCTTGGAGGGGGAACGTTTGCTCTTTTAATTAGGTGAAAACCGTTAGAGTTGGTTTTCACTGGCTGTGCCAATATGATGTATCCAATAAACATGTTGAGGGATCTACCTGTCTTGTAGTTCTGCTTTCAATGGGTGCTTGGAATGCTGACAGGACCAGAGAAACAAAACAAAAAAAATCAATCTATACAGGGCCATGAAACTTTCAATAACTAATGTGAAAACAGTCCCCTCTCCCCAATATTCCGTGTAAAACAAAAAAGCACAATAATATTTAATTTCAAGGCTATGCCTGCTAGTGGAAAACATGAGGACACATCCTTCTTTTGCTGGACATCTGATAAACCTAAATTAGGTACATTTTATTTTCATGCTAAAATAGATCTGCAGGTCTCTCCTTTTTCAATTTGTAGCTTGCAAGAGAATGCAGTTTTGTTTTCTTTTGATCCAGATATAGGAATATAAAATTTCTATAAGCACCATGGCTTGTTGTACAATTAAGATTGTTTGCATAAAACATAATTTCTCATGTTTTATGGTATCTCATGTTATAATTTTATGAAGAACCTTTCAATGAAATTTCTGATCTTCCTTTGTTTCTATGCCTAAAACTTATAATAGCAAACCACAGCTTATTGTTGCATATTGAAACTCTAACAAACAAGAATCTACATATCACTATTAAAATAACACAATTTCACTTGAGTGAAGAGTCAACTGGAAAGTAGATAAATTAAGAAATAAATTGTTAAAAAAAGCTTATTAATGAATCAGTATGGCAACACTAATAAGAAACTATTAGCAAGGGGTACGGCATTATAGATCAGTTTGATTTTTTTCCCCTAGTGCTGGAAACCTTCAACTTCCTTCTCTGCTAAAAAGAGCAATATCCATAACCTAGAATCTTGTTTGGGGAGACAAACAGCAAATCAGTTATGCTGAAGAATGGTACACTTTCCTGAGGCAATTACAAGCTAACTCATTTGGCATCATCAGAGGATTTTTTTGATTTTGGCCTTAATGGCATTTGTGCGGATAGCTTGTTCTTGCGCAGCCAGGATTAGTGACTCTGTTTCTTTCTTTAATGTACCTGTTGTTAACCATAACCAACTTTGTTCACTGTCCACTTTATCTTTATTTTTTCCAGAAATTGGCCATGCAGCGCTTTGTTCTGCCAACTCTCCATTCTTGATTTTATCACATCTTTTCTGTATTCTTGTTTCGTCTGTTGGGCCTTCAGTAGTTTTTTGTTCTTTACTTCAATTAATAGATGTTCTTGACTTTCTTTTAAATAATCAGCCAGTGCATGTTTTTCTTCTTCAACTGTTTGCTTCACTTGTAATAATCCTCTGCCACCTGATTTTTGGGGCAGGTATAGTCTATCCAACTGCAGAATGCCTAAGTATTTGTAGGCTTCATTTTCTTTGCATTTAATTAGTTGGCCATTGGGTATTTCAATTCCCTCACATGCAGTGATTTTGCCTCTTTTTATGGATACAGTGGCACATTTTTCCATGCCAAACTGCATTGAATATCGGTGCTGAATACTCGGACTGTACTTGCCAATGATTGGATTTCTATTTCTGACTTTCCATAGAGTTTCAAATCATCCATATATAATAAATGCAAATTTTTTTCAGCTTCTTTGGCTGTTTGGTAGCCTAATTTCATTTTTTTAAGATTACTGATAGTGGGATCATTGCGATGATGAGGAGAAGAGGTGAAAGTGAATCACCCTGGAAAATTCCTCGCTTGATATTAACCATTCCGTAGATCTCATTCTCTACTGCCAACTCAGTTCTCCATTGTTTCATCAACTTTTCAGTAAAGGATGTAATATTTTTGCTAATGCCAGTTGTTTCTAAGCATTTTATGATCCAACTATGTGGCAGTGAGTCAAATGCCTTTTTGTAATCAATCCAGACCATATTCAAGTTCGTTTTTCTGTTCTTATAATTTTCTAATATCATTTTATCAATTAGGAGCTGATCTTTTGTGCCCCTGCTCCTTCTTTTGTTGCCTTTTTGCTCTACTGGCAAGATGTTGTTTGTTTCCAAATAATCCATCATGTTATCTGCAATAATGCCTGTGAGTAATTTGAAGGTTGTTGGCAAGCATGTTATTGGTCTGTAGTTTTCAGGTGTTGTTCCTTTAGTTGCATCTTTCTGAATCAAGTATGTTTTTCCAGTTGTCAACCATTCATCAATTTGGCCCTTTTGTAAAATTTCATTCAGTTGCCTGGCCAACATTGCATGTAAACTGGTCAGATATTTGAGCCAGAAACCATGTAATTGGTCCTTTCCAGGTGATGTCCAATTCTTTACCTTTTTTACTCGATTTTTGACCATCTCAGTTGTTATTTCTAATACTTGCATTTGTTTGTTGCCAATGGTTTTCTCAGTCATGTATCGACTTTGCTTCCTTATTGTAGTCCTTTGCATTTTCCCACAATTTTTTCCAGAATTCAACTGTGGCCTGCTTTTCTGGTTTTTCACTTTTGGTGTCACCATTCACATTAAGACTTTGATAAAAATGCCGTTGGTCTGATTGAAATTGCTGATTTTGTTTATATTGGATGATTCGTGCCTCGTATCTTTCAATTTTTCTAGCTGTTGCTGTTATCCGCTGTTTTACAATCTCTACAGCTTCATTGATGTTTCTTGTATCCAATCTATGTCTTCTGATTAGCCGATCTATGGTTTTGTTGTTTTTAAGCCGTTGCTCATGCATGTTCTTTAAGTTACTAGCATCTGCCCTTAATTTTTTGACTTTTTGTTCTAATCGGATTTTCCATTTTGGCTTTGATGCTTTTTCTGTTGTGTGACTAGGTACTTTGATTTTAATGCCTAGTTCATTAGTGACTATTACAGCTGTGCTGTACATTAACTGGTTCGTTTCCAAGATGGATCCCGATTCAATTGTTGAAAACACTGCATTAACCATTTTCATGATAGGGGCCAACATTTTCTTAGGCACAGTTTTTAGTGATGGTAAATGTTGCCTTTCCTCATTAAGCAGAAAATGCTTCATGATTTTATCCTTCAATTCTTTTTGTTTTTGAGTTAGTTCATCAGTTGGTTCAGTGATAACTGGTTCTAATGGTGGTGGTGTTATTTCCTCCCCGAGAGCTTCTTCTGGGAGTTCTACTATAATGTCTTTAGTTGTGTCTTGAATATCAGTTATTTTCGCTTGTGATATTGTTTTTTTGGTTTTGCAATTTGCCTGAATTTCCTCAAGTTCAACTTCACTAAACACTTTATTCCGTATAATAAATCGCCTTTGATCTGCTAGTCGTTGTTCACTAACATTTCAATCTGGGTATTGTTCTTTCCATAATTCATACATTTGCTTTAAATAACCTCTTTTTTCTGGCTCTGAGTTGTAGTAACAGGACATTATGGCACGGTTTTCATCTGCACTATATTTTTGTCGTTTTGTTGGCTGGTCCACTTGTAGCCCACTTGTCGACGGATGTCCAGGGACCCCAACATCCACCGTGGCCCTTGATAACCCGCGCGACGACCGATGCGGTATAAAATTTTTATTCGTTTCTTTCACCATATTGTATGGGTTGGCAAGGTTTTTTTATGGGGCCAGTTGCCAACCTGACCCCAACCCTCCTCCTTTCTCATCCGGGCTTGGGACCGGCAACGGCGGAGTTGTTGTTGTTGTTGTTATTATTATTATTATTTACACAATATGAAATCACAGCTGCCAGTTCTATAGCTGGTGTTGACTTTCATACATATCCACTTATTTCCAAGAATTTAGCATGTCATAATGTATCACCATAGTATATGTGTGGATCCAAGCAGTGCAATCTTTCATCTCTGACAGATGAAAATTTTGTCAATGCCCAAATTTTATAATTATTGTTGGAAATTTGTTAGTATGGCACTAATGTGGCAATAACTACTGTGATCACCCCAGCTGGTTTATGCCCTAATATTTCAGTTTCAATTTTCACATCTTAATACTTTGTGATCTTCTGTAATTCTTTATGTTCTGTTTTACTATCCCCTGGTATTGTCACATCAATTCATACTTTCTTCTTTTCAATCAGTTAATTCTGTTATAAGCCAGGATTTAATCATTTTGCATTTGAAAACTCGACGGTAGTTTTGGCCAATATTTCAACTGTATGTTCACACAACTGAAACATAATTTTTCAGATGTTTCAGTGAATCATTTTTCTGAATATATTATGTTGTTGTTTATAATGTTTCTTCTTGCATCGGCTGAGCTATGATCTACTGTCTGCACTTTGAGTCATTTGACAATTTTTCAAATCAGAGCTTTGAATCATTTGATGATTTTTCACTTCTGGCCTTGACTGTTTTAGTTTGAATAGCTTGCTCTTTAGCAACCAAAATTAAGTCGACAGTTTTTTAAAAATGGTCCTGTTGCTATGTTTTAACTTTACCCACTTTCCCCTTGATCTTTTGTAGAAATTGGCCATGTAGTGTTTTACCTTGTCAACATTCTGTTCATTCAGTAAGTTTCAATTTTTAATTTGTATCAATCCTGGCTCTCTTGGCTCTCTTCTACATAATCAGCCTATGCACGTTTTTAATTCTTCACCAATGTTATAGCTTTGCCAGATTACTGTTTGGAGGAAAGAGTTGGAACTGGGACTATCTTGATGGTGAAGCCCCCCCCCCCCCCGAACGAGCACAGAGTCCTAGGGTCTGAGGAGGAGGCAGTCCCATGGCTGTCTGGTGGAGGGGGGGGAGCTGACCAGATGGAGAGTAGCCTGCAGGTGTAATCAGCTGGTTAGCAGAGATGGCAGGTTCAAAACACCTCTGAGGAGGAACAACTGCCTGCCCAATCTGCAGACATGGAGAGTTGAATGGAGGGAGGTACAGAGGAGCTGAATGAGGTTGCTCGTGAGGAAGCAACCCTGTGTCTCTTTTAAAAACTAGAGTCTGAGATAAAATTAACTGAACTTTATTGTAGCAACTAACAGTCAACAGCAAAACACAAACAGAGCACGGAGCCCGCCTGACAGCTATTTATACTTGATAGCTGTCAGGCGGGTAGCCAATCAGCGGCGTATATTTCTCCAGCTGGTCGGCTGGCGCGCCAGAGCCAATCAGAAGCCTGAGGCTCTGGCCGCGGCTGCCAGCTGCATCGGAGGGATGCAACAGTCTCCTCAAAAGGAACAACTGGGGATAGGTGATTTAACTGGATGCTGGGGGAAGGTGTGTTTGTCAGATTTGCTTTGGGAGACACCTACTCAGCTTTCGTTGATTCTATTTCTTGAGCCTTGGACTGTATTTTTGGACTTTGAACCAAGGATTTTACTTGTGGACTTTAGACTTATCCTATTGTTTTTGAAATTTTGGACTGTGCTTTGGTTTTTGGAACCCTGGGCTTTAATTTGCAGATTTTATGAGTAGTTGTCCTGTCTTTGTGCTTCATGGGATGGCTTGACCCTAGTTTGTGGAACCAGGTATTCTGGACAAGGAAAGTGTAACAGCCCCATTGGTGAATTGTTGTACACTGAATGAGTAATAAACTGACTTTAACTAACATCTACCTCACTATATGACTTGAGTCAGCAAGTTAGTTAGTTTGGCTTGAAATAACTTGACAAGTATAATTTCTTAATATTACTACAGTAATATAATGCATAGTAAATAGTGACTAACTTTCTTGTTTTCATTCCATATTGTCCAGTTCAGCTGGTGTCCACTTAATAATTCCAGCAGTATATTGTATTACCTTTTGTTTGTTTGCTTTTGTTGGAGAGAATTAAAATGATTATTCCTAATCTGCAACTCACAGTGGCAGGAACCTTTTGAAAAAAATAATTAATAATAAATCTAAAGGGAGAACTGTAGAGGTATTAGACTGTTCTCTTGCAGGTCAGGTCAATGAATGTTCAAAATGAGACAAGATCCTCCCCTTGCATACTCTCTTGTGTTCCGAGATATAATGAATAAAAAAATGAATCAAAGGTTTAAATTGCTTCTTGTTAAAAAGAGATAGCATGCCAGATACATTCCCCAAGAGCCGTAACCATGGTTGCACTTTGCTGCAATAGTTAGAGTGGAGGAAGGGAGGAGTTTCTGACTACTATGCCTGTAGTTGGACACCAGGAACAGAATGATAAAGATAGCCTGAGGGTTGGAAAAAGAGAAAGAGACAGACAGACAGACAGACAGACAGAAGACAGACAGATATTGTTCTGGAGCAATAATATTATCTCACTAACAGCTATATACAAAAAAATAATAATCCCTGGGACAATTTCAGAAAGGCCTGGAGATTTTCATGGAAACTAAACTGCTTTTGAAAAGAAAGGGAAATAATCAAAATTCAATTTTATATTCCCTCTGACAAATTTGTATACAAAAATGTCAAAGTGATTGCTTTCAAAGCAACCCCATTACTTCTATCTGCATTTGAAAATGCAATATTGAAGCTGGTGTGTTTATCTTATCAGATCTAACAATCTGAATTAGTCCCTCTATACATCATCCTTAGTGAAACATGCAAATCAGCATCTGCATTTCCTGCATCAGATGAAAAAAGCACACCTTTCTCCTTCTGTCCTGGCTACTTTTTACAGAAGCATGATTGGGACCATTTTTACAAACTGCATCACTATTTGATTTGGTGGTAGCAATGCCTCAAATAGAAGGTGCATACAGAGAGTGGTAAAGATAGCTAAGGAAATTATAGGAAGCTCGCTTCCCATTATTCAGGATACTGCTTATAAGCTCTATGTGCTTAGTGTTCAAAGCATTGTTAGAGACCCCCACCCACCCACTTTATGGTCTGTTTCTGTTGCTCCCCTCCAGGAATAGCTTCAAAGCAGGACTAGCAGATTCTGTAACAGCTTTGTTCCCTATGCCATCGTCTGGTAAACTTGCAAGATTAATTTTTCTTTCCATGTACATGTTTACATCCATATTAGACTGTGTGGGTATATGCACATACACATATTTATTTATTTATCATGTTTATGTATATATATGGTGGTGACCCTTTGAGAGCTGTATGCAATAAAATTTCATGCTAATGTATGCCAATTAGTGTACATTTAAAGTGACAATAAAGTTATTCTAAGTCTAAGTCTATCTTGTCATGAGGGGGAAAATCTAGCTTATATGGGAAATTTGTTGAACTGTCAAGTCAACTCTGGCCTTTAAAGACCTAAAAGATAGGATGATGGATGAATCCCATGAAAAAATAGATGACCCACAGCTTTTATAGAGCCTCACCTATACAGTCTTGAAGGCTTGTTTCCCCCCTTAATTGAAAATAAAGCTTCCAACAGAAATGATGGTATTAGCCAGCACGCTGGACCAAGATTCAAACTGGAACAGAATCTTCTAAGTATGAATCCACTGGGTAGTTTGGTCATGAGAAACAGTGATGTTTGAGATCTAATTAACAAGTTACAAATCAGCATGTTATCAAATCTGAGCAGCTATACTGTATATCAATAGATCAGATTAGAAACTGCTGATCTTCTAACAAAAACAGGTTGTCTGTCCCTTAAATTTGGAACCCTCTTTTCTCTGAGATCTGAGATTATACTGCTAGACCCTAAAAAGCCCTGGAAATCTGATTGTAGCCACAAGTACTAGGGTAGAGCATAGCTGGATCCCAGTAAAGCCCCGGGCAGTTATTTGTGGAAATGAAGGACATGTGGACATGTTGCTTAGGAGTTGGGAATTTTTGTGTTACTTTTTATATATATATTTTACTGTTTTGATAATTTTCAAGTGTTCAGAATCATGCTCCATATGATGGGTGGCAATAAGAAATCTTTTGACTAAAATAAATAAATAAATAGATATCCATGTTATATATAGTAAACAAACTCCTTTTATTCTCCATCTTTCTCTTTTAAAAGTAAGGAAAACTGGTAAATCAATCCCGTAGATGTAACATTTCAACTGCAGTTGTGGAAAGCATTAAAGTATTATCAAATGTAGAAAAGCAATTGTCTTTATCAGAGACAACCAACCACTGGAAATTGCTTTCATTTTTGCCAAATATTCTCTTCTAGTCAAGCTGGGAAACTTCAGTCAGGTTGCCTTTTAAATGAAGCATAATAGCTACTTGTAGCTGCCCCAGAGGGAAATCTTACCAACTCTATGTTCAAACAAATACGTATATGAGCTGTAACTCTTTAAAGCAGCTGGATCTTTTAAGAAGCTATACACAATCCTAATAATATCCTCATGGGTTACAGTCCTAATTTAGATATTGGTTATGAACAAGGGAGTTTTCCATTGAATAGATATTGAGTTGCAGCATATTGCATACTATTTTATAATATTTCATTAACTCTGCCTTGAATTTTAAAAGTGAGATAAAATATATAATACTAAGAGTATTGTACTGTGGTAAATGAAGTGATCATAGCCACACATTTTTAAAAATACTTTCACTGACATCAATTAAAGTAACATTTCTTGTACCGGGTCATAGAGTGAACTAAATTTTCAAAAAAGAAATTGTGGACTGAAATGATGTAGAAAATAGTATATTTATCTTTGCATTGCCCATGTTGTACCTTCAACAACATTTGCTATATGGCAAAATATACTGTGGACAGATGAAATCAAAATTGAGTTGTTTGGGAAAAACACACAACACTATGTGTGGAGAAAAAAAGGCACAGCACACCAACATCAAAACCTCATCCCCACTGTAAAACATGGCGGAGGGAGCATCATGGTTTGGGGCTGCTTTGCTGCCTCAGGGCCTGGACGGATTGTTGTCATTGATGGGACAATGAATTCCAGGGTTTATCACGACATTTTGCAGGTAAATGTATGACCATCTGTCCGCCAACTGAAGCTCCACAGAGGATGGATGATGCAACAGGACAATGACTCAAAGCATACAAGTAATTCAACAAAAAATGGCTTCAACAGCACAGAATACGCCTTCTGGAGTGGCCCAGTGAGAGTCCTGACCTCAATCTGATTGAAATGCTATGGCATGACCTTAAGAGAGCGATTCACACCAGACATCCCAAGAATATTGCTACACTGAAAGAGTTTTGTGAAGAGGAGTGGTCCAAAAGTATTCCAGATCATTGTGCAGGTCTGATCTGCAACTACAGGAAATGTTTGGTTGAAGTTATTACTGCCAAAGGAGGGTCAACCAGTTATTAAGTCCAACGGTTCACATATTTTTTCCTCCCTGCACTGTGAATGTTTCCATGTTATGTTCCATGGAAACCATGGCAACATCTAATGTTTGTGTAGTATTATATTCAGCAGACTGTGTTTTTCTATTGTTGTGACTTAGATGAAGTTCAGAGTACATTTTATGACCAATTCGTGCAAAACTCCAAGTAATCCCAAGAGGTTCACATACTTTTTCTTGCAACTATAGATGGCCAGGTCTTGATATTTCAGGAATTTTTCTAGTTCTTTTTCTTCAACTCTGGCATCTCCAGGAATGGCAGTATCAATTAACTGTACACTTCAGCTCTCTACAACTGTGATATCTGGCATGTTGTGCTCCAAATGACGATCCGTTTGTATTCGAAAGTCACACAAGATCTTCACCTTCTCATTTTCGATAACTTTTTCCACTTTATGTTCCCATGACTTTCTGGATACAGGTAAATCATATTTTTACATAATGTCCAGTGGATTAATTTAGCAACTCAGTCATGTCTAGCTTTGTAATCAGTTTGTGCGATTTTGCTGCATTCACATATTAAATGTAAAACAGTTTTGACTTTGTTATTGCAAAGTCAGCAGTTTGGGTTGGATTTTTATATCTTCGCTTTCATGGCATTAGTTTGTAGTGCTTGTTCTTGTAGTGCAGCCAGTATTAAACCTTCCATTTCTTTCTTGATAGTTCCCATCTTAAGCCATGTCCATGTCGTCATCACATTTTCCTTCTATGTTTTTCAAGTGCTGTCCTTACAAAGCTTTGATTTTCCATCTATTTAATCTGTCATCCAGCTGTTTTTCCTTATATTCTGCCTTCGTTTCTGTTGTTTTTATGCTGTTCTCCATTTTCATAGCCTGCAGCAATTTTTCTGTACTTTGATTCACATAATCATTCAAGCTTTGTTTTTCTTCTTCTATAGTTTGATGGATTTGTAATAGCCCGCTGCCCCCTATTTTTCTTGGCAGGTATAACCTATCGATGTCACTTTGTGGATGTAAAGTGGTACATATTCAAAAGTTTGCGTGTTTTCCGGTCCAAGTTTTTCAGTTCAGCCAGAGTCCAGTTGATGATTCCAGCTGAGTAGCGTATCACTGGAACTGCCCATGTATTAATGGCTTTAATTATGTTTCCAGCATTCAGCTTTGATTTTAATATTTTGTGGACCCTCGTAATGTATTACTTTTGCATTGACTCTTTGACTTTTCCATTCAAGATGTTATCTGCTTCCAATATGCCTAGGTACTTGTAACTATCATCCTCTGCTAATGCTTTCACTATATTTCCATTTCCCAGTTCTATTCCTTCTGTTTTTTTCCATTTTTCCTCGCCATATGGATAATATAGCATATTTTTCAAGTCCAAAGTTCATTTTGATGTCACTGCTGAACAGTTGAACTGTGTTGAGTATTGATTTAAGTTCAGTGGGCTTTTCTCATACATTTTAAAGTCATCCATGTATAGTAGATGGCTTATCTTGCCATGTTGGCTTGAGATTTGGTATCCCAGCTTTGTGTTTTGTAGGATCATTGTTAATGGATGATGATGATGATGATGATGATTGTTATTATTCAAACCTGTTAGTGATCTCAACCAGAATCCATGCAGATCATCTAAATAGGAGTACTCCAGTTATTCATCATCATGTCAAGAACTGGAGTGCCCTTGTTTAAATGAACTGCATGGATTAGCAAACCAGATAAATCAGGTTTTGGAAACACCAGAAACTGGAACAACTTTTTTGATTCAGAAGAATGCAGAAAAGGGAAATAAGCCTGAAAATTCCTGAAGACTTCCATGAAACTATGGCAAACTAAGTTAATGGCCTATGGAGAAGAACTTGATGAAGTTGAAATCAAACGAAGAATATTCCAAGGCAATTTAAATAACCTCAGTTATTTGTTCTTTCAATGGCACCACTAAAAGCATTTTGAACAAAATAAACTGTGGCTATAAATTGACAAAAAAGGGTTGAAAATTTCTCATTTACTCTACTTGGATAATTTAAAACTATTTGGAAAAACAAAATCTGAATTGAGGTCACTGCTAAAAATCCCTGAGGAGTTTAGCAGAGACTTTGAAATGCAATTTGACATTGACAAATCAGTGGTGGGTTCCGGATCTCATTGCAAATGGTAAGGTGCAACAGGGCTAGGCATCCACCACATGAACATGCGCAGCGTGCACATGCATACTTCTTGCCCACGACAGTGCCCAATACCGCTGCGATGCTCCAGCTGCTTGGTGGAGCGTTGCACAGGTGCCGTACGCTCTGTGCGCATAAGCCCCGAACAGCTCAAATACAGGTAAGGAGCGCAGGAGGGCAGACCCTCTGGAGCACCATACCTGAACAGTACCTGGTGCTCCCAGCAGGCACCGGTATACCCATACCGGGATGTACCGGTCATATCCCACCACTGTGACAAATGTAAAATTGCTGTTAAGACAGGAAAAAATGTTGAAGATGATGGATTTGCACTTGACAATGAAGAGTTAAAAAAGCAATAATTCCAAAAGAAGAAGAATACAAGTATTTGGAAGGCTCTGACCTGTTGCACTAATCAAGTCAAGGAAGCTACTACAATAAAATACATAAAGCGGATCTGGAAAATTTTGAGATCAAAACTAAGTAGAGGGAATATCATAAAGACAATTAACACCTGAGCAGTGCCTGTAATATAATACTCAGCTGAAATAATTGATTGTACTCAGCTAGAACTTGATAACTTGGATCTAAAGACAAGAAAACTAATTATAATGCACCATTCTCTGCACCCAAAGAGTGATATTGATAAAATGTACTTGCCTAGATTTCAAGGTGGCAGAGGCCTCTTACAGGTGAAACAAACTGTGGAAGAGGAAAAACATGAATTAAATGACTGCATTACATATGTATGTATATATTTTTTGAGGGGCGTGATGGCTCAGGGTTAAAAATGCTGAGCTTGTCAGCTAGAACTGACCGCATGGGTTTGAGATCTGAATGGCGCCAGAGAGAGTGAGTGTGTATTCCGTGCCCCAGCTGCTGCCCACCTAGCAGATCAAAAACATTGAAATGTGAGTAGATTAATAGGTATGACTTTGGTGGGAAGATAATGACATTTCACACATACAGTAGTAGCCAAAATTGTGGTACCTTTTGGGAAAAGTGTATTTTTGAGGTTTGATGGCTAACACCGCTTTATTTTGGAGTTTTGAGATAATCATATTCCTCTGCTGGAATGGGCTGGGAATAGCCCAGACCTTAACCCAATTAAAAATCTATGGAGATGACTAAAGAAACTTATTAGTCAGAAGTGACCCAGCAAAAAAACCCAGTCAATAAAAGCAATCATTCAATCCTGGTTTCACATTATAACCGCTGCAAAACTAAAATACTTGGTTCACTCCATGGGACGATGTTGTAAAGCCATAATTCATGCTAAAGGTTACCCAACTAAGTATTAAATCATGTGATATTTTTTGTAGATCTCATTTTTTCTACGTGTTTTACTTTACTTCTTTATATTCTAATAGCAAATCCTTCATAAAAGTTATTGCATTAAGTTCTTGATCAAATTATCTTTCAATTGATATATAATTTATGGTACTACTTTAGAAAAAAGTAGTGTTATTAGCTAGCTTTAGAAAATACACTTTTTCCCAAAGGTTTCCACAAGTTTGGCCACTACTGTATTTCTGTCCATGGAAAATGTCTTCAATCTTGTTCCTTTGGCCAAGAAACAATAGAGATGAGCACTATGCCATAGAGTCGGACACAACTGGATAGGGAAACTTCTTCTTCTTCTTCTTTCTCCCTCTCTCTCTCTCTCTCTCTCTCCCTCCCTCTCTATAAATGTTTGCATAAGATATAGAGATGTACTTGTCCCACCACATTGAACATACGCCCTCTATCCTAACTTCAGTGTAATCAAGCACTGAAACTCAACACCATCACTAATTCTACGCGCAGCAACACCCGTTCCTCAGGGCCTCATTCCGGGCCCTCTGCATGACCCCTTATGTCAGCATCGTCTTTCAGATATTTCTAATCTGCTTTCCCCAGAAGATGCAACAGCAGCGGGGGGGCTCGCCAGCTTTCGCGTGCCACAAACTGAGTGGGCGGGGCTTACGATGAGCTTGTCTTTTGCATGGTTTTGCTCCCTAGAGCTCTCATCCTACCTGCGGCCATTTGTCGGAGAGAGTCAGCGCGGAGCTCCTGCACCAGCCATCAGCGTGGCGCGTCGTTTAGAAGCGTGGGAGACGCTCCCGTTGAATTGCAGCGCCAGCGGCGAAGGCGGGATGGAGGAGGAGGAGGAGGGTAAAAGCAAAGGCTCGGCGGCTTTTGTCGCTTAATCTTTTCTTACAGGATGCTTGAGTTTGGTTCTCGGAGAAGCTTCCCAGCCCTCCGCCCTCTTTTCGTGAATAGGGATAGCACATTTCTGATCTCCAACGAAGGAATCAGTGTCATGCCTAGGAATAAGCTTACGCAGGGTGTCTTTCTTTCTCAATGGCTTTGGTGGATTGCAACCCTGTCCCATCCCGCTTTTGAGGATTTGAGGAAAAAAAATTTCAGGGGTGGGGAAGGGTGTTTTCCTTGTCATGTTAATTCGTAGGTTCTTAAGCGTCTCTCTATCCGGCTCCCGCCGTCCTTCTGCAACCTAGTTCTGTGACGCGGATCCTCATTAAATTATTTTGAATTTGGATTCGGGGATCGCCTAGCTCTTCACCAACTTTCAAAGGAATAAAAGAAGTTTAAATAACTTATATTATCGCCGTGCATGGAGCACCTATGTTTTAAAGAAATCAACATCACACAATCCGCCCATTTACTATTACAAAACCTTAAGTCTTAAAAAACAAAATTAAAAATCATTAACTAACCCTCAGTTTACATTATCTACCATATTAGTCTGTGTGGATATAATAGAAAAGTAGCATGTGTAAGCACTATAAAAGGAAGGCAGGTTGTTTTTTATTATGAATATGGAATTTCTAATGCCATACAGAAATATGAATGTTTCAAAGGGAAAAAAAAGTTGCCTATCTAATACAAACAAAGGCACAAAGTATTTTTACTTTGGAAACATCTAAGAGTAAAACCAATGAAGATTCTAAATTAAAGATAAAATAGATAATAAAAAAGTGAAAAATAAAGAAAAAAAGAAAAGAAAAAAAGATAAGTGCCTTTTAATCCTAACAGTTGTAAGTAATTTATATTTTATTCTCTAAGATTACATTAAAATTTCCATATTACTATATTCTATCCTTTCTAATAAATCTATAAATCAACAGTCCCCCCCCCGTTTATTTTCAGAAAAAAGTCCATAAGTGATATTGTTTCTGTATCTTTTATAAAAAATATCTTCCCAGTTTTCTAGTCAGGTTATATCCAGAAGACAATATGGGCCGGAACTATCCAAGTTTTAAATTCCCTCAAACACAGCTCCATCCTTTCAGGTTAATGGCCTGGTAGTGGCTGGGTCTGGTCTTAAAGTATTGGAATTACACTCCAGTCTCCTTGTCAGCTTCTGCTTTGCTGTTGCTTCAGCTGCCATGAAACGGGAAGGGGGGGGGCGTGTATGTGGGAGGGATTTAATTGACGTGCTGGAGGAAGGTTCTAGGATGTACCAGTCGTTGGGAGTACGCATGCGTACGTGTTTCCCGCCTGCATCAACGGCCTACACATTCCATCTTCGGCCTGTCTGTTTGAAGTTATCTCACACCTGACATTTGAAGGACTTATGATTGGACTGGAGCTTTGATCCTAGGGGGGGGAACGGGTTTCCCTATATATCAATTGCTTTCGCGCCATATTATTCAGATCTTGCTTCACTACTGCTCGCTTACCATTTATAATTAGTAAAAGTACTTTGGATTTCCAACCCATGGAGTCTCTTAGTCTTCTTTCCTAATTATGGAGTGGAGTGGGCCCTGACAAGAAGCAAGATCTGAATAATATCCCTTTCCAGGAGATTTACGTCTACCGAGAAGGGAAAGAATGTCTTCTCCGACCAGAGAGGAGGAGGGCGTAACTGGAGGGGATTCCAGTGAACTAGGACCTCCCGACCTTTCTTTACACCAGCCCAGCCCGTCTGACCGACCTTTGCACGAAGATTTATTTCAACTGCAAATTTCCAGTCAGCCTGAACCTTCCCCCCCACCCCGTTGGTCAATTTCCGCGGGGCAAAGAGAGATAGAGACAAGCTGGAATGCTGGGCTCACCCAAAGACCACCTCCACAAACTTCGCTGGAGCCAGGTGCTGTGAGAAAACCTCAGGCGAGTGAAGTCCCTGACTATTGGAGCCAAAGGTACTGTGGGGAAAGCAGAGGGGGCGATGAAGGAGAATGGAGAGGCTATCAGCACCGGGGCCCGATGAGAAAACCCCAGCGGAGTGAATTACCTGATTATTGGGGTCAAACATTTTTGGAAGAGAGAAGGGGGGAGGAGGAAAGAGACTGGAGAAACTGGCAACGTTACCCACGCCAGGATTCTCCCCCCCCCCTCGGCCCGTGTCTCCCCCTGCGGCTAGAGGTTTCGCTGATCAAAGAGGACCTCCCCCCCAGCCTCCCCCCCGAAGACATCGAATGGCTAAAATCCCTCCCCTGCCTGTACGTTTTAAGGGGGATTCTACTAGCCTTCCCTCCTTTCTTATGCAAGTGTTTAACTACATGGAAATTTATGGCCGGGACTTTGAATCTGACACTTTAAGGGTCAGAATGATTCTTTTATCTTTGGATGGTGAAGCGGCTACATGGTCGACTGCTTTGCACATGTCTGGGTCTCCCCTCTTGGGGAATTTCAACCGTTTTATGGAGGCTTTCCGTCAACGTTTTGATGACCCATTAACTGAGAAGCGGAACAAATTGAAGTTTTTAACCTTCGACCAAGACGATAGACCTGTCGCCCAATACATCCAGGAATTTCAGTGTCTCTCACAATACATGAGAGGATGGGGGGAGGACGCCCTTCTGGACAGATTTGCCGAAGGGTTGAACGCAGACATTTATCAACAATGTGTCAATCGTAACCTGCCAAGACGCTTAATCACGTGGTTTGAGCATGCTGCAGACGCCGAGCTTGACTTAATCCGTCTGCGTTATGCCACTGAAGAAAGAAGGAAGCGGAAGGAGAGGGCTGCCAGGTCCCTCCCCCCTCCTACTACGCAATCGTTCTCCAAACGACGAGGCGACGCAAGAGGGCCCCCTTCTGGCTCCTCCAGACCGTTAACATGCTTTCGTTGTGGCAAGCTTGGGCACACCGCCCCCGAATGTCGGGCTAAACTGCCTCTCTCTGCCCAACCCCCTCCCAGACGTGATGACAAGCCTGCCAGAGGCTCTGACAAGAAGAAGAAGGAGACAGCGTTCGCTGGGGAAACCAACCCCCCTCCTTTTGCCCAGCCATTAAAGGGTGACGCAGATGCTAACTCCTCTTCTTCTGAGGACTCTGATGACGACACATTGCCTCGCTGGGTGAGTTCAAACAAGGGGCCCCTTCTCATCCCTATTGAATTAAAAGTTCCTCCTGAGGGGACCCCTGCCACCCTCCTAGCTTTACTTGATTCTGGCTGTTCCCGATCCATGATCAATCCCGCCATGGTTGAAAAATTGGGCATCAAATTGCGCACTTTGAAAACCCCGATTGTGTTTTGCCAAATAGATGGCTCGATTGCGGGGGGGGGGGCGCCCATTTTTTTTACTGAGCCTTTGGAAATGAAAATGGGTACCCATACTGAATTAATCTCTTTTGTGGTCGCGCCTGGCATGGACAGACCACTCATTTTGGGCATCCCATGGCTCCGGAAGTGGAACCCTCACATAAATTGGCGGACAGGCCGCTTGCGTGTTCGCTCGAAGGTGCCTCCAGTGGGGGAGGGCTCTCCGGACCAACCTGAAGTCACTGACGTTCCTGAAGTAGCCGCTAGAGGGCAGGAGAGGATTGCAGGAGAGGAAAAAATCCCGAAAGAATATTTGGATCTTAGGGACGTCTTCAGCGAGCAATCTTCGGACATTCTACCCCCCCACAGGCCTACTGATTGCTCCATTGACATTTTACCCGGGGTCAAACTCCCAAAACCCCGCATTTACTCCATGTCACCCAGGGAAATGGAGGAGATGCGTTCTTTCATTGACAAAAATTTGAAACGTGGGTTCATTGAACCGGCTCGACCCAAAGTGGCTGCCCCTGTCCTATTTCGTGAAAAGAAAGATGGGTCTCTTCGTTTGTGCTGTGACTTTCGCAACCTTAACGCAATCTGTACTCAAAACCTCTACCCACTACCATTGATGAAGGACTTGTTAGCGCAACTGGGGAAGGGCCGCATCTTCACAAAGTTGGACCTGCGGGAAGCTTACTATAGAGTACGCATTAAGGAAGGGGACGAATGGAAGACCGCATTCAACTGCCCTCTTGGTTGTTTCCAGTTCCGAGTTATGCCTTTTGGCCTACAGGGGGCTCCTGCTGTGTTCATGCAATTCATTAATGAGATCCTCCACGATCATCTCTATAAGGGCGTTATCGTCTATCTGGACGATATCCTCATTTATACTCGCTCTTACGACCACCACGTCAATCTGGTGCGCACTGTCTTGAAAAAACTCCGTGCTGCCAACCTATATGCCAAATTGTCTAAGTGCGAGTTTCACCAAACGACTATTGACTATCTGGGCTACCGTATCTCCTCGGATGGCGTTGAAATGGACCCTGAAAAAGTGAAGGCGGTTACTGAGTGGGACGCTCCCAAAACTCGTAAACAGTTGCAAAAATTTTTGGGTTTCGCTAATTTCTACCGTCAATTTATTCCCTCTTTTGCCAACATTGCTCTCCCTATCACTAATTTACTCAAGACTAAAGGCGACCCGAAGCCTAAACCCAATAAGCCTTTGGACTGGACCATGGAATGCCAGGCGGCATTCAAAAAACTTAAACGCCTTTTTGCCGCTGAACCAGTTCTTAAACATCCTGATCTCAACCAGCCTTTCGTCGTCCAGGCGGATGCCAGTGATGTCGCTGTTGGGGCCGTTCTGCTACAAGCCAATGACCAAGGTAACTTACAGCCTTGCGCGTACACCTCACGTAAACTCACTGACACAGAGCGGCGCTGGGCGGTTTGGGAGAAGGAGGCTTTTGCGGTCCGTTGGGCCCTCGCTACTTGGCGCCATTTCCTCGAAGGCTCTAAACACCCATTTGAAGTGTGGACTGACCACAAGAACTTGGAAGCGTTACGCACACCTCGTCGTCTCTCCCCCAAACAGATGCGGTGGGCCCAATATTTTAACCGTTTCAATTTCACTCTCAAGTATATCCCGGGCGGAAAGAACTTCATGGCCGATGCTTTGTCCCGATTACCTCAGTATAATTGTTCCAAACTGAGTATCGTCCAACCGCTCTTGGCAGCTCCGGTACTCACACGTCAACAGACCAAAGCTCGGGAGGTAGTGCCTCACGATCTACTTTCTGACCTCAAAGCAGCTCTTCATCAAGACGACTGGTTCCTGACCCATCGGGACGAGTGCACCATGAGGGACGATCTACCGTGGATTGGTGCTAAATTATACGTCCCCGCTTCCCTACGACTTGTCGTCCTTCGTCGCGCTCATGACTCCAGGATGGCGGGTCATTTTGGGTTCGTCAAGACTTTGCACCTCGTGAAGAGACAATTCTGGTGGCCTTCTTTAAAAAAGGACATTGAACTTTATGTGGCCAGTTGCCCAGTTTGCGCGGCCGCCAAAAAGCCGCCGGGGAAACCGCAGGGACTTTTGCAGTCTGTTGCCCGCCCAGTTGCACCTTGGAAGGAGATTTCTATGGACTTTATTGTTGAGCTCCCCGAGAGCCAGGGCCACACCGTCGTCTGGGTAGTCACTGATTTGTTTTCCAAGCAAGTTCATTTCGTCCCTTGCCACAAAATTCCTTCCGCCAAGGCGTTGGCTAAATTGTTTCTTTCCCACATCTACCGGTTGCATGGGGTTCCCGACCGTATTATCTCCGATCGTGGAGTCCAATTCACATCTAAATTTTGGAAGGAGTTCCTTGCACGCATTGGTTCCACCCAAGGCCTTAGCTCCGCCTACCATCCTCAGACTAATGGCGGCTGTGAACGTACTAATTCCGTCCTTGAACAGTATTTACGTTGTTTCATCAATTATCAACAGGACGATTGGGTTGACTTGTTACCACATGCTGAAGTGGCCTATAACAATTCGGTTCACTCCAGTACGGGCTTCACCCCTTTCCGGGTCGTTTACGGCCAGGATTTTGTTCCTATTCCCGAACTGCCTACGGCCCAACCTCAGGTTCCTTCCGTTGCAGACTGGAGCGAACGTCTCAGTCGCATTTGGCCCCTGACTCTTTCCACCTTGGACGCTGCCCATAAGGCTCATAAGCAGCAGGCTGATAAGAAACGCTCTCAGCCCTATGATTACCACGTTGGAGATTTAGTGTATTTGTCCACGAAATTCTTGCATACTACACAAAAATCGAAGAAATTGGGTCCCAAGTATGTTGGCCCTTTCCCAATTGTTAAAGTTATCAATCCTGTTTCGGTTCGTTTGCAATTGCCCAAGCATCTGAACCGTATCCACCCGGTGTTCCACATTAACCTCATCAAACCAGTTCGGGTATCCAACCTCAGGCACACGGAATGGGTTGATAAGTCCCACGTTCGTGCGCCCCGCTTACTCCAGAGATTTTATGCTTCTTATCCCGACAAGCCTTGACTTCCCTCCCCTCCCTTTTTCATTTGTTTTCTTATTTGTCTGTTTCGTTTGTTTTTTCTTCCAGGCCTGACAGCCTTTTTCCGGGGGACGGCCGGATGTCAGCTTCTGCTTTGCTGTTGCTTCAGCTGCCATGAAACGGGAAGGGGGGGGCGTGTATGTGGGAGGGATTTAATTGACGTGCTGGAGGAAGGTTCTAGGATGTACCAGTCGTTGGGAGTACGCATGCGTACGTGTTTCCCGCCTGCATCAACGGCCTACACATTCCATCTTCGGCCTGTCTGTTTGAAGTTATCTCACACCTGACATTTGAAGGACTTATGATTGGACTGGAGCTTTGATCCTAGGGGGGGGAACGGGTTTCCCTATATATCAATTGCTTTCGCGCCATATTATTCAGATCTTGCTTCACTACTGCTCGCTTACCATTTATAATTAGTAAAAGTACTTTGGATTTCCAACCCATGGAGTCTCTTAGTCTTCTTTCCTAATTATGGAGTGGAGTGGGCCCTGACACTCCTACAGAATTGGAACTGCCATTGGCTTGAGCCAGTTGGTTTGTACATACGTAATATAATTTAAAGTTATGCTCTACATATACTAAGATCAATAAATTAAGTTAGCAAGGAAAAGTACCACAATACACTTCATTGAATACAAATGCTCTTATTTTACTACTTATCTGTAGACATAAATTTTCAATATTAGAAAATATTAACATAGCAAGATGATATATATTACATTGTCCTTCCCTTTTTTTAACCATACTTCTGAAGACTTTCTTAAGTAGACTGCACTGCCTTGGGGAAGTGATAAATCCCAGCTGACCCCATGAACTCTGAGAGATCTCTCTGAAGCTTTTCTCCATGTATCTATAACCTTCACAGTAAGATAGTGTATTTTATTTCAGTGCTGTCACAGGGAATGTTTGGGCGCAGAGACTACCAATTTTAAAGCATTACATGAATAAAGAAGCTAGATAAATTTCCTTAGACAGTTGACAGAGCTACAGTCTGGGAAACTGCTCTTGTGTTAAGCGTGCACAGTGGTGAATCTATCCAAAGTTAAGGGCAATCCTAGAAGACAAATTGATCCTGGAATCTTCTGCTTACAAAGCTAGTATTTGGTCATTGATTTGTGATTCATTACTGATACGTTTCTTACAAACATCAAGGACTCTTGCTCAATAAATTTTACTATGACATTTTTACCAATTTGCTACATTTTCCCCATTTATTATAGCAAACTTTATAGTACATTTTGTGCATTGAGCATAATATATACTTTTCCTAAATCCTTTGATGTTTTTGCTCATACAAGGTAATGCTGCCAACTTTCCAGCAAGGTTTGTTCGTGTACATGTTGTTTATATGAAGAATGTATTTTGTTTACCATATTGTTACTTTATGCTGTATGAAAAAATAATTGTTCTGCATTATTTTTCTTTCATATGCTACTAACAAGGACATCTTGGTGAATCTGCAGTTTTGCAAGTTCATTTCTTAGTATCACATAGTTCTCAATAGAGCTGTAGATAGCATCCACTTACGGGTTAATCCTGTACGTTCTCCGATTGGACTGAGTTTGATTAATAATTAATTAGCCACCTATGTAACTCATCTCTGTGAGTGACTCCACCCAGCTTTTTGATTCAGTCCACTCTGGCCAGTCGTGTTATGAATCCTTCTTTAGTGAACTTGTTTAAAAGTGAGTAATCATGGGACGAAGAGTGGGCTGGAGATCAGTGACCAAGAGAGCCTTAGGCTATTGGAGAGAGGCTCATTGAGGTTTTCTACCAGCCTTGAGCCGCAGGTGCAAGGGGGGGGGGGAACTGATTGCACATGGAAAATCCAGCCTCTTCACTGCATGTTGCGATTCCTGAGACAGCAGCCCCCCTGCTGTGAGCAGCCGATTCTGCAGTGTACCTGTGTGGCTGCAGGGCTCCTTGCCGGCGTTTGCCTGACCTCTCCAGGCTAGGGAGGGCGGAACAGCCGCGCCTTCATAAAATGACATGCCGATGCCACAGGGAGTCAAACGGCCCTCATAAACTGCCTTCGTGCCCTGTGAGGCCCACAGACGGTGATTCAGGACGTGAGTGTCTGCACTGGCCTGAGGGAGCCATCAGAAGCCCAGAGAGAGCGCTGGCGGCCGTCTGGAGGAGGAGAAATTTGGCGCAAGCGCCATTTGAATAAGGAATTTAGCACGGCCGCCATTTTGAATACCAACAGTCCCTCTGATGGCAGACAGCACAGCGTCAGGCCAACCTGACATGGAAGGAAGCAGTCAGGGAGGTTTTCTGTCAGTGGCTGGAGGCCCCGATCTCCAAGCCTTCCCTGCCTCATCCCAAAGCGGCAGTGCAAATAAGCCACATGATAAGGGCTCTAAGGACTCTAAATCCTCCAGCAAGGTCTCCAAGTCTAAGAAGGCTTCCAAATCGGCAGACAAGGAGGCCAACCCCCAGACCAAGGTTGGGCCTCATTCCTATTCCCCCCCTACCATCTCAGGCCACAGCCCTCCCTCGAAGTTGGATTCTGGGCCTGGTCCATTTAGTCCAATGCTGTCTATTAATACCTTAGGGATCTGGGGGCAATCTGTGCTGCCCCCCCCCTATGGAATCTCGCCTACCTAGCAGGCATGTGGAAGCCACATTTACACCCACGGCTGTGGGCCTCCGTCACAAGTATCCGGTCCTGGCCATGCCTCTAGACTACCAGTCCTTCATTGCAGAGGCCATTAAACAGGGGATTGCAGCTGGGTTGCAGCAATGTGAACCAGCACCACCTCTACCAGCTACCCAGGTTCGTGCACACAATGACCTCGAGCCCAACATGGGAGCGGACCAATCACCTCAGGACCCAGAGTGCAGTCATTCTCCAGCCTCGAAGAGGGGGAGATCAGGGAGGATGGCTTATCTGAGGAAAACTACGTCTGGCGTGGAATACCCAGGCCTCCCTGGAGGAGATTTGCGACCCCCTTGCCCTTTGTTCAGAGTTATAAGCTGGACAAATTCGCTTCAGCAGACGCTGCCTTTGGCTGCAGGGTTCTGCAAGCAGTCCATACCGACAGGTAGCCTAACAGTCTCTTCCCTCCCTATGGGGACTAGCTTAGGTATGTCCCATAAGTGGATGCTATCTCCAGCTCTATTGAGAAAGGGTGTTGGTACTTACCTAATACGCCTCTTCTAATAGAGTGGAGATAGCATCCAGCCCCGCCCTGTATGGAGACTGTTTTTCCATGCTTACCTGGGAATAGGGTTGATGATGTTGTTGTTTGTTACCTTATTTGTGCTTGTGGACTTTCTTGTTGGTTTTGCACTACATTATTTACTAAAATTGAATGTTGGATAACACGTGGAGTCTGTGTCTTTGTTCTTCGTCGCAAAGCTGGGTAGAGTCACTCACAGAGATGGGTTATATAGGTGGCTAATTAATTATTAATCAGACTCAATCGGAGAACGGAGAGGGTTAACCCATAAGTGGATGCTATCTCCACTCTATTAGAAGAGGCTTATCAGGTAGGTACCAACACCCTTTTTCTAATACCTTATCTTGCCTTATTTTGAATGCAATATTTAATTAAGAGAATAAAAACATGATAAATCAAAACATTTAAGCCATGATCTAATAACTCCTTAGATTTCTTGAGTCTATACATCTAAGGCTAGTGGAATATCAGGAGTCCTTGAATTATAAATGTAATGGAGCTTCCCACCATGATGGTAATTATAAATGTAGGCCAGTTGCCAAGTACCCAATGTGCAGTCAAATGATAGGGGCTGACCTTTAGATCTTTAAATCCAAATCGTAAGTCTCCCCAGAGGTTTGTATGGTTGTAAATTGAGGACCTGTATAGGTAATAGTAGATTGGCTCTCACAGTACTCTCTAAATTAGAAACTAAGTTTACATAGAATAGCAAAATGAAATAAGTGCATAACACAACACTGGGCTTATGCTTGTGACATACCCAAATGTGCCAAAACTGACCAATGCAGTCTTTACCATTAGCATGTTGGGGCATGTATACAACTAAAGCTAGTAGTCTTGACTACAAGTCTCTATTTTATCTTTCTAAAAAGCATTGAAAGTCATAGTCAGGGGGGATTAGCATTTATAAAGCCATCTAGTGATGACCATATAGAATACTAAATCTTAGAATGTAAGAATACAAATGAAATGAAAGAAAGAAAATAGATATATGGTATAACTGTGAAATTAAAAGAAAGACAATATTAATGAAGGTGATTGATCTTGTGGAGTGAGTTGAGGGGATTACATATAGAAAAGAGATAATGATGGTTTAATTGTGAATGAAAGGCCTCCAATAGATGGATGTATAAATTGGTGTTGTTTAACTTGTGATGGACGTGTTTGAAAATAGCTTTTGAACACTCAGGAGGAAAACCATCCAGGACAGGAGATAGCATCAAGAACATATCTTTGAAAAAAAAAAGACATGTAAGAAAAAAAAGTAAGTTAAAAAAAAACCTCTAGAATGACTATAGAACATGCAAATCCTATATGAAAAAGGATAAAAAATAGATTTGGGTGCTTTGTGAGTTGACACTTTGGTAGAATGAAGGGGACATGGGCATAAGGAAAAGTATATGGAAGCTGCTTTGAATAGTATAAAAATATATCACAGTATGCCATTTCATGACTAAGATAAGGTGACCAGACATCCCGCTTTTGGTGGGACACACCCGCTTTCCAATGCATTTTCCCGCGTCCCGCCCGCTTTTTTAAAAAGCACGCTTTTTTTGGCGCTCGCAGCTCCCGCCCATCAGCTGCTAGCTTGCTGGGCTGGCTCATCGTTCTGTTCTCTATCCTACCTCCTACCTACAAATTTAAGCCAGCCCAGCCTGCCGCTCACAGATTGGATTGGCCTGGACTCCAGCCAATCAGTGAGCTGGCTGGGATGGAAAACGCGGCGTGCTTAAAGTTTTCCATCCCAGCCAGCTCACTGATTGGCTGGAGTCCGCTTAGCATGCCGCATGAGTCCCCCGCCCATCCGTTGCCGCTCGCATGGGCGGGGTAGCGTAGTGAGTGAGCGGGGAGCGAGCTCGCCTTTCCAGCTCCACTTCCGGACAAGCTGTGGAAAAACCTCTGCGAAAAGTGCCACCTGGGGCCGCCGCTTCTTCTCCGAACTCAGAGTAAGTGACGGGCGGGGTGAGTGAGGGGGGGGTGGCGGGATCGCCACCCGCTGCACTGCAGCTGACTCACCCCGGGCCGGGCGGGCTGGGAGGCTCTGGGCGTCCGGGCGGGAAGAGCACAGAGAAAGGCAGAGCGGCGCTCGATGCGACTCTGCTATTTCTGCTGGAGGAGTCCCTAGATAGGGAAGGCGGGTGGCGAGGCAGAGCAAGGGAGCGCAAATGGCGGATCCAGGGCTCATATGCAGAGGGAGCTCTCCAGGCACAGGAGCGCTGGAAAAGTGCTCCGCTCATGCACCCACCGGGACGGAGCACGGTCGCTCCAGCCCTGCCTGCTGGCACGACTTTGAAGTGTTGGCTTGCCGCTTGCCTTCCACTTCGGCCCGCGCGGAAGGCAATCCAGCCCTTTCAAAGTCATGCCGGCAGTTTAGAACTCGACCGCCATTCAGCGAAAGATGTTTCGCTGAATGGCGGCTGAGGGGCACGCTAAAGTGCCAGCATGAGTTTGAAGGGCTGGCTTGCCGCTTGCCTTCCACTTCGGCCCGCGCGGAAGGCAATCCAGCCCTTTCAAAGTCATGCCGGCAGTTTAGAACTTGCCCGTCATTCAGCGAAACATACTTCGCTGAATGGCGGCCAAGGGGCACGCTAAAGTGCCGGCATAGGTTTGAAGGGCTGGCTTGCCGCTTGCCTTCCACGTCGGCCCGCGCGGAAGGCAATCCAGCCCTTTCAAAGTCATGCCGGCAGTTTAGAACTTGCCCGTCATTCAGCGAAACATACTTCGCTGAATGGCGGCCAAGGGGCACGCTAAAGTGCCGGCATAAGTTTGAAGGGCTGGCTTGCCGCTTGCCTTCCACGTCGGCCCGCGCGGAAGGCAATCCAGCCCTTTCAAAGTCATGCCGGCAGTTTAGAACTTGCCCGTCATTCAGCGAAACATACTTCGCTGAATGGCGGCCAAGGGGCACGCTAAAGTGCCGGCATAAGTTTGAAGGGCTGGCTTGCCGCTTGCCTTCCACGTCGGCCCGCGCGGAAGGCAATCCAGCCCTTTCAAAGTCATGCCGGCAGTTTAGAACTTGCCCGTCATTCAGCGAGACATACTTCGCTGAATGGCGGCCAAGGGGCACTCTAAAGTGCCGGCATAGGTTTGAAGGGCTGGCTTGCCGCTTGCCTTCCACGTCGGCCCGCGCGGAAGGCAATCCAGCCCTTTCAAAGTCATGCCAGCAGTTTAGAACTTGCCCGTCATTCAGCGAAACATACTTCGCTGAATGGCGGCCAAGGGGCACGCTAAAGTGCCGGCATAAGTTTGAAGGGCTGGCTTTCCGCTTGCCTTCCACGTCGGCCCGCGCGGAAGGCAATCCAGCCCTTTCAAAGTCATGCCGGCAGTTTAGAACTTGCCCGTCATTCAGCGAAACATACTTCGCTGAATGGCGGCCAAGGGGCACGCTAAAGTGCCGGCATAGGTTTGAAGGGCTGGCTTGCCGCTTGCCTTCCACGTCGGCCCGCGCGGAAGGCAATCCAGCCCTTTCAAAGTCATGCCGGCAGTTTAGAACTTGCCCGTCATTCAGCGAAACATAACTTTGAAGTGCTGGCTTGCTTGCCGCGTTTCCCCGGAGCGCTCGGGCTCCTTCTCTGGGCAGAGTTGGAGCCTATCCTCCACCTCCTCCCAACGGAGGGGCGCCCTAAAAAAAAAAAAAAAGGAGCCAAGCCGTTCCAAAGATGTGAAGGGAAGCAACCAGATCGCAGCGAGGAGAAGGAGGAGGAAGTAAATACAAGTATAATAAATACAAGTATTTATTATACTTGTATTTATTATACTGTGGATTTGGTCTGCATCAACCTGCCGCCTCCCCTCACCAGGCAAATCGCGGTGAAAACTCTGGGTGAGTCTCCGCAGAGAGCTTGGCGGGCAGCTGGCTGGACTTCTAAGAGGTGGGGGGGAGGAGCGGCAGCTCCTTGAAATGGAAAAAGGCTTGCTTCCCCCTCCCCAATGAGACGCCTTCCACGATAATAGGAGAGGAGAGCTAAGAGAACAGGGCGGGGGTTGGGAGAAGGCATGGGACCGGGCTCGGATTTGCCATTTGAGAGAGAGAGAGAGAGGAAGGGGGAGAACACGAGTGTGTGTATCCCTCCTTCCTTCAGCCCAACACTCTAGCCCGGCTTGGCTCCCGCTTCGTCTCTCCTGCCTCTTCGCTTCTCTGTTCGATTGTTGAAAGTGGGAGCCAAACCGGGTCATTCCTTCCAAGAGGCAAGTTTCCGTTCTCTTAGCTACGTTCTGCCTTGTGATTGCTGTCTCCAGGCTCTCCTCTCCTATTATCATGGAAGGTGTCTCATTTGGGGGAGGGGGGGCAGGCCTTTCTCCATTCAACAGATCCAATATACAGAGTTTTATTTTTTGGCCCTAAAAATATTGTCACTGAGGATGACAGAAATTTCTTCATCATTGCTATTGGCCTCAAGTAGCAAATAATTAAACATGGTTTTTAGTGTACTTAGTTAGCTATCTGCTTTTTAACATTACATGGTATCAGTTTCAAGAATGCATGCAATCCTGAAAATTTGTAACAAACTTGTTGAAGGGCCTATGAAATATTTTCTAGTTTAGTGTAGAATAAGTATTCTTAATAAAAGAAAAAGTCATTTTTATTTAATCAATTGCATTCCTGTTTATAATGGCATTAATTAACTAAACTGGAAATAAATCTATGTTTTGCTAGAGTTTTAAAATTAAAAAACCTTACATTTTGTTGCTATTATTTTAATCAGAGTTTTGCCAAGTGAAATTATATAATGGTTCCTCATGTCTCTGTAATTTTCTAAATCTCATCCAGAAGTACCACAGAATCTGGCATTTTCAGCAGAATGATGCTGATGCTAATAAAACATCCTGATTTTTGGTGAAAGGATGGAAAGAGGAAGGAAGGAGGAAGAGAGATCTAAAGAGCAGAAAGACAGAAGGCAGATAGGCAAGAGGAAGGAAGGAAGGAGAAAGAATGGAAAGGAAGGAAGGCTAGAAGGAAGAAAGAGGGAGGGAGGGAGGGAGGGAGGGAGGGGGGGAAGGAAGGTGAAAGGAGGAAGGAAGGAAGGGTACTTCCACTTGTAGGCCTGGGACTGAATGCAGGAGGAGTCTCTCCATAGGATCAGCTGCTCCTCTGATCATGGTCTATGAAAATGTTACTGCCTGCCTGATGCAAATTTAGACAGATGGTGCTTTGGGCTGCCCCACAAATCCCCCCTTTACTCCTCCCCCTGTAGAATTCATCCCCCTGAGTTTTGCCTTTGAGGGGCATGTGTGGTTATGGCGGATGGCAGTCAGCTGGAGGTTGAGAGGGGATTGGGGCTTTTGTCTGCCTGTGGAGTTCTCCCCACGGACAGGATGGGATGTTGGCATGAAAGGGATCCGGGCACAATCTCACCTGTTCCAAGTAAAGTTGCCTTTTGCAATTGGCTACCGGTAATCCTCGACTTACGACCAGATTGATCCCCCAATTTCTGTTGCTAAGGGAGACGTTTGTTAAATGATTTTTGCCTCATTTTGCGACCTTTTATTGCCACGTTAAGTGAATCATGGTGGTTGTTAAGTCAGGAACATGGCTGTTTAGTGACCAAAATTACAATGGCATAGAAAAAAGTGACTGATGACCATTTTTCACACTTAGCGACCATTTTCACACTTAGCGACCGTTGTGGCATCCTCATGGTTACGCGATCAAAATGTTGATGTTTGGCAACAGATTCGTATTTCTGATGATAGTTTGAAATGGTGACAGTATAAATTATTGCTGGTGTAATACTTAACAATGGTTTTTAAGGATTTCTTTTATTTATAGAATACCTTTTTTTATTTTGGGGGGATTTTTACTTTTAAATTGTTTATAAAATGTATTTACTACAAGAAATGTTCCTTTTTGCAAATGTGATCTTTGCAAATCTTTGTGATGCAATATGTTCAGACCAGGTTTATGTGTCTCAAAGTGGCTGCTATTCTATGGGCAGGCCAGGTTGGTGCAAGGCAGCTTTGCCAGATTTGGTGTGTTTCACCCTCATTGAATTTTATATCGTATAAAGAATGGAAGGAGGAAGGAAGAGAAAAAAGGAGGAAGGGAGTGAGTGAGGAAAGAAGAGGATGGAAGGAGGGAGGAAGGAAGGAAGAGAGGGAAAGAGCAGAAGACAGATAAGGTGAAGGTAGATCAGCAAGAGGAATGAAGGAAGAAGTGAGGAGTCTCGAGGAGGGGGAAAACATTTAGTGACCAAAGTTACAATGGCATTGAAAAAAGTGACTGATGACCATTTTTCACACTTAGCAACCATTGCGACCATTTTTCACACTTAGCGACCGTTGCGACCATTTTTCACACTTAGCGACCATTGCAGCATCCTCATGGTCACGTGATCAAAATTTTGTTTGGCAACAGATTCGTATTTATGCTGGTTTCAGTGTCCTGGGGTGACCTTTTGACAAAAAAAATTTTTTTAATCAAGCCCCCCCCCGCCCCCCCCCGTCAAGGATGTCCCTCTTTTCCAATCTGAAAATCTGGTCACCTTAGACTAAGATTACACATTAATGGGAAAAATGAAAAAAATGCTTAATGGAATTAGGCAATAAGAGTGTGGATAAAAAAATACAAGTAAAAGAATATAGTTAAAAGTTAAGAGAAAGATATTGTATATTAGATATAGATTTTTTTTGCAAAGAATTAATCAAAATGGTCAAGGCATGATTCCTATTAAAAGAAAGAAAATAGTGATTTTGTTGGGAATTTTTAAAAATGTTGTGAATGTTGAAAATGGATGAAGCGGACTAAATAAGAGCCTGCAGCAGAGTGAATAGAATTAGAAATAAATACAGTGATATAATTTGCTATGAAACTGAAGTGAGAGAATGCTGGAATTAATATTTTTGAGAATGGTATGCATGGCAACGACAGCAACACATCAAAGTAGAATCAGAACAAATGTTATAAATGTTACCCTCCCAAGGAAAAAAGATGACAAGGAAGTCATAAATACTACCAGAATAATGAAAGATGGTACCCTGCAAGTATAGGTGGTACAGCAGGAGGAATGTTAAAATATAGTGTTGATTTACTTAGGGAATAGATATTTGTTTTATGTATACCAAGGCCTGATAATTAGAAAAATGTTGTCATTATTCTTTTGCAGAAAAAAAAATAAAAAAAATGAATGTACTGTACTGTACAGTATATTCTATAGGGAGATTAAGTGGAAAAACATTTGGTGGAGTTCTTATTGGATTAAATATTTGTTACTTAAAACAACATTAAAATGAGGTGCAAGAACCAAAACAAAAACAAAAAACAAACAAAACCAAAAAAAACAGTGTGTGGATAAACTAAAAGCAAGGGTACTTTAAACAATATAACATAATGGAGAGACATTATTATTTAGCTATACTTTATTTTATTCCATTTTATTAACTAATGTCTTTCTTTGAATAACTATTTCTTATACCCTATCTGTACTTTGCAAAACATTGCTTAAGGAAATGTGATGGGTATGCATGTGGGTGGGTATGTTTGTGTGTATGCACACATGCATATATATTTGAACTTCTACAGAGGGCTGAATTAAATTTGAGATTTGTGTATATCTTTATTACATAATTTCTAAGAAAGCTAAGGAAAAACAATAAAAATACATTTTAATACATTGTTAAAATAAAAGCTAAATATGTTGGAGATATATTTTGAGAGAAATGCTTGACTAAAATTAGTACCTACCATGGCTTGACAAACCTTACAAGAAAAGTAAATTCAAATCAAGTTTGTATTTGAATGAGAGACAGTCAAGAAACATGTTAGATTGTGGAGAAAAATTGTTAAGAAAAATGGTCAGCTGTGCCCATAATATCATGAGGGCACTTTACTTTGAATGAAATAAATGTATTAATGCTATATTATCTTCTTAAAAGGAATGTATAATCTTAAATAAAAAAATTGAAATTGAGCGCTATTAAAATGACTAAAATGTGTACTTTTACTAATATTTTTCAAAATAACATTAAACCTAATTGGCAGCCTCCCAACAGTATTTTTAAATAGCAGTGTGCTATAATTTGTAATAAATTGCCATGGAAACCAAGTTTACAGCTATCTTAGCATACAAATTAAACTAATTTTATGAATCTATGAATTTGATCCTTAATATTTTCATTTTAGTTTGCAAGTGGGTAATAAAAAAAATACCAAGATGAAAAATGATTGTTGTCCTTTTAAATCAATTTGTAGAACAGAATTGCATGAAATAATTTTAGCCATCATAGTCTGCTCTTCTTTAAAAAGTAAATACTATAAATATTATATATAATCAATACGATATATTTGTCTGAAGTGGTATAGGATTTCCTGCCTAAGTAGGGAGTTGGACTAGAAGACCTCCAAGGTCCCTTCCAATTCTGTTATTTTTTTTATTCTTTTTCTTTTATTCTGATAGAAGTCATAAGTCTTAATATATATAAAAATGAGTAGTAAAACATTTCCCTCTTTTATTTTTAATTTAGGGGAAGAATATTTACTAATCAAACAATAGTAATGCACAATTTAACATATGTAAACTAAAATGTAATTATCAGCTTGTAGTGGTACATCAGATCATGAAAGATTTAAAAATAGGACTTGGAATTTTATTTGTCACAGATTTGGAACTCCCTTTCAATACTACTATAAGGGAATAGATAATAACTTGGCTGTTTACTTAGATACATAAAGTCTGGTCCAAACTACAATTGTAAGTCCAGGACAACCTGTAGTTAAAAACTATTTATCTAAGCCTGTTGGTTTATTGTGCAGATGGGTTGTTTTTTGGTCTTGCCAAAAATGTTTTATAAACTAGCTCTTTAATTCCACCTTGAGTTCCATGTAAAACAAAATAGTGTAATTGCTGCATCATCTACTGAGAATTGCAATTGCTCAAGCGCCAGTAAAATTAATGAGATGCTTACAAAATCTTTTTATGAAAGTGTTTCTAAAAGTCTGAAGGATGTTTTATTTTAAATTTAGTGATTTGAACTAGGTATGCTAACACTTAATAGAGAATCAGGGTTTTTTTGTTTTCAAAGCTCAATTATATATTCCAAAAATGCCTAAAATTATTTTTACTATGACAGATTTAATCCAGGCCAGAGATCTTTTAGCAGATGGATTTAAAAAAAAGTTCATAATTTTCCTTACTATGAATGCAACTGTAGATTAGGTTATTAATTTGATTTTTCTTAGCAAGGCTACATTAAATTGACCAAATAATGCACATCATACAATAGTTCTCAATATTTGTGTATGTTGCCTAGAGTAGTCCCAGGGTAAGATAGGCTGCAAATAAATTTAGCAAACAAACAAAAATTTATTAGATGTTTTTTAAACCCATCTCTATTTTCATCCTATAAAAAGCTCAATCTTTTAAAGTGTACTTGTACATGTATTTCTGGGCCAACAGTTCAGAAATGATTTGCCATTTCTTCTTCTGAAATGTTTTTTAATTTATCTATGTTAGTATGGGATTTTCTGGTCTCATAAAATTCCAACTAATGAACCATATAATCCATAAGAAAGTTGATATTAAATCTACATAGTAAACAGAAGCAACACTGAAACATAAAGATGATAAATAATAAAATAAAAATGAAATATGTTTTTATTAATATAACTTGATATGAAGACATATCATGATATCACAATATCATGAAGATATCAAGGATCTTTTTCAAGATAAAAGTAATATATCCTTTGATTTCCCCAAGGATATAGTATTGATTAACAAAATGGGGTTAATATGGACAAATTAATACCCTATGTATCATTAAACAATTGTGTCAATTTAACTTCTAAAATTGCCATTAGATTAATGTATTGGTCAAAGTAATTTTAGGGTGGGGACTCTTCCAATAGCAATAGCAATATGAATAGCACTTAGACTTATATACTGCTTTACAGTGCTTTATAGCAGTGTTTTTCAACCACTGTGCCGCGGCACACTAGTGTGCCGTGACATAGTGTAAGGTGTGCCGTGGGAAAAACACCCGCCGGGTGTTTTTGCCTCGGGACATCTCTGTGTCCCGAAACTTGCTTTCGGGACACAGGGATGCCTCTATTAAGTCCCTGCGGCCCCGCGTTTACTTTAAAAACGCAGGGACCGCCGGGAGGTAGCGCACGCAGGGACGTCACTGACGTCCCATGCGTGCGCCCATAGCAACAATCGCGGAGGATTCAAGAGAATTACTTTATATATAGTCAATATGGGCACAGAGTTAAATTTTTTTAACATCATCTAATGGTGGTGTGCCTCGTGATTTTTTTCATGAAAAAAGTGTGCCTTTGCACAAAAAAGGTTGAAAAACACTGCTTTATAGCACTGTCTAAGCAGTTTACAGAGTCAGCATATTGCCCCCTACAATCTGGGTCCTTATTTTACCAACCTTGGAAAGCTGAACCAACTTTGAACTGGTGAGGATCCTGGCAGCAAGCTGAATCTAATCACAGCGTCACCACAGCTTCAAATTACTTCAGAATTAAATTAGAAGGGATGCAACCCGTTATTTAATTTTAAGAGATCATTTGCATATCAAGACCAGTTCCCAGATTAAAATGTCTTCAAATGTCATCATCAAATTAAAATGTATTTATTGTCTTAAGAGCAAACACAAGGAGACCAACCAAAAACTAAAAAGTAATTTAAAGAATTATTTAAAAATATTTAAAATAATTAATATCTAACAATTAATAACATGGAGAATAATCTTGAGGGCTTCTAAATGGTATAGTGTTAATAGAAAAATTAGGCTCATTTCTGAGTCTGGTTTGAAAGAGCACAGGGCACAGGCAATTGCTGGAAACAAGTTTATTTTTGAAAACAGAAAAAGCAAGTGTCAGATTATTTGCTTGGAAGTGGTGATGAGTCCAGTTTTTCTTTGTAGTATCTTTTATACTAAAGGTCTATCTTCCTTGGAAAGTGTGGAAAGAGCACCTACCCTCTAAGAATTTTTAAAAAGTTTAATTTACTAGAATTACAAAAGAGGGTGCTAAATTACTGAGCTGTATTTTTCCACTTATTTAGCATGATAGCCAGGCTAGCCAGGTATAGGGGTGGCAGTGCTGTGGAGCAAAGCTGCTGTTGTTCCTCCTCCTCCTCCTCCTCCTCCTCCTCCTCCTCCTCCTCCTCCTCCTTCTTCTTCCCTCCTCTCCCTTCTCTCCTTCTGCTTCCCCTTCTCCCCCCCCTCTTCTTTTTCTTCCTCCTCTTCTTCCCCTCCCCCCTCCTCTGTGGTATTTTGTTATTTGTCCTACGTGTTTCTCTTCAATTCGTGCATCACCTGGTATTGCAATATCAATGAACCAGACTTTTTTTCTTTTCCACAATAGTGATGTTAGGCGTGTTATGGGCCAGATGTTTGTTTGTTTAGATTTGAAAATCCCATAAGATCTTGTTCATTTTCAACAACTTTGTCAATTTAGTTCTCCCAGTAATTTTTCCTGCATTCGAACCCAAACTTCTGGCAAAGTTTCCAGTAAATCCTTTTGGTAACTCAATCATGACATTGTAGATACTCAGTTTATGAGATTTTGCTGCAGCCACTGATAAGATGTTCCACTGTTTCATCTTTCTCATTGCATAAGTGGCATTTGCTGTTGTTACTAACATGTTGAATTTTCATGGAATTGGTCTGCAGGATTTGTTCTTGGGCAGCCAAAATGAAGCCTTCAGTTTCTTTCTTCAACACCCTTGATCTCAACCATCTCCATGTTAGCTTCAATGTCTTTCAGGTATTGACCTTGCATAGGCTTCTTTTTCAGATAGAAATTTGATGCTCAGTTGTTTCTTTTTTATATTCAGCTTTCAATCTAGCTGTCTTCAAGAGATTCACTTCTTTCGGCAGAAGCTCTTACACTTTTTTATGTAGTCATTTAAGCTATGTTTTTCTTGTTTCACAGTTTGTTTCACTTGTAAGAGGTCTCTGCTACTCTGAGATCTAGACAAGTACAATCGATCAATATTACTTTCTGGGTGCAAAGCATGGTTCATTGTCATTAGTTTTCTTGTCTTTCGAACCAAGTTGTCAAGTTCTAGCTGAGTGCAATCAATTATTCCAAATGAGTTTCCTATTACAGTCACTGCCCAGGTGTTAATTGCCTTTATGATATTTCCTCCACTTAGCTTTGATCTCAAAGTTTTCCATACTCGCTTTATGTATATTGTTGAAGTAGCTTTCTTGATTTAATTAGTGCAACAGGTCAGAGGCTTCCAAGATTCCTAAGTACTTGTATCCTCCTTCTGGTATTATTGCTTTTATCAACTCTTCATTGTTAAGTTATAATCTATCATCTTCAACATTTTTTCCTGCCTTAACAGCGATGGTACATTTGTCAATGCCAAATGCCATCTCAATGTCTCTGTTAACTTCCTTGTTTTGAATTGGGCCTTCAGATCTGCCATAATTAAAAGTTGGAAACTTGGTGGGGAAATTGTATGGAGCCTGGTGGATGTATAGCCATAACCACATTCCTTTCCCAGAGAATCAAGGACAACTTGTCCCTGCACCTGCATGGGAGTGACTGGAAGACATCTCCCATTGGGACAGTACCTAATTAGACACTGAGTTATGGACATGTGGGTGTGGGGCAGGTCTTGAGCTTTCAACTGGGTGGGGAAAACCTGGAAGCTCGGATTTTCCAGATGTGCCAATATGACATCTCTAATAAAATATACTATATTTGTCTTACACTCTAAGACGCACCGGAGTATAAGACTCATCAAGATTTTGAAGAGGCAAATAAAAAAAGTTTTGGGACTTTGCAGGCCTCCCAAAAATGTCCCATTTTTCATGAAAATGCACCCGTTTTTTTTTCTTCAAAAAAGGGCATGAATAACCTTTTGGTGGCTTATAGAGTGCTCCTGGGAGCCAGGGGGGCAAAATTTAGCAAAAACAGGCCCATTTTTCACTCATTTCTGCCCTCCCCAGCCCCCAGGAGCACTCTGAAAGCCTCCTAAAGGATATGCCTGGTCATTTTGGTGAAGGGTGTGTGGTTAGGAAAGCAAAAAATGCTGTATTCAGTGTGCAAGACGCATCCAGATTTTCAGCCTCTTTTTTGAGGGAAAAAGATGCATCTTATATTCTGAAAAAAAGGGTAGCTTTGAGGAAACTCAAGTCTCGGAGTTGTTTTCGTTAGGGGTGTTACTCGGAATACTGACACACCTCAGTACTTTTTAGTAGTGAGCTCAAATCAGATTTTCTTTTTCCAAACAGTTTTAAATAATCCATGTAGACCAAATGGGAGAATTTCAACTCTTGTTTAGTCAATTTATAGGAACAGTTTATGTTGTTCAAAATGCTTGTTAATGGTGCCATTGAAAGTAAAAATAACAGAGGTGATAATGAGTCTCCTTGGAAGATTCCTTGTTTGATTTCAACTTCACCAAGTTCTTCTCCATAGGCCATTAACTTAGTTTGCCATAGCTTCATGGAAGTCTTCAGGAATTTCTGGATGTTGCTGCTAATTCCAAAAGTGTCTAATTATTTCTCAATCCAGCTGTGTGGAATAGAATCAGATAATAATTATAATTAATTCAATCCATAATGAAATTTGGACAAGAGTGGCAAATTGGGTCCTCCAAGCAGTGGCATTATCTTAATACAGAAGTGTGACAAAAGATTGCAATAAAACAAAAGAGGAATAGAAAGCCAAGTTTTGTTTTTATTAGATAGAAAATAAATAGCAAAAAAGATGTCTATTCAATAATTTAAATGTTTATTATTATTATTTTTAAAAAGCTTGGTTTGGCTCTGCTGCCTTTATTTGCCATTTTCAAATTGTTTGGCTTCTAGTTGTACTCAGCACTAAAAGTAATTATGCAGAGGCAGAGGCAAAGTACTTTACAATGTAATCCTTTACATATCTTTTCCCCACAGTGCTCAAGACACATTACACTCAAAGTGTAGATAAGATAATCACTGGCATTCATATAAAATTTAAAAATAGGTACTGAAAAGGCTAAATTCTAGGACTCCTGCATAGCGCAATTAAAACTCTACGAAGACAAATAATATTGAATAAATTTGGAATTAAGACTTCCTTTGCTCAGGTAGCCTCTCTCTCTTCCTCCCCCCCCCCCCCACTTCTGCCTTTTCCCTAACCATGGCACATACTTTCATTTGTCTGGAGTGATTTAAGTTTTTTTGATGGTACTAAAGCAACGTGTCTCATCCCCCCCCCCCCGCCAGCAATAGCCAAGAATAATTCCAACAATATGTTAAATCTGTTACGCTTTGTCATCTGTTGCACAGGAGAAAAATCAGTTGTCTACTTATGGCTTAGAACTGTAGAGAATATTAACTGTCAGTGGGGACAGTAAATTTTATGCTAGTATAGTTTTCTACCAATTCAATAATGGGTAGATATCATTTAAATCTAGTAGTAAAGAAAAGTCCTCTCCTGCAGTACATTGTAAAGCAACTCCTTTTAGTCTCAGAGCCTAATGGGACAATAAATGGCAGAGGGAACCAGATATTTGATGCCTTCTGTGTGTTTTGAACTTCTAATCCCATCATCTGAGGCTCACATGGACTATGTTAGGGATTGTGAAGCTGTCTCTTATGGTGGGTGGTAGATGGTAGGTAGGTTCCCATTCCTATTAGAGAACCTTCTATGTCTCCTTTGGTCCTGAACACATTCATGCAATAACAGATAATGATTTCCTATTTTAATGGGGTTGAAGTCTAAATCATTGTTTTTTTCTGATTAATTAAGTTTCTTGTGCTTATCAGAAAGAAAAGGGGGCACGGCTGCAAGGAAAAGCTGTTGGTTTGGCCAAAGAAATTGTGATTAACAGTGGGTAATGAATAAAATGAAAGTGGAGTAGTTTCAGCTCTGGTTTAATAAAAGAGTATTGTAGTAGGAAATAATCTGCTTGAACGGTTTATCTTCAAAGTATGGTATGTTATTTTTGTTTTATAAATAGCATACATTCTAATTCCCCTTTTCTCCTTAATATTATTTATTGGAGAAAATTCTTTATTTGAAAAGAAATAAAATAATTATGAGCTTTGAATTAAACTAGACACTAAGGTACCAAAAACTGCAATTCAAAATATATCATTCTTGTTCCAAAAACAGGAAGGGTAGAAAGAGATAACTAAGAAAATAAAATGCATCTGAAGGCCAGATATATGAGTGAGATTTTATGGATCCTTAGTAGGGAATTGCTGTTTTGGGGAGAATTATACTGCATACAAATGTAGCTATTCCTTTCATTTTTATTACATTCTTTAATTCCATAATTCGCATTTTAATAATAAAAAGATAAATGGCCTTGAGTCTTTAATTACTGAGTCTTTTTCAGTTCAGGCTATTATTCAAAATCTGCTTTTTAAGATACAATAAACTCAGACACTGCTTATTTTTAATATAAAATTAAACCATTGTTTAATATACTGTGAATGTGCATTGTCTTAAGACGATCTGGAACAGTTATTTCTGAAAGTACAGTAACAGTTTTTTTTATAACTGAAAGCATACTGTAAATAATTTAAAAATTATAATTTGATTAAGTAATCAGCAAGTTTTGTTAAACGTATTTAGCCACATTTTATCCTCACCCTATCCCACAATATTTAGACATATTAACAAACAGTAGATTAAAAAAAAGGCTTCTAAGTTTTTTCACGGTTGGCAAAACAAGTAAAGGAGATAAGCTTTGCTTTTGTTGATTTTATTCTTACATTTGGGATTGAACATATTTTGGAAGCAAGATTCCAAAAGATATGAGTAGTCTGTTTATTCTACAATCAGCAGCTCCCTTTATTCTGCATGAGTAAATACTATGACTTACTTTCGATACTGGCCATACTTTTTCAACGGAGTGATTTACTGGCTATACGACTTTGGCAGCATTTCCATACTGATATTTAAACCAGATTTGTTTCTAGAAAGTTGACAACCATTACATCTCTGCTACCTCAGGTTTTTTTTAAGTGGGCTGACTACTGTTCTTGATGCTGTCATAAAAAAGGAATATAACCTTGCATACAAATTCATAAACTGCATTGTTATTCAGATTTTTTTCAGCTGATACCCTTGTTTTCATGCCTCCCAGAATTCTCATCAACCAAAGCTGCCACAGATGTCAATAGTATAGTTTTCTGACATTTTCTGATGGCAACCTATGAAAATTGTAATTTTCTCCTTTAAATAAGCAAACCACAATTTTTTAAAAAAAATATATTTTCTTTTTACTAAAAAGAGAAAAATCTTGTTCTCCATGGTGGTGGAGGCAGGATCCAGGCTGGGTTAACCTTCATCCACTCATTGCGAGGACTGAGTCCGGTAAAGTTGTTAAGCCTCGCCTCTGTTGCTAGGCAACCCAGCTTTTTGACTCAGTCCCTCGATGAGGACAGCTACATCATCGTCTTTCTCCTGTCTTAAAATCGTTGGATTGTTAATTTAATAAGTTTGTCAAGTTGCCAAGAATTGTGCAAGACAGTGACCCCATTATTAGAAGTCCCTCGCAGGGACAGTGATTTGGGAAGGAGTCTGAGCCTCTAAGCCCTGTCAGGGCGCATAGGCTGTCGCTAGGGCTGGAGTGACTGTAACAGCTGCAAACGGCTTCCCTCGCCTCAAAATCAACACCGCTTGCTTTGGCTTCAAGTTTCTAACTGCCCTTTCATCCCATCAGAGGTGTTAATTACTCCCTCGGCTCTCTGCCGGTAACACGCTCTGCTGCTCCTGTCAGACAGTTGAGTGACGAACCACAGCAGCTCCGTGACTATTACAATCAAAATACACGCTGCCGCAGAGCGACCCAGAGGGAAAGTTAAAGGGAAGAAAATCACAAAAATTCCAATCGGAGCGCCGCTAAAGTGACTGTGAAAAACGTTAATATCGTTAATATCAATCTTATTGTTTTTAGCGCGGGTTCAGCGGCGGTTTAAAAAGGGCGTGAATTGCCATTTTGAGAGGTTCCTGTCAGTGGCGAGCATGGCGGCCGCTCTTAATGCTGAAACTTCCATGATGGCGCCAGAGTTTCCTGGGGAGGCACAACTAATTCAGTCACCTGAAGTGGCCTCGGTGCCTCATTCCTCCCCCAGCCCTCCACAGCTGACGGCAGGGAATCGGGCAAGACTAGCAAGAAAACTGTGCGAACCGCAGTTAAAGCAAAAAAATAAAAAAGTCATCTATGCCCAGTTTGTGCTATGAAAAGCAAAAGGAGAGAGAGCTAGAATGAATTTATAAGAGAGCGGCCAGTAAAAAGGCTTCTTCCACCTAGCTATCTGATCAGCCACCTCCAGCTCAAGGCCAATTATCATTGCTGCTTTCCCCAGGAGGCAGGCAGAATAGGGAGGCTCCTCTTAATCCCATCTTTCCTATTGATGTCTCAAATATCTGGGGGCCTGCTCAAGAGCCTCATGCCCCTCTGCCTGTCAGGGATGACATGCTTCCCCCAACTGTCCAGAGAATGGATGCGCTCCCATCCACCTCCAGCACAGCAATTCTGGGCTAGGCACATGCTATGTATTTGCCTAACTTCCAAGATATTATTGCCAGTGCCACATCACAGGGCATCACAGCAGGGTTGCAACAATGGGATGCCCTGGCACAATGACAGGCTACTGCCCCTGTAGCAACACCACCGGCTCCTCCAGTGGTGCCCCCTGCAGGGCAGGTGGTATCTGATCAGGATGATTCCTCTGAATCAGAGGAGGGTGAGCTCAAGGAAGCTGAGCTATCCGAGGATGAGGGCAGGGAGACGGAGCAAAAAGCCTTCTCAGACCTCTTCCCTCCGGCTCTTTTCCAATCCTTGCTATACAAAGCCAAAGTAGCCTCAAAAATTGGGTCCCAATCAGCGGCTTCCATCCCTCAACCAGCAACTGTTTGCACTGAATCCTTGTATTCTGAGCAGCATCTCCCAGCTGAAACAGTGCCAATGTCAAAGATATTTGTGGATTTAATTCAGCATCAATGGGCAGCTCCCACATCTGGGCCAAACCCCTCCACCTTAGATTAAAAGTTTTCAACGTTGCTAATGAATTGGTGCAGTTTCTGTCTATTCCTACTATAGATGCTCCAGTAATCGCTCTTTATATGCCAGCCCATATGCCAAGGGCTCCAGAGGACGTCCTGAAGCCAGAAGAAAAGAAGGTGGACCTCACACTGCAAAGAGATACCAGGCAGCTGCTTGGGCGGTCCTGGCCTCTACCACAACCTTTTTCACCCGACCCTGTCTTCTTTGGCTTCAGGATCTGCAACAGCGTATCCCCATCGTGGATATATGTGCACACCAGGACACCGCAAAGCTAGTGGCAGCTGTGCAATTTGCTTCAGATGCCACCCTGTCATCTGCCAGATTTGCAGCTAGGGCCATGGCTTCCTCGGTGGCGTCTCGCAAGCTCTTGTGGCTTCGGCAGTGGCAGGCTGATGTGTGCTACAAGTGGCGATTGGCTTCTGCTCCATTCAAAGGCAATTCTCTCTTTGGGGATGCCTGGGATCCCTGTCTGGTGGAGAATAAGGAGAAGAGGAAGGTCCTCCCTACTGCACCCAAGAAGGGCTTCAATCGTCAGGCTCCTTATTTTGAGGGCAAGACTTTGGTTCATCCTTTTGGAACCAGGACCATGGTTCTTCCTTTTGGGGGCGGACTATGGGAACCAGGGATATAGGCAGCAGGGAGGTTACTCTTCCAGGCAGAGAGCCCAACCTGTCCGCTATCAGCGGGGAAAGTCCTCCAGGCATCTCTTTCGGGAGGAGGGGGACGTTATTACCACTGAACCTAGCCCCTTGGGGGCCAGTTATCCCATCGGGGGTAAGTTAGCTTTCTTTGCTGATGTGTGGGATACAATCACCTCCAACTTTTGGGTTAGATCAACTGTTAGAGAAGGGCTTGCCCTTGAGTTCATCTCCAACCCCCCTAGACTCTTCAGGACCTGCCCAGTCTCATCCAACCCAGCTCGCAGATGTCTCATGCAGGAGGCGGTCCAACATCTCGACATATGGGCAATACAGCTGGTACCGGCGGACGTATGCAGGCTTGGGTTTTATTGAATCTTCTTTGTCATTCCTAAGGTCTCGGGGGTGTGTGTGTGAGTGGAGAGCCATCCTTGATCTTAAAAAAATTAAACAAGTTCATTTGTTATAAACATTTCAAGATGCATTCTTTGCATACCATTTTGGGTTCCATCAGATATGGTGATTTTTTAACTTCAATTGACTTAACGGAGGCCTACCTCCATATTCCGGTTTTGCCCCTCCATAGACAGTTTCTCTGTTTTTCTTATCTGGGGCAGCATTTCCACTATACTGCCCTTCCCTTTGGACTGTCCTCGGCACCTCGGGTATTTTCAAAGGTGCTAGCGGCACTATGGGAGGTGCCTATTAGAATACAGGCCTACCTTGATGACATTCTTATTCACATTCTTATTCAGTTGTCATCACCTAGGCAGGCAACCACCATTCAGGCCTTTCAGGATCATGGGTTCTCGATCAATGTACCCAAGAGCTACTTCCATCCATCCACCAGGTTGGTGCATTTGGGGGCGTTGATCGACACAGCCGAATGCAGGGTTTTCTTGTCCCACGATCGACAGGACTCTCTCAGAGCCTTGGCAGTTCAGACGTCCAGGGCACGCAGGTGTTCCTTGGCTTCCCTCTCTAAATTGCTAGGGACCATGGTGTTGGCCATTGGGATTGTTCTGTCGGCGCGTTTGCATTCAAGAGACCTCCAATGGTTCCTCTTGCCTTTTCAGAGGAGACTCTTAAGCTGTTCCTTGGCCAAGGTGGGCATCCTGGCAGAAGTCTCCTGTTCCCTCAGGTGGTGGACATCTCAGGCCATCATCAAGGGCTGACTTTTCAAAGACCAGGACTCTTTGACTGTCATGACAGATGCCAGCCTTTTCGGCTGGGGGGCTCACCTTCAGGCCCAGGTAACACAAGGCCAGTGGGACCAGGTGGACTGCACCTACCATATCAACTGGCTGGAGTTGAGGGCAGTTCACCTGGCTCTCCGCCATTTCCTTCCATCGGTGGCGGGCAAATATGTGCTTGTGTTAACGGACAATGTGTCTGCCAAGGTACACATAAACCACCAGGGGGGTACCAAATCATGCTCCCTCATGAACAAAGCCATGAAATTGGGACTTTGGGCCGAGAGGAACTTGCTCTCTCTCACCTCGGAGTATATTTCAGGAGTGGCGAATGTGCAGGCAGATTGGCTCAGTCGTGAAGTTCTGGACAATGCCAAATGGCACCTGCACCCCTCGATTTTCCAGGATATTGTGAACAGATTCGGCATGCCAGTGATAGATCTATTCGCCACTCCTAACAACACCCAGCTCCCGCGGTTCTTCGCTCGGTTCCAGCACAACGATCGGAGGGGGTGGACGCCTTGTGATGCAGCTGGCCGCACGGCCTTCTATACATACGCCTTTCCCCCATTGCCTCTTCTTCCCAGAGTAATCCAGAAGATCATTGCGGAGAAGGCTGAGGTCGTGTTGGTCACCCCCCACTGGCCACACAGGACTTGGTTTGCTGACCTGTGAACACTCTTGGACAGACCCTTGAGGATCCCTCGGGATAGGATCTCCCTCAGCCAGGGGTCACTGGAACACCTGGACCCTCAATGGTTTCAGTTGACTGCCTGGCGCTTGAGCAGAGCGTTCTAAGGGGGGACAATTTCTCCTCCAGGGTCATACCATCCACCAACAGAATATACAATGCCACCTGGAGATTTTTCTGATCCTGGTGTTTCGGTAAGACATTAGAACCTACTAAGGCCACAATCCCTCACATCCTTGAGTTTCTGCAGGATGGCTTGGATAAAGGGTTAGCCCCCAACACCATCCGGAGACAGATGGTGGCTATCTCATCTGTTTTGACATGTGGTGGTTCTCCTTCATTGTCTCAACTGCCTATGGTGCGCCGTTTCCTTAAGGGGGCATCCAATCTCAAGCCTCCTGCAGTGCACAGATATCCCTCCTGGGATTTACCTAAGGTCCTCGAAGCTTTGACTAGGGCTCCATTTGAATGTCTGAGGGATGTTCCTCTCTGGTTCCTGACCTTAAAGGTCTCTTTCCTGGTGGCCATTACCTCCGCTTGGAGGATTTCAGAATTGCAGGCACTTTCAGCCAGGGAGGACTTATGCGTTTTCCATCAAGACCGTGTGGTCTTACGACTGGACCCTTCCTTCGTTCCCAAGGTGTGTTCCTGTTTCCATCGAGCTCAGGAGCTCATTTTGCCAAATTTCTGCCCCCATCCGGTTCACCCATTGGAACACAAGTGGCACACTTTGGACGTAAGGAGGGCTCTCAAGATTTATTTGAAACGCATGTCTGAATTTCAAAAATCTGAAGGCAGCATCCAGTCCCTCCCTGCACATAACTGGTTCAAAAAGGGGCCGTTTTTGTCCTTAATTGATTATGCTGTTCATGTGATTGACTTATGTGACTGACCTCTACATTAGAAACCTCAGCAGGAATATTCATGTTGATGGCCGGATTATATGTACATAAGCATCTTAGGTAAGAACCAACGCCCTTTTCAGATTTCAAATGTGATGTAACTTTGCCCTCTTGACATCATTCTTCCTGCCTTAAAAATGCTAAGGCAGCCCCCGCTTTTGCCATTAATGTTCATCCCATTGGCATCATTGGAATATTCTAGATTATTCCCTCTGAAGCACATCAAACTCGTTTACTATGAATAAAATGTGCTTGTAGGTAACGTGTTTGCAAGTTATTAAACCACATTTGTTCATAGGAGAAAAATGGATTATAGTTATTGGACCTATATTTGTTACAAGTCTAAATTTATAAAGTACCAAGGAAATTATGAACAAAAAAAAAAGATAAAATAAGTTCATTAAATTACGTTTGTAAAAAAATGTTTACGTTTTAGTACTAAACACTAAAAAGAAAAGTTTATTATTTAAAAGAGATAAGATGCTAACCATAGTATATTAACAAAATGTGCTGGGCAGTGGACCCTCAAAGGCCCTGGCCTTTGGCTACTGCTGCTGAACACCAGGTCAGTCAAGAACATTTTCCTTCCTTATTTATGGAGGCAACCTGGTATGCATTAGCGAGACCTGACTGACCCAAGAGAGGTGAGTTCCTCTTGGACATATGTTCAGCCAGCTTTAGAGTCTGGCATCAGCCAAGGCCTAAGGCAGGGGCGCCAGCATAGTGGTTTGTCATCTGCAATCTTTTTGACCTTCAAGAACCATTCTCAAATTTCCAGGTGTAACACCTCATTCCTAAAAATTTGCTGGGAGTATGTAAAATATTAATAACCAGGTTGCTTTAAAACTCTTGGTAACTTTTTCAGAATTTTTCTAAAAGTCATTGAAAAGTCACAGCTTTCCCAAGGCTGGATTAGGTGAACGTCTATAATATTTTATACTGCTTTGTATGGCTTTTCTCTTTGTGGATCATCTGTTAATAAAAGGACATCATCTGTTACTTTATTTTCTGCCTTTTGTAATGTAATGTGCTCAGAGGCATAGAGAGACATTCTTTAAATCCATGGAAATAAATAAATGTGAGTGAAATATGCAAAAAGACTATCACTTCAGATACTAGTGAGAAATATTTTTGAAAACTACTGAACCTACAGATACTACTGCCTCTGCTGTGCTAGGATAATTTCAAATATTGCACTGCAATCACAAAAGTTTTCTTTAGTGGATTGGCAAGTACAGTAAAATACTTTGATCTCTAGAGTGACCATTGTTTCAGTTGTGTGCATGTAAAGAATCATGATGGCATAAAATCAGTATAAGTGATTTTCATATGAAAATCTGCAGAGATGAACTAAGGCAGAATGCTTTACTGATTAATAGAATGCACTATATAATGGCAAGATTTTATGTCATTAAAATAATGTTTGTATTTTATATTTATTGTCTATTTCTTTTGGTTGTTAGAAAAAATAATGAAGGACAAAGATTTTTAAATGTATTGATGTTCTACTTATGTATAAGATGAATGTCATTCTGGTTACAAGCCTGCTAACATTTTCTGATGTTTTTTAATGAGATTGCATTTATATCCTAATTTGGATAACTGTGTGGAATTAAAATAATAGGTTTTCCTTTATGGTTTTCACTTTAAATAGCAGATTCATATTTTGTTCCAAAACAAAAAAATGAAAAGAAAAACAAATCTGGTTTGCCTTTGTGCTTTCTTCCCAATTTATTTATTAGTGTTATTATTTTGTGCTATTATATTGTTTAATAATATAATCAGTAAAAGTTTAAAGTGCATTTTGTCTCTGTAATATGGCTAAAGGTAGTTTATTTTCTATGCAGTAGAACTGATTTAGAGTCCATTTATTTTCTATGCAGTAGAACTGATTTAGAATACTGTTGAATTTGCATACATACATTGTTAATTTTCAGTGTGGGAGAATTTTGTGATTGCTAGAAGATCAACTGACTCATACGTTATTTCTACCCTCTCTGCTATCATATTATGATGAGTCTCAGCAAATAATTCCACTAGAGATATGTGCTTTGTTTTTCAATAGAATCCTGAACAATGCTAATCAAGCAGTTTGACAAACAGAATAACAAATTCTTGGCTTTACCATCATAATTAGTATTCTACCTTTTCCTGGAAATACTTGATATAATTTGCTTCTGCTGAAAGAAAAATCAGGTCTAGTTCCAAGCTGGAAATAAAATGGAAGCTGAAAGTCTGTAGAGATTCTCATACATGCAAGTCATGGTTGTCCCAAAAGTGCTTTTTCAGGAGGCAACTGGACTTTCTTGTTTTTTTCTTTAAAGACGTTTCGCTTCTCATCCAAAAAGCTTCTTCAGCTCTGACAGGATAGTGGTGTGGTAGTAGGAATGGATTTCCAGAGAAAAAAATTGCAGACTACAGGTGACCTGATAAACCACCAAGTGCTTCAACAACCCTCTAAAAGGATGCAAATGACCAGCTGTCTGCAAAGAGTATAAATCCTTTCATTCCCCACTATTCTGTCAGAGCTGAAGAAGCTTCTTGATGAGAAGTGAAACGTCTTCAAAGAAAAAAACCAGTCCAATTGCCTCCTGAAAAAAAATCACCTTTGGGACAAAATGGAAGCAGCATAAGAAAGAAAGTTTATTGATGAGTAAAATCAATAACAGCATACAGTACTGGGACAGCTGACAAACTAGCTTGATGAGTGCAAAGATTTTTTATACAGTTTACAGTATTTTGTAATTTTGATATTTGCTTTGTGTGCTTTTTTTACTTGACTGGTTTAAATTCTTTGGCAAAGGGTCTTGATGGGTCTTAATTATCGACTCCCTTGGTCCTAATCCTTTCAGGCATATGTAATTGATTTTGTCCTGTTACTGTATGTATTGCCTCTAGCCTGTCAACAGGTATTGTTTTCCACTTTTCTCAATGAATGAGGTTCCTTAAGTTACCGATTGCAACATTGTTTGTCTTTCTAATTTCCAATTTTCATATAGGTTTTCCCCTTCTAGCTGTTCAGAGAAAGTTTAAAAATGTAATTTAAAATAAAAAATAGTTGGTAGTTGTTTACTCCAAAATTTGGAAATATAGAGCCTGAATCTTAATGTGTTACCATCATATTTTAACTATACCCAAGTATAGGAACATGTTTTCTACAACACATTTTGATGTTCTGCCATCTCATTTCCTAGATGGGAGATTTAATAATAATCCTTTTAATAGTACCCCCTTTTTTTCTTGTGTTTCTAGAATTGTTGAACTAGTTACCTCTCATTATCAAATCTTAGAGTTTCAGGTAATGACTTAATTTCATCTTTTTTATTTCTTTTTGTGATGTCAAATAATTTTTATGTTGCTTTTCTTTTATTAGATGAAAAGCTTACTCTACTTCTAAGGGGAAGTAATTAAACTCGGTGATCTAATAAATGAAGGTCACCAAAAAGTGGTAGTGGAGTCTAGTAATTTGGAAATAGATGATCTATTCTATGCTTCCAGTTTATGTACATATAAATTTACACAGTGTTCGGAGGGTGGGGACCAGGTTTTAAACGGTTGTGTAGGTTGTCATGTTATAGTGCAAAAACTGTGAATTATACTTATATTCTCTGAGAGCCAAAGTTATTTATTTCCAGTTCAGCTGCGAAATAAATGAAATCATTACAAGTTATTTTTTTTCCTATGGTAAGACTCCAATTTGTTATTGGAGAGAGTTTTGCATCACTTTTCTTTTGAACTCCTTTAGGTCCTTCAACTCTTCTCTAGATCTGCATGTATTCATAATTATATCAAGTTACTTTTTAAAATTTTATATATATATTGCTATGGTTGGTCATATAGCCAGATGTTTGGACTGGATTTAGCATTTTTGTCTACCTTGAGCCCTTTCTAAAAACCTAGGACAGGCAGATGTGTGAAATCACAGAATGTAAGTTGTTTCAAGTAAAGCTGCCTTTGCAATTGACTGGTGGCGATTTTGTCAATGTCGATAATATTCAAATGTTGTTCCATCAAATGTTTTGGAATTGCACCCAAGGAGCCTCTTACTATCAGTACTATCTTTGCTTTCTTTCAAGAATGAAGGCGAATATATATGTCCCAGGATAACGTTGCAGGATCCAATCTGGGCCGGTTATTGGAACCAGAGTCTTTTGAACTTTTGGATTCTTTATTGAGCCCATCTTCAGGGAACATCTCTCTTTGCTTTCCTTTGTCATAGTTGTCCAATTTCTATTTTCAGGTCTTCTGTATTTTGTGATTTTCTCCAGTTTTCTATTCCGTGGTGTCCACTATCTAGACTTTTTTGTCTTTCTTGTCAACAGAAAGTTAAGTCTGAAGTATTATGTGGCAGGTACTTGTCTGTTTAAATTCTAAAGTTCTAGAGCACTTTAGCTTTTTCATAGCAGACCACTCCAAAACATTCTGGGTACTTAACAGCATACAATATGTACAGCTAAAACAGTCAAAAACATATCAAAATATAACATAATAGCCCAGACAAGAAAACAGTCATAACAGTCAAAAGAACATTATAGCAGCTCTATAGAGATACTATTCTCTGACCTCACGAAAAGGTCAGGAAGATAAGGAATATCTGTATCTCTTGGAGGGAAGCTCTTCTACAGGTAGTCCTTCACTTATGAAACAATTGAGCCCAAAATTTCTGTTGCTAAATAAGTTGTTGAGTGAATTTTCTCCATTTTACGATCTTCCTTGCTACAGTTGTTAAGTGAACCATTGCAGTTGTTAAATTCATAATATATTTGTTAAGTGAATTTGGCTTTCCTGTTGATTTAGCTTGTCAGAAGGTTACAAAAGTGATAATGTGGCTCTGGGATGCTGCAATCATCATAAATATGGATCAGTTGCCAAGCATCTGAATTTTGATTATTTGACCAGGGGATGCCGTAACAGTCACAAATGTGAAAATCAGTCATGTCACTTTTTTCAGTGTCGTTGTATTTTATTCCAATTCCATTTTAAATTGTATTTTATCAAATTCCATTTTATATTGCTTTTATCAAATGTTAGTTATGATATGCTTCTGGAACTTTGCACTTTGATATGGCTCAAGGGCTAATTAATGAAGACTCAATGCCAGTGTTGTTGTAACTTTGAATAGTCACTAAATGAACAGTTGTAAGTTGAGGATTACTTTATAGTAGAGGAAGCATTTTCCTCAGTCCCACAAGATTACCATGTTCAGTTGAGGGTACCTAGAGCATATATATTTTACATGAACATATTGCTTGGAAAAAAACAATTGGAAACAGGCAGGATACATAATTATGTGTTCCTTTTGTTTTATCTTCATCAGCTGAAATGAATAACCAGCAGGAAGAATCACAGAGGAAAAATGCAATCTTAATTGATGGGGTTGTTTTAAATGGCCCAGCAGCAGACTCAAAATCAGGCGAGAAATTTGTGGAAGAGGTCAGTAAGATAATAATGGAAGAAGTGGTAAAGAAAGCATCTGATGCAACTGAAAAGGTAAAAATTGATGAAATTGGAGCAATGTCCTCTAAGTACATGATATAATTGAGATTAATTATCTAAATCATGTTTCTCACCCTGAGCAACTTTAAGAGATCTGGACTTCAAGTCCCAGAATTCGCCAGCCAGAGTTGAAGTCCAAACTTTTTAAAGTTGCTCAGGATGAGAAAAACTGGTCTAAATTTAAAAAAGCAAATTATTAACTCAGTAATCATATTAATACATTTGTTTTTATGTCAAAGTACATTGCTACTGATAAATGTAGAAACATTTTGATATAATACTCATAATTAAATGTACTGAATTTTTAATAACTAGAAATGTTTTCCATATCATGTCTTTACCTCTTAATTTCTTGGATTTAGTAGTAGAGGAACTTAAAATTCAAATATTGTTGTTTGTAATCTATGTTTGTGCTTAAATTATTTGTAAATCTAAAACATTTTGTAAAAACTATAAAAAAAAGTTTCTCAGATATATTGAAATTCTAGATTACTTAAACAACTAAACCAGATTTTTTTTTTAAAAAAAATTGAATTTACCAGAAGATTTTACAAATTATTTAGGACACAGCCTGATTAACTTTTAAATTCTCTCATCATCAACATTTCTTTCCAATGACTTTATGCAGGTCTGTGAATGGCAATCTCCTGAGAAACTGAGAACTCTTCTTGACCTGGAATTGAAAGACACAGGAGAGAATCATCCCAAACTCTTGCAGTTATGCCAGGATGTTATACAATTCAGCGTCAAAACCTGTATGAATCTCATATTTACAATTGTTTTTTGTCCTTCTAATTGCAATGCAAGACTGCTCTTGCTTTTATTTATTTAGAAAAATGTAGCAATTTGGCTTTTCTACTCAAATGCAGATGTTGGAATGAAAAGAAATGGTACGTCTACATAAAAGGCTACTTCAGATGTATTTTCATCATTTAATTTATATGATGTGGACCTTTATTAATATCTACCATTCCTTTTCTTACAATTCTGATTTAACATCCTGAAGACTGTTAAATCAGAATTTTATTTCAGATGTAACAATACTTGCTTTAAATGAAATAAAATCTTCATGTTGAAGTTTTTGTGCTGAGAGAGAAAGAAGGATAAAATAAAATCTAAATACTCTTTCCTATTTCCATAAATACTTATGAAACTTGGAGTTTACATCTGAAATGGACCACTGATCTGGTCTAAAATTATTCTACCTTCATGGTAATTGCTGATGGATTTTCAATCTCTGCACCTATTACAATAATATAAAGAATTATTCATTGCATGAATGGAAGGCCTACTGTGATGAGTTCCTCTGAAAAAATTAGTGGTTGGTGATCATCAGAAAGAGCCGAAGTGACGCAGTGGTTAGAGTGCAGTACTGCAGGCTACTACAGCTGACTGCTAGTTCGGCAGTTCGGCTGTTCAAATCTCACTGGCTCAAGGTTGACTCAGCCTTCCATCCTTCTGAGGTAGGTGAAATGAGGACCCAGACTGTGGGGGAGATATGCTAACTCTGTAAACCACTTAGAGAGGGCTGAAAGCCCTATGAAGCAGTATATAAGTCTAACTGCTATTGCTATCATGGTGACCCAAAACATGTTGAAAATTAATAAAAATAAAATAAATTCGTAAATGAATAGCAAAGTTAATAAATAAAATTAGATTATTAAAAGTGAACTTTTAAAACATAGTGTGAAATTCAGGGCATGATTGTGACAAAGTGTGAATGTCTCCCTGGGAGAGGAATGAATTGTCTATGGTAATTGAAAAAGATAATTTGGAACATACAGTGGCATTTGCAACTAAACATTTTACTGTTTATCTTCAAGCTCTGTTGAATAGCTATATGAGTGCATTTTTATTAGTTTCTTAAATTGAGTTTAGTGTCTACCTATGATTTGTTTTATTTGAAATTGTTTTCAACCTGTTCATTTTACACAATTCTAGACAGTTTATAGGAACAACAAATATATCCCAGATCATCTAAATATATGTGCTCAAAAATGTAATGATGTTAGAATGTTAGAAATTCTAAGTATGGAATTTAGGAAGCAAGAAGAAAAAGGGCCTCGAACCTAGTTGCAGACAGGTTAGCAGAGACAGATCAAAGATGTAATGTGATAGAAAGATGTTGAGAACATTGGATAACAAGTAATACTTTTTAGTATTCCTGCTAATTTTAACTATACTAGATTATCTCCTTTTTATGCTTTATATGTATACAGTAAACATGGATATAATTTAAAATGTGTTGGGGATCTACACAATATAAAATGTTTACAGAAGCCAATTATCCCCTTAAGATTTCTGATTGCAGTTATTAATCAGCCCATACAGACAATATTCAACATTTTTTCCATGTTTGTTTGACTTTGGCTTACTATCTTAGGGGGAACTCAAGTCACTGTGACTTGTAATCCACAAGCCTATGGTTTAGTGCAGTATGTGACTATCAGACATTGGTACCATATTCAATAATCTATGTTTGAATCATGGTTGAGTATAATGCTGATATCCTGCTATTATATAAATTGTAAATTGGGTTTCACTAATACATGTCGCTTTAATTGTCAGAACCTGTAAACATCTTAAAAGTTATAGTCTGTGGCCAGGAGATTTTAATACCTATGATTAGCACCTCATTAAACAAGAATCAAAGTACTATCTTCAAAACAATGTTTATTTTAGTAAATAATGGGAGTGATCAAAAGGTTAATTACCTTTTTGGAAAATATGGCTAGCTAATGAGAATTCACAGCAATTTTCTGAAGATAATAAGACTACTAAAGAAAGTTATTAGTCAATATTCATATAAAAGGAGCACTTAATTATATAGCTGTTTAGACCACTTTTATAAGAACATTGACTAATAATTATCACTTAGCTTAACATGTCTATAAATAAACTTTAAACAAGTTTTCTTTTTTATTGAAAAAAGATATCCAGCTAGAGCACCCATTAATATTACGCTATTTATTAATTTGTGAAAGATTCAGAGGTAACATTTCTAAATCTATATAGTATTTTTGTTGAGATGACCCCAAATAGGTAGTCTGTGATCTGTTTTATCTGAACAATTACATAAAGATTTTTGATGCTATTTTATTTATTGTGTAACGCCTTTAAGCCATCTCTGTGTAAAATAACCTATTTTAATTGCTTATTCTCTAAATGTTTTGAAAAAGACATAAAATAGAAATTATAGGAAAGTCAAATTCAAATCTTTTGTGATATTATTTATTAAATTATGGACCATTTATACATCTCTTAATATATTTCTGGAAGAGCTGACACTATTAATATTTTTTTATAATTTAACAAAGTTGGAAGGGACTTGGAAGCCTTCTAGTCCAACCACCTGCTTAGACAGGAAACCTATACTACTTCGACAAATAGTTATCCAACATCTTCTTTAAAATTTCCAGTGTTGGAGCATTCACAACTTCTGGAGGCAAGTTGTTCCCACTGATAAATTGTTCTGTCGGAAAATTTCTCCTCAGTTCCAAGTTCTCTCTTTGATTAGTTTCCATCCATTGCTTCTTGTCCTGCCCTCGGGTGCTTTGGAGAATTACTTGACTCCCTCTTCTTTGTGGCAACCCCTGAGATATTAGAGCAGTGCTATCATGTCACACCTAGTCCTTATATTCAATTAAATAAAATGAATTAAAACTGAAAGTTTTAAATAGGTAATTTGAGCACCATTCTTCTTGTACCAAATACATCTGGCTAAATTAAAATCTTACCAAGGAGTCATATACTTTATTGCATTATCAAATATAAAGTTGAAAAGAATAAAATCAGAAAATAAATACCTTAGGACACTTTCTTCCTTTAACAAGAGGAAGCTCAAATTGTAGTAGATACAGGAGGAATCAATCTCAAGTTCGAGTTTCTCTGTGCCTTTCACTCATTTCCTTTCCTTCTTTTGCTAACAAGAAAGTTTAGATTAGATAAAAAAATCTGACTGCAAATACCTATATTGGAGGCTGGGTTCATGCATCACATCTAAATTACTACATTTTTTATTGATTGCTATGCTATAACAGTATGTGTGACTCGGACTACTTTATCTTTTTCAATGACCACTAATGCTAATCAGATATATGTCTTTGTCATCATTATTTACAGATCACCCAAGATTTTTTAATCAGCTCTATGCTGGTATTGATTATTACTCTTTAGCAGCACGTTTCATTACAGAGGCATTAAACCCAAGTGTGTAAGTGTATTTTGTTTTAAATCATGGTGCTGAATTTGCAGTGCTGTTTAATGGTGGCAGATCCTATTTCTATTAATAACATTGATGGGGTACATATTGCAGATATTCGGTGAATTGGTCTTTCAACTTCCTAAAGAGCCTAAATTTAATTTATAGAAGATTCTATGAATCTGATTAATTAGTGGAGTTCTGATTAATTGGTTTATTTTTAGTTTTTAGTTTTCTTCCTTCCTTTATAAGATAAAATGTTCCTTTAAATACTTTTTCTCTCATCTTTCCTGAGTTTATCTTTTCATAACTGTATCAGGCACTCTATTTAACCAGAAATCATTTGTCAACGGGACATTTAAATACAAGTGACCTTTTAGTGGCCATAGTTTAGTGACCAGCAGTGTCATTAAACAAATTGGTAGCTAAGTGAAACTATGACTATGCTTATGATTTTACTTTAGCTTTTATTATTTTATAGACCAGTGTAAGGCTTGGTCACAAAGTTATTTTTCATCACTGTTGTAATAGCAAGTGGTTGCAAAATGAGTAAGTTGCTACATGAGGATTACCTGTACAACATATGTATGCAAGTCTAGACATTGTGTTCACGTTTCTTCCATATGGCATATATTGAGTATAAAATTTGACCCTATGCCTGCAGGCTTATTGAACTGTTAGATTTATTCAGACTTTCAGGCCAGTTGTTCCCTCCTACACACAGAGTGAGGATTCATTCTTTTATATGTATACCCATATAAAAAGATTGAAGAAAAAAATACTGCCCTATAGTTACCATTGTGTTTGGAAATTCAATTGAAAAGTGAAACCTTGACCTTCAGCTTTTAGTCCAGATCTCTGGATTCTCCAAAGAAAATACAAGAGAAACTCTCTTCCTGTGTAAATATATTATACTTGCTTATTTGTTTGTATCAGATACTTCATGAATATTTGTTTAAAGGCCTTTATTTCTCCTTTTGATTGGATTTTGATTCTTCAAATGAAAAAGTCCTTTGTCTCTTTATAATAATTAGAAGAAAATACAGTTTTTTTCAACTGAGATAGGACAAGGTCAATCTGGGAACATGTATCTCAACAGCTCTTAGAGCAATGTTTCTCAGCTATTGCAGTGTTAACATACCATGTATTTCAACTGCTGAGGTTCTCTAGCCAGCAAGTAGAAGTCAACACATTTAAATTGCCAAAATTGAGAAATAGTATCTTAGACAAAATGAACTTCTTTCCTAGGAAACTCTCCTTTATTCAAAACCACAGTTCTCACAACTTATCACAATTTATTTTTGTCCATGTGTCCTCTCACTTGAATACTATGATAAGCTTGAGATCAGAGATGTCAAACTCAATTTCATTGAGGGTCACATCACCATTATGGTTGCCCTCAAAGGGCCATTTATATGTAAGACTATAATGACTCACAGAGGCCAGGTGGGTGTGGCTGGGTAGGCATGTCTGGCTGGTCACAGCCAGGTCACCACAACAAGGTAGCTATGGCTAGGTGTGTGTGGATGGACACAACTGACTCATGAGAGTAGGGTCAGGATGGAACAAGTCTCACCGGCTAATTCGACATTGTGGACAATTCAGTGGTCCACAATCTACTTGCTTCCCCAAAGTGCTGGCAGAAACACACACACATACATGCACCGACAGCATTCTAAGTTTGGGAAGTTTTATCCACAAAGAAAGGAAAGAGTCTTCTCCCCAAACCCAGCCATTACTGGCAGTTTGCAAGCTCAGATGTGAATAAAAGTCTGCAAGCTTGGAATGGTGTGTGCACAGCATATCAAAGGAGAAGGTTATTCTCCCTATCTCAGACATTGTTGGTGTTTCCTTGTCCAGTGCCCCCTCACAGCAAAGTAGGAGGGGGAGGATAATGTTGCAGCATGTGGAAGCATAGAAGATAAAGTTTGTAGGAAACAGTTTCCTCCGAGTCTAACCTCTGCCCTGACAGAGCTCTGGAGAGCAAGAGGAGGCGGCAGGGGAGCAGCATTCCCTGGTCCTGCATAAGGGAGGCTAGCCCTTCTTGAAAGGGAATCCCCATTTCTAATCATGTGTGGTAAGGATGCTTGTTGGGGCAGCTTTCCCTCACGCAGCTCCCTCACCACCCCCTTCTCCTCTCCAGAGATCTGTCAAGGCAGAAGTTGGATTCGGACAAATCTGCTTCCTGCAAACTTTCTCCTCCAGGCTTCCACACATAGCAGTGTTGTCCTCTGCCTCCTGTGGGGTGGTGGGGGCATGCAAGGCCTTGAGAGAGGATCTGGAGTCTCCAGTAGAGGAAGGCAAGACCAGATTGAGCACCAAAGCCTCAGTCACCAGACCCTCACTGCTACCCCCAAGCCACACGGACAACCTCGGATGGTGGCACGGGATGCCCATACCTTGCTCTGTGGAGGGCAAGTGCCCAGCCTAGCCCTCAAGCTCCTGGGGCACTGGGACTCTGCAGCCAAACCCAGCTCTGCTTCCCTGAAGGGGCATCTGGCCACGCTTACCTCCTCAAGGCTGCTGTTGCTGCTGCTGTGCTCCTTGGCCAGGTTGCTCATGGTGGGTGTGGGAGGGCAAAGTGCATGGTTCAGAGGGAGGCTCACACCCCCTCCATGCAAAGAAACCCGCCTTTGTAAGCAAAGTATCCTCAGCAATAGTCTGTGAAGCCACCAGGGGAGGCTAGGAGGAGGGGCCAAGGGGATGGTGAAAGGGCAGCAGGGCTGCTGACTTCCCTCAGACCCCCCTCCCTCTCATTCCAATCTTCTTTTCTCCCTCCCTCTCTTCTTCCTTCCTCCCTTCCTTTCTTCATCTCTCCCTCCTTTTCTCCCTCCCACCCTCCCTCTCTCTGAGCCCAAGAAAGGATGAGGAGACAGGGAGAGGGTGGTAGTGCTGCTGGTGGTGGGTATTCTGTGGAGCATAAAAAATCAACAGGAATTAGATTCCAGATTCTAAAGGAATTGAAATAAAGGGCATACTTGATTAGAATGGGTGGAGAATCAGTTAATTACACCCAGCTTCTATTATGAATTTGGAAAATGAAGTGATAGGACTTGGTATTTAAAATTATCAAGATAGACTGGAGTGGTTTATATCTCAAGTTAAAATTTTATATCATCAATGTCTTTCAAATCTATTATAAAAATCTGGACTGCACTACAGAGTAGGAAAAAATCAATTATATACTCATTAATGCTATCTTCTAATTTTCATTTTCATTTCATACATTTAATAAAACAAAATTAAGTAAACAGTTTCATGTCACATTTTCCTTCGTTCAGATATACCTACGAAATTTCTCCAGTATTTTTACTAGTGGAAGAAGCAGTCCTAAAGAAAATGATTGAATATATTGGATGGGAAGGAGGAGATGGTATATTTAATCCAGGTATGATGTTCGTTAATGTAAGAAATATGGCATTATTTACATAACAACCATATAATTTATACAAGTATAGAAGCGTCGTGTATTGTTGCTTCTGGACCACCCTGTTGCTTATAGTTGGTGGCTTGTAGTTCACAAGTTAGGATCAGGTTACAATGGCAATTGGAACCAGAACTGCCATTGGTAAGCAGTGCAGTTGTAAAATGCAACATCACTTGCATTTAGTGATAGTAATCCCAGTTGTTTCAGTTGCCATTGTAATAGGTCATTAAGCAGGAAGGGATATAAATGCCAGGTAAAGAATATGGAGGTACCCAAGGGTGTAGGGATGGGAATGGGGATGGAAGGTTCCATCGGTGGTGATTGACCAGGGAAACTTCTGGGACAGTGATGGCAAACCTTTTTTGGCTCGCGTGGCATAAGCGGGGGGAGCACAGGGGGGCGTGTGTGGGCATGCCGGACCCATAATGCAATGTGCGACACACCCCCAACGCCCATGTGCACATGACAGGTACAACACCCTTTTTTTGCATGCGCAACAGTTTCCCCCGGAAGCCTTCCGGAGGCTTCAGGAGCTTCCCTCAAGCCTCCAGAGCACAAAAAACCAGCCCTAAGGGCAAACCAGAAGTTCAGGAACGGGCTTCCAGTTTGCTCGTAGGGCTGGTTTAAGCTCTCCAGAGCCTTCAGGGATCTTCAGGAGGCTTCCCTGAAGGTCTGAGAACTAAAAACAGCCCTACGAGCAAACTGGAAGTCCTGTTTGTCCGTTGGGTCATTTTTCATCCTTTGGAAGCCTCCGGAGGGCCTCCAGGGGTGGGGGGAGGATGTTTTCGCCCTCCCCAGCTCCTATAAAGCCTCTGGCGCCTGGGGTGGGCGAAAATGGCTTTAAAAAAGGCTGAACTCAGCTGGCCAGCACGCTGGCCAGTTGACAGGGCAACGCCTCGTGTGCCCTGACAAATGGCTCCCATGCAATAGGTTCTCCATCCTGGTTCTAGGAGGCCTGGCAGACTGCATGGGCAGTGAAGTGATGTGGTGGGAGCTACTTACTGGAGTGAATTTTGACTTTCCTGCTGACTTTCCTCCATTGACTTTGCTTGTGGGGAGCCAACAGGGAAAATCACAAATAGATCATGTGACCATGGCTCCTTGCAAAGTCATAATCATGAGCTGGCATCCAAGCACCTAGTGAGCATATAACCACGGGGTGCTAACACGGCTAGAACTACAGGAGCTAGTCATACATCCATTTTTTTCAGTACCAATATACAGTAACTTTGAACAGTTGCTGAATGAATGAATGTAAGTCAAGGAATTCCTCTATTACAAAGTCGATTCTATTCTTTGAGTATTATGCTGTCTGAGACATAAATATTATGTTTGTATTCAAATGTGTTTCTCAGTATGTAAGAAGCACTTACAGTTATACAGCATTTACAGCCGGATACTTGTAAATATACAATTTAGAATCTGAAATATTTATTAATATATGTAATGATTTTTTAAGGTGGCTCTGTTTCCAATATGTATGCAATGAACTTGGCAAGATATAAATATTTTCCTGATATAAAAGAAAAAGGCCTTTCAGGGATACCTCAGTTGGTTCTGTTTACATCAGAAGAGGTAATTAATTTTTCTTACAACTTTTCTAGTATAGCACTTTTGAAAAGAAAAATATGCGTAGAAGGTTGCAAAAAGAACCAGGATACATGTATGCAGACATAAAATCAAAACTAGGATATTAAAAATGTTATGGCACGCAATATATAGTCTGACATTATGAAGTACTGATAAGATTTGAAAAGTCTTAAAAAGCTTTATTGCAAATATTTGGGCTTACTGAACCTTAGTTTCCTGAAGATCTAAACCAAGCTTTCTCCTGTGCACTGCTTGGAGAATCCAAGCATGGGCTCAACTTCAGTTTGTCTGCCCGGTGACTGAGTTAATTTTAGAGTCTTTAGCAGTGGTGGGATATGACTGGTACACCCCGGTATGGGCGTACCAGTGCCTGCTGGAAGCACCAGGTACTGTCCCAGTACAGTGCTCTGGAGGGCCAACCTGCCCGCCGTCCTTACCTGTATTTGAGCCGATCGGGGCTTCCGTGTATGCGCACGGAACATACAGCACCTGTGATGCTTCCCCGAGCAGCTAGAGCATCGCAGAGCTGACATGGAGCATTGCAGGTGGTAAGTATGCATGCACGCATTGCGCATATGCTGCATGCATGTATGTGGTGAACGCCTGGCCCCGTTGCACCGTACTGGTTGCACCAGGATCCAGAATCCACCACTGGTCTTTAGCCATGCTTGATTGCCTCAGTTTTTCTCAACTCAGTCAAGCCCATAGTAGTGACTTAGACTCTCTCCTCAGTCAATGAGCAGAGAAATTAAAGTTATTACCTTGGATTCTTCAACCATTTCTTCATTACAGCAGAAGATTTGCTCTATAGCAGCAGAAGATTTAAAAAATTGAATTGGCAACTCTTTGACAGCTGTCAAAGGCCCTTCGGCTTGGGCAGCACCTCAGGCTCCCAGAAGCCTCATACGAGGCTCGGAGCCGACAGCACAGAGTTACCAAAGCTCCGTTTGAAGTTTAAAACCACTCCAGAGCAGCGCAATGGCACTGCAGCTAGCAAATGGATCGGGTGAGCATCGGCTCTGGGCAGCAAGGGAATGAGAATCCAACACTACAGAGAGCGCAGCCGCCATTTTGGACATTGTTTTGAATAGCAATTTTGAATAGCAAATTTGGCGCGCTCGCCATTTTGGCTGTCAGAGATTGCCTTGGCCTGTCATTTCAGTGGCGATTTTCATCTTGTCAGGGAGCGTGCCTCAGGGAAGGCACAGAGAGAACCGTGCCTGGACTTTGCTTCTCCCTATCCGGCAGCTTGATCTGGTTTCCTAGAAGCTGCATATAAGAGACTTTTGCAGCCTGAAGGCCCCAGTCTACCACAGCTCCAAAGACTTCAAGTCAGTTGCAACCCAAGAATCAGTGCCAGCGCCAGAGGCCTAGAACGAGACTGCTCGATCGCTCCAATCAACCCAACCCTGGGCTATTCCCTGTCCGAGTACTCAGTCAAAGGTCTGGTGAGGTTGTGGCAGAATTTCATATCTGGAGTTGATCGATCTGACCTGGTCCTGAGGTGGTAAGTGGGGTGTGGGCGGTTGCCATCCTAGCTAACCATAGGAATGGCTGACTCGTGTCACGGGAGGAAGAACCCTACCAGGCCCATCCTCCATCCTATAGCCAGCCCCAAGGAGAAAGGTGGCTAATCCAAGTCCTCCAGCAAGTCAGACAGGTTCAAAACTTCCTCTCATAAGTCTTCTACAACAGATAGAGATGCCAGCAGGTGCTTGAAGGCCTTTGAAAAACAATTTGCTAATGCGCAAAAGGCGCTGATGGTTAATCCATCTCCCCCAAGGCAGGCTGAATCCACTTAGGCCAGGGATGAGGTATAAGATGCCCTTCCAGATGATATTTCAATCTCACAAGATTTCCAGGCAGCTTGTTTCGAGGAGAATTTTGCTCCATTTGAATGTTTTCCTGAGATACCTGAGGACTCTCCTAACGACCCCAGGCAAGAGGGGGCCACAGCCAACTCTAGGCCTACCTCAGCATGTTTCTCTGTAGAACAGCAGGAATTTATTTCCCAGGCCATAGTGCAAGCCATGGACTTTGCCTTTCAGCATGGGGTCACCTCCAGTAAACAGACAATTCAGGCTCCAGTCCAGCAGGGTCAGAGTAAGGACAATCCTGTTCCCATTCAGGACCTTCCCTCACATAAACCTTCAGTGCGCAGTGAGGATTCACTAGCAGCAGGGGAGGTGACCACTGAGAAGATCCTCTCGGATGATGAGGATATGACCACTGACAAGCCGGCCTTTACTGGCTTCTTCAAGCCTGCACTCTTCAAATCACTTCTTCACAAGGCCAAGGTGATCCCTAGTTCAGACATGGCCAGTATCTTGGATGAGGCTACTAAGGAACAACCAGCCAAGAAGGCTAAGAGAAGCACCTTCTTTTCTGAAACACCTGCAGAACTCAAGGAGGTTCTCACCTCTCAGCTCTTGCCCCAATTTTCCAATTGGTGGCCGTCTACAAGCCCTCCTACCCCAGTGGAAGGAGATGACCACCGATGCCTGAGTTATCCAGATGGTGAGGCTGGGCCTCACCATAGAATTCCTTTCCCCTCCACCCCGCCACTTTCTGAGTTTCCCCACTCCCAGGAATCCTTTCAAGAGGGAATCAATGGAAACAGAGATTCGCTATCTCCTAGGCATCAAGGCGATAGAACCGGTTCAATTGGGTCAGGAAGGTCTAGGCTTCTATTCTATACTCTTCCTTATGCCCAAAAGCTCAGGGGTGGGGGTGGTTATGCAGAGCCATATTAGATCTCAAGAGGCTCAACTCCCATGTAGTGTACAAACGCTTCAAAATGCAGTCCCTAAATTCCATCTTGGGCAGCATTTGAGAGGGGGATTTACTTATGTCCATAGATTTCAGGGAGGCTTACCTACATGCACCCATCAGACCAGTATATCAAATTTCTTGCGGTTCCACTATGTGGGGCAGCACTTCCAGTATCATGCCATGCCATTCAGCCTGTCATCAGCCCCCAGGACTTTTACAAAACTGTTGGCAGTTGATCATGACCGGTGTGCATACACTATTATCTGGATGACATCCTCATTCAATCGTCGTCCATCAGACAGGCGCACCAGGATGTGTGTACCACGATGCTCGTCCTATGGAAACATGGGTTCTCCGTGAACATCAACAGACTATTACATTTAGGGGCTGTGATTGACACTTCCACCTGTGAGGTTTTCCTGCCTCCAGACCACCAAGCCAGCCTACGTCAGATGGTCTCGTCCATTTTAGCACAGCACCAGGTGCCACTGATACAGCTTTCCTACTTACTAGGGAAAATGATCTTGTGCTTGTCAGTTGTGCCCTGGGCAAGGTTGCATGCGTGACCATTGCAGTGGCTCCTACTTCTACATCAGTGAGCCAAAAGGAGCAACTCCAACATCAAGGTGCGCATCCCTCCATGAATCCGCAGTTTGCTCCGTTGGTGGGTCTCTCCAGCGATCAGGAAATGATCCCTCTTCAAGGAACCACATCGAGTGACATCAGATGCCAGCCTATTCGGATGGGGGTGCATCTCCAGTCACAACTGTCCCAGGGGTGCTACTCAGAGGAAAAGCTGGAAAATAGCATCAACTGGCTGGAGCTGAGGACCGTACTCCTAGACTTGCAACACTTTGAACATTGAGTGCAGACCAACATGTACTCCTGCTTACGGACAATGTGGCCACCAAGGCCGACACTCATTCCAAGACCCTGATGCAGGAGGCGGAGAAATTGTGTCTGTGGGCAGAGACCCACTTGTTATCACTCCGAGCCGAGCACATCTCAGAAATATCCAACACTCAGGCGGAGTGGCTCAGCAGGTCCACCATCGACCACACATAGTGGAGAGTCATCCTCAACTCTTTCTACAACTCTCAGACATCTTTGGTTGTCCACAGGTGGACCTGTTCACCCGACCGAAGAATGCCCACCTGCCGAGGTTTTTCTCCAGGTTTCCGACGAGAGGTGCAGAAGGAACAGATGCCATGAACAGCCCTTGGCCACCGGGCCTCATGTATGCCTTACCCCTGCTCGCTTTCATTCTGCCAGATTATATGACAATGACCAAATTGAAAAAGGCAGCTGGTTGTCATAGTCTTCGTATGGTTCACGTTTTCGTTAAGCAATCAAGCCAGGAACCATGGCTAAAGACTCTAAAATTAACTCAGTCACCTGGCAGACAAACTAAGTTGAACCCATGCTTGGATTCTCCCACAGCTCACAGAGAACTACCATTCAGGTAAGACAACGGTCCTTCTGATACTTATCAACTTTAAAATGTCTTCTACTTCAATTCCCAGAAATCCCTTGAAATATTCTGGGTAAGTAGTCCATGTTGCTGAGTTCTTCAAGTTGCTCTCTTACAATACAGTTTTAATGAAGAAACCAATTCATTTTTTTTACAGAATACCAAGTTGTTACCTTAAGTGAAGGCCAGCTAATTTCAACTCCTGTTACAAATTAAAAATAAAATAAAAGAAATAAATAGAGACCTAGGTTTTGCACAGCACTTTAACTCCCCTTTATATTCCTTTTATGATCTTGGCTGACTTTATTCAGGATCAGACATAATGATAAATAGTGTTGTGGGCTTACAAATGCCAGCATAAGACAGGATTAACTGTCCTCTCTTTTCTTCCCTCTCTCTCTTTCTCTCTTTTTTTTTTGCTTGCCTGTCTCATGCATATGCGATTAGAAGTGCCCATTTTCATTTTTCCCTAATTACATTTTCCCATTATATTTGGAGTAAGTGGTGCCTTTTTAAAGAAAAAAAAAGAATAAATTAGGTATTGAATCCTGAAAAGTTCAGTTCTCTTCCAAGCTTTATGATTCTGACTTTATGTCACTGTAGTTTTTGCTGATCTCTTATTATCTGAGTCTGAAGAAGTTTGGCATTTTACAGGAATAACTTCTTTCAGCTGAGCTTAATAGGTGAATGTTAGAGAACTAATAAAAAGCTATTTTGTAAAAATCACTTGCAATTCAAATGAAACTCTGATGCCAGAATCCAAATCACTGCTGAGTACACTTGGCCCTCTGCAGGCTTATTTCATTATTGATGTAATTCAGTAACAGAAGATTAATTATCTATCTATGTATGTTATTCACAAAACAGCACCAGTTAATGAATTCCACAGGCTTTCTGTCAAATTAGAAATGATTGGATGATGGTAGCTGATGGTATATTTATGCACTTCATTAAAAATAAGGGGGAAAAACTTCCTTGTCCAAAATGGAGGACCCACCATGAGTTGATTCATCTCATTAAAAAATGAGGCACTCTGAATAACTTTAATATATTCATAGGCACATATTGAAGTGCTGCAGATTTTTCATAATTACGTTCATTCGTAACTACATTTGTGTGAATTCTCTAGAAGAAAACTAAGTTAATTAACCACCTGGTTTCACTTACTGTATGCAAAGAAACAATTTAAGACTTTGTTCACCATTGTTGGCAAATATATTAACCCTTAAATAATACTAAATATTTGCTCTATTTTCTCCGCTTTTAAAGTGGCATATTTATTGTTCTATTGAAAGGACCTCAAGTCTCATAGACTTTGGGGATCATTTGAGTACTCTGTGAACCTCTGCAGACTTTTTGTGATTCATCACTGAGACAAAAATAACTATAAACATGCAACTTTTGTGCTCTCCTTTATTAATGTGAAAGTTGTAAATCCAGGGCATTTCAGATTATCTATTTTTCTAGTTGTTTTAAAATAGAACCCAGTTTCTCCAAGAAATGCAATATAGATTAACCTATTTTTTATATTTATATGCATTAAATATGAAAGCCAATGTAAAACATAGAATCATTTTGTTTGATAGTCATGATTGATGAAGCACATATTATGATTTAGTGATAGAGCATGAAGGCACAGAGATCAACAATATGATTAAGCTTCCGGACCATTTGGATGTTGCTGTTCCTTGCTTTTATTCTGAATGCCTTTGATGAAAAAAGTCCACTGATTTTGAATATTTCTACCTTTGAAATACTGTGCAAGTGGTAAATTACATATGCTCTTTGTTATTTACATGCTATTCTTTTTTCATATAAAATATGTCGGCATGTTTTCAGGACAAAAGGCAAATTTTATATCCCACTGATTGAAAAATGAAGAAAAAAAACATACAGTTTTTGGACAATATGTTCTTGTGGTCACATTTCAGAATCAGGAGCATCACCTTGAAATGATAAGAAAGGCTTTTGGGTCTGATAGAAGCTAAGCAGGAAGAAATAAAGATTATTTTGTTTTAAAGATTTGATTTGAAAAACATTCTAATATTTCATGATAAGCCTTTCAATGACTATTTAAAATAGTCTTAGCTTTCTCATGAGACTTACTACATCATGTTTTTTTTTTCATATGTCTGTGAACAGCATCCTTTGTCAGTTTTTTTATTGATTTGTAGAAAACCTACACATTCCTGGCTTTTTTCTTTTTTGAGGCATAGCTGGTTAATGTTTTTGTTCCCTCAGTTTCAGATATGGAGTACATATACTCCTTCATCAGAAAACATTTTCTCCAGAAAGAATACCATATTTTTCAGATTATAAGACGGATCGGAGTATAAGATGCACCAAGATTTTGAAGGGGCAAATTAAAAAAAAATGTTTTTGTACTCTGCAGACCTCCCAAAAATGGCCTGTTTTTTTGCCAAAAAAAAAGAACATTCATGGCCTTTAGGAGGCTTATAGAGTGCTCCTAGGGCCTTGAGGGGGGGGGAGGAAAATTTGGCCTGTTTTTCGCTCATTTTTCCCCTCCCCAGCCCCCAGGAGCTCTCTGGAAGCCTCCTAAAGGCTATGCACAGCCATTTTGGTGAAGGGGTGGGGTTTCAGGAGGCCAAAATTGCTGTATTCAGTGTAAAAGACGCGCCCAGAGTTTCAGCCTCTTTTTTGAGGTAAAAAGGTGTGTCTTACATTCTGAAAAATACGGTAATGTGCTGGCTGAAAAAAAAGGAAGAAATGATCAAGAGAGAGATTAAGTTATTTAAACCAAGTCCACACCAGAGGCACTATTCCAATGCTAGTGCAGAATTAGATCTGCTTAATATTGATTTTATTAATGACCAAAACATGGAATTCATTTCTTGTGTTTTCTAAAATTATTGACTTCAATATTTTAACTATTTCAGTCAACTTAGTATTAACTCAGCTGCTGCAGACTAGTTTGTCTTTTCAAATTATTTTGATTTTGATCGTTCTTTTTGAATAAGACTAAATAACTTCAAATAAAATCCAATGTGATATTTCTAATTGAAGATATTTCTACAAACATATTTAGAAAGTTTGTCATGAACCCAGAATATCAATGACAATGATATAATACTGTGTTATCCCGAAATTTGGCCTTGGGCTTATTATAGGGGGAGGGCTTATTGTTTTGGGGTTTCTGGGTGGCTGCTCCCTTGCGAGTGGGCTCCCGAAGAGCTGGGCACAGCCTCAGAGGCGAAGCAGCCATGAGGTGACCATGCTCATGAGCAGTCGCCCAGCAAACCCCCTCTCCAGCCGGGCAGAGTGCCATTCACTGATCTAGGGGGTATCCCTAGGCGCCAAGCCACATGGTGCTCTGCTCGCCCAGCAGCTCTCATGGCTTGGCACATTAGGATACCCCCTAGGTCAGTGCATGGAGCTCTGCCTGGCTGGAGAGGGGGGTTGTGCGAGTGCCTGTTCTGCCCCAAGCAAGCATACCTCCCAGCCTCACCATGCCCTGGCCCAGCTCTCCCTGCAGGGTCAGGGCGCTGTCGCCGCGCTCTGAGCATAACTTCTTCTCTGGCTTCCAAACTCCAAAACTCGGCTGCCGAGTCTTCCAGCAGCGGCCACTCTAGGAGTCTGCTCTATGATGGTGGACTGGCTGCTGGAAGATTTTCTGTCCAGAAGACTCTCTGTCCAGCCAGGCAGAACGCCATTCCCCATCTTAGCGATATCCCAAAGGCGGCAAGCAAGGGGGCTTATTTTCGGGGGTGGGCTTATATTTTTGCCCACACGAAAAATGTGGCAAGGCATTAGTTTCAGGACAGGTCATATTTTCGGGAGAAAATGATATATGTAGTCATTAGAAGACTTGACAAAGTCAGCAATGGTCTGCTTTAATATTTGTCACCTAATCAGATTAAATGTTAAGAAAGAGAAATAGAAGAAAACCATTAAAAGGTAATAATAATAAAGAGAATGTTCATTCAACATGACTATTTTTCATGTATCTTGCTTTTTTACATAGTGTCACTACTCAGTGAAGAAGGCAGCTTCCTTTTTAGGAATTGGCACACAAAATGTTTACTTTGTCAAAAGTGATGACAGGTAAGGACTCTAGCACATTGAAGTGATCCTATCCATTTTACAATGCAGTATTGCAGTAAACAATTAACTTGTTGGAAATAACTAAATAGTTTTACATCTGTGTCCCATAGAGGTAAAATGATTCCTGAGGAACTGGAGAAACAAGTCCAGCTGGCAAGGAATGAGGTGAGAAGGCGAGAGAGTGTAAGAGTCTATATGTGAATTTTGAGAATGGTAAACCTTTGGGTACTTTGCTTGAAGTTGGGTAGAAAAGGAGAGTAAATGGAAGTTAAAACAGTATAATACATATGAGACAATGTGTTCGGTCTACAGATTGGTCAGTGGGTAAAGCTTTGCTTTACTTTGAAGTATCCCTTCAAAATTGCAACATAATACAACCTCCTTCCCCCTTTTACTAGTCAAAATGCTTTACATTGTATCATTCAACACTTAATAGCTGAAAAGGTTGAAGAAGGAGGCTGTCTCAGCAGCTTATAATGCTTTAGTAATACAGCTTGAACTGTTATAGTATAGGTGAAGCATTTAACCTTGCACAGATCTGTTGCATTAAGTCACATTTTGAAGACTTTGATTTACAGAGGATCAAAATGCTGGGTATGTTTACAGTATGTTAGAGGCTTCAGAACTTTAAAGATCTTTATGTTCTACCCCTACAACTACTGTCCACCCTAGTTCATTTTTTGAATTCTTTTGATGTTAGGAAAACTATAGAAAGAAAGCATAGGTTCTTGCTTTAGCTTTATATTTTATTGTAATCCATAAGGATAGGGAAGAGCTGACTCTGAATTCTAGTTCATCTCTTTCAGCCTTGGTATTATTTTCTTATTTCAAAAGAGTCTCAAATTGGCATTGAAAATGGCCAATATTGCAGCTCTAAACTCTTCTTGTTGTTTATTTCATTGGCAGTGTCAAAGATAAGGAATATGTCGCTTTAAGATTGTTGAGAATGTCTTTAACGTTGTTCGTTATTTGATCAGAAATTTCATCCAATTTGAACAGATATTACAAATAAGAAATAAAAGTGCAACCTGCCTATTTTTGAAAAGCAAGTCAGTTTTTCTGTCTTGTATTAAATAACTATTCATTCTATTCATTGTGTAAAGAAAATGTCAATAAAACTTTTATTTCTTTAAATGAAAATATTTGCAGGAGTTTTCTATAATTTCTCCAAGGTAGCCATGTGAAGATGTCACAATAGAAACGTCTGGAAATCCCAAGATACTCTAAAAATGATATAATGTTTATACTAATAGCCAGATAGAAATATAAGCACAAGAAATATATTGTCTTTAAAGATCTCAGAGTTTTGTGGTGTGAAGAACTGAATATGATCACAGATCAGTTTCAAATTGCTTTAGGAAGCAAAAATACAAGGCTGTTTTCATGCTTTTTTAAATTTGTAAGAGGTTAGTTTGACCTAACATGAAGTGTGGAGACAAAGAAGGGAGTGGAATTTTCTAATACACAGAATGTCTATTTTCCCCATTGACATTATGTCGGTATCATTGAAGCATTTAAAAATATTCACCAGTGAAAACATATCTGACAATTTTTTCAGCTAGCTTCAGGATTGCAAGCCATTGGGAAAACACAATTTTTACAATACAAGCTTACTGCTCTCCCTATCTACTGCTAAAATTAAGCTTAAAAACCTATTTAAAGTTATATCAGAGTTGGAAGAATTCTGTTTAGTGGGATTTATGAAGCCATTTTTCTGGTTTCAGAATATATTATTTTGCATCTATGTTTAAATATGTCATATTTAAGTTTGTAAATCAAAAGTTATTCTAATCAATAATTCAGTGCAATGAAAACAGACATATTGTCTTGAGAGGATAATTTTCATTTATTTGATGTTTTTGCTTTAGGCTTTTGGAATGAGAATATTTTGTTATTTTATAGAAGTAACTGAGTGCAAATCCTGAATATTGCAGATGGCTGTGTCAAAAACAAACTAAATACTAAAAAAAGGAAGGATAACATATAAATGAGGATAACATTGAAGTTAGTTGAATAACACAAATTTAGAGTAATGTGGTAACAACCCCTAGAACATCAATTATAGGTATTCCTATCCTGAACTTGATATTTGGAAGGATTAAAAGTTTGCTTATGGTTTTATTCATTTCAGGTCAAGTTTTCAGAACCTGGTGAACATTCACATTGATTTCATAAACCACTGTTTCTTCCCCTAACTTTCTTTTTCAAGACCACTTATTGTGCCAGTAGCTGTTAATGAATTCCTTCTGAATATAGATATAACTGCAGAGTACACACATCATTTGGTTCCATATAATAATTCTAACATGTACAGTGGTTTGTAATGTGGGATTAAATTACCAATTACCTCTGATTCCTCTTTTGGATCCATTTCTTTCTTAAGAAACTCCTGTGGCATTATTTCGGGATTCAGTCAGGCTGCATCCAGGGTTAAATGTGAAGTTTGTGTACTTTCAGTAATTACATTCACTCATTGCTCATTCTACTGTCATTCTTCATCTACCCTTGTCCTTCCATATTGATAGGGATATACAGCAGTTGCTTGATTTGTTATTTATTTATAAATAACAATTTTTTATTCCTTTTAATAATTGAAAAGCTGTATGCAGTTCAATTATGCTAAAAATAAACCACTTGCTTTTAAAACTTTTATAATTAAAATTGGATAAGTCTACCAACTTCTCACACAAATAGAATCATATAATTGGAAAGAACTTCTTAGATCATCAAATCCAACTCCCTGATCAGCACAGGAATTCAAATTAAAGTGTTTCTTAACCTCCCTTGAACCTAATTAAGCATTTTTTCTCTCCTAATGTTTAGTTAGAATTTCCTGTAACTTAAACGTGTAATCCTATGCCACACATTCTGGAATGCTGGAAGGATATATGTGTGTATACATGTCAATCTGTGTGTCAAAAAAAGCATCATGATCTTGTCTGTTTTAACTTTTTTCTTCAATGGATTCTGCTGTTGACTGTCTTCTGTGATAGAAGAACAGATACGAAAGTATTTTCAGCCTCTTCAAAGATAAATATTTCCAATGTCTTTAATCTTCTTCTGGGGACTTATTTTCTGAGTCCTGATCATTCTCATTGCATGTCTCTAAATATGTTCCAATTTTTCTAAATCCTTTTTAATGCGGGATTCCCAGAACTAGGCACAATATTCAGAGTGAGCTTTGATCAATAGAGAATAAAAAGAAACTATAATTTCTTACTATCATTTACATTCCTAATTATATTCCCATAATTACATATTATCTTATTGTTTATACAGCCTAAAATTATATTGCTGTTTTAAAAGTAATTTGCCCTGGCAGATTCATATTCAGCTTGTAATAAACTACTATTTCAAGCTCTTTTTCAAGTTTTATTACCAAGCTAATTTGACTCAGTCTGCATTTGATTTTTGTTTCCTAAGACCACTTCTTTTTTCTATGAAGTTTAATTTGAATTTTATTTCTGTTCAGCTAATTTTTGTGTTGTGTATTATTATTAATATTATTAATATTGTTAATATTATTAATAATATTAATATTATTAATATTGTTATTAATAATATTGTTGTTGTTATTGTTGTACTATCAAGCAGATATTTACCAGTAGATTGAATTTGGCACTTTTGTCATTGAGTACTTCTCAAAGACCTGAAATAAGATGTTATTTTAATAATATTAAAAATATTATCACAAAATAAGATGTTATTTTAATAATATTAAAAATATTATCACAAGATGAAAACTGTTCCAAGTAAAGGTATTTTTTGCAATTGACTGATAGTGATTTTTCAGTGCTGACTTCTACTTTTACTCTATTCTTTCTGAGTACCATCCAAGATTATTCCTGTATGGCACCTAATGTACTGATAACCTGTGGGAAAATCGTGGGCAGTTTATGCCATAACCTTTCAAATTTAATTTTCAAATTGTGATACATTTTGATCTTCTCCAATTCTGTGTCTTCTATTCAACTAACTCCTGGTATTGCCACATCAATTATTCACAGTCTCTGATTTCCAACCACAGTCAAAACTGATGTGTTATGAGCCAAGTTTTTATCAGTTTCTATTTGGAAATACCAGAATACTTTAACTTGCTGTAGGTTGTATTGGTTCCAATCTATTTAAATTCCATTTATTAACAATGCGGGAACCAGAAATGTCATAGTTATTTAATGTAGCTTAGGATTTGTCTTTTACAAGTAAATAATATATCAATCCTTAAACCATAATTTTATTTTTATTTGATTATGTCCTCTTTGAAAAGGCATGGTATGTTCATGCTGCAATTGGATTTTTGTTTTGTTTTGTTTTGATTTGGGAACATGGTGATTTAGACTGATCTTGGCAGAGTGGAATTTTAACACAGTATGGGTTTCCTTAGCATCTATGTGGACATAAATACAAATTGATTTTCCATGCACTATTCTCACAGATTCTTTAGCAATATTCATTAAGAAAAAAAAGGATGAAGTTACAGGAATTCTGCCAACTAAAGGGTTTATCTTCTACAACTAATATATTCCAAAGTATATGAAAGCAGCCTTTGTCTTTTCCTTTTTTTAAAAACTCATGTTCTCTGGGTTGGTAAACAAAAAAAAAATCTTTATGGGTTACCAATGAGCTTGCAGATTGATTAGGAGGAAGAAAATATTATGTGTATTATTTTATAAATGTGTGTATCAATCTGGGATACATCTCCAATTAAAGAAAGAATTGGCTTGCTTTGGATTTAAGAACCAAGACATTATAGGTCTGTGAATGAGCACCAATAATTGGCAGTGGATTCTTTGACATCCCAGTATTTTAGTAATCTAGGCTTCAGATATGTAATTTTAAGGATCATTTCTTTGGAGAGAAGCTGGCTGTTAATATTATTTTTGCAAAAAATGTAAAATATAATATAAAATATAAAATAAGATTTCTAAATCTCACTATATTCTATGTAATATACTTTCTAGAGAATTGTAAACAACCTTTATTTCTCTAGGGTTCTGCACCATTTTTTGTCAGTGCTACAGCTGGTACCACCGTTTTGGGAGCATTTGATCCTTTGAATGAGATAGCTGACATATGTGAAAAACACAATCTTTGGCTGCATGTTGATGTAAGTTAATTTTAATAGCAATGGACTTTTTTCATTTATTCTCATACTTCTTTTTCTTGCAGAAGAATTTTCACAAATTAAAATGCTGAAAAAGTTGGGATAATATTTTCTGATTAATTAATGGAGTCCTGAAAACATAATTTTATTTGTTTGTTTGTTTTTTGTAAAAACTCTCTTCTCCCCAAGAATTAACAGCACTGGTGGAAAGATAATGTCTTTAGGCAAAGCTGCCCAATGTGTAAAATTTTCAGTCCCAATACTTAAGAATATAGCTGCTATACAGTATGCTTTGGTTTATCTATTTTGTTGCTATACAGTATGCTTTGGTTTATCTATTTTGTCAGATTCCTTACTTTAATTATATATATATATATTCCAGATTTTGTGAAAGATTATGTTGGCTTTGGCATTTTTTAAATACAGTCTTTCTAAAACAGACATCTATCAACTATGCTTGAATACAGCATTCCTTTTGGTAAGAAATTCGGGAGATGCAGTGCTAACTGGAAGATGCCAGTTTACATACAACTGCCTTTATTGCTTTACTTACTCTATTAAAATATTCATTCATTCATTTATTGTTAAGCAAGGGACTTCTTAGATCCCCTACAGATGCCTTTCCTAATCTGGGGGATCCCTCTTCCTCCCCTTCTTCTTTCAATATTTCTCTTTTCTTTCCAAAAGAAAATCATTCCAGAATTTTAGCAACTCCACATTTTCCCCAAGAGCCATAATCAAAGATGCAGTTTTTATGGTGATTGAAGTTGATCATTTTTTTATTTGTTACTTACGTTAATAAAAACAACTTGCCTTGTTTTTATACTGCTCTGGTAACAATGCAAGGTAAAATAAACATTAAACATAATTTATCCATAATAAAATTAATGTTATTATGTTCTTTTAAACAATGCTTATTTATAGGTACTAGGAATATAATATCCAAGGTTGCAAAGTGAAGTGGGAGGAAGAGATTGTCCTTGATCAGCACAGATCCTCTCATTATCCGATATACACAAATAGGAAGAAAAAGAAAAGAAATGACATCCACCAGATGTCTCGTCAAAACTAAAAAAATTCATAAAGGGATCTGCATAGGGATTTGCATGTAGAGCCTCTTCAGAATGGTCTCTTGCCAATGTCACCTGTTTCTCTTCTGCCTGTGTTGGTAGGATCTATTTCCAATTTGATTATTTGTTTCTTCCTCTTAGGAGAAGAATGCCTGCTGTTAAATGAAGTAATGAACATGGTCAAAATCCCCAAACTTTGCTCTTAAAAGTCAAACATGAAGCTGATTAATTGCATCACTGATCTTAGCCCACTTTAGCGTTATTAGAAATATCATTATCCTACTGTTTAATGCAGTGGTTCCCAAACTTTTTTAGTCCACCGCCCCCTTGGTGCTACAAACTGATCTTCAGTGCCCCCCACCCAGTGGTGAAATTCAAATTTTTTTATGACTGGTTCTATGGACGTGGCTTGGTGGGTGTGGCTGGGGGAGTCATGTGACTGGGCAGTTTGCACAACGGAAGGAAGATAGTAACAGTAAAATTCAAAACTGTAACAATTAATTGCACATTTATTCAAAATCCAATGTAAAAACGTTTGTAGTTAATGTTAATTCAACAAAATTGTTGAACGTGATCCAGTGATACCAGGTTTTCAAAGTCTGATAGTCATTTATCAAGAACCTTAATAACTAGTAACTTAGTAAACTTAGTAAAATTTAGTAACTACTTCACTGTTCAGTAAATTCTTAATGTGATGGATGGGCTTGATGAAGTGATACCAGTTTCCCAATATCTGGTTTTAAGTCACTTAGCAGGAGTCTTAAATCACCACGCTCAGTAATCTGGAGTTGATTTCTTTGTTGGGAGAGAGGTTGGATGACCACACTGAAGCCACATTCCACCAAATACAATGTTGGAAATGCAACAAGGAGCTTCTTAACCACTGTCCATAGTGCAGGATAGCGACCAGAAATTTCTTTCTGTAACCAAAACCCTTGGTACAATTTCTTGAACTTTCGCTTCAGCTCAATGTCACCAACATTTGCTTGAATTATTTGATGAGATTATTGCATGGTACCTAGAGATTCACAATATGGAAAGTGAGAATGGGAACATTTTAACAGATTTTATGTTCTTGGGTTATAATTTTCACTAAAGAACCATGGTATGGAAAGGGAAATATAGACAATGGATCCAATCTCCTTCCTCAACAGTTTGGAAGCAAAGAATAACTAGCAAAATGTAGCCTTTTACCTCTTTGGAGAATCATTTTCTTTTTTAATTATTATTATTATTTGCAACAACAGAATTGTATCACAGCGGCCAGTTGTTTCGCCGGATTTGGCATTGATTATTAGTCGGGCCCCACCCAGGGGCCTAGGACGTCGTAACGTATTTTCGTAATATACGTGCAGATCCAACCAGTGCGGCCTTTTTGCATTTGACTGATGGTGATTTTGTCAATTTTTAATTGTTTTAAATGTAATTCCAGTGCTTTTGGAATAGCACCTAGTGTGCCGATTACCACTGGAATAACCACTGCTGGTTTGTGCCATAGTCGTTGAATTTCGATTTTTAAGTTCTGGTATTTTGCGATTTTCTCATGTTCCTTCTCGGCGACCCTGCTATCACCTGGTATTGCGATGTCTATGATTGTGACCTTATTTTTCTCAACCGTGTGATGTCTGGTGTATTATGTGCCAGTATTTTGTCGGTTTGTATACGGAAATCCCACAAGATCTTGACCATCTGATTTTCGGTGACTTTTTCAGGCTGATGTTCCCACCGGTTTGTTGCTGTTTTAATATTATAATTTTTGCACAAATTCCAATGGATCATTTGTGCTACTGAATTGTGCCGCAATTTATAATCAGTCTGCGTGATTTTTTTACAGCAGCTGAGTATGTGATCAACAGTTTCATCAGCTTCTTTGCAAAGTCTGCATTTGGCATCATCAGAGGATTTTTCGATTTTGGCCTTAATGGCATTTGTGCGGATAGCTTGTTCTTGCGCAGCCAGGATTAGTGACTCTGTTTCTTTCTTTAATGTAGCTGTTGTTAACCATAACCAAGTTCCTTCACTGTCCACTGTATCTTTTATTTTTTCGAGAAATTGGCCATGCAGTGCTTTGTTCTGCCAACTCTCCATTCTTGATTTTATCACATCTTTACTGTATTCTTGTTTCATCTGTTGGGCCTTCAGTAGATTTTTGTTCTTTACTTCGATTAATAGATGTTCTTGACTTTCTTTTAAATAATCAGCCAGTGCACGTTTTTCTTCTTCAACTGTTTGCTTCACTTGTAATAATCCTCTGCCACCTGATTTTCGGGGCAGATATAGTCTATCAGTATAACCACGTGGATGTAAACTGTAGTGCATTGTCATTAGTTTCCTGGTTTTTCGGTCCAAAAGGTCCAAATCAGCTTGTGTCCAGTTAACTATACCAGCTGTGTATCTTATAACTGGTATTGCCCAGGTATTTATGGCCTTGATTGTATTTCCACCATTCAATTTAGATTTCAAAATTTTCCTAACTCTGTTGGTGTACTCTCGCCTGACAATAGTTTTTACTTCTCCATGCTTGATGTTATCCAACTGCAGAATGCCTAAGTATTTGTAGGCTTCATTTTCTTTGCATTTAATTAATTGGCCATTGGGCATTTCAATTCCCTCACATGAAGTGATTTTGCCCTTTTTTATGGATACAATGGCACATTTTTCCATGCCAAACTGCATTGAAATATCGGTGCTGAATACTTGGACTGTGTTTGTCAATGATTGGATTTCTATTTCTGACTTTCCATAGAGTTTCAAATCATCCATATATAGTAAATGCGAATTTTTTTCAGCTTCTTTGGCTGTTTGGTAGCCTAATTTCATTTTTTTTAAGATTACTGATAGTGGGATCATTGCGATGATGAAGAGAAGAGGTGAAAGTGAATCACCCTGGAAAATTCCTCGCTTGATATTAACCATTCCGTAGATCTCATTCCCTACTGCCAACTCAGTTCTCCATTGTTTCATCGCCTTTTCAGTAAAGGATGTAAAATTTTTGCTAATGCCAGTTGTTTCTAAGCATTTTATGATCCAACTATGTGGCAGTGAGTCAAATGCCTTTTTGTAATCAATCCAGACCATATTCAAGTTCGTTTTTCTGTTCTTACAATTTTCTAATATCATTTTATCAATTAGGAGCTGATCTTTTCTGCCACTACTCCTTCTTTTGTTGCCTTTTTGCTCTATTGGCAAGATGTTGTTTGTTTCCAAATAATCCATCATGTTATCTGCAATAATGCCTGTGAGTAATTTGAAGGTTGTTGGCAAGCATGTTATTGGTCTGTAGTTTTCAGGTGTTGTTCCTTTAGTTGCATCTTTCTGAATCAAGTATGTTTTTCCAGTTGTCAACCATTCATCAATTTGGCCCTTTTGTAAAATTTCAATCAGTTGCGTGGCCAATATTGCATGTAAACTGGTCAGATATTTGAGCCAGAAACCATGTAATTGGTCCTTTCCAGGTGATGTCCAATTCTTTACCTTTTTAACTCGATTTTTGACCATCTCAGTTGTTATTTCTAATACTTGCATTTGTTTGTTGCCAATGCTTTTCTCAAAGTCATGTATCCACTTTGCTTCCTTGTTATAGTCCTTTGCATTTTCCCACAATTCTTTCCAGAATTCAACTGTGACCTGTTTTTCAGGTTTTTCACTTTTGGTGTCACCATTCACATTAAGACTTTGATAAAAACGCCGTTGGTCTGATCGAAATTGCTGATTTTGTTTATATTGGATGATTCGTGCCTCATATCTTTCAATTTTTCTAGCTGTTGCTGTTATCTGCTGTTTTACAATCTCTACAGCTTCATTGATGTTTCTTGTATCCAATCTATATCGTCTGATTAGCCGATCTATGATTTTGTTGCTTTTAAGCCGTTGCTCATGCATGTTCTTTAAGTTACTAGCATCTGCCTTTAATTTTTTGATTTTTTGTTCTAAACGGATTTTCCACTTTGGCTTTGACGCTTTTTCTGTTGTGTGACTAGGTACTTTAATTTTAATGCCTAGTTCATTAGTGACTATTACAGCTGCGCTGTACATTAACTGGTTTGTTTCCAAGATGGATCCCGGTTCAATTGTTGAAAACACTGCATTAACCATTTTCATGATAGGGGCCAAAATTTTCTTAGGCACAGTTTTTAGTGATGGTAAACGTTGCCTTTCCTCATTAAGCAGAAAATGCTCCATGATCTTATCCTTCAATTCTTTTTGTTTTTGAGTTAGTTCATCAGTTGGTTCAGTGATAACTGGTTGTAGTGGTGGTGATGTTATTTCCTCCCCGAGAGCTTCTTCTGGGAGTTCTACAATAATGTCTTTAGTTGTGTCTTGAATATCAGTTATTTCCGCTTGTGATATTGTTTTTTGGGTTTTGCAATTTGCCTGAATTTCCTCATGTTCAACTTCACTAAACACTTTATTCCGTATAATAAATCGCCTTTGATCTGCTAGTCGTTGTTCACTAACATTTTAATCTGGATATTGTTGTTTCCATAATTCATACATTCGCTTTAAATAGCCTCTTTTTTCTGGCTCTGAGTTGTAGTAACAGGCCATTATGGCACGGTTTTCATCTGCACTATATTTTTGTCGTTTTGTTGGCTGGTCCACTTGTAGCCCACTTGTCGACGGATGTCCAGGGATCCCAACATCCGCCGTGGCCCTTGTTAACCTGAGCGACGACCGATGCGGTATGGAATTCTTATTTGTTTTTTTCACCATATTGTATGGGTTGGCGGGTTTTTTTTATGGGACCAGATGCCAACCTGACCCCAACCCTCCTCCTTTCTCATCCGGGCTTGGGACCGGCAACGGCGGAGTAGTTGTTGTTATTATTATACAATTGTATCAGAGCGGCCAGTTGTTTCGCCGGATTTGGCATTGGTTACTAGTCGGGCCCCACCCAGGGGCCTAGGACGTCGTAACGTATTTTCGTAATATGCGTGCAGATCCAAGCAGTGCGGCTTTTTGCATTTGACTGATGTTGATTTTGTCAATTTTTGTCAATTTTCAATTTTAAATGTAATTCCAGTGCTTTTGGAATAGCACCCAGTGTGCCAATTACCACTGGGATTATCACTGCTGGTTTGTGCCATAGTCGTTGAATTTCGATTTTTAAGTCCTGGTATCTTGCGATTTTTTCATGTTCCTTCTCGGCGACCCTGCTATCACCTGGTATTGCGATGTCTATGATTGTGACCTTATTTTCTGAACCAGTGTGATGTCTGGTGTATTATGCGCCAGTATTTTGTCGGTTTGTATACGGAAATCCCACAAGATCTTGACCATCTGATTTTCGGTGACTTTTTCAGGCTGATGTTCCCACCGGTTTGTTGCTGTTTTAATATTATAATTTTTGCACAAATTCCAATGGATCATTTGTGCTACTGAATTGTGCCGCAATTTATAATCAGTCTGCGTGATTTTTTTACAGCAGCTGAGTATGTGATCAACAGTTTCATCAGCTTCTTTGCAAAGTCTGCATTTGGCATCATCAGAGGATTTTTCGATTTTGGCCTTAATGGCATTTGTGCGGATAGCTTGTTCTTGCGCAGCCAGGATTAGTGACTCTGTTTCTTTCTTTAATGTAGCTGTTGTTAACCATAACCAAGTTTGTTCACTGTCCACTTTATCTTTTATTTTTTCCAGAAATTGGCCATGCAGTGCTTTGTTCTGCCAACTCTCCATTCTTGATTTTATCACATGTTTTCTGTATTCTTGTTTCGTCTGTTGGGCCTTCAGTAGATTTTTGTTCTTTACTTCGATTAATAGATGTTCTTGACTTTCTTTTAAATAATCAGCCAGTCCATGTTTTTCTTTCATGTTGTTGTTATTGTTGTTGTTGTTGTTGTTGTTGTTATTATTATTATTATTATTATTATTATCCCAATACAACTCATGCAAAGGGTCATCCACAACTACATTACATTTTTCACACTCATATGTGTGATTCCTTATAACTTCTTTAAGCTAAACATTTTTAGTACAAATCAACGCATTGACATATATCACTAATGCAGTTTCCTATCTCTTCCATTGATATAATTAACATCTTATGTATTGAATACAAATATATCAAGTATAGGTTAAAGATGAATTGAAAAACATCTAATTCCAATGTATAAGCTGTGAATTTATTATATAATCACAGGCAAACATTGCACTTATGCCTAAGTCCTCTTCCCACGCACATTATAAAACGGATAAAACTATCTTAGCTGGCTGTTGTAAATATTACTCTGCTAATTCAACAAGAAATGCTACTGCATGAATCCTTAATGCAGAACACAGCTAGTAGTGATTTTAGCAATTTTCTTCCCAAGTTAATTCAAAATTTGTATCCAAATGTTCCTTTATTTTTTCCCCAAGCACTAGGAAGGATTATATTCAAAACCAGACACTTTTGCTGTGTGTGTGTGTGTGTGTGTGTGTGTTTGCTTCTGATCTTAAGAAAGAATTTCACCTGTTTTTCAAATTTTGGTCCAATTCGCATCTCCCTTAGGATTCAGCAGCCTTGCAAGGATCCCTGGCTTGCTTATAGCACAGGGCTGCATGGCTGCCTGCAAGCATGGGGGTGGGGATGGCGGCGGGAGCTTACCTCCTAGGTGCTAGCCGCACCGTGCAAACTACCGCCTATCACCCCGGAGAGGGGAGGTCTGGCCGCCAGCAAAGGGCTTCCACCGAGACACCCCGTGCAGGCAAAATAGCAAGTGAGCAAAGGAGGATCAGGCAGGGCACTGAGGCCCCTTCACCTCCCTTTGCTCCCACTTTGTCTTGATTAGGTTGCTGCAGCTGCTGGGCACGGATGGACAGAGGTAGCCAGAGCGGCCCAGGCGGGCGAGTGGGCGAGCGATGGAGGATCAGGCAGCTCGCTCGCCCGCCTGCCCGGATTGCCCCGCCGCTTTGGCTGCCTCTGTCCATCTGCGCTTGGCAGTTGTGGCAACCTCATCAAGACAAAGTGGGAGTGAAGGCGAACGGGCTTCCCTTTGATCGCTCACTCCCCCTGCTCGTCTGCACTATGCTAGCCCTGCCCACCGCTCACTGATTCGCTAGCTCACCACTTGCCCCGCCCGCCTCTAAGAGCCCTATCTATAGAAAGCCAAGCAGAAAAAAGGGTATATGGGTTTAGATAGGGCTGTTAGAGGTGGGCAGGTCAATTGGTGAGCCAGCCAATCAGTGAGCGGTGGGCAGGGCTAGCATAGTGTAGATGGGTGGGGGGAGCGAGCAATTGAGCAGCTTCCAGATGGGCAGGGGTGAGTGAGAGAACTGGTTCTAAATGGCTCGCCAGAGGGGGCTAACTCCAGAACTCCTCTGCCGCCCCACTTGCCTATTAGCACCCCCCTAAGCCATCCCCCCCCAGGGGGCAGTACCGCCCACTTTGGGAACCACTGGTTTAATGGGTATTGAGTTATTTCAGATGATTATCTGGAATTACTCATAGATTTCAATAGCATCTATTTTTTATTTATGAGGACTCTGTGGAATTGTTTTGGTTAGTGTTTCCAGAATCTAAAATGGTTTGTGTACATATCCACTTACACAGGAGAATGAGTGAAAAAGATAGAATTCCCTGCATACTATTCATTAATTTTGGGAAATCAAGGTAAGCAAGATAAATATACAAAGTTTTTATGAGCTAGATACCATTATATCTGATATTCACTAATTTTCTGCTTTTCTTGTTGATGAATTATCAGGGGAGAAAAAAGAGGTTCATATTCAGAATTTATGATCCCTTAGTTACTTGATAATAATTATTTTGAAAATATCTTTGTTTCTTTTGATTTAATCATTCAGAGAAACTAAAAATTCCGAGTATTATATTTTAAGCTAGCCACTGAAAAAGCTGTGGTAGAGATAATATGTTATTATCAGTTAATAAGAAAGCAACTTTCTCCATTTCCTCCATTTCCTCCTCATGTCTTGTAAAGACATCCAAAGTTAAACATACAAAAATGTGGAAAATGCCTTACAGGTACAAGCTGTAAGCTACCTCCACTGTAATTTTTTTCCCCCATTCTAGCCTCCAGAGAAAAAGCTATATAAAATGTGCTAAATCTGTAATGGCTGGAGACAGATTCAGATCACCAATAAGATGTTATTTATTACCTTAGTCCATTTGAAACAAAATGTCAGCATAGCTTATTAACTGAGCAATATCATTTGAATGAACTCTGTATAACCCACACTAGATTCAATATAATTTTTTCTAGATATTATAGAATTGTAGAATAGTTTTTACTGAAACTTACCATGCATTTTAGATAGCAGGCAATTTAGGTAGAGATAAAAATTTATTAGACGTGTAGTTTTTCTCTTGGTACTCGACAGAGATACTAATATTGGAGAATGACATCATGTGAGACTATATCTTTAAGATATAGAAAACTCTGGCTTTCCAGATGTTGTTAAATCACAACTGTAATATCCTTTGCCGTTGGGTTCTGTGACTCAACAACTTCTGTAGGATCAAAATGTTACTTGTCCTATTTTAAGACTTTAATCAGAAAATATGATTGATCTTAGAAACCTATCCATAAAGATGTAACTTTCATTTTCAATTTCACTCAGAAATCTAAAATAGTTTCTCCTCTTCCAAAATGTTAGCATTTTTAATCCATCCTCCTGATCTATGTCCCTACAATTCTTAGATTTCCTTACCTTGGCCATTTTGCCAGTCTCGTTGTAGTTGTAGTTTAGCTCTTTTTATCATTAACCTTAACCTCTTCCTATTAATTTACATTATTTGTCATGTAAAGATTCCTTCCTTTTTTTCCTCTTTCCTAGTTTCTTGTTTACTCTACAAATTATTATCTTTCAGCACCTAGTTCCTATTTGATGATGATCATAATGCGTTGATGATGTAATGATGTTTCACTGAAAATGTTACCTAGTTTTCATTAATAACGAAATGTCTCAATATAGCAAACAAATTCAAGAGCACCAAGGCGCCTCCTTAATATAAATCTATCTATTTCTCTGTCTATCTACATATACTCTCCCCATCCCCACACATACAGTACATACAAATTATTATTCATTCTTTCTGCACCCGATGCTTGAGATCCCACTGCTAGAGGTTGTATTATGAGTTCTGCCTCATTCTCTTTCAATTCTTTACAACTTGTTTTGATTCAGTTTTCAGATTTTCTATTGTGTCCCATGAACTATTTTCTATCTAAACTCATATTTCTCTTCCTTTGCATATTCTCAATCTTTTTCTAATTCTGGCAACTGGAACTTGCATGCATATTCCATGACATCAAAGCCATTTCAATTTAAGTTTGTATAGGAAACTTGTAATCTTGTCTCAGGTGATTTTATTTCCTCAGTTTTTTAAAAAAAATCAGATTAAATAAAATAACCACAGAACTTTTTTCCATGTCTGAATTATGCCATCTGAAAAAGGATAAAACTTCCAGAATGCATTGGAAACATTATTTGTTATTACAGTGAAAATTGATTGTTAATTGGGATAACTTAGTGAGTGATCTTGCTGTCTAATATCATTACCATCTTATCTGACACCAAAACACGTGAATATATATATATATATATATATATATATATATATATATATATATATATATATATATATATATATATATATATATATATATATATATATATATATATATTTGAAGAATTTATAGGTCATGGAGGACTTAACAGCTTTTCTCTAACATTTCTTAGAATTGTGGATGAAAAAGACATAGAATTTTCTTCTGGGAGACATTTTGAAATCATGGCCTGCCCATCCATTCATGTGTTAAATAAATTTATCATTACCATTTATAAGAACAATAAATATGAATATAAAAAAATATCTAGCTTAAACTTTTGAATGTGCTGCAAGTGCAAAATTAAGTGATTCAAACCAGTATATTGTAGATGTTAATGTGGGGAACTTTTTTAAAGCTCACTCACTTCCATTCACTCAATGAAGCTCACTTTGTATCAGTTGCTATCTTTCAGCCCAGCTTACCTTATAACTTTTAATGGGTGATCTTTCTCTATAGGCATCATGGGGAGGCTCAGCTTTACTGTCAAGGAGGCATCGCAAGCTTCTTCGTGGCATCCACAGGTACATTCATTTTAATTGAAATTTTAATAGCTTATGAATCAAATTTTGTACATTTTGCTATTTTAAGTTGGAGCAACTTTGCAGTCTGTCCTATAATTTCAGGGTCTATAGCAGTGACCTCTGACATTACTGAAAAGAATGTGGCTTAAACTTATCCCCCTCCCTGTTTTATTTTTATTTATTATTTATTTAATAAATATGCCACTTGTCTCACAATTCAACGCAACTGAGTCGTTGATATTTAAGTTTGTAAAAAGAAAAAGGATTAATATATTTATTTGACTGCTTGTTTGTCAGAAACCCTACAGTCATATGATCAAATATTAATATTTTCTAACTGAATTTCAGTGCTGTGTTGGTGGATAGGTCTTTAGGCCACATATTATTCCTTAGTTGAATTAGAAATCAGCTGCTTCCTGTTTTGTCTGATCTGTGGACTTTTCCTTAGACATATGAATGGCATAAACATTCCTGCCATATCTTGATTACTTGGAAAGATTCTTTTCACCAGGAATGATTAAAGTTGTGGAACTCTTACATTGGCCTCTATCTCATATCCTGCTTATGAATCAGATAGGCCTAAATCCTCTTTGTATTGGGATTAAAAGGGTATTTCTTCCCTTATTACACTTCTAATGGCAGTCTCAGAACATATAAAAGCTATTAGGCTTTGTTATCCATTATATTGGAAGAAAGGTTGGTGATTTAGCAGCAACAGGGAAGGGAGGAAAAGTGTGAGGAGAAGGATTAGTAATGGGAATAGCAAATTTCAGTTTGTATTTTTTTCTCCCAATTCAGGGATGGATGGCATGCATTTCAACTCAGGAATGAAGAGAGATTTCTTTTTAAATTATCTATAAATATATTTATGCATATACTTTAAAATGAAGGCAGTATGAAATGGAATATGAATTTTATATTTATTAATTATTTTTTTAATTTTAATATTCTCATTAAAATTATTCCATTTCTCCCTTTTATAGGGCCACTTCTGTTGCATGGAATCCTCATAAGATGCTTATGGCGGGAATCCAGTGTTGTGCACTTCTGGTCAAAGATAGTTCTGTAAGTCCATTTTATTCTGCTACAATAAAAAAGAGAAAGAGCAAAAGCTCTTCCATTAACTTTCCAAGTACATAGTATAATACAGCAGGAGTATACAGAAAAATTATTTCTGCTGAAGCTTCTAAATTAAACATTCTGTTTTATAAATAGCTTATAAATGTAGCTTATGCATTACAAATACATATACAAAAATTGATTACAAATTGAAAGGTGAGTAAAATTATGATTAAACTATAAATACAACAGAGATGTATGTGAGTGCCTATATAAGGATTGTCACAAAACTATTTTTCATCAATGTCAAAACTACAAATGTTGCTATCTTTAGATTTATTATTTAGATTTAGATTTTATTTGGTTTGTATGCCGCCCTATTCCCGAGAGACTCAGGGCGGCTAACAATAAAAGGGGAGGGGATACAAAAATAAAATAAAAAACAGCAATTTAAATGTAATACGTAATATCTTACCTATTCCCCCAGTATGATCAAGCGGCTCATAATCAAGAGCAACATTTGCTCTTAGTTCAAATTAAATTTCATAAGTGAATACAGTATTTGACACTATATTTTCCTCAACAAAGAAGAAGACAGCTTTTGGAACTGCAGATATATTTCAAATTTTGACAGCATATAAGGTTCCTGGTTGAGAGATGTAACTGTTTTAAGTTGATTGAAATAGGAAAATATATGCACCACATAGATAGAGGAAAAAATGAAATTAGGAATGCCATTTTAAAGCACACAAAGAGAAGGTTGAACAACTGACTCTGTAGTGCAGTTGTAAATAATCTGGAGCTGAAGGAGCCCTTCTATTTTATCACCTCTTATTATATTCAACAGCTCAGTATCAGTAGTAGAATCCTTCAAGTTTTTAGGTTTTGTAATTTCCCAGGATTTGAAATGGTCACAACATTATAACCATCATTAAAAAGGCAGAATATAAGGAAAAACAGTTGGATGACAGATTAAATAGATGGAAAACCAAAGCTTTGCAGGGACAGCACTTGAAAAACATTGAAGGAAAATGTGATGACAACTTGACATGGACATGGCTTAACATGGGAACTATCAAGAAAGAAACGGAAGATTTAATACTGGCTGCACTAAGAAGCACTACAAACCAATGCCATGAAAGCAAAGATACAAAAATCCACTGACAACCCAAACTGCTGACTTTGCAATAACAAAGTCGAAACTGTTTCATTTAATATGTGAATGCAGCAAAATCACACAAACTGATTACAAAGCTATACACGACCGAGTTGCTAAATTAATCCACTGGTCATTATGTAAAAAATATGATTTACATATATCCAGAAAGTCATGGGAATATAAAGTGGAAAAAGTTATCGAAATGAGAATAACATTGGATCGTCATTTGGAGCATAACACGTCAGATATCACGGTTGTACTGCTGTTCCTGGAGATGCCAGAGTCGAAGAAAAAGAACTAGAAAAATAATGGAATATCACGACCTGGCCATCGAAACTACACGGCTATGGATGAAGCATGTACCAGTGATGCGCATTGTCATTGGGGCACTTGACATGTCCAAGAATTTTACAAGATACATCAACAAATTACAGCTTCCTGCAATAACACCAGCGGAACTGCAAAAAACTGCGCTACACGGAACATCTTATATTTTTAAAAGGTACTTGTTTGACACTTAGGACGCTGACAGCAACCCGTATCAACCATTAGCACCAGTCAATGGTATTTGTAATGCATTTTTGAATGTTCAGTTGGCTGAGTTTCATGTTTAATGAATAAAGTATATAATATGAAAAGATTAAACAATATGAAAATCAAATAATTCAGTTCAAGGAAAACTCACAGTTAAGAGCAAGTCAGCACCAGTTTTACAAGAGCTTAGAAAGTGGAGATGGAGCAACAACAAATGAAAAGCCTCATAAAGAAAAAGCTCTGAAATTCTGGAAGAACTTGTGAGAAAACAACAAGAAGCACAACAGAAATGCAAAAAGGATCAAACAGGTTAAGGATTCTGTTAAAGTGCATAAAATGGTGCAAAGGCAGTCAAGAAAAGTGAAGAATTGGAGTGCACCTGGACCAGATGAGCTACATGACTTCTGGCTAAAGGCACTTACAAGTGTGCATGAAAGATTGGCAGTCCAAATGAACCAGATCTTAAAAACATCCAAAAAAGATGACTGGATGACAACTGGAAGGACATTTTTGATCCAAAAAGATAAAGAAAGAGGAAAGGACCCTGGAAATTATAGGCCAATCTCCTGTTTGCCAACAACATACAAGCTCCTTACTGGCATCATTGCAAATCAAATTTAGGGATACTTGGAAAGAAATGACTTGCTTCCTGTAGAATAGAAAGGATGCTGCAAAAATTCAAAAGGAACAAGGGACCAATTGCTGATTGACAAGCTAATCCTAAAGAATTCAAAGAAAAGATGAACCAACCTGTTCATGGCTTGATAGACTATAAGAAAGTGTTTGATTCAGTTCCCCACAGCTGGATCAAGAAATGCCTGAAAATCTTTGGCATCAGCAGCAACATACAAAAATTCATGGAAACTTCAATGAACCTCTGCAAAACGAAGCTTATGCTAATGGAGAAGAACTGGGTGAAGTTGAAATTAAACAAGGCATTTTCCAGGGTGATTCCCTTGAATTTCCAAATAGTGAGGTAGCCCTTTAGGTATTGCTCCAAAGGCTCCAATTACAATTGGGACAATACTCGATTTCTTTTTCCACAGTCACTCAGCTTCAATTTGCAAGTCCCGATATTTTGTGATTTTTTTCTTGCTGCTTATCTTCAATTTGTGCATCACCAGGTATTGCAATGTCAATGAACCAAACTTTTTTCTTTTCAACTATTATTATGTCAGGTGTGTTGTGGGCCAAGTGCCTTACAGTCTGAATTCTGAAATCCCACAAGATCTTGACTTTTTTATTCTCTAGTACTTTCTCAATCTGATGTTCCCAGCGGTTTTTGCTATACTCAAATCCAAATTTCTGGCACAATTTCCAGTGAATGAACTTAGCAACGCAGTCATGGCGTTGCAGGTAGTCAGTTTGTGAAATTTTGCTGCACCCACTGATCAAGTGATCCACTGTCTTGTTTTTCTCATTACAGAGGCGACATTTGCTATTGGTGGTAACATGCTGAATTTTTGCCTTCATGCAATTTGTGGCTAAGGCTTGTTCTTGAGCTGCAAAATAAAGCCTTCTGTTTCTTTTTTCAGTGCTGATCTTAACCAGTTCCAAGTTAGCTTTTGGTCAGCTTTGCCTTCAATACTTTTCAAGTATTGGCTATGCATAGCTTTGCTTTTTCAATTTTCAGCTTGCCTCTCAATTACTTCTAAGCTTTTGACTTAGTTGTCTTTAAAAGGCCTCCTTTATTTACTTCCTTAATCATTGGTTCTTCACTTTTCTGGATGTAATCATTCAAGCTGTGTTTTTCTTCTTCCACAGTCTGTTTTACTTGTAGGTGTCCACCACCACCCTCTGCTCTTGGTAGATATAATCGGTCAATATCACTTTTAGGATGCAAAGCATGATTCATTGTCATAAGCTTCTTTGTTTTCTGTCCAAATTGTCCAACTCCATCTGGGTCCAGTCAATTATTCCTGCATAGTATCGAATCACAGGTATAACCCAGGTACTTATGGCTTTTATGATGTTTCCTTCATTCAATTTGGACTTTAATATCTTGCGAATTCGTCAAATGTACTTGGCTGAAGTTAATTCCTTGACTTTATTATGCATTAAGTCAGAGGCCTCTAAAATCTCCAAGTACTTGTAGCCTTCTTCTGGTTTTACTGCCTTTATCATTTCTTCATTCTCAAGTTCTATTCCATCATCTTTTGTGACCTTGCCCGCCTTTGTTGCCATTGTTGCACATTTGTCAATTCCAAACTGCATACCAATGTTTTGGCTAAATTCTTTTGTGCTTTCAAATAATAAATTCAGTTCAGCTTTTGTTTTACTAAACAGCTTCAAATCATCCATGTACACCGAGTGCAAAATTTTCAGTCCTTTCTTTGCAAGTTCGTATCCATAGTTCATCTTCTTCAAAATAATTGTCAGTGGTAGCATTGAAAGTATAAAAAGTAGGGGTGAAAGGAAATCTCCCTGGAAAATGCCTTGTTTAATTTCAACTTCACCCAGTACTTCTTCATTAGCTATAAGCTTCGTTTCCCAGAGGTTCATTGAAATTTCCATGAATTTTTGTATGTTGCTGCTGATGCCAAAGATTTTCTGGCATTTCTTGATCCAGCTGCTGCTGCTGCTTCTTCTTCTTCTTCTTCTTCTTCTTCTTCTTCTTCTTCTTCTTCTTCTTCTTCTTCTTCCTCTTCCTCTTCCTCTTCCTCCTCCTCCTCCTCTTCTTCTTCTTCTTCTTCTTCTTCTTCTTCTTCTTCTTCTTCTTCTTCTTCTTCTTCTTCTCCTCCTGCTTATTATTATTATACAATTGTATCACAGTGGCCAGTTGTTTCGCTGGATTTGGCATTGGTTACTAGTTGGGCCCCACCCAGGGGCCTAGGACATCATAACGTATTTTCGTAATATGCATGCAGATCCAACCAGTGCAGCTTTTTGCATTTGACTGATGGTGATTTTGTCAATTTTTAACTGTTTTAAATGTAATTCCAGTGCTTTTGGAATAGCACCCAGTGTGCCAATTACCACTGGAATAACCACTGCTGGTTTGTGCCATAGTTGTTGAATTTCGATTTTTAAGTCCCGGTATTTTGCGATTTTTTCATGTTCTTTCTCGGCGACCCTGCTATCACCTGGTATTGCAATGTCTATGCTTGTAACCTTGTTTTTCTGAACCAGTGTGATGTCTGGTGTATTATGCGCCAGTATTTTGTCCATTTGTATACGGAAATCCCACAAGATCTTGACCATCTGATTTTCGGTGACTTTTTCAGGCTGATGTTCCCACCAGTTTGTTGCTGTTTTAATATTATAATTTTTGCACAAATTCCAATGGATCATTTGTGCTACTGAATTGTGCCGCAATTTATAATCAGTCTGCGTGATTTTTTTACAGCAGCTGAGTATGTGATCAACAGTTTCATCAGCTTCTTTGCAAAGTCTGCATTTGGCATCATCAGAGGATTTTTCGATTTTGGCCTTAATGGCATTTGTGCGGATAGCTTGTTCTTGCGCAGCCAGGATTAGTGACTCTGTTTCTTTCTTTAATGTAGCTGTTGTTAACCATAACCAAGTTTGTTCACTGTCCACTTTATCTTTTATTTTTTCCAGAAATTGGCCATGCAGTGCTTTGTTCTGCCAACTCTCCATTCTTGATTTTATCACATGTTTTCTGTATTCTTGTTTCGTCTGTTGGGCCTTCAGTAGATTTTTGTTCTTTACTTCGATTAATAGATGTTCTTGACTTTCTTTTAAATAATCAGCCAGTGCATGTTTTTCTTCTTCAACTGTTTGCTTCACTTGTAATAATCCTCTGCCACCTGATTTTCGGGGCAGATGTAGTCTATCAGTATCACCACGTGGATGTAAACTGTAGTGCATTGTCATTAGTTTCCTGGTTTTTCGGTCCAAAAGGTTCAAATCAGCTTGTGTCCAGTTAACTATACCAGCTGTGTATCTTATAACTGGTATTGCCCAGGTATTTATGGCCTTGATTGTATTTCCACCATTCAATTTAGATTTCAAAATTTTCCTAACTCTGTTGGTGTACTCTCGCCTGACAATATTTTTTGCTTCTCCATGCTTGATGTTATCCAACTGCAGAATGCCTAAATATTTGTAGGCTTCATTTTGTTTGCATTTAATTAATTGGCCATTGGGCATTTCAATTCCCTCACATGCAGTGATTTTGCCCCTTTTTATGGATACAGTGGCACATTTTTCCATGCCAAACTGCATTGAAATATCGGTGCTGAATACTTGGACTGTGTTTGTCAATGATTGGATTTCTATTTCTGACTTTCCATAGAGTTTCAAATCACCCATATATAGTAAATGCAAACTTTTTTCAGTTTCTTTGGCTGTTTGATAGCCTAATTTCATTTTTTTAAGATTACTGATAGTGGGATCATTGCAATGATGAAGAGAAGATGTGAAAGTAAATCACCCTGGAAAATTCCTCGCTTGATATTAACCATTCCGTAGATCAATGTTCCCTCTAATTTTTTTTCAGTGTGAGCGGAAAAGTATAGTGTTTGAGCGGCATATTTTCATGCCTGAGCACCTGAATTTTTTTCACAGATGTCACCTAAGACAACAACGAAATCAGTATTATTTGAAACTCAAAGTTATGTTTATTCAAGGTACCCTTAAGATCCCCCCCACCTTAAGATTCCCCTTCTATTAAATCTATTTTGCATCATTTGTACTAACACCACATTTGTTTCCAACTTCCAAGTCCAGTTTAAGATACACTGCTAGCATTAGGCTTTAACATATAAACAGCTTGGGATCATGCTATCTGAAGGGCCTCTCCTTCAGATAGCTTGATAGATGGCTATAGATAGTCCACCAAATTTTAAGCTGAACAAGTGTAGGTCCTGATTTCTGATAGATCAGAGAGAGATGGGCAAGCAGGTGGCCTATAACTAAGTTTTTGTTAACTTTAAAAAGATGTTACATCAGACTACAATACAAGTAATTAAATGAAGACTAAAATAAGTGTTTTGGCATATTGAGCTTTTTATATTTCTTTCTTATATTTCTTCCTTAGTTGAGAACTTGCTCCTCAGCTTACTTATGCATTAACTGTTTGTTGCTTTTATGGTTTATTCATTCACTGCTCCATCTTCAGTTTTTTTCACAGGGGGCAGGGCTGCCCCTGCCTCCACTAGAATAACTGCTGCCTCCTCCTCCAACAGCAGATAGGCCGGTGATGGGAGTTAAAACACTCCTTTGGCCATAAGTGTAGGCAGGCTGCCAATCTGAACTTTGATCATGTGACTGGGGGACTGTAATGGTTTTAACTTATCTTTGTTGCTGGTGTTAAATAAATTCCACCAATTGTTAGCCAAGGAGCCACTCTAATCCAAGTGATTCTGTCCCTCTTATTGGGACTAGCGGAATTATCTACAGATCACTCCAGGTTTGCCTTTGTTCTGAGTCCACTGAAAGAAGAGGCTACTGAAAGGGATATGCTCCTTATTGAAGGCAAAAATCAATTGCTGAATTATTACCCATATTTCAAGCAAAGATTTGTGATGAACTGGAAAGAACAACAACAGTGATTTCGGAAATTCACAAACTAAAGAAAGGTCATTGCAGAGTTGGTATTTATATATTGGATTTCCAGACATTGTCAGGGATATGGAATGGAATAAACTTGCTTTGACCAATTTTGGAAGAGACTTGCTGACAAATTGAGAAATGAGTTATTGGGTAGTCCATTCAGCCTGATCCGGGAAAATCTTCTCGACAGGCCGAGGAGACGCCCATTAGTGGCCCAACCAAAGCTCCGAGAGCCGGAACAAGCAAGCACGGAGATAAACGGAAAACTTACAATGTATTCGATTGGGTAAAGAGCGTAATTTCTACCCCAAACTAAACTCACCAAAACAGCTTTGCCAAGAAAGGAGACGTCCAAAAGTAGGAGGGAGGGGATTATTACTCCTTTGGAAGCGGGGAGTGAAAGGTCGGAGCGGATTACACATCCGTTTGAAGTGAAAGTGAAACAGCCTCCCGCTTCCGGTTGCGCATGCAAGACGCTCATGGTGGGAAGAGGCTCGGTGGGGGTCAGAGGGGCGGCGAGCGCTTCGTGGCTCCCGGGGTTGGGGGAGCCTCACTGCTCGTAAAATCTTCGCCTGGGGGCATCGCCAACAGCTGCTTCCTGCGGCTCAGGAGGTCAACGCTCTCCCCGCTGCTGCTTGGCCTCAATGCGCCGAGCAGCCAGATAGAAAGGGCAAATAGAGGTGGCATCGCATGCCCGTTGCCAGCAGGCAAAAAGCGGCCACCGCGAGTGGGGAGACAGATCCCCATCAGCAACCTTGCCACCCAGGCTCAGCAGATAGGCGGTACGCGACGGGAATACGCTCCACACACGGGCCAAGGAAAAGAGCCACGAAGGGATAGAGATGACCAGCAGCAACCTACTCTCCAAACACAACCAAAAGACTAGAAGACCTCCAAGACCCCTTCCAAATCTGTTATTGTATAAGATTGTATAAGCAGGCGGGCTGATGGGCCAGTTCCAGCCGCCTGCAAAGGACTTCCCCACGTTTGCTTTGAAAGAAATCTCTGCGCGGGAGTTCAAAAGTCCTGCGCGGGGTTTTCTTGCCATGTGCGTGGCCGCGCAGCCGCGCACCTTAGAGGGAACAGTGCCGTAGATCTCATTCCCTATTGCCAACTCAGTTCTCCATTGTTTCATCGCCTTTTCCGTAAAGGATGTAATATTTTTGCTAATGCCAGTTGTTTCTAAGCATTTTATGATCCAACTATGTGGCAATGAGTCAAATGCCTTTTTGTAATCAATCCAGACCATTTTCAAGTTCATTTTTCTGTTCTTACAATTTTCTAATATCATTTTATCAATTAGAAGCTGATCTTTTGTGCCCCTGCTTCTTCTTTTGTTGCCTTTTTGCTCTACTGGCAAGATGTTGTTTGTTTCCAAATAATCCATCATGTTATCTGCAATAATGCCTGTGAGTAATTTGAAGGTTGTTGGCAAGCATGTTATTGGTCTGTAGTTTTCAGGTGTTGTTCCTTTAGTTGCATCTTTCTGAATCAAGTATGTTTTTCCAGTTGTCAACCATTCATCAATTTGGCCCTTTTGTAAAATTTCATTCAGTTGCCTGGCCAATATTGCATGTAAACTGGTCAGATATTTGAGCCAGAAACCATGTAATTGGTCCTTTCCAGGTGATGTCCAATTCTTTACCTTTTTAACTCGATTTTTGACCATCTCAGTTGTTATTTCTAATACTTGCATTTGTTTGTTGCCAATGCTTTTCTCAAAGTCATGTATCCACTTTGCTTCCTTGTTGTAGTCCTTTGCATTTTCCCACAATTCTTTCCAGAATTCAACTGTGGCCTGCTTTTCAGGTTTTTCACTTTTGGTGTCACCATTCACATTAAGACTTTGATAAAAACGCCGTTGGTCTGATCGAAATTGCTGATTTTGTTTATATTGGATGATTCGTGCCTCATATCTTTCAATTTTTCTAGCTGTTGCTGTTATCTGCTGTTTTACAATCTCTACAGCTTCATTGATGTTTCTTGTATCCAATCTATATCTTCTGATTAGCCGATCTATGATTTTGTTGTTTTTAAGCCGTTGCTCATGCATGTTCCTTAAGTTACTAGCATCTGCTCTTAATTTTTTGATTTTTTGTTCTAAACGGATTTTCCACTTTGGCTTTGATGCTTTTTCTGTTGTGTGACTAGGTACTTTAATTTTAATACCTAGTTCATTAGTGACTATTACAGCTGCGCTGTACATTAACTGGTTTGTTTCCAAGATGGATCCCGGTTCAATTGTTGAAAACACTGCTGTGAGAATGAGCTTGCATTGATGATACAAGTATTCTCACAATCCGATGGACCATTCCACGAATTTCTAATTCCTAGGCTGTTTGGCAATGAGACACACACGCACACTGCAGACTGGGTGAAAATGGTGGTTTCTGGCTAAACCAGAACACTTTTTATTAGGAAAGTTCAAAGAAAGCTAGTCAGCAGTTTAATACAAACAAAGGATCTCACAGTATGTTACAAATCACTTCTTGATTACACATCCTGGCAGAAAAGGCAGGGAGGAGGGACAAAAGGTACTCTTTGATAAGGGGAAATGAGGAGGTATGGAATTGTAAATCACATAAAGTGCTACATTTCAGCCTAGGCATATGGAGTCTTGTTACATGAGGCGGCTTTTAATTATCAGGCAAAAGGATGTTTAAACTTTGCAAGGCTAATTCATCTCTGTGTTGCTTATATCTCAGATAATAGAGGCCTCTCATCTCTGTGTGTATCTGTGTATTGCTATTCACATAGACACTCGAAATGAATTCGGCTTCCTTATCTAAAAGCTTTCCCAGGACTGTTTTTTCCATATGGCTCTTGGCAAATGTTCACTGGGATCCTTTGATCCAGATAGATATTCTATCCTATCCTATTGATCCCAGCTAATTTCACCCAGCCAATTATGGGGTAGTTTCCCACATCTCCTCCTTTTTTATTTTTTTAAATGGAGGCAATTGCCATGGGTTGTTTCTTTCTCACAAATCCCCCTTCCATTGGATATCCGGGAATTATTAATTCTGATGTGTTGACACTTATTAATAAAGCGTGATGCTTCTGGATAGCAGCGTCCGCAATACTTTGCATAGTGGATCTCAATAATGGTATTATGCATGGCAACATAGTTAATCCCAAAAATATCATTCCGATAAAAAATAAACCTTGCTTCCAATTGTTAAAAATACCTCCAAGCCAACCATCAGTGTCCAATATGCCTTTCCAAGTTTGTACAGGAACATGTGCAGTTTGTATCATAGTTCGAGTTATTTTTTCTATTACAATTCCAGAATCATCAATTTGTATACAACAATTACTAAGATTAAATTTACCACACACTCCGCCTTCGGCAGCGAGCAAATAGTCTAAGGCTAAACAATTTTGCATAATATAAGTTCTTGACAATACACTTTCTTTTGCAAGCTTAGTTAATGCCAATGCAGTTTCATTTGTAATTATTTCTAATACAGCTTGTAATCTAATAATGCGATTTATCATGTATATTGGCATTCTATATCCCCACGACCCGTCTTGTGCCCACGTCGCAGGATCATAATATGCAATAATTCTCTCAGGGAGCCACTCATCATCCTTCCAGTTACCTATTTTTATCCCTTTAGAAAGATCTATTGTACGTTTACGTCTTTCAAGAGTATCATATACAGGGACTCCCAATTTCTGTTTTTTTCTCTATAGGCATTAGGAAGAATGATGGTTGAATCGCCCCCAAGATGCATGACCCATACCACCCTGCGGGTAACATATTATAGGCAAAATTACCACATATCCAATATAACCCATCAGGTGAATTCCACACAATAGTATCATTCTCAGGGTCTGAAAGTCCTTTTAACTTAGTTACTTCCAGCAATGAGTTTTCAGGTTGGGTCATATTAGTTTGTGAAACCCAAGTGTTATTTTCCCACTCATTAGAACATTTTAAAAATCCCATAGGTTTATTTCTGTGTTTTTGATTATTTTTATTTCTGGTATAACATATGTGACCTATTATATGAGAGGTAACTTGCCAGGTTTCATTGAAGTTGTTATTAAAGGTGAAATTCCCTTTCCATTGAGCTATTTCAGTATAATTTGCTTCTTGTACATGCCATGGCCAGCGATCTCCCATAGTGGTTCCTCCACATACAAAACAATTTTTTAACATAAGTTCTGTAGCAACTTCTTGAGCCAAATTAATAAACATGTTTTTTGCTTTTGGAGGTGTAGGTAGATCGTTAAGTTTAGCAATCTCCTGCTCATAACTCCAAAAAAACTTTACAGGTTGATTTGTTAATTTTGTTGCTTCAGTCTTTACAATAATGTATCCATAAGGATCCTTTCCTGCTTTATCTATACCAATACCATAATGATAGTATCGGGTGCCTAAAGTACCTGCTACCTGCGCAGAAAGGCAGAGTGGTGTGCAGTGATGGGATTGACAATCAGTAGTGACTGGAGTAATAGAAAGATCAAAATTATTAGGTCCATAGCCACTTGTATACCAATATACACTTGGTTGGGTATAGCCTCCATGTGCTGAAAGTGTCGAGCGAGTGAATAAATATCTATGGTTTTGGATATATGATTGTTCCCATGACTGTCCTCCACAGGTTACCCCCGCGGATCCTGTTCCTTGCCCTATAGCAATTGCTAAACATGTATCAAAACAAACAATGATAGGTGCCATTCCCTTTGAAACATTATGGGCTATGTACCCTGATAATCTTTGTGCTGTAAGAAATTGATGTTTTAAACTAGATCCTCCTTTATAGCCATAAACATAGATGCTACTTGTTATAGGTCCTACCGCTTTTGGTTCATAACATTGTATCCCATTTGGTGTATAGCACTGATTGTATTGTGTATTATTATGTGTGCATGGTGGTATTAAAGTTCCATTGCATTCAGGTTTCATAGTATAATATATTAAGGTCATAGAAATTTTTGTGCCTTGTTTGGTTTTTTGTAAACAGGCTGTGCAAATGTCCTCTTTTATCTCTCTTTTTGTTAGGTGGCGAAAGCTGTCTCCTCCCATCTTTTGTTGGTAACTCAATAATGTTAAGAACCACTCACTAACTGGGGGAAACTTTATACTTGCCCTTGAAGTTACTTCTGCTTTTATCATTTTATTAGGTAACCCTTTTTGGTATTGTATGCATTGATACCAACCTATAGAATTCTCTGTAATTTTTACTTTAATGTGTGATAAACAGCCGTTCTCTTTCGGGTGTGAAATACCTCTCACATTTTGGATTGCCTTTTTGAATTTTGCAGGCAAAAATTGCCATGTAATTAAACACGCTGCAGCTGGATTTTTCAAATAACAAGTTAAGGTAACTTGTGTATTGGCTTCTCCGTATGTATTGTGAGGGTAGATGCATATCCCTTGAGAATTGCAGTTTTCCCCATTGGAGTATGGAATGATAGCTCTTTTTGAGCGGTTGTGTGTGAAAGGAATTTCTTGAATATCCCCCACTATCCCCTTCTTATTCTTGCGTTCATATTCACATGCCCCCCATACAATTAAAAGCACAATTCCCATCCCCAACATCATTAGCAAAAGGTGCAACAGAAAATGCTTACAAGACATCGGAAGAGCCCAAAGATCCCAAAATCCCATTTCCTGTCCATGTAACGGTCCTCTGAAAAATGGGCATCGGGGCTGACGTACTCTGGGAACATATGACCGGCCAATGACCTGTTCCGGACGGATTTTCATCTTGAGTACTAAATATCAAAAGAGGGGTCAAGAGATCCTTGGTGATAATGGTTATAAAAAGGATTGTCAATAGCTTGTTGTACTGTTGGTGTGATACGGAGTTCAGTGTGAGAAGGATTGGTATAGGAAAAATATTCCTCAAGATACTGTTCAATTATCACAATGTCACACGGGATCCTGTAATGAGTGCAAAGTTCACAGGAATAACAGTGGGAGCAGCAGCAATTCTAGTCGTCTGTTGTTTGAAACAAAAGGGATAGGCTTGCTTCGGGATCCTTTTTATCATCTGTTTTTACCGGTCTCTCATGAAACGGTCGTATGCATCTTCCAGGAACCCACAACACTCTGTCCGGGAGTTGCACAGCAGCGTATCCACGTCCCCAGGTAACGAGCTCCACTGGGCCCTTCCACTGAGGGTCTGGTAATTGTCTGTAATAAACAAGAGGGCGGGGAGAAACTACGCTATGCTGAAAATGTCTTTCCCCAGCTGTGGAGGCTATGGGTGAGCCTGTAAGATTTAAAAAATTCTGTGTGTATAAGGCTTTACTTAAACGGTTTTGGATTTCAGGCAGCCCTATCTTAAAGGGGCCTTGCTGCTTATCAAGCATCATTTTTAGTGTTAAATTTGCTCTTTCTACAATTCCTTGTCCTTGGGAATTGTATGGGATGCCAAATTTATGGATAATTTTCCATTGATCACAAAAGGTAGCGAATGCAGCGCTACTATATGCGGGTCCATTATCTGTTTTAATCTCCAGGGGGCTTCCTAAAACTGAAAAAGAGCGCATACAATGGTTGATCACTTGTTTGGTTGTCTCCCCCCGTTGTGGGCTTGCAAAAATAAAACCTGAAAAGGTATCCACTGTGACATGAATATATTTCCAGGGTGCAAAAGAAGAATATTGAGTGACATCCATTTGCCATATCTCACAACGCTTAATTCCTCGGGGGTTAACTCCCATAGGAATTGCGTTACCTTGCCTGCTACAGGTTGAGCACTGCTGGATAATCGCTACAGCCTCCGTTTTTGAAATTCCAAACATCTTCATTAAGGCTTTTGCATTTTGATGAAAATACTCATGGCTTTCCCATGGAGTTGCAAATCCAATAAAACTTTCCCTAGCGGCTTTGTCTGCATAATCATTTCCCTCTGTTAGCATACCAGGAAGTGACTGGTGACTCCTAATATGAGCCACAAAATATTGAAATTTTCTATCCACAATTAATTGCTGTAACTGTAAAAACATATCTAACAATTGCTTATCTAGGGCTGGTGAAAGATAGGCATCAAACAAATTATTAATCACTTGGTAAACATACAATGAATCCACAATTAAATTAAATGTTTGATCTTTTAATTTCTCAAATGCTAATATGGAGGCAGCCAACTCAGAACGCTGAGCTGAACTCTGAGGGTGTGTGTGGTAAGTCACCCACTGTCCTGAGATTTGATACACACATGCACCCCTGTTCTTAGTTCCGTCAGCGAAAACTGTAACTGCATTTTTAATTGGCAGTTTACTTTGTAAGGAAGTCAATTGTAAATGTTGTAGATTCAGTAACAAAAACCTATAATCTGTGGGATAGTGGTATTTAATTGTCCCCAAATAGTCACTTAAGGCCAATTGAAGTGCATCTGATATTTGAAAATATTTTTCCCACCAAGGTAGTGGATATGGAACGTAAATAGTTTCTGGATCCATTCCCAGTACAGCTCGAGCTCTCTCTCTTAACTTTATAATTATCTGGGATAACAATAGAGGTTTTGTTGAAACTGTTCTCCCCGGGCTGTTTGCTAAGTGTATCCATTCAATCACTAACACTTTGTTCTGTTGTGTTTGCAACAAACACCCTGTGGGCAAGTTTTTGGTATTGAAAATAGCAGCTGAAATAGGAACGTGTGAAATCATCCTGTCCACCCAGGTCTTTGCTAGGGCTGCTTCAATGAGCTGAATACACAGTTTTTCTTTGTCCCCTATGGTTAGCATAGCAGCAGGCTCCTTTCCTCCTGCCAGCAATGCAAATAAAGGTTGTAATTGACTCGTAGTTAATCCCATGTAAGGACGTGCCCAGTTAATTGAACCCAAATATTGTTGTAACTGCACCAAACTACATTTATCCATTTCAGGTAGTTTTGGAATTACTGGTGAGGCATGGGATGTCATGATTTTATGCCCCAAATATAAATATGGTGGCATGGTTTGAATTTTTTCTGAAGCAATTTTAAATCCTTTATCATTAAATCCCTGTATGATCTCTTTTATAACTTGTGAATGTGCATCCTGTGCATTCTTTTCTATTGCTAGCAAGATATCATCCATGTAGTGGTAAAATAGGATACCTCTATACTTGGCTCTAAAATGTTTTAAAATATTATTAATGTAATATTGACAAAGCGTTGGGCTATTTAGCATTCCCTGGGGTAAAACTTTCCACTGATACCTTACTGTTGGCTCACTATAATTTAGTACAGGAATTGTAAATGCAAATAATACTCTGTCCTTTTTATGCAAAGGTATTGAGAAGAAGGCATCTTTTAAATCAATAACTGTTAATTCATAATTCTGAGGAATGATGTTAGGATTTGGTAGACCGCATTGCAAGGGTCCCATGGGCTGAATTACTTCATTTATCTTTCTTAAATCTTGAAGCATTCTCCACTTTCCTGATTTTTTCTTAATTAAAAATACAGGAGTATTATAAGGGCTATTTGACAATTCTATTTTTTTATCTAATAACAACTGTTGCACAATTTCTTTTAAGGCTTCTAATTTAACAATAGGGAGGGGCCACTGATCAATCCAAATTGGATCATTGTTTTTTAATGTAAGCTTCATTAAAGGGTCCATTTCATTTATTCTTAATACAAAACATTCATTACCATCAGTTCAAAAAGCTATACGTAAGCCAATGAGCTCTATTTTCTTACTGTCTCTGTCCCTCTAGGTCTGAAAGCAGTTACACACACACACATCTCTCTCTCCCCCCTTCTCCTGTTTCCTTCCAAGGAGTGACTCAGGGGGAAAGGAAGGGGGGGAAATGGCTGGGTGCTAACCTCTCACAATCTCTCCTTTGTTCTCACTCTGCCTCCTCTTAACAAGCTTGGAAATGATAACACACAAGCATACACACATACCATTAAACAACTTTGCAACTTACTGTTTCTTTATATAAAGGAAATCAAAGTACGTGCATACCAACTTTTACCATATTAACACTGCAATCAAACTGCTTGTGTAAATTAACTTCACATGCAAAATCCTTTGTCATGCATTCTTCAAACAGCGAGGAATTTCAGAGAGCAGTTTAAATCCTAACTACTCTTCTCACCCTCACGGCTTCAAGCCAAAGCCCATTTACAAACTTCAAACATCAATTTAATTCAATTCTCCTCTTTCTCTTTACCTCTGTCTCACTCTTTTATCACTCTTTCTTTACCTTATTCCAAAGTTAAGGTTGCCCCAAACTGAGACAACAAATCTCTCCCCCACAAATTAACATGCAATTTTAAAACAACCGGTCGGATACGTGCCTTAATCACAGAACCTGGGATAGAAACCTCTAGCCATTCCGAGCTAGACTGGGCCAATTGGATTCCGCCGACTCCTTTAACGGCAGCAGCAGTTTGCAAAGGCCAAGAAGAGGGCCACTGTGTAGAACTTATCACTGAAACATCTGCGCCCGTATCTAAAATTCCAGTAAAAGGGACGCCATTAAGAGTTACAGTCAAAAATGGCTTTTGAGCTTTTACTCCTGTAGTAAGGTAATTTTCATGGGTAGTAATTAACTCTCCCAAAGGTACTTTTTCACAATGCCTAAGAGGATTATGTTGATAAGGATCGAGTTCTAAAGAAACAGGTATCACAATAGCAGCGTCCTCCCCCGCCCTGACTGTTAGCGGGCTGTTGCAAATACATGCTAAAGCTAAGGAGGAAATTTTTGTGTCCTCTAGCAGAAAAGGTGATGCCAAAACCTTACGGGATATAAGATCCCTGTGAGGGTACAAAATTAAGGGAGTTGCTGGTGGAAAATGAGTTGCTGACATATTTAATGGCAAAAAGTACACCAATCCTGGAGTAAACATTTCAATTGTTTCTGAGGCTTGAATTACCACCGATTGCACAACTGTTTCCTTTTCTGCAAAATCAACCGGTTTTCTGGGAGAGGCTACTATGGCTATGGGTTCTGGTTGATCAGATGGCAATGAAGGTATGGATTTATGATTTTTGGAAATGAAATCTGGACAATTTATGTTAAAAGTGGCTCCTTTAATTAGCGGGCTGGAACCTCGCCCGCTGCCTAGTTTCCCGAAAATTGTTGTCTATTCTCATTTTCCCTCTGATCACCTCTTCCTCTGCACTCTCTTGCCCAGTGGCCGTTTTTTCCACATTTGGGACAAGGGTTTTTTGGCCGGGCTCCTTCGTTCTTAGCGGGTGATCCTGCTCCCCCCCCCCCGGGGCTCTGCATTGATTTTTAAAATGTCCTGGTTTCCCACAATTAAAGCAATTTCCCACCTTTGGTCCTCTGGGTTTTTGATTGTTCTGATTTACTATGAATGCATCAGCCATTAATTGTGCCTGATACGCAGCGGACCCTACCACTGAAGCCTTGCGCAGATAATCTACCAAGGTCTTCGTGGGATCTCCCCTCAGAGGTTCCAAGACTTTTTTACAATCCTCATTAGCATTTTCAAAGGCTAGCTTTATCATCAGTTCTTTTTGAGCTACCTCATTATTAATTTCTCTATTTATTACAGTCTGCAATCTTTCCACAAAACTGCTATACGGTTCCCCATTTTCTTGTCTAATATTAGTGAAGCTAGAAGTGGCAGCAGATTTCATATCATCCAAATGTGCAAAGGCAAATACTGCAGCTTCCCCGGTTACCTTTAAACAGTCCTCGGGAATGGTCATTTGTCGTGCAAATGTGGCAAAATCTCCCCTTCCTTGTAACTGGTGAACAGTGAAATTAGCATGATTTCTCTGCAACACTTCACATTGTTCTCGGAATATGGCTTTCCATATCATTGTTTGCGTCATGCTAAGGACTGTTTTTGCTAGTGAATACCATTCAACCGGTAACAAGGCATAATTATCAGCTAAACTTTCAATTAAACCCTGAACATATGGAGACAATAATCCATAAGTTGTTATGGCTGATTTTAAATCTTTTAAAATATTATGTGACAAGGGGGTGAACACAGGATTTTGTCCTGCAAAATCAACAGGAAAGGTGGCTAACATTTTCAAGTCGTCCAACTTCACATCGTCCCCACTTCTCTTTTTTTGCATTCCTGCAGTGAGGGGACCGAGTGAGTACTCAGTACTTTTTAAAACTGGATAAATATTAGATTTTTCTTCCTGAGGAGCCTGTTGTTTGATCTCTTCTTTTATCTTTTCTACAATCTCTGATGTGATTTCCTCTTTTACCTTTTCTACAATCTCTGTTGTTACTTCTTCATATTTAGGAGGGATATCAGATTTTTCTGGGGTGTTAGATTTTTCTTCTTGAGGAGTTTGCTTCAAAATCTCTTTGCTTTCCCTTTTCTCTCCCCCTATAGCCTTTGTTGTTATTTCCTCATACTTGGGAGGGGCAGTGGGGTTTAGAGATGCTAATTCATCTGCCTGCTTTTTGGAAAGCGTGAATGTGTCTCCGTTATCCTTTAATATAATTTTATGAGCTCCAATAATCTGTCCAATTTCCTTAAGGTGAGCCTTCTGCTCTCTGGACAGGGGTCCTGTTCCCTTAAGGTGGGCCTTCTGCCCCTTAGACAAATCTGCCCCCATACTTACGGAAAGCGCGCTGGGTAAGAGATGGGGATATTGGGCACGCTGAAAGTCCGTCCGACCTGTCCGGGCCTCCCTGCGTCGCACCTCGACTGATTCCTGGCGTTGTGAAATGGATCACGTCGGGGGTCACCACTTGTGAGAATGAGCTTGCATTGATGATACAAGTATTCTCACAATCCGATGGACCATTCCACGAATTTCTAATTCCTAGGCTGCTTTGGCAATGAGACACACACGCACACTGCAGACTGGGTGAAAATGGTGGTTTCTGGCTAAACCAGAACACTTTTTATTAGGAAAGTTCAAAGAAAGCTAGTCAGCAGTTTAATACAAACAAAGGATCTCACAGTATGTTACAAATCACTTCTTGATTACACATCCTGGCAGAAAAGGCAGGGAGGAGGGACAAAAGGTACTCTTTGATAAGGGGAAATGAGGAGGTATGGAATTGTAAATCACATAAAGTGCTACATTTCAGCCTAGGCATATGGAGTCTTGTTACATGAGGCGGCTTTTAATTATCAGGCAAAAGGATGTTTAAACTTTGCAAGGCTAATTCATCTCTGTGTTGCTTATATCTCAGATAATAGAGGCCTCTCATCTCTGTGTGTATCTGTGTATTGCTATTCACATAGACACTCGAAATGAATTCGGCTTCCTTATCTAAAAGCTTTCCCAGGACTGTTTTTTCCATATGGCTCTTGGCAAATGTTCACTGGGATCCTTTGATCCAGATAGATATTCTATCCTATCCTATTGATCCCAGCTAATTTCACCCAGCCAATTATGGGGTAGTTTCCCACACACTGCATTAACCATTTTCATGATAGGGGCCAACATTTTCTTAGGCACAGTTTTTAGTGATGGTAAACGTTGCCTTTCCACATTAAGCAGAAAATGCTCCATGATCTTATCCTTCAATTCTTTTTGTTTTTGAGTTAGTTCATCAGTTGGTTCAGTGATAACTGGTTCTAGTGGTGGTGATGTTATTTCCTCCCCGAGAGCTTCTTCTGGGAGTTCTACTATAATGTCTTTAGTTGTGTCTTGAATATCAGTTATTTCCGCTTGTGATATTGTTTTTTGGGTTTTGCAATTTGCCTGAATTTCCTCATGTTCAACTTCACTAAACACTTTATTCCGTATAATAAATCGCCTTTGATCTGCTAGTCGTTGTTCACTAACATTTGAATCTGGATATTGTTGTTTCCATAATTCATGCATTCGCTTTAAATAGCCTCTTTTTTCTGGCTCTGAGTTGTAGTAACAGGCCATTATGGCACGGTTTTCATCTGCACTATATTTTTGTCGTTTTGTTGGCTGGTCCACTTGTAGCCCACTTGTCGACGGATGTCCAGGGACCCCAACTTACGCCGCTGCCCTTGTTAACCCGCGCGACGACCGATGCGGTATGGAATTCTTATTTGCTTTTTTCACCATATTGTATGGGTTGGCGGGTTTTTTTTTACGGGACCAGATGCCAACCTGACCCCAACCCTCCTCCTTTCTCATCTGGGCTTGGGACCGGCAACGGCGGAGTTGTTGTTGTTGTTGTTGTTATTATTATTATTATTAATTATTTTGCTTTTCACCTTCAAAATAATTGCTGGTTGATTCTTATGTGGATGAGAAATGCTCATCCACATAAGGTGTCTTCCTGTTTGCATGTATGTGTGTGCATGTGTGGATATGTATTTCATATATGTACTTCATGAAGTATGTCATTAACATGTTTGAGATTATGTATCCTATTAATTTTATTAGTACTTTTGGTTCCTTTTAACCAACATTTGGACATAAAGTCTTCCTATAAATTACATGAATAAATTAATAATACACCACCTTGATTTTCCTTTTGTTAATCAGCTTTTCACAATAAAATTGCTTAAATACACTTAAAAGTGTAGACCAGTATGACTTCATTTTTATTTCTGAAATCAACTATTCAACATAGCTACCATAATGGCTGCCTCACAATTGCTAGCTTCAGCTTTTCTCTTTTTTATGTTTTTTTTCTAATTAGTTCTTACTAGTTAGCTTATCACAATTATCAATTCTTAGCTATGCAATTTCAATCCCAATCAATGTATACTCTTCAATTTCTCACTATCTTATGAAAATCTTATTTTTTTAATGACTGAAAACTATAAAAAATAGTGTATATATTTTCATAATAAAAGGATTTGACTCTCCGGTTAGAGATTACAAAAAAAAAATCTTTTTCTCACCTGTTAAGTAGGGGTAGATAACCTGACAATCTCTATATTAAGAGTAGGACTATTGCATTTCTTCTCATTGCAGATGATAGTTTGGGTAGGTTGAAACTGTAGATCAAAACATTTGATCTTATCTATATTCCTACATCTATATATAGGCAGTACTCATTTAATGACCATTCATTCAATGAACATTCAAACTTACCATAGCACTTAATGAATGCTAGTGACAATTGGATACCTTAACAGTGTCACAGCATTCTTCCCCACTTGCTTCCATCAAGCAAAGTCAGCTTTCAGGAAGCCACCAGGAAGTTGCAAGTCGCAGTTGTGAGAGCTCCTTGCTTAATAACTGTGTGGCCCTTGCTTAACAATCGCAACTAAAACTTCCAGAAATGCCATTGATAAGTTATGACTCTCACTAATGACATAATTTCTGTTACCAATTTGTGTTGTTAAATGAGAAACAACTGCATTGTATACCAATCTATTCTGTATCATATGATTCGGAATTAAACAATTGTTTAATCATTTATACTAGTTTTTCAAGTAATGCCTCATTCCAAGGAACAACAAATACCAGGAAATTTCAATACTATCATGCCATGATTTCATGAAATTAAATATTATTTTCATAATCCCTGATTTTTGTTTATATCTTTCTCATATCCTGTTGTGTGAATTTGGCTGTGAGATTCACCCTGAATTCATTCACTTCTCAAAAGCCCAAACATTATTTACGTAAAAATGCTTGTATTTCCTATTTACACAAAATTTGCATACTCAGAATTCTAACATTGAGGTTCAGTTGTGAGGTAGTTCATTTCTGCTATAATCTCCCTAAGGAAGTTTCAGTAAGTCTTAAGAAGCTTCTTTCTTTCAGGTCCTAATCCCTTTTCACAATATGTGAAAAGCATTACTTATAACTTTGTTTCTAAAACTGCTGGGAAAATGCATGGAATGTTATTGTTGCTAACTTAGAAGACCTCAAGCTTGTAAACAGGTTGGAATACATAATTCAATCAATGTAATGATTCTATTTTTGGTCATATGGTTTTATTCAGTTCATATTTCACTGATGTCTTGTATTTAACATAGAGATTTGTATAGATTATTTTATAGATGACATTAGTTAATTAGAATGTAAACATTCCTATAAAAGCAAGCAATGTCCTTGGCATTCTTGATTTCTGAAATCTAACAAGCAGTAGGAAAGGGAATCCTTCTAGAATAAAAGCTTATCTTAAGTTTAACGAAGTTTTTCAACTATATGGAATAATATATTTTTATTTTCCAGAGGAAAAAGATTCAGAATTCTAGCATGGCTTAAAAGTAAGGCAACATTGTATAATGAGTATCTGAAGTATAGGAAGATTTCTTATTTTGGCTTGGTTCACATATCACACTAAGCGTTTTATAGACAATGATGACTAAATTCACACAATACTCTTAAGCTCATGCCAAATAAACCAAGTCTACATAAACTTTGTATGCTTGAGTATGTTTAGATTACTTATTTTTTTATTTTGATGCTTTCTTGAAGCCTTAGACCTTGCATCCCTTCATTATTGTCTTCATATATCTTTAACTGATGACTTTGATCTTCATGAAGTCATTTTCAAGGCATATTCAGAGTAGTTTAATATTTTGCATTCAATACTGGTGTTTTTGCAATGGTATTTTCCATAGAAATAATGTAAAGAGCGAAGACAGATCAATAACTAATAGAATATTTTTTTAAAAAATGTAGATTATTTTGTAATAAAAGAGGTTCTTTGCTATTAGGTTTAAACATAGCCTATTATAAAATTTTGAAAGAAGATGAAAGTTGATTTGTACTTGTATCTACTTTTTTGTGCAAAATCAACCAATTATATCATAAATTTTGAGGCATGATGATAAAGAAACATTTCAAGTCTAGTGGGCATTAGAACACTTTGTGGCTGTGAAAGTGGTTCCATTTGGCATTGAAGCCAATATGTCATTAGAAATTCTGGAAGGAATCTTGTGAAGCTCTTTAATAGCTTCAGTAAGAATTTATTTAAAACTCAATAGACTTTTCTTAACAGATAGTCTTCGACTTACAACCATTCCTTTAGAGGCCTTTCGAAGCACAATTGTATTTAAAAAGGTGACATAATCATTTTTCATACTTAGGACAGTTGCAATTTCTCTGTAATCACATGATCAAAATTCCATCACAGGAGAACTACATGTATTTATTATAGTTGCAGTGTCATCTTAAAGACAAAGTCATTCTCTTTGTTGCCCTTTACTATCTCTAGGTAACTAAGGGTCACAAAGCATTCAACTATAGATCCTACTAAGAGTAGATGTGGTTGTTTTGCTGCTATGAAATCTACCAGAAAAGAAACCTGAAGTAAAATGAAAATTGAATAGTATTTGTTTTTATTTTAGGGAAAAAAAGCAGTGGTTGCAAATGTGGAAATTTGAAAGGGCCATAAAAAGAATGAGGAGGAATTCCCGCTACTTTGTACAATAGTGTCTTGAATGGACTGCCTCTAGCTGTGAAGCAAAAAGAAGCAACTGAAGCAATTCTTTTAACTTAAAATAGAAATTTGGAATAAGAAAGGATTATTGAGTTTTAACTAGGTTCTTAAAGTAGTAAATGTTTATCTTTTAAAAAATCTATAATACTTAGACCAGTGCCATTAAAACTGTGTTTTTCCTAAAATAATAATTTGACTACATAATTCATCTTTAAATCCTGTCCCTTTCTTTTGAAGAATGTTGGTGCTGCTGAATTTGTGGTTCCATTATGTCTTTTTTAACCTATTTTAAAACAATTGCTTATGGCCCTTTTGTTTCTAAAGATGCTAAGTTGTGCAATATTGGCTGTTTTTGTTATATGCCAGAAATTAATGTGTTATCCTGAATACCGTAAAGATTTTTAATCCTGTTTGATTTTGTTTTACAGGACTTGCTTAAGAGGTGCTACTCTGCCAATGCCTCATATCTGTTCCAGCAAGACAAATTTTATGACATCAGCTATGACACAGGTGATAAATCCATTCAGTGTAGCAGAAGAGCAGATGCATTTAAATTCTGGATGACATGGAAAGCTCTGGGGACAACTGGCCTTGAGGAGAGAGTAAACAGAGCCCTTGCTCTAGTCAGGTATGAAATATGAAATATCATATTTGTTTGGGGTTGGGATAACTCCTATAAGGAGTTGGAAATTGGAAACATAGTTCAAATGTACTTAGAGCAAAATCTTAGTTTTCCAATTGGAAAACAAACATTATTCTCATGTTTCTTTCTGGTTTCTCTCATGTGTCTTAATGTAAATATATTCTAGGATGTGACGTTAAATTATGTTTCTCATTATCTTGCTTTTTTCTGCTTGTGATTAGAGATGTTGATTATTTTCAATGGATATTTTAATTTTTGATTTATTTTATCTATTTAGAACACCCATATTATAACGAACTTTAGCTAACTCTGACACCTTTTAACTAAGTCCTTTGTAGATGAAGGTGTTATATAAATAAGATTTTTTTTAAAAAAAATCCATTCCTATGTCTAGCAAAATTGCATTGTGCTGTGTTCAAATCAAGGAAACCTGTTATATAATTTTTCTCAAACTCCTTGAAGTAATTCAAAACATAGTTCTCATTTGTAATGAAAACATTTATATGTAATAGTAAAAACATAACTTCTAATCTCCCAATTCAGTACATTGTAACAAAATATTGCATTATGGCACAGAAAGTAAAGGCATGGGAGGGATTTTATTAGAAATAGATTAGTATGAACTAATACAGTTTTTTGATTCTGTTATATTTCTAATAATACGTTTGAAAAACCATAATATTTTTAAAAGCTTAACATGCATTTTATTATATCAACAAACTTTTTATTAAAATATTATTGAAAATGACAATATTCCTGGTATTCCATAATAGTATGCAAACTATGTGTTTTGATTTGTAATGGATTAAATATAAATAATAGTTTCATATAAATAAGCTAATTACTTCTAAAACAATATTAGTTGTATTTAATACTGGGATATTGTTTAAGTTATAATCTTTTATTAAAGTCCCAGTTACCAGTAGATTTAACTGATTTAATAGGCTTTTTAAAAAAAGAATAATATAGCATAATTTTCAAAAAGCATATGAGAGAGTTATTTTAGAAAAAGTGCCCACCTTTTTAAAATTTTTGCCTGAAAGCCACTTGCCAGTCTCTAGAGAAAACATTGTATATGGCCAATGGTATAATTGTTATAAGGAATTATATTCACTACATTCCCTCTAAACCTTAGCTTTTACAAAAGCTAATTTATAGGATTATTGTTAGTAATGTAGCAAGAGAATACTGTGCCTTATGCTTAAACATTCTCTAAAAGAAGTGTCGTAGAAACATGTAGCTAAGAATTGGAAATGTTATGACAAATTTTGTGCTAAATGACCTCCAGTTAAAATTATTGTTGTTATTACAATATCTGCCAATAATCAAAACTTGTTCATGTTGTGTGTAAGAAAAACAAGCAATCCGGGAAGAAGGCGGGGCTTAGCAGTGAGAAGACGGATTTTCAGGCTATTCCTGAAATTCCCCTATTCCGAAGCACTTGGACGGTTCCTTTTTGGAACCAAGCTGTCCCGGAGAGACAGTGAAAGGTAGGAGGAGATCCAGTGGCCCCAGAGACGTTCGCAAAGTTTCTGGGGGCTTGGAATTTAACCTCCTTTGCCAGTGACCTTTGGATTAGCCATAAGGCTAACTGAAACTGCAGATAGCTCCAAAGAATGGCGAAGTGTTTCCAGCTGGTAAGGTGATTTTATTACTCAGAGAAAGACAGTCCGCGTAAAAATTTAAACTAATTTAAATTAAAGAACAGAAGAATCTAGCGGCGATTTCGATCTCTTTATTGGTTTATGGACGGTGGTTACCCTATTTTCTAAATGTTTTAAATGCTATTTACATGGACAAAGGATAGATTACTCCAACATCTCTTCTGACCCTCCGCAAGTGGGCTGTAAACCAATTCACTATAATTTGGCTCCTTACAACTTGACACTTTTATTGCTTGGCTGGATTGGTCTAAGATCAGATAAGATTGTACAGTTCCCAGCTTGTTTTTACTTGCAAATACCTCAGAGTCCCCAAAGAAAAAATACTAACTGCGTACAAATATGGCGTCTATTCAAGCCTCTATTCAAATGATTTCTTCAGCACTACAAAAATTATCTGCCACACATGATAGAATTGAGAGAAAACTGGATTATCTGCTGTTTCTAGCAACAAAATATGAGGGAAAAAATGAGAATGTTGAACGTTTGAATGTTCTTCAAATACAAACTAAGGATGTCAGAGATAAAGATTTTCAATTTGCTGATATTTGGGGCAACTGGTTTACCTCTGAGGGAGAAAAAGAAGGAATGTCTGAAGGGGGAGCAGCCACACAGAAGATTTACTTCGAAAGACAGGGCGCATTAAAGAATTTATACTCTATGAAATACCATCTGCAAAACTTTTGATACCCCCACTGAGAATTAAAGACAAGCGGATAAAGGAAATAAACGGAGGACGTCAGCATTATATGAGAGGCACCATAAGCAAAAAGGTGCAAAGATTTTTTTGTATGGACTTGCTCATAAAGATGTTTGGAGAATTCGACCCATGAATGGCAACAGGATTAAGGAGGTTCTGTTACTGGAGAGACACAGGCTGATAGATGGAAAAGTACAATTTAAAACTAGCTAAACCTAGTTAAATTCATTTGTAATAGATATAGTTGAATAATAATTGATAATGATAGTAATGTATATAATGTTGAGTTGCTATGATAAATAATAATTGGATATGAGAAGGGAAGGTTAGAAATATTCTTGGACTATATATAAAGGTTATTAATCACAATAATTATTACTATAAAAAATAAAACAAAACTATATACAGTTAAATCTTAACTAATATGGGGGAAATGCTATGATATATGATATAATTAAATAAAGAAAGGAGAATGATAATAAACTATATACATGGAGGATGGAATTTTTGGTATTAAATATTATGGATGTTTAGCTAAAACAGGATATGAGGATTCATTTTATAAACAAGTAAATGAAATGCTAGCATGTGGTTATGGATTAAATCTTTGGCATAGTTAAGGATGAAGGATGTTTAAACAACTGTAGTCAACTAAAAGTGGAGGTATGATGATGTTAATATGGTAAACATTTGAGTTAAGATATTTGAATTAATATGAATTAATGGAAGAGATGCACAAAAACTTGTTGTAACCAGCTGATATACTTTTTTATAACATATACTTGTGGTTTTTTTTTCTCTGTCTTGTTTTTTGTTCTTTTTTGTTTTGATTTCCCCCCCCACTGTTGTGGGCATGTGTTGTTTATGTAACAAAAAAATAAAAAAAAATATTTAAAAAAAAACAAAAGCAAAGCAATCCATTTTAACAAATCCTATTGATCCATTTATTCTGTTTTAGAAACTAGATAAAGGAAAACATACAAAGAGAACTTGTATATGCCCATTTAATACATTGCTAACTTTAAAATGAAATGCTGTTGGTATATTATTTAATGTAAAATTGTAAACAGAAACATTATGATGCTTATTTCTTAAAAAATATATAAATCTTACTAGATTGTTATAGTTGCTACTTGTTGTTGGTATTCTTATTCTTTTGTGTTAGAGGTAACAGCTATGTTATTAGTTTCAGTAGTGTTTTGTTCCTTATTCAGAACGCCAAATAAATTCTAAGGCTGTGTTTCTCATACTTGACAGCTTTAATGGGTATGTTGACTAGGGAATTTTGGAGTTGAAGTCCACCTGTCCTAAAGTTGCAATGTTTGAGAAATACTATTCTAGAGCAAAACAAAAAGGATCATACAATGAAATGTAATCTCATAGAAATATTAGGTTCTTCCCTTCTGCCTTTTGGTGATAGAAGAAAAAAGTTAGTTTCTTATAAATATACATATCACTGTTTATATGTCATAGTGATGGGTTAGATCAACATGTTCTATTATAATTGTAAAATATAGTCTATTTTTCATGCTTTCTATTGTGTAAAGTTATAAAGAAGAGCCACTATTTCTATTAAAATTCCTACACACCCACATATGTTTATAAGAAATTATACTGTAGTTCAGTCCTCCCAAGCCCTGCAATTTCTTTTTCCTAATCATAGCAGCAACATCAACCCAATATTTCTAATACTTTATTGTCTTCCCTGACAATATATAAATGATTTGTTTGAAAAATTTTCAAGAATTATAATTTAATAACAGAGTTGGAAGGAATCTGGCAGGTCTTTCGTCCACTTCCCTTTTCAGGCAGGAAACACTACATCACTTCAGATATTAAGTAAAAGTACCAGCAAGTGACAAATAGCAATAGCAATGTGTATTATGTGCTAGTACATGGCATAAAATATTTAACAGCTGACATGATAAAACGCCTCATGAAATAAAGTAATTTGAATAACTATATTTAAGTAATAATGTCTCTCTTGTTATATTTAATTTCTGTGTGGGAAAACATAGTTTCCAGATTGTTTTACTGATGGCATTTTAGATTTTGGCAAATTCATTCTTTTATGACAGTAAAAATAATTAGGTCTATCTGGCTCAAAAATTGCATGTCTCTCAGAGACATCGTACACTACCTCAATGCAAATAGTTTGGGATCTACATAGCCTTAACAGTAACATTAAAATATAAATATTTTTAAAATATGCATTGATTGTAGATAAAAGCTGAGTTAGTTTCACTATTAGCTCTAAATCAAGAATATTTATCTAAAAGAAATATGTTGAAAATAAAGTCCAAGTATATTTTTAATAGTTGAATGTTCTTTAGACTTCTTAGGTAGTTAATAATATATTTGCATTATATTTTATTAAATCAGAGTATATTCAGATTTGGCAGCTGATTTTTCCCATAGGTTAAAAATAGTTCATCAAAGTCTTACTTCCAACTCCACTTGCTAAAAATACACACATTAATATAGTTTTCCTCTGATGGTCATGTCTTAACTAATAACATAGATAAGCGAAAGAGATTTTAGTTTTCCCAGAAAGAAAATTGCCCTTATTAGGGTGATTAGGCAATCACTAGGGTGATATCTTTACTGAATTTAGTATTAGGTACCAGGACTTTATCACTGAGATATTTATTTCTCTGGCTAAAAAGTCTAGTTTGCTAAATGTTGTGGCCAGCTATTTCTGATTATGTCACAGTAAACTTTACTGTAATGCTACAGAGATACTATTTCAACATAACACTTTTCTTCATTCTGGAGGTAGCCCATGGATCTTAAAAAAAATCAAGGGCAAGATTTCTCCTTTGCTAGTTGCCAGGCTGACAGATGTTTTTATATGGACAGAAGTATGGTTTGGTTTTTGAATTAGCTGTTGCACGTATTTACCATTTCCCCTTGCTTTCTGGAGAATATTGAATTCCATGTCTTCGAATTCTATAGAAGATCGGAGACTGGCAGAGCTGTTTTCCTTACAGGGATGCATAGTATTTCAAGATGATTGCAATAGAAGGCTCAGTTCATTCCATAGGAAATATTTGTGTGCTTTATAGATATATTGCCAAACTTCTATAGTCATCTGAGCTAGAGTAATATATTCTGAAGCAATGTTTGCCTCTGTTACAACGCTTCTGCTGTGCAATCTTTGTTGCCCTGGGGTAAAGCAGTACCTTTCATAATTTCTTTTTGTCTTTAAAAAGGTACTGTAACAACTGCCCTTTGGTGTTTTTTGATGTGAGTGGAATATGAGGCGCATAAAATATTCTTTAAAATGCATAATACCACATATATGTTGATGAATATAAATCAAAACAGTACTTTTAATTATTATTGTATACATTTAGATAGTATTAATGCTGGTGGCAACAGATCACCATGGCAATCTGGTTGCATGGATATGCACCGAAGAGGGAGGCACATATACTTGCTCATTAAAAACAAACATCTTGGCAATTGCCCTTGATTCAGTATAAATAATTTCTTTGTTGTTCTCTTTAATGAATCCCTGGACAATCTTTGCAAAACATTATGAAAATGCCAGATTGTTGTATAAGTTATGATATGAGTATTTAAAATCAGTACTTTTAGAAATCTATTCAATGTTGTGAATTTATTTGTGAGCATTTCTCCAAACAAGGTTTTGTCATATGCACAATTTTTTATCTAGGATTAAATTCTATATGCTTGCAATGATGACTAAATTTGGTTGTAATTCTGATCCATCTAACTGTTGTATTTTTCAGAGTATAAGAGTATACCGGAGTATAAGACGCACCAAGGTCTTGAAGAGACAACTTTTAAAAAAAGTTTTTGCACTCCACAAACCTCCCAAAAATGGCCTGGTTTTTAAAAAAAAAAAAAAAAAACAAAGGGCATGAATAGCCTTTAGGAGGCTTGTAGAGTGCTTCTGGTGGGTGCCCCCCTCCCCCCAAATGAGCAAAAAGCGGCCTGGTTTTTACAAAAACGGGCCCATTTTTTGTCAAAAAAAGAGCATTCATAACCTTTAGGAGGCTTATAAAGTGCACCTGGGGCTGGGGGGGGGGGCAAAATTGAGTAAAAACTGGCCTGTTGTTTGCTCATTTCTGCCTTCCCCAGCCCCCAGGAGCATTCTGAAAGCTTCCTAAAGGCTATGCATGGCCATTTTGGTAAAGGGGGCAGGGTTTCGGGAGGCAAAAAGTGCTGTATTCAGTGTATAAGAAGCACCCAGATTTTCAGCCTCTTTTTTGAGGGAAAAGGTGTGTCTTATACTCCGAAAAATACAGTAATTGACAGTCTTAAGCAATACATTATCTATTAAGTCCTAGTTCAAAATGTCAGCTGTCCACCTAGAAAACCCAAAACTAGAAAACACTTTCAGGAGAATTGAATTCGTAAAAGTAAAACTTTATTGGATATACCATATTGGTACTGAAGAAACAAAAACAACTCTGATTTTCCTGCACACATTCTTGCATAGTTAAACAATAACTTCTCCTTCTACCCACCCTGGGTGATCACATTGTCACCATTTTCTCTTGTCAAAAGCCTGGGTGAAGAGCCATGTCTTCAAGGCTTTTATAGACAAGAGGCCAGCTGAATCTTGGTGAGGAGGAGCCTGATTGCGGAAGGCAGGTATTGCTGCAGAATTATCTTTGTGCTTTGTTTCTTTTGGCTAATATTGCTGGCTGTAGAAGTCTGACCACACATCTTAAAGTTGCCAAGTTTGAAAAACATTGGTCTGTTGGCTTACCAAATTGTTAAGATTCCATCAAATCTTAATTTATTTGGGATTTTTTGGCAATATCGTAACAGTGGTTTTATAATTGCGTTCTTTAAGTATGTACTTTTGACTTCTTGGTCTAGTTTATAGTGCTGCAATTTCCTCTGATTTCTCATAAAAATATGATAATAGATCTAATCCTACTTAACTTTTTTGAAATCAGAAAATCTGCTTATAAACTGGATGTAATCTATGCTAGCCTTGGTGCTATTGTATTTGTTTTGATTGTTTCAAGTCCTTTAAAGGGGGAAGGAATAGATATGCCTATTCCTTTTCATTTCCAGAACATAAACCAGCAACATTGTAGGTTTTCCTGTGGTTTTCACATTGGAACCATTCTTGAACATGCTGCATTTTTCTGATTTTCTGCTCTTTTTTCCATTTCTCCCAATCTTTAATGATCTTTCTACCCTGCTCACCAGGGTTTTTAATTATCTCCTCTGCCTTTGCTTCTTTGCAAGCCCCTGATCATTCTTCCTGGCTTTCATACCTGCAACTGGTGAGGTAGGAACCAGTGGTTCCCAAGCTAGAGAGAGGTTTTTTTTTTTAAAATGTCAGCATAGATTACATCCCTTGCAAATTTATCAAGAGACTAACTAAATATCCACTGATTCAAAATGTGGGAGGAAAAAGGCACACATTGAAACTCTGGAGCGCACATGTTTGTAGGAATTTGGTTGTTGTGTATTGTAATGCAGAATTCTTTCTATATGTGGCTTCATTCTTAAATTATAAAATTATATAATTCCAAAAAAGCCAATACAATTCTTGGCTGCACTAACAAAGGGATAGAATCAAGTGGTTTTCCCTTATCCTGACAATCTGAAAATTTCTCATTAATTTTAAATTGATTATATCTATTCGTGATTTAGAAAGTGAGCTTTTTTTTACAGACTTCATGTCTATGACAGGCTGCATTGCAGCTGGGAGCATAATTGAAATGTCTCAGCTTCCAGCTGCTCGATATTGACCACACAAATCATGATTCCTCCAGTTGCCAGAGTAAGCTGAGAGACCCTATACTGATCAGAATTTGCTGTCTGGCCACAGATCTCTGCTGCAGTGCTATCCTCGCTCTTTCAGGGACCTTGAGTTCACGATTGAACCTCACTTGGAAACCCAGCAAGGGCATTAATCTTATTAAAGTTTGTCAATAAATCTTGTACTAATCAATTACTGAATTAGGGATTAAAAGTCATGAGTGTTTCTGTGTGAAACCCAGCACTTTTAATTCACTTGCTGCAATTTCTATATGTTTGTGTCTTAAAATGCATATTTGCTGCTTTAATTTGAAAAAAATGAAGGTTTAGAATAAACCTAAAGCTAAAAAACAAATAAACAAATAGTTGCAGATGTATATTTATCACTGTGCCATTCCATTGAAAAGACTCTGCAATTTAAAACAGTATCCCTTACATAATTTTTTTAAATAATTTTTTTATTTTTTATTTTCAAAACAAACACATAAAATCTTCCTTCTTTACAAAGTGTATCAGTTGGTTACAAATGGTTTTTGTGCATCTCTCACAGTCATCAAGCATAATTCATATTAACTCAAGTATTTTAATGCCGTGGCCCTTCCGGATGCCCCCTCCCCCCCTCTCTGTTTGGCTCGGCCTCCTTGTCAGCGCTGCCTCCTCTTTCCTCCGTTCTTTGCGTGATTGGACTTTTCTTCTTGGTAAATCTTTTCCTCTGCCTACCATCGCTGCTCTGGAGCCCCCTCCTGCTCCACCTGCCTGACATCTGGCTCTCCTCTATCTTGGCCTCTGAACATCTAGCCTCATCCAACCGCAACCTCAGGGCCCCTGGACTTGCCGCTTCAGCTCCATTTGCTTCGATCATTGCCACCCGCCACTGCCCCTGGAATACCATCTCGGATAGCGCCCGTTTAATTCATCTTATTACGGTGCCTTGGACTTTGGACAAGTAGGGGTACTCACAGCGAGTAGGGAGACCCTCTGGCATGTTGATGACACCCACTGTTTGCCCCCGTGGTGTATTTGTGGTGCATCTGTTCTGCGGAAGGAGTGATGGAAGATGGCGGAAATATGGGTGGGGACTTAATGTTTCTTTCAACTGATGCAACCCCCCTTTTTCTTCGATCCGCCTCAGCCACCCCTCAGCCACCCTGGACTTTGGACCTTTCCAGGCCTACAGGAGAGGGGGAAGATGAGACATTCTCCTGTATGCCACCTGTGGACCACTGCGGATTTTCAACCATTTCGAACTCTAAGAGTCATCTGCACAACTATTAAGACTTGCGCGAACTGTTCTTGTATGTGGAATGCTTGCTGTATGTATGTTAGTGAATGATCCCACTTTTTTAAAATTAATTTTTAACTTTACGCCCTGTTTTATTGTACCTATGTTTTTAGTGTTATAGTGGGGTATGCATGTTGGGAATGACTGTTTGGTATATATGAGGGGACCGAGAGTGCGGCCTGGAGCCCCCTCCACTAAGTGCAGAAGCAGAAGTGGATGGGGGCCCGGACCCGCCTCTTGTCCCGGAGTGCATGGGGTGAATGGCCTGCCGAGGAGAGCGGGGACCGTGGAAGGGGAGGAGGGGTCTACGGGAATTGGGATGGGCCAGAGCATCCCGGTTACGTTTGGGAGAGGCAGGTACGACGGGAGTTTCAGTACTGGCCATTACCAGGGAAGGAGGGCTCGCTATGTCACAGCGATCCTTCGTTCCGGCCCTGATAGCTCAACTCAAGGACCAGGTGGCAAGAGATGTCAGGGCCCTGGTCTCAGGTTGCTGCTGCTAAATGCCAGGTCTGTGATTCATAAAGCTCCCCTTGTCTGGGACTTAATATTAGATGAGGGGGCAGATCTGGCATGTATTACTGAAACCTGGCTAGGCCATGAGGGAGGAGTCCCCCTCTCAGAAATGTGCCCAGAAGGGTTTCAGGTGCTCCACCAACCACGACACCAGAGAAGGGGTGGGGGAGTGGCAGCTATCATCTGGGAATCATTAGTACCTCGTGGGATCCCTGCCCCGGAGACTGTCGGGTGTGAGTCCCTTCTGGTGAAGCTGGACCTAGGGGGTCAGTGGGCTTGTTCCTAATGTACCTACCTCCCAGCTGCGTTACAACAGCCCTGCCTGCGCTCCTAGAGTCAGTAGCCGGACTGGCGGTTGAATTCCTCAGACTGATAGTACTGGGGGACTTCAACCTGCCATCTCTTGGCGAACTCTCTGATGGGGCGCAGGAGTTCATGGCTTCCATGACAACCATGGACTTGACCCAGGTAATTCAGGGTCCGACTCATACAGCAGGACACACGCTCAACCTTGTGTTTCGGGGCAGTGAAGACGTGATCTGGAACTGAAAGGCATAGAGACCTCGCCCTTGTCATGGTCAGATTACTTCCTACTGAGGCTCAATTTTCAGAAACTACTCCCCAACTGCAGGGAGGTGGATCCGATTAAATGGTTCCGCCCCAGGCGCCTGATGGACCCAGTGGGATTTCAGATGGAGCTTGGTGAGATACCTGACTCCCTTGCCCACAATCTGACAGAGTCCTTGGTCACTGCTTTGAACAGAGCGACGGCTGGGGCTCTGGATCGGATTGCGCCTTTGCAGCCTCTCCGCGGCAGTGGATCCAGGAGGGCCCCTTGGTTTACTGAGGAACTCCGGTTTAGGGCCCTTTACTATTGAGGGAATTCATATTATGCGCCATGGGAATCTATTCTCGCTGGTGGATGAGTTCACCGATGTTTTCAACGGCTCTCTGGGCTCTTATACAGGTACTCCTATTTCCCTTAGCTTCAATCCCCAGGTAGCACCTATTTGCCTCAAGGCGAGGCATGTTCCATTGGCATTCTGGGGGAGGGTAGATGTGGAGCTGGACAAATTACTCTCCCAGGGCATATTGCAGCCAGTTGATCACTCCCCCTGGGAAACCCCTATTGTCACGGCAGTTAAGGCGGATGGTTTAGTCCCTATTTGTGGGGATTTTAAGTCAACTTTGAATAAAGCCTTACAGGGCAATTCTTACCCTGTCCCTGTGGTGCAGCATGTATTGCACTTATTGGGACAGGGAAAGTTCTTCGCTATGATTGATTTGGCACAAGCTTACCAACAGCTGCCGGTTGACGATGCCACCGCAGCTGCGCAGATCATTGTTAGGATTAGGATTAGGATTTATTTCATTTATATGCTGCCCTTTTCCCTGAAGGGGACTCAGGGGGCTCACAATTCGGTCAGGGAAGGTACAGACAGGGGATAAAAAGACGAAACATAACAATACACAATTTAAAAACATACAACAACCATACCATTCGAGGAGGGGGGCAAAAGTTCTTTAGCCCCAGGCCTGTCAGAACAGCCAAGTTTTAAGGGCCTTGCGGAAGGCCTGGAGGGTGGTGAGGGTTCGAATCTCCACGGGGAGTTCGTTCCAGAGGGTCGGAGCAGCCACAGAGAAGGCTGTCCTCCGGGTAGTCGCCAGTCGGCATTGGCCGGCGGATGGAATTCGGAGGAGGCCTAATCTGTGGGATCTGATCGGTCTATTGGAGGTAATTGGCAGCAGGCGGTCTCTCAAGTACCCAGGTCCAATACCATGAAGGGCTTTATAAGTGACGACTAGTGCCTTGAAGCGTATCTGAAGACCAATAGGCAGCCAGTGCAGCTCGCGGAGGATAGGTGTTACGTGGGTGAACCGAGGTACACCCACGATCACTAGCGCGGCTGCATTCTGGACAAGCTGAAGTCTCCGAATGCTCTTCAAGGGCTGCCCTATGTAGAGCACGTTGCAGTAGTCTAGTCTAGAGGTCACAAGGGCACGAGTGACTGTTGTGAGGGCCTCCCGGTTCAGGTAGGGGCGCAACTGGTGCACCAGGCAAACCTGGGCAAATGCCCCCCTGGTCACAGCCGACAGGTGGTGTTCGAAAGTCAGCTGTGGGTCCAGGAGGACTCCCAAATTGCGAACCCTGTCTGAGGGGCGTACTGTTTGACCCCCCTCAGCCTGAGAGATGGAAAACTTGGCCAATTAGTAGGAGGGAAACACACCAGCCACTCGGTTTTATCCGGATTGAGTACAAGCTTGTTAACCCCCATCCAGGCCCTAACAGCCTCGAGGCACTGGCACATCACGTCAACCGCTTCACTGAGTTGGCACGGGGCGGACAGATACAACTGTGTATCGTACGCATACTGATGGTATTTTATCCCGTGCCGTCGAATGATCTCACCCAGCGGCTTCATGTAGATATTAAACAGGAGGGGGGACAGGACCGAACCCTGCGGCACCCCATAATTCAGGGGCCTAGGGGTCGATCTCTGCCCTCTGACCAACACCGACTGCGACCTGTCCGAGAGGTAAGAGGAGAACCACCGTAGAACAGTGCCTCCCACCCCCACCTCCCGCAGTCGTCGCAGAAGGATACCATGGTCGATGGTATCGAAGGCCGCTGAGAGGTCAAGGAGCACTAGGACGCAGGCGTAACCTCCATCCCTGGCTCTCCAGAGATCATTAAATGATCTCTGCGGGGCATTTAAATGTAAGTGCCTCCAGTTCGGAGTCTGAGTGGCCCCCGGATTGTTCCAGAGTCTCATGGAGCGGTTGCTCCATGGGATCAACGGCGTCGTCCCGCATTTTGAAGATGTTCTTGTCACAGTGTCAGACAGCATTGCTCACAAGTTCTGCAGGTTTTTCTACGATTCCGACAGGCTGGTATGAAGCTTCAAAAATCGAAGTGTCGCCTTGGAGTGCCATTGGTTGAGTTCCTTGGTTTCTTTTATTTAAAAAAAATATATTTTTATTTTCAAAACAAACATACAAATCTTCCTTCGTTTCATACTGTAGAAAGTGTATTAGTTGGTTACACAAGGCTTTCGTGCATCTCTTCCACAGTCATCAAATATAATTCATATGAATTCTAATATCTTACCTTGGATATTTATTATATTACCATCATCATACCTCCACTTTTATTTGACTATGATTATTTAAACATCATTCATCATAAAATATACCAAGATTTAATACATAACCACATACTGGCATTTCATTTACTTGTTTATAAAATCCTCCATTAACATTAAATCCCATATCCTATTCTAGCTAAACATCCATAATATTTAATACCAAAATTTTCTAATCCTCCTTTCGAAATCCCTGTTTACCATTTACATCCAATTCCCTCATATTGTACTCATAGCATGTATATAATTTATTATCATTATCCTTTCTTTATTTGACTATATCCTATATCATAACATTTTCCCCTTAATAATTAAAACTTAGCTGTGTCTAATTGTGTTCTTTTTATTGTTATTGTTATTAATAACCTTTATATATAGATCAAAAGTATTTCTAACATTCCCTTCACAGGTAATATTCCATATTCGTATCCAATTATTACTTATCATAACAGCTTAACATTGTATACATTACTATCATTATCGGCAGAGACTCTGGTTGCTGCCTGGCACTTGGCAGCATCGGAGTCCCTTGACCGGATTGCGCCACTACGGCCCCTCCGGGTCGGCGGATCCCAGAGGCCTCCTTGGTTCACCGAGGAGCTCCGGGAGAAGAAGCGCCGGAGGAGACGCCTAGAGCACCTGTGGAGGTCCGATAAGTCCGAAACGAACCGAGCACTTTTAACAACTTGCACCAAGGAGTACATCAGGGCACTTAGGGCAGCAAAAAGATCTCATATTGCCACCTTGGTTGCGTCCGCTGAGTCTCGCCCAGCTGCCCTGTTTAGGATAACCCGTTCCCTCCTGAATAGGAGGGATACGGGGGAACCCTTGTAGGATAGAGCTGAGGATTATGCCCAATTCTTAACGGACAAAGTTGCTCAGTTTCGGTCGGATTTGGACTCCACCTCTGCAGTTCCAGCCGAGGCACAAGAGGATGAATTGGTAGATCGACCCTGGGTTGAGTTTCAGGATGTTGCCCCTGGGGACGTGGACAAGGCCATGAGAGCTGTGAGTGCCTCCACCTGTGTACTGGACCCGTGTCCCTCCTGGCTGGTTGCCAACAGCAGTGAGGTGACACGAGGCTGGATCCAGGTGGTTGTTACCGCCTCTCTTCGGGAGGGGCACTTCCCCGCCGCACTTAAAGCGGCGGTGGTGAGACCCCTCCTGAAGAAACCATCTTTGGATCCAGCCGTTCTCAACAATTACCGTCCAGTCTCCAACCTCCCCTTTGTTGGGAAGGTTGTTGAGAAGGTGGTGGCCTTCCAGCTTCAACGGTCCTTGGAGGAAGCCAGCTATCTTGACCCCTTCCAGTCGGGCTTCAGACCTGGTTGCAGCACAGAAACCGCTTTGGTTGCATTGACCGATGATCTCTGGAGAGCCAGAGATGGAGGCCACGCCTCCATCCTGGTTCTCCTTGACCTCTCGGCGGCTTTCGATACCATTGACCATGGTATCCTTCTGCGACGACTGCGAGAGATGGGGGTGGGAGGCACTGTTTTGCAGTGGTTCTCCTCCTACCTCTCGGACAGGTCGCAGTCGGTGTTAGTTGGGGGGCAGAGATCGACCCCTAGGCCCCTAACATACCGGGTGCCGCAGGGTTCGGTCTTATCCCCCCTACTATTTAACATCTACATGAAACCGCTGGGCGAGATCATTCGGAGGCACGGGTTAAGATACCATCAATACGCGGACGATACTCAGTTATATCTGTCCGCCCCGTGCCAACTCAATGAAGCGGTGGACGTGGTGAACCGGGGTCTTGAAGCCGTTAGGGACTGGATGAGGGCTAACAAGCTTGTACTCAACCCGGAGAAGACCGAGTGGCTGTTGTGTTTCCCTCCCAAAAATTCGACCAGTGTTCCATCGCTCAGGCTGGGGGGTCAAATTTTATACCCCTCAGAGAGGGTTCGCAACTTGGGAGTCCTCCTGGATCCACAGCTGACTTTCGACCACCATCTGACGGCTGTGACCAGGGGGGCATTTGCCCAGGTTCGCCTGGTACGCCAGTTGCGACCCTACCTGAACCGGGAGGCTCTCACAACAGTCACTTGGGCCCTTGTGACCTCTAGGCTGGAATACTGCAATGTGCTCTACATGGGGCTGCCCTTGAAGAGCATCTGGCGACTTCAGCTAGTCCAGAATGCGGCCGCGCGAGTGATTGTGGGCACACCTCGGTTCGCCCACATAACACCTATCCTCCGCGAGCTGTGCTGGCTACCTGTTGATCTCCGGGTGCGCTTCAAGGTGCTACTCACCACCTATAAAGCCCTCCATGGTAGTGGATCTGCGTACTTGAGAGACTGCCTCCTGCCAATTACCTCCCTGCGACCTATAAGATCACATAGATTGGGCCTCCTCCGAATACCATCCGCCAGTCAGTGTCGACTGGCAACTACACGGAGGAGGGCCTTTTCAGTAGCAGCTCCGACCCTTTGGAACGATCTCCCTGTGGAGATTCGTACCCTCACCACCATCCAGACCTTCCGCACAGCCCTCAAGACCTAGCTATCCCGTCAGGCCTGGGGATAAGATCACAATCTATCCCCACCCGAATGAAGAATGAATGTTGTGTACTATTTTACTCTTATGTATTGTTTTATGTTTATTGTTTATACCCCCCCTCCCTATTTTATGTAAGCCGCCCTGAGTCCCCGCGGGGAAAAGGGCAGCCTATAAATATTAATAAAATAAATAAAATAAAATAAAATAAATAAATAAATAAATAAATAATCAATTTTTATTTAACTATACCTATTGTTACTAAAGTTAACTAAGTTTAGCTAGTTTTAAATTATACTCTTCCATCTATCAACCTGTATCTCTCCAATAGCAAAACAATCTTACGTCTTCTGCCATTTGTGGATCCAGTCCTCCAAACATCCTCTTGATCAAATCTGTATGGACTCCTCTTAGCAGTTCCTTGCTTGTAATAACTCTCATGTAATCTTGACGCCCTCTTTCTGTTTCCTTGTTCAGCTTATCTTTAATTATCAGCAGTGATATCAAATATTTTGCAAGTAGTATTTCATAGTCAATAAATTCTTTAATGATTTCTTCTTCTATGTCCTGTCCTTTGAAATAAATTTTCTCTTCATTTAATTCCTTTTCCAGTATTCCATTCCTTCCTCCCTCAGAAATAAATCTATTACCACTATTACTGCACAGGTGAGGGCAAATTCACCATCAGCCTGCCTATCTGTCTGACTACGCTTGCGCGATCTGGGGGGAAGGAGTGTTAAGTCCTCGGACTTCTGACCTGGGCTAAGCCGAATTTCACTGATTGGTTCCAGCTTGGCTGGCTGCTCGATAGTGGTTTTACAAATAGCTGTCACACAGCCTCTTATTTTTCTGTCGTAGTTCTATGCCAGCTTGTTAATAAATGGTTCAACTGCAACTTGACATCTGGTGTTACCTCGGCTTGCGAACAAAGCATTGTAGATACATACATACATACATACATACATACATACATACATACATACATACGTTTGTGTATATGTGTGTGTGTGTGTGTGTGTGTGTGTGTTGTTATCCTTATTCCTCCTTTATTTAACTATATCCTGTATTATAACATTTCCCCCTAATAATCAAGACTTAACTGAATCTAATAGTTCTTTTTTATTAACCTTTATATATAATCCAAAAGGATTTCTAATCTTCCTTTCATGGGTACCATTCAATATTCATATCCAATTATTACTTATCATAACACTACACATTGTATACATTGTTTTCATTATCAATTATTTATTTAACTATATCTATCGTCACTGAATTTTCCTAAGTTTAACTAGTTTTAAATTATATACTTCCATCTATCAACCTGTATCTTGCCAATAGCAAAACAATCTCATGTCTTCTGCCATTTGTGGTGTCAGTCCTCTAATCATCTCCTTAATCAAATTTGTATGGACTCCTCTTAACAACTCCTTGCTTATAAAATCTCTCATGTAATTTTGATGCCCTTTTCTGTTTCCTTAATCAGCTTATCTTTGATTGTCAGTAGTGTTATCAATGATGTTGCTAATAAAATTTCTCTCTTTAAATCCATAAATTATTTTGTTTTTTCTTCTGTGACTTGCCATCTGGGGTAGAGTTCCCCTCCATTTAATTCCTCTTTCAGTATTCCACTCTTTCCATTTCCAGAAACAAACCAATCACCATAAATTTAATTTCTTTATGGTTATTTTCCTCTTCGGTTTTTAGGATTCTAACCTCCTCTTTTTCCACTTAATAAACATCTCCAACTTCTTCATCATATTTTACTGTTAGATGCTCTAAGTCTTCCAATTTCTTCTCTGTCTTCTCAAATGTGTTTGATAATTCCTGAATTTCTAAGAATATCTTTTGCAGACTTAAAGTTTCTTTCTCCTGTTGAAATTGTGCCAATTAAAAAACACTGCTGCTCTAGCTTGGAAGATTTTTACAAGATTAAGCATAGATTCACAATAAAGTTTTATTTTCACTTTTCTCTGGTTGAAGATATACTTCAAAGGGACATCTGTATGTTTTTCTTCTTATCACTCTCTATAAACAAGCAGTGAGACCTTGGAATGCCAAGCCAGGATAATCAGTAAGAAAAGTAAAAGTGTTTCGTTTCCAATACAGAAACCTCCAGCCCCTGAGTAGCAGTTATTGTTGCAATTTTCTTTGTTTCTTTTTGTTTCTTTTTTGTATTTCAAGTTTTAAAAAAAGCCAGATTCTTGAATGAGTTAGAAAAACACCCACAGTAATGAAAGAGGAGATTTTAGTCCATAGGCTACAAAGAATAATAAAAGAAAAAAAGTAGAAGAAGAAAACTTAATCCATTCATTTTAAAAGGCTTGCATAAATTCCTTCCATGAACATAGCATTTAAAAAGTAAGATAACCCACTGTCCAGAACCATTCCAAACTTAATTCCGCTGCTTATTTCTTCTGTCCTCCAATTTAAATTAATTTTAAGTTTTTTATAGGCAGTCTCTTTTAAACGGTAAAAATTCCTCACCAGCTGGAAACACTTTTTCTTTCCGTATCCTTCCGTTTTGGAGCCACCCCGACTTCATCAGCCTTGGCTGGATTTTTTGTCGCCAGCTTGAAGAACTTCTCTTGCATCGATCAGGGACTTTGCAATGTCCCTGAGATCAGCAAGACATATTCTTCCTGTTCACCGTCTCTGTGGGACAGTCTAGGTCCGATTGGCCACCCAGTGGCAAAAGCATCGGCTGCGGTCTCAGAGCATCGAGACCGCACATCCATATCATTGTGATGTTGGCTCCTCCTCCATCTCTTACATAATTTCTTGAAATGTTGTTAGTCTTTAAAAAAAAATACAAAAGTAATGATGCTTAATGCTATTACAGTTGGTGAAGAAGTAGCAATGCACACAGTTCTGGGGCCATTTAGGCACCTATAAAACCTGAGCTGTGCGAGCTTCATTATTTACCAATTTGCTATTCAGACCAATTCAAGATGTTGATTATTATCCTTTAAAGTGCATGGGTCCAGGAATCTAAGGAGCGTCTCACCATAATGGGGCTGGCTCATCCCACTCATGCTAGTTGAAGAGACTTATGGATTCCATCTGCTAAGGCAGAGATCCCCAACCTCCAGGCTATGGCCCGTTTAAAACTGGACCGTGCAAGTGTCAGGCGAGTGTTCCATTTGTGAGAGTGGCATGCGCCTGCCACTCATACAGAACCATTTCTCTCCCCCCCCCCTCAAGCCGGAAAGGTTGAGGAGCCTTTTCCTTTGTGGCCCTGATCCCAGGGGACATTGTATCACCAGAACTGAGAACTGCTCCTACCCTATTGGCCTTCGAAAAGGGTATAAAATTTAGCTCTTCCAGTTGTGTTGGGACCTTAAGGACAGCACTCACTACTGGAGGTGGCTGACAGGGTAAGAAGACCTCATTGTTGTAGCATCCATCTCTTGGTTCCTGTTTTCTTTTCTTCATAGTGTTAAAATTTAATTGTTTTTTATTCATCTTTTTATTTGTAAGCTGCTTAGAATTGCCTTTTCAGGAAAATGGGTGATATATATATTTAATAAATAATAATTTTAAGATATACAAGGACAAATATATATATATATATATATATAAATAAGTAAATAAATAAAGGGAGACTAGTATAGATCTATTTCAAGCTATTTAGCTCTCATCAGCTAGCCATACCCATGTTGGGAATCGAACCTGTGCTCTATTTCTGTCTGGATGGTCTCTTGTGACGAGCCGAAGACAGAGAGTGGAAGTGTGACCTTCCTCCCATATTTGGGCATACCAGGGGTTGTGACTTTATATATATTAGTGATCCCATCTACTAGACTTAGCCTCACCTAAATTTGGAGTGTTGTTTCTCAAGTTGAAAGAAGTTATACATGCATCTAGTAACCTGAAATAGAACATCTCCATCTATTTGTACATTCTTAAATTAACTCTAGACATTACTGTTCTGTTTTTCAGATACTTAGTGGATGAAATTAAGAAGAGAGAAGGATTTCAGTTGCTTCTGGAGGTAGGTTAAATGCACCACCATTTTGGAATTAATGATATCAGAAATGCTAAAAGGTATGAAGTATAGGCAGTATTTTAGATCATCACCTTGATTACATGCTATGCCTTATTTAGATGATAAACAATCATTCACCATGTAATTGAATTGAAACAAAATAGAAACAATTGAATTGAAACAAAATAAGGTATTTTACATAAGGATGTTTTCCGCCTTATTCTCTAGTGGTTAGAGAATCCAAGAAATGGGTTAATTTCGGTCTGCTTGCCTCGAGATTGAATTGAATGAAACTCAGCCAGGCCTCCTTTTGCACTCGGCTGATCAGTTTTTTCAATTCAGTCTGCCTAACGAGACATAATCACCTTCTCTCTTTAATTTTTCTATCATGAAAACCTGTTCTTTGATTCTCATTGCAGGTAATATGAATTTATTTGTTTGTTTGTGTTTTTTATTTTACAGGTTATTCTTGGCACACTCATTTCCCCAGTCCGCTGGTTAGAACCACCACTTGTTTCCCTTCCTACTGGAAGGCGCTGTTAAGTTTGGCCCAATTGCCCATTTTTCCGGGCTAGCCATTCTGGATATCTGGTGTAAGGGTTGTGAGACCAGTGCACTGTTCTCAGGTTCCCTCGTTGGCATGCTAGGAGGCTTGCTCTGCCATCCTCTTGCCGTTTGCATTTGAATTCCGTGGGCGGGGATTGAATGGAGGCTCAGCGAATCTCCCTATTAGCTGCCGCATCCAGACTGGCCGTTGCCTGTTGCCACCGAGCCAGACATTTTTTCTAGGAGCCTGTTGGCTGCTTGTTTGAATCCCGGCCATTTTTCCTCTGGCGCCAAATGAGCCGCTCCATTGCATCAGCAGTTTAGTAGCTTGTGCACTGCATTGTGAGTGAGTCAGCGAGCTAATTGGCAGCGTGATTGCGATCTCACTTTGAGCTTCGGATTGTTAACCCTTTGTGGCTAAAAGTCAGTGCTTCGATCAGCATTCTCTCGAGACCAGGATTGTGGGGGTCCCATTCAGGTTTGTGGTTAATTCCTGAGGGGCTATAAGACTTCCTATGGCCGAACGATCCACCCACCGTGCCTCTGGGGAAGGCATCTCCCGAGGGAGTTCCCCCTTGGCCGGCCCTCCTTTGCCTAGAGCAGGGAGGGCTTCCACCAGGGCCGCGACTAACAAGTCTAGGGCTAAATCCAAATTGGTGGCTGCCGATAGGGGTGCAAAAGAAAGTCTTGTGCTTCAGATAAACAGGCTTCTAAGAGTTCGGATGCCCCGGGGAAAACTCTCTGCTGCTGCAGTTGGAGGGCCTTCTGTCCCAGCCACATCGCAGCTCCCCCTTGTGGTCACCCAGGGACTGGTTCCCCCGACAACATTCAGGGCCTTTCAGCCGAAGAGGTGGGCCTAGGACTAGGCTCCACACCTGGTGCTTCGGATTTGAGCGGGGTCATCAGTCCCCAAGCCAGGCAAGCCACCCCAGAAGCCAGATATGCATCACCTGAGGTGACTTTCACCTCACAACCACTGGGCTCCAGGGGGGAGGATGAACTGATCATGAGCCTGCCCAGGGAATTTAGAGATATTATTTCTGCAGCCATTTCCCAGGGGGTGGATTTGGAATTGCGTAATAGATCCAAAGGCCTGAGGTCCTCTTCTAGACATTCTTCAGCGCCTACTAGGGATCCCCCCTCCCCATTACACACTCACAGTGAGGAGTCTCTGTTGGGTGATGATGAACAAGGGGATCTGGAATTTTCGGATGATGAGGGTGGGCCCCTCTTCCTGGAGGTCTCTGTGGACTGGCCTTATTTAAGTTCTTACTTTTTAAAGCCAGGACGACTGTTAAAATGGGTGATAAGGATACCCCAGTAGAACCTTCCTTGGGGCTTGACTCCACTGAGATGCTATTTTCTTAACCAGTTCAGGAACAGGAGCTCATTCCCTCACCCAAGCAATTCTTAGATGTTATCCAGAGGCAGGAGGCTCAGCCAGCTGCTGTTCCTCCTCCTAGTAATAATGACAAATGGCTGTTTGGACCAGGTCCGGATCTGGAGGGGATCCTCCAATTGCCAACTGTGGATGCCCCTGTCGCAGCCTTTTCTGCCTCTGAAGGCTGAAGACCGTAAGGTGGAGCAGACGTTCCGCAAGTCGCACCAGGCAGCTGCGTGGGCGATTAGGGCAGCCACGGCCATGTCCTTTTTCAATAGGATGTCTCTAGTTTGGCTCAGACAATTGCAAGCTAGGTTGGCACCTGAAAACATGCGTCTTCATCAGGATGCAAATAAACTAGTGGCGACATTGGAATATTCGGTGGATGCCATCCTGGCGGCAGCCAAATTTGCTTTTGGCTACTACCATCACTTCCCGCCGTTTGCTTTGGCTGCGCCATTGGCAAGCTGACATGCACTCTAAATGGCGTTTAGCATCCTCACCCTTTAAAGGGGGAAAGCCATTTGGCGAAGCCCTATATCCCATTCTCATTGAGAATAGGGATAAGAAAAAGGTCCTGCACTTGGTGCAACGTCAGATCGCAGGGCCCAGCCTTGCTCAGCCAGACCCCAATACCACAGACCCTACTACCAGTCCTCCGATAGAGCTCAGGACAGATCAGGGTTTAGAGACAGGTCTAAACAACAGCAGCAGCAGCAGTCCCACCAGGGAAGTCGCGGTGCTGGATATCAACCCTTCCGTCGATACCACTGACTCCCAGGTTGGTATTCCCATTGGTGGTCGACTCAAAAACTTTGTCCACTATTGGGAACAATCGACCTCGGACACTTGGGTTCTCAAGATGGATCGGCCTCACCCTAGAATTTCTCTCCACTCCCCCGAGAAGGTTCATCAGATGTTCCATCCTGAGGTGCGTGACCATGAGGGCCCTCATGGGCACCAAGATTCAGCACCTTCTAGAAATTCAGGCCATCAAACCAGTTCCAGCAGGCCAGGAATGGAGGGGTTTTTACTCCATCCTGTTTTTAGTGCCCAAAAACTCCGGGGGGTGGAGGGCGGTCCTAGATCTCAAGAGGCTGAACGTGTACCTGGCATACAAGCATTTCAAAATGCAGTCGCTGCAAACCATCTTGGGATACATTCACCAGGGAGATTACCTGACACCAGTAGATATCAAAGAGGCATACCTTCACATGCCGATTCTATACTTGCACTGGAAGTTTCTCTGCTTCTCATAAGCGGGGCGCCACTTCCAATACCGGGCACTGCCGTTTGTCCTTTCCTCAGCCCCACGGACATTTACAAAGATTCTGGCCATGGTGATGGCCCATCTCAGGTCACGCCCCATTAGACTTCAAGCCTATCTAGACAATGTCCTGATACAATCCTCATCTTCAGAGCAGGCCTGCCGGGACCTTCGCGCGACAATTCGATTGCTGCAACTCCATGACTTCATGGTAAATATGGACAAAAGTCAATTAATACCGGCCATGTCCTTGACTCACCTGGGGGTGGTAATAGACACTGTCCAATGTCAGGTGTTCTTATCACCCAAACGTTGTGCCAGCATTCGAACTCTGGTGAATCAAGTACTGTCACAGAGGACAGTTCACCTCTCTGTCATCTATACATTACTCGGGAAACTGATATGTTGCATAGGAATTGTTCCCTGGCCCGACTTCATGCACGTCACCTCCAATGGTTCCTCCTTCCACATCAGTGGAGGCACAAGGGTGTTCTGGACATTACGGCTGTCCTCCAAAGTGATCCGATCTCTTTATTGGTGGACCTCCTCCGCCTTGCAGAAAGGCTATCTGTTCAGAGAACCAGATCGACTCATGATCACGACTGACGCCAGCTTGTATGGTTGGGGCACTCACACCCATTCTCAAGTGGCTCAGGGATGCTGGAGCCCCCAGGACCTGATGAACAATATAAATTGGTTAGAACTTCAGGCCGTCCATCTAGCCCTTCGAGAATTCAGTGACCTGGTGATGGGGCGGCACATGTTGATCCTCATTGATAACCGGGCTGCCAAGGCGCACATCAGCTGCCAGGGGAGCATGCATTCCAAGAGGTTGATGCTGGAAGCGCAGGCACTTTGCCTGTGGATGGAGTCACACCTACCCGTCAGGGCGGATCACATCTCTGGCACCTCAAACCTACAGGTGGATTGGCTGAGTTGCGAGACTGTGGATCAGGCAGAGTGGCAGCTCCACCCGGATTTATTCCAGGAACTGATCCGCAGGTTCGGCATGCCGATGATGGACCTATTTGCATCTCCAACCAACACCCACCTGCTTCAATTCTTCAGCAGGTTCCAGGCTCGCAGGGTGAAGGGGGCCGATGCCCTCCATTGTCCATGGCCCCACGGTCTTCTGTATGCATTTCTGCCTCTACTGCTAATTCCGAGGGTGATTCGCAAGATTCTTTCAGAACAGGCAGAGGTGTTGATGGTCGCTCCCCACTGGTCCTGCAGGTCCTGGTTCGCCGACTTGACCAGCCTGGCCATTGCCCCCCCCCGGAGGATCCCGGACAACAGGATAATCCTCACCCAGGGGCACTGATACACCCGGACCCTCAGTGGTTCCAGTTGGCTGTTTGGCCATTTAGGGGGACATCTTGAGACAGGACCATTTCTTGGCGCGAGTCATTCGTACTATCCAATTAGCCAGATGCCCATCCACTACATGAATGTACAATGCAACCTGGTGAACCTTCTGCAGGTGGTGCCGTCTCTGGGAGTTATTCCAAAATCAGCTTCTCTTCCTCATGTCCTGGATTTCCTCCAGGACAGTTTGGACAGGGGCCTGGCCCCAAACACCTTGCGGAGACAGACTGCGGCCCTTTCCACGGTTTTACACGGAGACACTGGCCGTTCTCTGGCGCTCCATCCCAGGGTTGGTGCCTTTCTCAGGGGTGCTTCCAACCTTAGGCCCCCGATGGTGCATCATTACCCATTGTGGGAACTTCCCACCATACTCGAGGCCTTGATGTTTGCACCTTTTGAGCCCATCCGATCCATCAGTCTTCGTTTGTTGACACTGAAAGTGGCCTTTCTCGTGGCCATTACTTTGGCTCGCAGGATATCAGAGTTGGCGGCACTGTCAGTTCGGAGCGACCTCTGCATATTCCATTCTAACAGAGTGATCCTCCAGTTTGACCCGTCCTTCATTATGAAGGTCAACTCCTGGTTCCACAGAGCCCAAGAACTCGTGTTACCTGACTTCTGTCGTCAACCGCAACATCCTCGAGAATGGATGTGGCATCATCTCGACGTGTGATAAGCCCTGCGACTTTACATCAAATGTACTGCATCGTTCCAGTGGCCAGAGGCCCTGTTTGTCACCTTTCTTTCCAGCTCTATGGGTCAGAGGTCGCCACCACCATTGGAAGATGGCTGAAAGCCTTTATCGGCAAGGCGTATGAGGTACAGAGGCATCCGCCACCACATCACGTCATGGCTCACTCAACGTGCAGTGCGGCCACAACTACAGCCTGGGCCACACAAGCATCGATTGAGGAAATTTGTAGGGCAGCGACGTGGTCATCTCCGTTACCCTTCATCAAGCATTACAAATGAGACATCTATGCTTCAGGTGAAGCGGCCTTCGGACATCGGGTGCTGCAAGTGATTCACTCGGACTCAGGTTCCCTGGACCGGACTTCTACCCACCCTTAAGGTAGTATGCTTAGGCATATCTCATTCCTTGGATTCTCTAAACAGTGCACTGGAGAAAGACCGTTGTACTTACCTGAACAGTCGTTCTTGGTGAGCTGCGTGAGAATCCAACCCCGCACTTTGCGATTCGGTCCAGGGTCGTTGGGCCTTGGAGGTTTCGAGGTTAGTGGACTTTCAGGTGCTTTCTTCTCGAAACAGCCATTCCTTTCATTGAAAAAAACTGATCGGCCAAGTTCAAAAGGAGGCGTGGCTGAGTTTCATTTAATTCAGTCTTGAGGCAAGCAAGAAATTAACCCATTCCTTGGATTCTCATGCAGCTCACCCAGAACGACTGTTCAGGTAAGTACAACAGTCTTTTCTTAAAATAAAATCTTCCTCATTAGAATATTGGAAATAAATGTTAGTGTTGCATAGGCAAGATAAAACATGTAAAGTGTTAGATGTTCTCTTGCTAAACTGAGTAATTTAAAGGAAATGACTGCTGTGAATTCATTATGAATTTCACACCATCCTAAACTGTCATCTGTAAGGAGCCTAAAATATCATGTCCCAGTTATTTGTAAGACAATCTCTGTAGGAATTATTGAACTGACATGCGTCCCTAGTTCCCAATCTAATCTTTCCAAAATTGATGTACTTTCCACTTTGATTTCAGATTTATCAGAATTGCATCAGGGGTCAGATTGGTAAAGCTGCTATAATGTGAAGAGTGGGTAATGGGATATTAAAAAAAAATCCAGGAATGTAATCATGATAGTTCTGTTCTGAAACATGTAACAATAACATAATCACTTTATATTAAGTTCTATATCAGACTGCAGTTTTCTTAAACCGACTATAGCAGCTACAGCTCAAAATCTTAGCTAAGTATTTTAAAACCTCTTTTAATTGAAATAGTAAGCTTAGAATATATAATCTTCATGCTCTTCTGTAGCATATTTCTATGCCAAAAAAGGCTAATTCTACAATCTGTTCTATTTATTATGGACATTAAGTTGCTGTCATTTAACATCAGATCTTAGTTGTCTAGTAAATTAGATTTGGATTATGTTCAAGCCTGAAAATAACATTTCGGAACAATGCCAAAATAAAGGAAGTGTGGTTTATTTACAGAAGTTTGTGTTTCAGGCCATGAAAGAATTATATTATGATATTATGGAACAGATCTCTAATGCTGTCCCATTATTCCTGAAAAATTAATATCTTTATACTTAAGAGTATATATGTAAAGTACCCTAATGATGCCTGCTTCATAATAAGCTATTGTAATACAAATATTGTAATACAAAAAGCAGTGATTTATTAACAGCTTCATTAGGCATTCTTCATTAGACATTTCTTAGTCGTAGCCATCCTTTTTGCTTTCTTTATCTGCTTTTGAATTTTGCCCATGTTTCTGTCTTCCCTTCAGTCTTTGTCATAAATCACGTTATCCAATAGCTTCACTCATCTCAACCAAGCTATTGTAATCTGAGATCTGGCTCCGCCGATGCTCTGCATGGAATGTCAACACAGAGAGTTGACATCCAGCTCCCCTCACTTTTCAAAGGCAATCTGTGCAAACAAAAACAATTTGAGTAACAGTATGGGATTCAAGACTATGTCCTCCCCCCAGGCTTGTTTGGATTTTTTTCATGGAATCTCTCTATAAGGTGATCAGCCTGGATATTTCTACTCTTTACCCAAGATGCCTGTGACAAGGGATAGCCCTTCCACTTAATTAAGTACTGGAGTTGCCTCCTGTGCCACCTCGAATCAAGTATGTGTTGCACCTCATAATGGGTTTGGCCCCCTATGAGCACAGGGCCTGGGGGTTCCTGGGGCAGTGGTCTGAGAGTGGATCTGATCACGGGTTTTAAGAGGCTACTATGGAATACTGGATGTACCTTCACTAGCAGTCGGGGCAGTTTCTGTTGAACTGAGACTTGGTTGATGATCTTTACTATGGGGAATGGTCCCACAAACTTTGGTCCCAGTTTCTTGCTAGGGAGTCTTAACCTCAGATATTTTGTGGAGAGGTAAACCTTTTCTCCCACCAGGAAAGGTCATTGTGGAGTTCGGTGTTTATCTGCCTGTTTCTTATAGGTATTGTACTGTTTTAGCTAGCGCTTTTTTGACATTCTCCCAGGTTGATTTTAGCATTGACATCCAGTCGATCAAGCTGACTGAGGAAGGGGGATCCCTTGGATACTCAGGCATTGTGACAAAGTCCATGCCACTCACTACTTTGAACGGTGTTAGGCCTGTCCTGCTGTGAACAGCATTATTGTACGCAACTCAGTGAAGGTTAGAAGGTCTGCCCAATTGGACTGCTGATAGTTCACGTAGCATCTCAGGTACTGCTCTACCATAGCATTCAGTCTATCTGCCCCCCATTGGTACTCAGGTGAAAAGCCGAGCTAAGGCCCTGGGATGACCCAATGGACCGCAGGAACTCCCTCCAGAACTTAGCTGCGAACTGTACCCCTCTGTCTGAGATAATTCTTCGAGGTACTCCATGCAGGTGGTAGATATGCTTCAGGAAGAGTTTGGCCAGCTTGTGAGCTGAGGGTAGTCGCTGCAGGGTATGAAGTGCAACTGCTTGGAGAACAAGTCTATTACAGTCCAAATCACCGTGTTTCCCCCACTTTTCAGCAACTCTACTATAAAGTCCATTGCAATCTCTTCCCACGGCCTCGTTGGCTCTGCTACTGACTGCAGCAATCAAGGGGGGTTTCCTGGTTGCTTCTTCATTGTGGTGCAGATGGTGCAACTTTTCACATAACTGTCCACATCTTTCTTTATTTTGGGCCACCGGAACTGCCCCCAGTAACATCTTTAGGAATCCAAAGTGGCCTGCTAGTTTGGCGTGGCTCCTCTGGAGAATTAGTGTGCATAGGGGTTCTGGGACATAGAGTTTCATCCCCTTCCATGCAAGGTCATCTCTTTTTGTCAAGATGTGTTGGTTGTTTTGGAACCAAGCATCTGCTAGCAGTTCAGTTTTGAGTCTTGTGGTTAGGTCACCTGCTGGTTGGTCGGGTTGGTCATGCCATTGTCATCTGGTGGTCACTTGGGCAGCTATTTGGGTAGAGGGAATGATGGCATCCACCACCTGCTCCCGTTTGCATTTGTACTGGGGCATGCGGGTGGGGGCGTAGGCTAAAAAGTTCCTCTGCCCCGGAATGTGCTTTAGTACGAAGTCGAAGCGGTTGAAATATTGAGCCCATCGGACTTGTTTGGGTGATAGTTTCCATGGGGTACTAAGAGCCTCCAGATTCTTATGGTCAGTCCAGATTTTGAATGGTTTCTGGACTCCTTCCAACAGGTGTCTACAGGTTAGCAGTGCCCATCTCACTGCAAAAGCCTCCTTTTCCCATGCGGCCCATCGTCTCTCTGTGTCTGTGAGCTTGCCAGAGGTGTAGGCGCAGGGTTGTAGATTTCCTTGGTTGTTTCTTTGGAGTAGCACCACTCCCACTGCCATGTCGCTGGCATCTGCTTGGATCACGAAAGTTTGCTCGGGGTCAGGATGCTTCAGCACCGGTTCCTTTACAAACATTATTTCTAAGAAAAAAGAGGAAAGTGAGCTGATTGTATGAATTGGGGGTGGGGGGGAGAATCCAGCTAATTTGTAATAGTCACCCCCCATCTTTTTTAAATCTCACAAGAGCTAATACTAAATTTAATATTCTAGGATAAAGATTACATTTGTCTGGATGTGCTAAAGAAAAAAGTTTAACTTCATTTTATTTCATCACAGCCAATGACACACTTGGCCATCTCTTCCTTCTGACAATTGGATTCTCCTTGATGATTAAATGTATTTAATATATTCTTTGAAAGAAGGCAGAAATGATGTTATGAATAGAGTTACTGCCCTTTCATGAAATAATTCAGCACAGCTAGTAGTTTCTACCCATTTGGCAGGAAGAATAGACTGTAATTGAGACTGTTCACTTTAGAGTACACTCTAGTTAATTCCTTCTATCTCTTTCCTATTTTCACCCATCTCCATTCTGATTTAACCTCATAAATACTGACAGGAAGTTATGCATGTATAGCAAGAACATGTCATAAAGACTATTGTTTTAAGAAAATTGTTTTGGATAATCTCTTTCTTTCCAGTTTGCATCATTATATTTACCTGTAATTTCTTTTTCTTTTATTATATAAAATACAAAAAAAGAAAAGAAATTAAGAAATTAATGGTTGGAAAGGGAATGGGAAAAGTGGGGGTGTAATACAAGGGGGAAGACAAAAAGAAAGAAAAGGGGGCATTAACTTCCAACTCTTCCTAACTCAGTACAAGATAAACACACTCCAGCCTCAACTTTTTGCTTTTATACATTAATATATAACTAGCCATTTTTATAACACCAAATCTTTCTAATCAACAAAACCAAGATCAAAGTTTCATTTTTTTCTTTATAAGCACAAATTCCAGAATTGATATCCAAATAAGAACATATTTTCCTCTTTAAATAAAGTAATCAAATTAATAATTCCTGTTTTATCTTCATTCCAGGCATTTCTCTTTGCCCCTAGTAATCTTTATAAAACGTCACCATTTTTATTTACAAAGTTTAGTATATTCTTTCAAATTCTTTAGCCTAAAAAAGGGGGTGTCTTTCCTCCTCCTTTTTTCCTTCAAGTTGCTAAACCTTTTTTTAAAGAAAAAGGCACTTTTTTTCTTTTAAGTCAAAACTTTCTAATACATCTTATTCTTTAACTTTAACATACAAGCCTTAAACATCAATATTGCATTTAGCTCCCTCCCTCCAAACTATCATTATAGAATAATTATTATTTTCTTTTATAAACATCCTTTTTAACATACAGAAATTTTTCTTTAAAATGATACATTATTTTCTTTTACTTCTTCTTAATGCAGGTACTCTGAAATATATTTTCAATAACTTTTGCCTACTTTAAAAGTTGCTTAAACATTATATATATGTTTAAAAAATAGATTTGCAAATTTTGGGTTAAATCTTTCTTTCAGTTGCACATGTCAAGCAGAGATCCTGATTCCAGTTAACTCCTTAAGTTTAAATCACCCCCTCCGGCTTATCTTTATGGAGTAAAATCTTTTTCTTTTCTGCAAGTATCAAAAACTTCTAGTCCTTTCAACTTTATTAATGTCCTTAAAGAAAAAGTCCCAAATTTGTCTATTTTCTCAAAGCTCTTCTATCAATTGTGTTGAGAGGTTTACATTTGTACCAAAGCAGTGAGGGTAAAAATGAAAGTTAATATCCAGCTTTTCCAAAACTGCGATAAACTCTTCTGTGTTTTCATTTTCAACTTGTGAAGTTGGCTCTGCAATTTAGATGGATAGGGGCTCTTTTAAATTGACAAAATTAGGCAAAATTTGAACAAATTGGAAGAGTGAAGAGATCCCTTCAGATGAAAATGTTACTAAAAAAATATTAGAATATGCATAAATGAATAGATTAACACTTGCAATTAAAGGAAAGGAAGAATCGGATTATTATAATATATGGGAGTTATTTTATAATGTATCATAAATTTATATAAATTAAGAAGAAATGTTTTAACGATATGTTAAGTTTTAAGTATCACTACTAAAATAAGAATAAATACACATAATGTATATGGTGGTAAGCTTTAACTATTATGACACAAAATTTTACACTGTTTAATGAATGGCGCAGTGGTTAAATACAGCACTGCAGGCTACTTCAGCTGATTGCAGTTCTGCAGTTTGGCTGTTCAAATCTCACTGGCTCAGGGTTGACTCAGCCTTCCATCCTTCCGAGGTGGGTAAAATGAGGACCCAGATTGTTGTTGGGGGCAATATGCTGACTCTGTAAACCGCTTAGAGAGGGCTGAAAGCCCTATGAAGCGGTATATAAGTCTAACTGCTATTGCTATGATGAAATGTTATATTAAAAGAAAATTTTTTAAAAATGTAAAAAAAACCTGACAAGATAGAATAATAGTCTTTGAAGGTGAATAAGATAAGGAAGGCATAACTTACTGTCGATTTTGACTACTCTTCAGCCCCTGAACAGATTTTAGCTTCTCCCCTCCCAGCTCTTGGCATGCAGACAGCTTTGCAGTTCAAGTCCAAAAGCAATCTGCCAGCTTACAGCTGATTTGAAGGGTCCTGAGGAGAGGTTCTTTGATACACCCTGAGTGGGTGGGTCATAAAACTGATGGAATATCATTCCCTTCAGTTAAAAGGCAGAAGAGCCACACCTTTGAGAGAAATCCTTCAGAGATCTCCTGGTGCATGTGTTCAGTTAGTCATGTTACCAGGAAGTCCACCTGTCATTTATTAAAGTAAGTCATCATATAATGACATAGAATTACATTCATGCTAAAAATGCACCATACAAATTTAATAGATATAAGCTATCAGGGATTATCAAATGGTTAATTATCATCTTATGTAGAAATGTTGAATTAGATTAACAATCTTTAATGGGATTGATACCAAAACCTTTGTGTGCACTTGTCTGTGTGTGAATTGAGGTAAGATTGCTCTCTACCCATGTTCATAGACTGGAATAGGCATGGTAACAGGTCAGCCAATGGGGACTGTTTGGAAACTGAAACAATATTTGCTGTGTGATCAACAAGGAGACAGCAAGGAGCCTAGGCGTTGCTTAGCTCTGCAGTTCTGAGTCTGTGCTGAGTTCAAAACTAGTCTGCTGCTCTGAACTGAAACTTTCTCTCCTCTGTGTTTGCTTTTATTTGCTACCATGTTGGAAAACCTGTTTTTGGTATTATATATTTACTTTGTGTGTTATGTTATATATAAAGAGAACTTAATGAATTCTGCTGAATCAGATATCTGTGTGTGCTTTCTGGATATGATTGCTGTTGCAAACTTTGACAGACTCTTACATTTGTATTGATTTAGTAGTCTGGTCAATTTTATTTTTATATAATGAAGAATAATTTTCCTTACCTTTTCAGCCAGAATATGCAAATGTTTGTTTCTGGTATATTCCACCTGGCCTGAGAAAGATGGAGAAAGGACATGAATTCTGGGAAAAGCTCAGTGGTGTGAGTATTATTGTCTGCTAAGAAATGTCTTTTCAATAACCAGATTCCTGTTTTTTTTTAAAAATAGATACATAGCAAACAACATTTTTACCAATGGTTTGCATTAGCACATTAATTCAACTGTGTCTGATGAATATTTCCTAGTACCCATTTCTTTAAGACACAATAGAGAGACTTGTTAGGGAAGATGTTGGAAATGTGCATTGGTTTAGAGATTTATGCTCCTTTTATGGTTTGTGATAAAATTAAGCTCTGGTCTTGTAAATATTCACAGAATTAAGACCATCTGAGTCTTAATTTGAACTACAGATAAGAATTTATAGATTTTTTAAAAACTTTACCATGATTTCAGTTTAGGCAAGGCCAATTAAATTTATCTATTCATATAAAGGATGCAGACATTATGCCATGTTTTACTTGCTATCAAGGCTTGTAACAGATGGCAGAGCCAAGGGAAGATGAACGACATTGTCTGCATCCATTGTCTAAACACAGCATTCATTACCTGTTTTAGACATTTAACATTGTCCTTGGGACTTACTTAACATTATTGGTAGATATTATCCCCAGGAAAATGTTTAGAAATAATTTCCAATGTCAAATAGCTTGCATACAGTGCAGAGAATATAGTAGTTCATGCTGCTCGCAGAAGCCTGTTTAACTCTATATTTAATATTTGAAATATTAGGCAATAAAATTGGATTAGCATTAGGAACATCCTACATTCTACAATATTGATTTGTATTGATATATTCTTGTGGAGTAAATGTAACATTTCTGGAATGTGGAACAGAATCTGATAGCTGAAACTCACATACTTAGACTTACTATTCTTGTTTTAAAAACTGAAGTTACTCAAATAGAAATGTCTATCCAGGGAAAGATTCTGACTTAACAAATTAAAACAAGGATTGTTGCGTTGCTGTAATTGCAGGGGTGATACATTTATGCTATTGCACATTACTGATCATAGTAATCAGCAATCACATAATTTTTAACCAATCTGTTAATGACTAGAATATACAGCCATCTTTGGAATGTTAAGCTTCTTACCAAAAGGACCTTGAATGATATGCCAGTCAAAAATAACACTTTAGTAGAAGACAAAATGTTGAGGGTGCTTCCTATTACCTCTTCTGGGCACCTATAATGGGTTCTACCTGCCTTAACTTACTAATACATTTTTCCTTGGATTGGTGACCAGATTAGCTAATAAAATTAAGTAGAGTTGCTTTGAAATACAAGGTAGATGACAAATAAATAATAAAATATTAAGTTGCAGCTGCTTGTCATTCTCTAAGGATGCATTTGGAGCTTCTCGGGGAACCAGAGGTTTAACTTAAAAATAAAGATGGTGAATTTTTGTGTTTTATTTGTAACATGTTTTGTTCCCCGTGTTGGCAGAGGCAGCTCAGGTTTCAAAACGTGCACTAAAAGGTTTTTTTCCATTCACCTGAGCTGACTCCCACCGGAGAACAAGAGTTAAAATGGCAAGGCAGAGGGAGAGGGGAGGTCTCATTTGCTGAGAATTATAGCAGCTCAGGTTTAAAAAAAAGAGAGACCTGTTGTCCTTCATTTCTCCCACCTCCTAAGCTCTGCAGATGTTCACAAAGTAAGTGAGCCATTGGGAGGTGGCTATAGGGACCACAAGGGTGAGAAGTGGAATGTGGGGTATTTCAGGGATGGGGGCATGCTTTGGGAAGAAATTGGCAAGCATCTCTGATGCACCCCATGCAGTTTTCATTATTTAGCATATGCATTGGGGGACCAAGAGGTGAGCATGTTCACATCTTGAATTTTAACCAAAATGGACAGCCTCTATTACTGTCATAACTTGAGGATTACCTGTATTTATCAACTTAAAGAATAAATGAATGAATATAATCTTGACAGGGACTTTAATAAATCCTTGTTATTGATGCAATTACTTTAATTATATCCTTTAAAGTATTGAGTTGTTACATTTAATGGTTCTTTTCTGACTCAGCATGTTAATTATGACTATTACTTCATGTATGAAACTACCATGTTTTCCCCAAAATAAGACTCGGTCTTCAGCAGGAGCCCACGAGATCATTTCTTCCGGTGCCAATACAGTTTCGGAGCAGGAGGCCAAGCAACGTAGCCAGGCAAAAGACTCCATTCCCAAGCGACCCAAAGGCATCCAAATTCTTTTCGCCCGAATAGAGAAATGAGGAACACTCAAAGCTTTATCTGCTTGCAAATGGAACGCTTTGAAACAGAGCGCCTCATTTGCGAGCAGAGAAAGCTACATCTCCCTTTGGGCGAAAAATGCGCAGCAGAGCCAGGTGGAGGCAGAGACACAGGCCCGGATGGGGGGGGGGGAGACAGGCGATCCCAACACTCCACCCATTCTATCCCATTGTCTCTTGGCTTACCCTTGACTGTGCCCTGCAGGTGGCCGTGCAGGACATCGGGATCACTTACCTCTGTCTCCCTGCAGATGGCTTGGTGCACAAGCCTCCTGCAAAACCCCCATGAGCCAGGTAGACATGCAGTATGTCCAGCTAATATGTCACCCTCCCACCTCTGCCTCCATGCTTGGGCTTACAGGTATCTGTGCTGTGCCAAGGGGCCCGCAGGCCATGCCCATCCCATGGGCTAATTTTCGGGGTAGGACTTATATTAGGCCCACCCCAAAAAATTAAGCTAGGGTTTGTTTTCAAGGTGGGTCTTATTTTCAGGGAAACATGATAATAGGTAGGTTATGAGAAAGGTGAGATCTAATTCAGGCTTCATTCATAATATTACATCTCTCACAATTAGTTCTGAGCAGTTACATGTTTGTGAATTTCTTTAAACTACTGAATAATCATGATCTTGCAGGGATAATATTTATTTTATTACAAATTATAATCTGGTAAATCAATAGTGAATATTAAAATCATATATTGAAGGTATTAAAAAGGTTTTCATTAAACATATCACTAAAACTACTGCTGAATAGAAACAGGTCTGATTTCTTTAGAGAAATATTGTATCTTAAATGGCTTACGTTAGTTCTTCATGTGCCCCCTGGTGGCATTTTCATTTATAAGTTTTATGCAATTATGTTAAATTTAACAGAAAAACGTTGATACTTAAATATAAACTTAAAATGGTTTTTGGAGTTTTTTACATCTTAATTTTCTTCATTGAATTAGGTTTGGAAATGTTGCCATTCATACATAAGACAAATCTTACATTCATTAAAATAATACTGGCTAAATTATTCTATCTGGATATGACTGCAATCTCTGTGTTTCAGTAAGAAAATACTGATTAAGAAAAATGTTTGTAAATCAGGTTTGAAATGAGGGATTCTTTTTTAAAAAAACTTTTTTGCAACATATTACACTTCTTTTACATATCTGTTGTGATTCTTTTATCTGTACATATAAGTCTTGTATAACTATAACTTTATATCTGCATTTATATTATTTAATACATTTTTCTTCATTCTATATATAACATTCTATATATTCTATGTATTACAACCTTTATTACATTTGAGTCATTTTGCATCCATTTCCTATTATTTATTTGCTACAATCTATTTAATATTTCTATCTTTTAATCGTTTTCCTTTTTTGTAGTTGTTTTTTAATTTATTGATCTTCCTTCCTTTCTTTTTTTGCTTTCCTGCTCCCCCCTCTTTCCTCTAGCCAATTATACCATAAATCCCATATGGAGTAATATTCAGATTCTTCTTTCTCTTTTAATTCTTTCATGAGCCTATCCATCTCTGCACATTCCAATATATTTTTTAAATTATATTTTCTTCTGTTGGTGTATAATTATTTTTCCAGTTTTCTGCAAATGTAATTCTCACTGCTTTGATTATGTGTAGAATTAAGTATCTAATATTTTTTTCATAATTTCCTGTTATAATTCCTAACAGAAATAATTCCGGTTTTAGTTCAATTTGGTGTGTGGTAATCTCCTCCAGCCAATCTTTTATTTTTTGCCAATATTTTTTCATAGATGCGCACATCTACCATATGGTAGTATGTTCTGTGTTGTCGGTTGCATTTCCAACAGATAGGTGAACACTCCAGGAACATTTTCGCAATTCTCACTGGTGGAAATGCCATCTGTAGAACATCTTGTACATATTTTCTTTATATGCTGTTGCCATCATTAATTTGTAATTTATTTCCCTAATTTTTTCCCACTGCAATTCTATAGTATACCCAAACTTTGTCGCCCATGTTATCATTGTTTCTTTCACAGTTTCTTCTTCCATTTTAAATTTTAATAAATAATGATATATTTTTTAAATCATTTTTTCTTCAGTTCCCTGTAGAATTTTATCCAGTTCTTGTGGCTCCTTATAAAATCCATCCCTTTCTCTGTTTTTTTATACCTTGCCTGTATTTATAAATACAGCCACCAGCCCATGTCTTTTCACTCTTCTTTCAATTCTTGCCTTGTTTTTAGTCTTTCTTGGTTATCTAATATGTCGTCATATCTTATTATCTTGTTTATGTCCAATACGTTCTGGTATATTAGAGCTTCCATGGTGGATAGCCAGATTGGGATTTTGTTGTAATGTTTTGTTTTGATTTTTAACCATATTTGAAATAGAGCTTTTCTAATTAAATGTTTTGGGAAATAGCTATGGGTTTTGTCTTTCCCATCCCAGATAAAGGCATGCCAACCCAATTCCAAATTGTAACCTTCTATTGTTAGTAATCTTCTGTTTTTTAGATTGATCTAGTCCTTAATCCAGGTGAGAGCTGCTGCTTGATATTGAAGCTCCCAATTGGGAAGTCCAAATCCTCCCTTTTCTCTACTGTCCTGTAACAATTTTAATTTAATTTGTGATTTCTTTCCTGACCAAATAAATTGTGCGATTAATTTGTTTAAATCTATGAAAAAGTTTTTCTCTAGGCTAATCGGTACCACTTGAAATAAAAATACAAATTTTGGTAGGATATTCATTTTAACAATGGCAATTCTTCCCATTAGTGATATTTGTAGTTTCCTCCAATTTTCCAAATCTTTCTTAATTTTCTGAATCATTTTATCATAATTGTCTTCCTTAATTGTTGAGCATTTCCCTGTCAGCCAAATTCCTACATATTATCTGCATTCCCATGTTTTTCTCTAATTCTTGCTCTTGTTTTTTGGTGAAATTCTTCGTAATGATCTTTGTTGTTAATTTTAAATATTGCTACCCTACCGAATTCCTTTATTTTTTGGATTAATTTAATTCTGATTTTAATGCATCCTCTAATATGAATATCATATTGTCCACGCGTGCCTATGTGTCATATTCCTCTTTTTTGATCCCTTTAATCCCTTTATTTCTTGATTGTTTCTAATTTCTATTAATAGAACTTCCAGTGTTAATATAAATAATAAAGGTGATAATGGACATCCTTGTCTCACTCCTTTCCATATTTTGAATTCTTCTGTAGTGTCACTATTTGTTATTACTTTTGCTGTCTGGGCCAAATATATTGATTCTATCATCTTTATAAATTTTTCTCCAAATCTCATCATTTTTAACTGTGTGATAATGAAATGCTAATTCAAGTTATCAAAGGCTTTTTGGGCATCTAAAAAGGCCAGTGCAACTTGTTTCCCTGGATTCTCTTCATAATATTCTAATGTGTTTATAATTATCCTCATATTATTTTTAAACTGATGTTTTGGTAAGAAGCCGTTTTGATCTGTGTGAATGATTTCATTTATTTATTTTTATTCACTCTGCCATTAATGATATAAATATTTTATAGTTTGCGTTTACTAAAGAAATTGGTCTGTAATTTTTTATTTGTTGATGGTCCGAATCTTCTTTGGGTATCAATGTTGTATATGCTTCCCTCCATGATTTTGGTAGCTTCACCACATTATAGTCACATTGGTTTTTATTTGAGGCGTATATTGCTGTGAAGAAAATTTTTCTTTGTTCTGTTTCTATTTCTGTCATTCACATCCTCCCCTCTTCATCTGCATATATTTTTTGCATTTATCCATTCTTTAATGTATATTGCAATTCCTCTTTTTTGTGTGCTAGTATTGTAAATAATTTCCCTAATTTGGGGTTTTATAGTAGCTTGTTATATTGGCTTTTGATATGTACCTCTTAAAGGCACACTATGTCCATATTCATTTTTTGTAATCTAATCAAAATTTGCGTTCTCTTTTTTGGTGAGTTGCATCCATTTACATTTAGTGAGAGTAGCTTAATTTCTTTTCCATAGTGCTACTTGTGTGCTGCTCTTAGTTTCCTTGCGTTTCTTGTCTCTATTCCTATTCTACTACCCTCTTGTTCTATTTGTTCTCTTTCCTGTTTTCTTCTTCTCTTTCTTCTTCCCTGTTTTCAACTGACTGTTCTTCTTGGCTTCTACTCTTTGGTTCCTCTTTACTCTCTTGTTCATTGACGGTGAAGTGATGTTCAAAGAACTCATGTGCTTTCTCGATTGTGTCTATTTTATATCTTTTTTCTTGACAGGTAATCATCACTTCCTCTGGTTAAACCATCTAAACATTAAGTTGTACCTTATTATTTGTTGTGTAAAGAACTGATATTGCCTTCTCTGGTCTCTCACTATTTTCGGGATTTGTCTCAGAATTTGTATCTCTCTTCCTTTATATGTTATTTGTTCTTCCCTCACTTTCTTACATACTTCATCCCTTACCAATTTTCTAGTGAAGCATACATGGATTTCTTTTGGGAGCCTGTGTCTCCTGGCATAATTTGTGTAGATTCAGTACACCTCATCTATATCTCGTCTCATTTCTTGTTTACTTTTTTGTAATATATTCGCTACAATCTCTGTAATTGTTTCTCCTAAATCATCCTCCTCCTCCTATATTTTGAAAATGCAGAAAGAAGCCAGCTTTTTCCATTTCTAAGAAGACAATTTTTTGCCCTAATTTTCTGTTTAGTGTGGTCAGCTTCTCATCTATAATCTCCATTCTCTTCTCCATTTTTTCTACCTTTGTTTCTGCTTTTTGAATTTTTTGTTCATTTTTTGTTATTTCACTTTGTATTTTCCTTATTTTATCATCTATTGATCTAATCTCACTCTTCATTTATCCCATTTCTATTTTAATTTCTTCATGGTTTTTCCTAGTTTCTTCATGGTTTTTTGTAATTGTTTCTTGTGTTTTCAACATTGTTTCTTCTATCATTGCTAATACATCTTGCATACACTGAAGGTTCATTGTTGAGCTCTATCTCTCTAGACCCAATGTACTCTCAATTGTGCGCTGATTTGAGGGTGAGGACGTTGCTGATGCCGGGTTGGATGCTGCCTTCCTGTTCATTTTACTAATTGTTGTTGTTATACTTGTCATTTTTTATTTTAATTTCCTTACAATTTTTCCCACAATAACATATACTTCTCTCCACCCACTACTTATTTCCACCCTCTTACCAGCCCCTTCCATCCTTGGACTTTCCCTCTTCGGTGCACAGTTCAATTCAGTTCAAAAGAATTCAATCCTACAATCTAACAACTTAATTTCTATATATTCAAATTTGTATGCAAATCAACCTACACAATACTCACGCAATATTCAATATATTTAACTTAACATGTTCTTGATTTGATTCATATATAATCTTATATCATCTCTTTAATAGCTACAAACTATCACTCCCACCTAAACACTATATTACTATTTTTTTCCTTTATATTCTCAAAATATGCAATATGTTTAGACTAATAAATCCTTAATTTTAATTTTTATATAATATTATGTCATCTATTTATAATGTTAATAATTTCAAAGTATCACCAATAGTTCATATATCATCTACACTCTCTCTTTCAAATACAATATAGTTCAATACAATTCAATATTTCATCTCACCACAGTTCAGTTTACATTTATATTTCTTCTTTCAATGTTCTCCTTCAATTTTTTTAAATCCTATTTCAGCGACCACAAAATTACTCTTGTCAATTTTTCAGCAGATTGCATCAGCCAGTTTGTCCAGTTTTGCTACACAGTTCTTATTTTTCTCTCCACTAGATGGTGCTGTTACTCTTCTTTCGTATAGGCTTTTTTTCCCTTGTCAAAAGTCTGATCTTTGCTGTTCTACACCCAACCGTCTTCACTATTGTCACTGTCTCGGCTGGCTCCAATTTCTGCTTATTGTCCAAATCGCTCCAGCAGTCTTCTCCTCCTCTCCTTATTCCGTTCCGTTCTCAAGTCACTCCAAGCCCTTCTATTGCTACAGGAAATCGTGTGCTTTTTCTCTTTCCTTATAGCCACCGATTTTGAGCTGTATCCAGCTTGATTCAAAGCTTTGAAATTCTAGCTCAAAGAGTTTTTAGTAAAGTTTATACTGTTTTAGTTGTTTTAACTGTTCTCACCAATGCTGCCATGCTGCTATCTTCTCTCACTCATATGTGGCTGTCACCTCTCAGAATCGGCCATGGACGCCGATTTCTTCTCCGGTGATTCCAAGGGATTTCTCTCATCTGTTAGGGAAGTTGCTTGCCTCCTCTCCTTCACTCAAGCTCCCCCTCTCTCCTGTTGATCCCACTAGGTTCAACCTCTTCCTTTTTCAGGATCTTCACCACAGAAACTCGAGCAAAGCTAGTGGAGCCACCATTCCTTTGCCCACTCCAAAATGACATCACCGCAGGAAGTCAAAATGAGGGATTCTAGGTACTCTCTAAGTTTGGTTATTTCATTATTTTCTTGCAGACATTTCATTAACCAAACTAGGTAACATAATCAGTGTTGGCAAGGAGCGAGGCTTGTTCTCAGTTTACATTCTAGTGGTTTGCCCTGTCAGTGTTGGTGGCAATGGTCTTTGTGAGTTTTTCATCCTTTTTTGGCTTGTTGGTTATCTCTTTTGCACATTATAGTTGTTGTTTATGTTTGTGTGTCTACTTATGGCCATTTTTTTCAAAATGCCTGGCTTCTATGAATTCTCTAGTATTTTTAGACTTAAGCATAGTATCAACTGGAAAAATGCTACTATCCTAGACTTGTAATTTTCTGCTCCCCAAACTTTCACCTTTCCAAAAACCTGTAAGGAGTGTTTTTTTCCTCTTGCTCTGGGATAGACTGAGATGAAAGCTTAAGGAATGTATGATTTGGGGAATTGGTGATCCTAGGTTAGGTGCCTCATTTTCTGGTTTTTATTGTTTCTGGTTTTATTTTTATTGTGAACCACCTAGAATTGTGTTCTATAAGATGGACAAATATATAGATCTTATAAATAAACAAGTATGATAAAGTTGAGCTGGAGATAAATTTTGGCACTTCAGAAAGACCATTTGGGAGAGATTGGGAGTATAAATCTGGCAGATCTATACGTCATCTCTGTAGCTAAGATATATATTGTCAGAAACTAGTGCACATCTGAGGTGCCTTGATCACGTAGGAACACAAGTTTACATGTATAGAAAGTCCTTTGAAGTAGTTAGAAAAGCTTGTTCTATTCATAGTGGGCATGAATTTTCATTTTATTTATTATAAGCTTTCCTATGTCTTAAAGATTCTTCAACTACAGCTTAAATCATAACACCCTATTATACACACTTGAGGAAAATAATCAAAGTATGATTCACTATTTAAAATAACCAGAGTTATTTTAGTTACTCAGTTGCAGGAGCAAGGAAGATGCAAAGTGTTATATTGACTCCATGCCATTCATAGTGAAACAGAATTTACTATAACTGCTTTTATTTGTAAAATTCCTTCATTGTTTGTAATAGTCAAAATCACAATTTCATTATTGATGAAACAATGCCAATTCTATCTAGGCATTTTATTTAAAACTTTCATTGTAAACAGTTTGAGTGTGTTTTTTTCTCCTAGATCTGAACCATCAATTGTTCTTGTTATGCACATTTTATTGGACTAGAGCAGGGGTATGCAACCTTAAACACTCAAAGAGCCATTTGGACCCATTTGCCACAGAAAAGAAAACACCGGGAGCCAATAATTTAACAACCAGTGTGACTGGGTAGGCATGGCCAACTGATATTACTCACTCCCACCTAGTCACATGACACACCCGAAGCCACACCTATCAGGCCGGTCATTAGGGCAGAGAACAATTGTTACATTATTTTCCATGCCCAGCCCTGCCTCACCCCTCCCCTCTCAGCCATCTCTTGCCACACCCGGCCTCAGATGTATTATTCACCTTTCTCTGTGTGTGTTTCTCACTCTCACTCTATCTCTGTCTCTCTGTGTCTCTCTGATTCTCTGGTGCCTCATCTCTAGTTTGGTCTTGCTGCCTGACAGACTGCAGGAGGAAATGGCAGGTAGCTACTTCTGTCCTTTGGTTTTGATTTTTTTTGTTACCTGAATACATTAAGTTTCATACATGTGATTGAACAGAGGCCATATTTGAATTGTTTTGGGAAAAAATGAAGGATCAAGTAATCTCTCTTTGTGTTCTATCCCAGAAACACTTAAAGTTACTTTCAGCTTTCTAACTTAAAGAGTAGATTATTTCAAAGGCTGACAAGCCATGTTTTCCAGTCATTACAATTCCATTTGTGCTGTTTCAGAGTATGCTACAAGTACTAAATACTCCTAATTTCAGCATCTCATTTTAAAATATATGTAAACATTCGTTTAAAGATAAGTTACATAGAAGACTCCAAAACATAAATTATGAAAGTTCTCTATAAAGCTTCATGTTGAATACATGGTGAAAAATATTTGAATATTAAACTTTAATTATAATATATTGGATTGTCCTTTAATGTTTTGCCACTCAGAATTACACTATTATTGAATCAGTTCAGAACTGAATTGATTATTGCACAAAATCTTTAATGTATACACAACCTTTTTTTGCCTACTGGAAACAAAAATACTTGGCTAGCAAAGTAAGTATCTGCCATCAGGGGGCACCAGCATCATATAAATATATTTAAATCCTAATTAGTATATTTGCTAACTTCCTTTTGAAATAATCATAGAAATCTGCAACTACAAAAAAATATTGTGCGCTCCAGTTCTTTTTCTTGTCCTTAAAAAAAATCTCTATTTTTCTTTTCATTTATTTGCAGAATACTTTCTGTATTTCTTAGAATTTAAATTATATTCCCTTTCTACTTGACCAACCTTATACTGTTCAAGGGTCATAAATCTTCATCAGTAGAGAATTCCCACTGAAAATCTTATGTAATAGAATGTCTGGATTATTGAAGCTGTGAAAACTTTATATTATAAAGTTTATATTATAACGATATTGATTGTGGGATGCTTTTTATTCTATTTTATTCTGTTTTTGTTTTGTTTGTAATGCTTTTGAGTCAGTATTGACTCATAGTGGTTGCCTGGATCAAGTAACCTGCAGTTCTCTTGGCAATAGTTCCAGAAGTGTTTTGCTTTTTACTGAGGCTGAGAGAATTTACCCAGCTGCCTTTTTGGACTAGAATCAGATTATTCTGTTACGTCAACCACTACATCAAACTATCTCTCAAGATGTGAATTACTATTTAGAAGATAATTCCATATGGTGAACCCTAGCAGTGTAAAATATTCCTATCACCTGGTCAATACCCATTCAGAAAAAAATGTAAATGTTCTATTGGCAAAACAATAGGAAATAATAAAAGCAGTAGCAGTAGCAGCAAAGTAGTATTAATAATAGTAATTTCTATAGCATAAAAAGCTCCTTTCCTCCAAAAGCTATCTCTTGGATTTCCCATTTGGAAAATATGTTCATGTAAGACATATGCCATTATTTTGTGTTCATGTTTGTTTGATCAAAGATACAGTGTTTCTATAAAGCTCTGGTAACTCTTTATAGACTTTGTGCTGACACCAAGAGTGAAAAGTGATAATTTATGGATTTACATATGGATAATGATTCATGGAATCAATTATAAACCAATCCATCAACCTCCACTTAGAAACAAACAACCTGCTTTCTAACAGGTTGCCGAGTCTTCTGGCAGTTGTACGCTCTGGGAGTAGGCTCTGCCGGCAGCCAGCCCACAACCATAGAGAATACTCCCAGAATGGCATCTGCCGGGAGACTCAGCATTTCTACCTCCATGTTTTGGAAGCCGCAGAAAAAGCCATGTGGTGGGCGGCAGCAGCAGCGGAGATGTCCTGGCTCTGCAGGGAGAGTTAGGCAAGGGCATTGTGAGCCTGGGAGTCATGCGAGTGGGGAGCGGAAAAGCCGTTCATGCAACCCCCCTCTCCAGCCATGCAGAGCCCAATTCACTGACCTAGGGACATTCTGTGTATAAAATATTTTATTCAATTTTCACATTCCATTTGCAATCATTTATATACAGGGTATTTACTATAAGAAAAGGAAAAAAAAAGAAAAGGGGAATAAAACGAACAAATAAAAAGGAAACACAACTCATCATTCACAACCCCACCTAACCCTTGCATCCTCCATACACCCCATCTACCCCCTCCAACTTTCCTTTCTCCCTCTAACACTCCCCTCCTACTTCCCTTTCCCCTCAAACCTTCCTTCTCCCCTTACTCCCCAGACACCCTCCTTACATACTCCTTACATTCCCCTTACTCCTTCCTTACTCCTCCCTCTTCCTTCCCTCTACCTCCCTCCTTGGTGTATGCCTTTATTCGAGTGTTGTTTGATCTGATAAAAGTAAAGTGAACCAAGGAAAATAATAATAATAATAATAATAAAAAAAAAGAACCACCGTATATAAATACATTCTTGTTCTTATTAAAACTATATTAACACCCCCCACCCCACCCCCCACAATCCCCATCCCTAATCCTCCCGACTTCCCAGGGCCCACACCTGGCACTACCTTCTATCTAAAATATCTTGTATACATATGGATAAAAAAATAAAAGTAATATATCAAAAAAAAAAAAAAAAAAAAAAAACACAAAAAGAAAAAAAAAAAGGGAAAAAAAGAAAAGAGAAAAGAGAAAAAAGAAAAAAAGAGACCACTCTTTGTGTTGATCTCAGCCCCCCATCTTTATCTATGCTTAAATAGTATAAATCATTCTATCTATATTTTATTCTCATCTCTTACTTCTTTGCTATTTACCCCGACCTTCTGTAGGCTCTCCCGTTCCCTTCCTAAACCTTATGATCCCTTCCAATAAGATTTAAGCAACGTGGTTCATGCCATATATTCAAATATAACTTTACAGACAAGTAATCAAACTTTCCCTTCTAGTAAAATTTAAACAACGTAAGTGATCTTTCTTTACCCCTTTTTCAAACAGTAATTCAAAATAATCTAACCAGATTTCCCCTTCTTAGTAAAGTTAAGCAGCGTAGATCAGATATTACTTTACACAGGAATCAATTTCTATCTTAAGATAATTCCAACCGACTTCCCCTTCTAATAGAATTTAAATAACTTAGTTCATTCCACATGTATTTTACCCTCATCCCCCACTTGTCTGATATTTACCACTATCAAATTTATACTACCATTTGTTTAAAATATAACTCAGAGCGATTTGTAGCATAAATCATTCCACATATTCCAATAATACTTTCAGCAAGAATCAGTTAACCTTCTATTTTAAGGTAGTCGCTTCTAACAAAGTTTAAACAACATAAATCATTCCGCATTCTTTTTACAGTTATCTTAAAATAATCCCAAGCGGCTTCTTATTCTAATAAGCTTTAAACAACATAAATTTTGCCCTCTTCCCTTGCTTGTCTGGTATTTACCTCAAATAACGTAGTTCATTCCACATGCATTTTACCCTCATCTCTTGCTTGTCTAATATTTACCACTATCAAATTTATACTAGCGTTTATTTGAAATGTAACTCAAAACTATTACAACCAACTTTCCCTTCAAATAAAAGTTAAATAGCATGGATCATATTCAAATAATACTTTCAGCAGGAGTCAGTTAACCTTCTATTTTAAAATAGTCCCATCTAACAAAGTTTAAACAACATAAATCATTCCGCATTCTTTTAACCACTATCAAATTTATGCTAACGTTACTTTAGAATCTAGCTCAAAGTAGTTTCACCCAGCTTTCCCTTCTGATAAAAATTAGTCCACTTTTTCTACCGGAGAGAGGTCTCAAACCCCCATTCAGTCCTCAACTTTAGGAAGTCTTTTGAAGTATCTAAATTCTCGATCTGCGTTCTTCTGCTTCTCCGAGGGAGGAGGGGCTACCCCCTCCATCTTGCAGCCGCATGGCCAGCCGTTTGCTTTCTCCTTCCGCTTGTCTCTCCTCTCTTCCAAGCGCATCAGGAAGTCCCGCCTTCAGAATCCTACAATAGAAATCTTGAGCCTCTGAAACAGAATTAAGACGAAATCTTTGATTCTCAAATGTAACCGTGATGCCGGCAGGGGCCTCCCATCTGTATCGAATCTGTTGACTCCTAAGCTCTTTAGTTAAAAAGGTGTAGTCCCTTCTTGCTTTCAACATCTGGGAAGGTATATTTTTGAAGACAATCACGTCCTGGTCATCAACTCGGAGACTGTTATTATGAAACTTTTGCACAATCGCGTTTCTAGATTCTTTGGTAGAGAAATGTATAATTATATCCCTCGGGAGCTGTCGCTGTTCCGCTGTCAATGAGTTCTGGCGATAGATTTTCCGAATCTGCCAATCAAAGTTAAGTCCCGGGCTTCCCAGCGCATGGCTGAAGGCTTCAGCAAAGGTCTGTTTCAAATTCTCTTGCTCCTTTTCACGGAATCCTCTGACTCTTATTGAAAATGCCTTCCTATCAAAATTTAGCATCATAAGCTGTTCTTCGTTATTTCTAATTTTTTCTTGTAAAATTTGAATATTGGTAGTCAAATCAAAATTAGCCTTCTCCAGACTTTCCAATTTGTTCTCTATTTCAGCAGAGTAATCCGACAGGGCAGACACGGCTACAAACGTATTCGCCTTCATTTGATTAACTTTAGATTTTAGATCATCATAAAGTTGCAATACAAATTCCTTAAGTTCTTGCTTAAAGGCATCAAAAATTTTAAAGAGATATTCCTGTGTTAAAACTTCTCCAGTAGAGGGCGTAGGAGACAAAGGCTGTATTTCCAAAAAAGATTCTTTAAATTCTTTAGACACATTTGTAGCAAGACGCTTCTTTGATCTGGGTGCCATAATAAATAAACAAGTAAGCAGCGCTTCGCTCCCCTCTATTTCCAAAGAAAAAGAGTTTATTTTGTTAAGGAGCGGTCTGCAGGAAGATAAGCCCGGCTAAGTACATCCAGTAATCATCCACGGAGAGAAATCGCCATTTTGAAGTCTATTTAAACAAAGAAGTCTTTAAGACGAATGGTGCTGGTATTTAAGATAGTAATAAAAGCATAAATCTCACAGGGGTGGTACCCTCCCGTATCAAATCTAGCTTGAAAAAAACTTTGTTTTGTCCTGGGGGGGGCTAGCCTGTCTGGGGCTGCCAAAAAAAAAAAAAAAGGCAGCTGAGAAGAACTGGCCGGAGATAAAAGCTCCGCTTCGGCTGGATCTAATCTCTTCCACAGCCAAAAAAAGAAAAAGGCTGTGGCTTACGAATAGACCCTAGTCTACGGAGCTACCCTCCCTGCCCCTTTCTTAGCCAAAAAGGGGTGCTATCTATGATGTTATTTAGATATACAGACCAGATCTCTGAGGAGCTCGGTGGAGCCCTCCTCGGCAACAGGCCACGCCCCCAGCACCTAGGGACATTCTGAAGATGCCGATCCGTGGGGGCCGAAGGGCGGCGAACAGCTTGGCAATATCCCTAGGTCAGTGAATGGCACTGTGCCCAGCTGGAAAAGGGGGTTGTCGGGCAGCTGCTCATGAGTGGTCACCTCATGGCTGCTGTGTTGCTGCTGTGACAGCGCAACACACAGCCGTTCAACCCTAAGGCTGTGCCTGGCTCTTCAGGAGCCTGCTCACAAGAGAGCAGCTTCCCAGCAACCCAAAACAATAAGCCCTCCCCTGATAATAAGGCCCATGCTACATTTTGTGAGTCAAAAGAAAATATGACTCTGTCTTATTTTCAGGGAAACACAGTAGTCAAAATGGGGAAGGCCCTATCAAATCCGGCACCAGTTAACAGCTGTGTTCCCCAAGGCAGTGTTTTAAGACTCACATTCTTTCTGTTTTACATCAACAACCTATGCGATCATATTAAAAGCAGTTGTGTCCTCTTTGCCAATGACATAAAATTATTTAACACCACTGACAATGCTGCTGCCCTACAAAATGACCTTGACTATGTGTCAGAATGGTCACGCAATTGGCAACTCCAAATTTCAATTAATAAATGCTCTGTCCTACACATTGGCAATAAAAACCAGAACATCAAATATAAGTTCTGTGGAAACGATCTTGTAGATGACCCTCACTCTGTTGATGACCTAGGAGTACGCCTCTCAAATGGTCTAAGCCCCAGAGTTCACTGTAACAGCATTGCCAAAAAGGTGTTAACAGTTGTTAACCTAATTTTGCGAAGCTTGTTCTCTGGTAATATTATATTGCCAACTAGGGCATACAAAACCTTTGTTAGACCAATTCTTGAATACAACTTGTCCCCCTGGAACCCACACTGTATACTGGACTTTAACACAATTGAGGGGGTTCAGAGATATTTTATGAGAAGATTACTCCACTCCTCTACTCACAATATAATTCCTTATGCAACCAGGCTTGAAATTTTGAGCTTGGACAATCTGGAATTGTAGTCTGATCTAAGCATAGTACACAAAATTGTCTGCTACAACATATTGCCTGTCAATGACTTCTTCAACTTCAACCACAATAATACAGGGGTAAACAATTGATACAAACTCAAGGTAAACCAGTTCACACTCAATTGCAGAAAATACGACTTCAGCAACAGAGTGGTCAATGCCTGGAATGCTCTACCCGATTCTGTTGTTACTGCCTCAAACCCTCACATCTTCAATCTCAAATTGTCTACCGTAGACCTCACCCCATTCTTAAAAGTCCGTAAAGGGGCCGTGCATCAGCGCACCAGTGTGCCTACCATCCCTGTCTTACCATCCCTATTTATCTGTATTTACTTCCTTTGTTCATGTTTATGTTCATACTTATACTTGTTATCTTGTATGTTTGACAAACAAATTAAATAAATAAATAATGCATTATTGGAAGAAGTGATATTTGTCTCTAACCTTATAGGGATAAAGTAAAATTTATTTAAAACTAGAAATTTTTTTTTTAAAGTTATTTTTTTTTCATTAATATATTTTATTCTTTTTTTAATTTCACTTTTTCTGTTTAATATTAAAATTTGCTTTTAATACAGTAAAAATATTTAACATTTTTTAAAAAAAGAAGAGATGGCTAAATTCTGTAACGTATCAGGAAAGGGAGACTGAAAGCAAATTTTGATGGGGTAAAAACTTCAGAGCAAAAGGCTGCACAGGCCCAGAAAGTTAAACAAAAAATAAAAAATAAGAAAAAAAAATCATCTTTCGTTACATCTTGTTGAAAGCATATCGATTGGTTACAAATATATTCTGTGCGTTTCTTCCACAGTCCTTGCATATACTTCATTCAAATCATGTTGTACATTTTAAGTCAAAAAAGAAAAGTTATGTATTTTACTATCCCTATACCATAGTTCTCATTTGCTTACCATTGTTTAAACATATTTTATCTAGAATCATTTATATTAGAAAACACAACCACTTACTGGCGTTCATTTGCAATTTCAATAGATCTCCAATACCATTACACCTTTATGACATGTTCTAAAATTAATTTGGTTAAGTAAGATATCTAAGCATTTCGCGCCCCCCTCCCGAACACACCTGTATGTTTATTAAATATTGTCCATTAACATTTCATTGTTATTATTGTAGTTAACTAAAGGTTATTTACTGATTATCTCACCTCTCCTCTCCAGTATAAAGTATATAACTTTATAACCGTCTTTAAACAATGATTTATTAATAAGATTTATAGGACTTTTCCCTCAATCCCAAATTAGTTAATTATGTGCTAAGAAAATAAACATTAGACATCTAAGACAATCTAAGAAATATTAACATTTCTACTTGACAATCACCCAGAATGTACATTAGCATTTCTATGGCCTAGTTATTTATCCTAACTAGGGTTATTATTTCTCTATTAGTATCATAGTAAATTTATGTTAAATTTATGATAAACATTCAATGGTAATCGAAAACACTCTATAAGGTACTAAAATCTCTACTTAATAATCATCAAAAATTAACTAGCTTTTTTCTATCAATTGGCATTATTAACCAGTATCTTTTCAGTAACAAAATGGTCTTTCATCTCTCGCCAGTTGTTGTGTCAATTCTATATCCAGAACCTTTCCAGGGTTTAAGATTTCTCTCCGCACATTGAAGCTTAAATGATCTCTCATGCGGTTTTGTTGCCCTTGAGTTGTTATTAATCTAAGCTTAACTTTGGTTGTCAGGTTTGTTTCTGAATAGATTTGTCTTATTAACTTCATCTTCTTCGCTCTTTCTTTTTCTCCTACATCTTGGAGTTTGGGGTAGAACATCAAATTATCAAAGTCACTTTTCCAGCTTCCCTTCTTTCCACTTTCACTCATGTTTACTCCATTTATAAGTTCATCTGAGTTGTTATCTTTGTTTTCTATTTTTTCATTCACTTCTTTAAGTTCTGGGGCTATAAACCCATCATCTTTTTTTGTAATATCCCATAGTCTGTCCCATTTCTTGTCAAATCTCTCAAGTCCTTCTGGGATGTTTTGAAGTCCAGCCAAAATGTTTTGAATTAATACGTTTTTTTCATCTGAGTATTGCTCCATTTTTTAGATTAAGGAAAAATATAGAGAAAGAGCGAGAAGAAGAATTTGGTACTATCTGCCACTCTAGCCTGTCACAGATTTTGAAGAATATATCTATTTTTATTTTAGACAAATGTTCTTTTATAGTTTTCAAAGAAGAAGGGTTCTAAAGTTTTTCTTTCCTTTTCCAATTCTTGTCAAAATATTTTCCACATACCACGATTTGTGACCTTGGGTCTTTATCAGGTTTTAAAGAGACGTTCCAAACCCTTTTGTTGCCCAGTCAGTATAGTCAGATAAGAGTGAACAAAGAAAACATTGTTACAACAGCAAAGGAAAAAAAGACTTGGGCTTCCAAGTGGCAGATTCAATTCTTTTAAAATCTCTTTCTTTAAGTATCTCCAATATAATATTGCAACAAGTAGAAGAAGAAATTTATTAACGTAAGAAGAGTTTTAATTTAAGCCAAAAAAGTTAAAGTAGTAAAGGGAAATAGGGGAAAAAAGATCCCTTCACCTCAAGCAGAAAAAACGGAAGCGTTGCAATCACTCAATCCACAAAAGATTACAAGCAAGAGCAAAAAACTTTCGAAGGCAGTCCAATAGGGATTAAATATGCCATTTTGTTCTTGCTTAATGGACTAATTAAGCTTAAGAAAATAGTTTCTTAGGGCAATCTTCTAAAAGAAAAGGAAAAAAAACCTCACCGGGTAGAAACACTTTCATTTCTCTCTTCCTGAAGCCGTCTCCAACTATGTCAGCCGGGGGGGGGGCTATTTGCCGCCGGTTGGAAGCACTTCCCTTGGGTCAATCAGGGACTTTGCGATGTCCCTGCGACCAGCAAGGTCTTGTCTTCCCAGTCACTGTCTCTTTGGAACAGTTTAGGTCTTGCCGGACCATCCAGGGGCAAAAGTGTCATCAGTGGATTCAGAAGTTGAATCCGCACAATGTATCATTGCAACATTGGCTCCTCCTCCTGGCCCAGAAAGTTTTGAGAAAGACAAACTGAGAGTCTAACTATTTAGTCTAGCTATTTATCAAATCCACCTGCTACATTATTATTACTGTGTTTTATTAGGTATTGCAATTTAGGTTTATTTTGAGGAGAGAGAAACAGTTTGCACATGAGCAGAGTCGGGGGGTTCTGTTTTAAAATATAAAATTTTGATTAAGGTGTACGTACTTTTTGACAAATCTGATCTTTTGAAAAAAACATTTATTTTATATCTTCTTTGGCATTTTACAGCTAGAAATAGAACACCAGTTTATATCAAATGTGAAATTAAGTCTTCGCTCACCCATCCAAATAATCAGAATCAGGTGTTCCAATCACTTCCATGGCCACAGGTGTATAAAATCAAGTACCTAGGCATGCAGACTGTTTTTACAAACATTTGTGAAAGAATGGGTCGCTCTCAGGAGCTCAGTGAATTCCTGTGTGGAACTGTGATAGGATGCCCCCTGTGCAACAAATCCAGTTGTGAAATTTCCTCGCCCCTAAATATTCCACATCAACTGTCAGCTGTATTATAAGAATGTGGAAATGCGTGGGAACGACAGAAACTCAGCCACGTAGTGGTAGGCCATAATCTGAGGAGTGGGGTCAGCGGATGCTGAGGTGCATAGTGCGAAGAGGTTGCCAACTTTCTGCAGAGTCAATCCTACAGACCTCCAAACGTCATGTGGCCTTCAGATTAGCTCAAGAACAGTACACAGAGAGCTTCATGGAATGGGTTTCCATGGCTGAGCAGCTGCATCAAGCCATACATCAAGTGCAATGCAAAGTGTCAGATGCAGTGGTGTAAAGCACACCACAACTGGATTCTAGAGCAGTGGAGACGCGTTCTCTGGAGTGATGAATCGTACTTCTCCATCTGGCAATCTGATGGACGAGTCTGGGTTTGGCAGGAGAACGGTAACTGTCTGACTGCATTGTGCCAAATGTAAAGTTTGGTGGAGCGGGGATTATGGTATGGGGTTGGTTTTCAGGAGCTGGGCTTGGCCTCTTAGGTCAAATGAACTCTGAATGCTTCAGCATACCAAGACATTTTGGACAATTCCATGGTCCCAACTTTGTGGGAACAGTTTGAAGCTGGCCCCTTCCTCTTCCAACATGACTGTGCACCAGTGCACAAAGCAAGGTCCATAAAGACATGGATGACAGAGTCTGGTGTGGATGAACTTGACTGGCCTGCACAGAGTCCTGACCCCAACCCGATAGAACACCTTTGGGATGCAGAGACTGAGAGCCAGGCCTTCTTGTCCAACATCAGTGTGTGACCTCACAAATGTGCTTCTGGAAGAATGTTCAAAAATTCCCATAAACACTCCTGAACCTTGTGGACAGCCTTCCCAGAAGAGTTGAAGCTGTTATAGCTGCAATGGGTGGACCAATGTCATATTGAACCCTATGGATTAGGAATGGGAAGTCACTTACAGTGAGTTCATATGCGAGTAAAGGCAGGTGAGTGAATACTTTTGGCAGTATAGTGTATATGTAGTGAAACAAATGGACACAATGAAATACAATCCCCATGAGCAGGGGGTTGGACTAGAAGACCTCTGAGATCCCTTCCAACTCTGCTATTGTGTTATTTGTGTGTGAGAGAGAGAGGGGTGGGGAGAGAGAATAGAGATGAATTATTTGATTGATTATGATTAAGATAAGCACAACAATATATAAACAAAAGATTGGATGTTACCCACTAGTAATTTGTTCAGTAGTTTGAGCATTCTTTAGCAGTAATTCTTTTGGGTGTAGAAATATAAATTCAACTTTTCCAATATCATACTGCAAGCATTTAAACCATTGTATTCCATTCTTGCATCTCTAATTTAGCTGTAATTTTTTAATTTTTATTTTCTAGAATGTCTGCCTCTAATTAGCTATTAAAACCTCTGGTTAATTTTGTGATCTCATCATTGATGGAGACATTGTGCAGATGGAACAAACATACAGAAGAATTATACCACCCCCAAATCCCAAAGAACTGCACTTTAGAAAATTATAGTAATCAAAGAAAACAGTGCAAAGATGGGCACTATAAAGACAAAAGCAAAAAGTGTTATTTGTATCGCTCTTCTATGCTTCCACACTTTCTCTTATTTCCATTTGATTGTTACTCTAGGTTTCTCCACATGTTTCTTTAGGCATATCTCCTTATAAATTGTCCCTTATCTCTATTGCCTTTTGCTTTGTTAAGCTATTGTCAAGACAACAGAGGTAAGATATTTCACCTTCTGTTGCTTTGTGACTTTCAGAATATTTTTGTTGGGTTCATTTAATGGTGACATGGATTTAATGTCAGGATATTTTACACATACTTCTTATTAAATATGTGTTAAATATATTCTGATTCTTCATTGTATAATCATATTGAATTCTACCGAGGACATTTCTTGGTCTAATTATTATATCTGTTTTGTTTAAGTTGCCATTTTTTAAAACAGAATTAGAGGCATATCTTGGGTTTGCTAGCAAAGAACATTTTTCTATCTTTGATTATAGAGCATGAAATCTTTTTGATTTGGTGTCATCTTTTAGATTAAACTTTCTTTACTTAAACTCCATTAGCTTGTCTCCTGTTTCATTTTATTCCTGTTTTATATTGAGCCCATATATTTTCATTATTCTATGGGCTATTTTACTTACAATTTTAGCATCCAAGTGATGTTATATTAAGGTGTTGCAAATTGTCAGGAAATTGTTCATCTTCTACCTCACCATCTGTGGTTCAAGCACAGACTTTGATCATTTCTATATTAATTGAATTCATGCTGAAATTGTTCTGTCTTTTGTAGGATTGTAGCTTCTATAAACTTGACACCTTTTTGCTAATATCTGTGGTCACTATGTCTGTGATTTATTTTGTCGGAAGTAGAAAGAACTGGCTTCATATCAGTCTACTAATTTATAAAACATCAATATTCAATCTTGACATTTTTGCTCTGTCAGCATGAAGTTTGCTTTGATTCATGACTTTGGCATTCCAGAAACACTAATTATATATCTCATTGATGGGGTTACGCAGCATCATATTTCTGTATCAAATTAATATACTAATATTGTCTAATTAATATACTAATCTATATTGTTTGCCTTTAAGATAATTTTAGCTTGGACTTCTCTGTGGCTTTGTTTTAATTTATTTTTATTGGGGGAGGGTCCTGTGAGGCCCAAAATCCATTGGAGTTATGTGGCTATAACAATTTCAGTGAATGAATGAATAGTAAAGCAGATTGATTCTACTTACATTCTCCACCCAGACAATACATAGCAGGTACTTCCATCTATTGAGTCAAAATAAATACACCAATAACTTTATATTCTTCCATCTTTTCCAAATAAGATAAAAGGTTTTTTGGAAGTATCCTTCTCAAATGTGAGTTTTTAGTAGCGAATGAGAGAGGGTAACAGATTAATTGCTCTCCATCTTACCATGTGTTCTCCTTTGGATTCCAAGGAGTTCCTGCAGTGTTTATGTAGCTGATAAATGAGGTGCTGCATGAACACCTGTACAAAGGTGTTCTGGTATATCTTGATGACATATTAACCTATACTGAAACAAAGGCTGAGCATGTAAAGCTAGTATGGGAGGTCCTGAAAAAACTCAAGGCTGCCCAGTTCTATGCCAAACTTTCAAAGTGTGAATTTCACCAAGGCAAAATTGACTATCTGGGTTACTGAATCTCCACCAAGGGATAGAAATGGACTCCAAAAAGATATGAGCAAAGAAGATAATGAGAATGGGAATAGTTCAAAGAACAAGCAATGCACCATTGAAATACAAAGGAAGAGAAATAGTAGTTTTAAAGCAAATACAAAAAAGGGTAAGAGATACAAGAAGAGAGTATCAATTTTTGACAAGAAAATTAATAAAATATGAGATAAACTTTAGATGGCTTATACCTGAGGCAATATTCGTGATCTGGAGGGAAAAGAGATGCAAACTATACACAGTGGAGAAGGCACATCAATTCTACGATCAACACTTCATAATACATAGTACTGAACTCACCAATGAAACAATTTTTTTTCCCAATAAATTAGAGAAATCAAAATCAAATCTAATCTGCCTCCAAGAAGTGCACATTAAAAAACAAGACAGTAAGCTATTAGAGTATCCTAAAATTGGGAAATTATATTGTTCATTAGCACAACAAAAGAAAAGGGGTGTGGCTCTAGATGTTAAAGCAACAATAAAGGCCAGACAAATTTTTGCAGATGAAGAGGGAGAATATTGATGCTGGAGATAATAATAAATCAAAAACAGGAAGAAGGCGGGGCTTAGCAGTGAGAAGATGGAGTTTCAGGCTACTCCTGAAATTCCTCTATACCAAAGGATTTTTGGACGGGTTCTTTGAACCCTAGCTGTCCCGGAGACGACAGTGAAGGTGGGGAGGGACCCAGGACCCCAGAGATATCCGCAAATCTCTGGGGGGGGTATTAACTCCTCGTGCCAATTCCTTTTTGGATTAGCTGCGTGCTAACTGAAACTGCAGGTTGCCCCTAAGAATGGAAGAAGTGATGTCATCTGGTAAGCTGATTTTATTATCCAAGAGAGACTGTTCGTGTTAAAAAATTAAGCTAACTGAATCCAAAGAACAGGAAGATTTAGCGGCGAATTGGCTCTTTCTAATGGATTTATGACTGGTGGTTACTTTACTTCTTAAATGCTTCAAGAAACTCCGCGACATCCTCCCCCCTCTGAATCTCCCTAAGTGGATCGTAAAACTTATCTCCTACTAATTAGCCCGTCACGATTCGACATTTTTATTACTTTACTACCTAGTTCTGTTTACAACTAGATAAGATTGGCAGCCTGTAAGAGACTAAAAAAAAAAATGCTTTGAAGCTTGTGGGGAAAAAAAAAAGAGAGCTTCTAATTTTTAACTACGACACATCATGGCGTCCCAAAATATCTCTAAGACTTCATTTCAGACTCTTTTCTCTGCGTGTAGAGGACTCTTTGATTCTTACCAAAAACTGGAAAGAAAACTGGATCAACTGATTCTAAAATATGAAGTTAAAACTGAGATCGTTGAATGCTTAAATGTTCCTGAAACACAAATGGAAAATGTGAGAAATGGTGTCTGGTCTATCTCAGAGGAAGAAAGGAGGGGGGAAGCTATAAAGACGACTCATTTAAAGAGAGAGTGTGCAGGAGGAATGGAGAATCCACCCTTGAGAATTAAAGTTAATTTGGGAAATTTTATAAGCCTAGGACAACATTATTATTTCATCACCGACATTCAGAATCCAAAGGTGCCGAAATATTTGTGTTTGGATTTGCTTATGGAAACATTTGGTAAATTTATCCAACGAATGGCTATTGGACGGAGGAAATCTCATTGTTGGAGGGACACAGGCTGACAGATGGGACAATACAACCTAAAATTAGCTAGATCGGATTACTTCAATTTGTAATAGATATAGCTGAATAATGACTGATATGGATAGCAATATATATAATTTGGAACTGGCTGATAGATTGATGAATACAATTGAAAATTAGTTAAACCTAATTGCTTTTTCTTGTAACAGATATTGCTGAATAATAATTGATATTGATAGTAATGTATATAATGTGGAGTTGATATGATAACTAACAATTGGATATGAGAAAACACCTTTAGATTATACATAAAGAGTATTAACTATAATAATTAGCACTATTAAAAAACTAAATAAAATTCATACAATCAAATGTTAATCAATACTGGGAAAATGTTATGATATATGATATAATTGAATATTATGGATGTTTAGCTAAAATAGGATATGAGGATTTGATGATAATAGAGGATTTTACAAATAAGTAAATGAACTGCCAGCATGTGTTATGGACTAATTCCTTAGCATAGCTAAGGATGAAGGATGTTTAAATAACCATAATAATTAAAACTGGAGGTATAATGATGTTGATATGGTAAATATTCGAGTTAAGATATCTGAATTAATATGAACTAACGGAAGAGAAGCACCAAAACATGTTGTAACCAGTTGATATGCTTCTTTTTTTTTTCATAATAGACACCTGTGTTTTGTTTTGTTTTCCTGATTGTCGTTTTTGTCTTTTTTTGTATTATCTACTATCCTTTATTCTAATTTTTAATTTCTATTTGTCCTTTTTTCCTTTTTCTTTTTCTTTTTTATTTTTCTCCCTTCCCATCGGTGTGGGTAGGTATTGTTTAAGATTATTACTCCTACCAATATTTCTAAATAATAATTACAGTTAAATGAAAATGGATATATAATAATGCTTGAGTTAATATGAGTTATGTTGGTTGACTGTGGAGGAGATGTACCAAAACTTATCTGTAATTGATTGATATATTAAGAAAGATGCTGTACCCGTTTTAAACTAAAACTAAAAAACATTTAATAAAAAAAAATAATAATAAATCAAAAACAGATATTGTTGACAGAGATATATGCAATGGTGGGATTCAGCCAGTTTGGAGCGGTTCAGGTGAAAATTGTGAAAATTCTGCGCCATCACTCCACCCAGTGGGGATACATTGGGGACTCCACCCAGAGGGGACCCAGTCACTTCTCATCTTGTCTGCTCACACAATGGTGAGAAGCAATGGAAATCACAACAGAGGGGAAATCAGGTAGACAAAGAAATGCTTGAGGGATGCTGCGGCCTGGGTGGTTGTGGGTGGGTATGCTGTGCTGCAATGGCAAAACTGACAACGACCAGAGTGGCCTTCTCTTCTCCATGTTTCTCCTCCTGCTTGGGGAAAGTGAGGGCATCTGGGCAGCCAGGACAAGCTCCATGGCACTGCAGTGGTGAAAAGGACAAGAGAGCAGCCTTCTCTTCTCCTGCTCATCCTCCGCTTGCGGGAAGCAAAAGCTCCTTTTTTTTCTTTGCCTGCCGTTCCATTTCCGTCATGCTGGCAGTTCCCTTTCTCATTTCCCTATTGAGTGCGGCATCCAGGATCCTCTTTAATGGGGTGGGGAAATAGAACAGCCAGCATGAGGGAAGGAAGCCGCTCTTTTTCTTTGCCTGCTTGCAGTTCCCTTTCTCATTTCCCTATTGAGCACAGCGCCAAGGATTCTCTTTGATAATGTGTGCCTAATGTTTCCCCTCTTGCAGCCCAGCGCTGTGATGAAGGAGAGGAAAACATTGGGAGAGGCTTGGGGCTGAGAAAATCAAGCATTGGGGAAAAAAGAGTTTTCATTAGTTTGCACTTTGTAGCTTACCATCACAGAAGTTCGTTTGAGTCTGTGTGTGTGTATGTGTTGGGTTGAATAAACCGGATGGCAATGTCCAGTTTCATCCAAAAGAGTTTTTATTTGGTCCCCTAGCCTTAGAAGGAGAGAGAAAAGGTGGAAGGGAAGGGAGAGAAAGAAAAGAAAGAAAGAGAGAGGGGAGATAAGGAGACAAAGAAAGGAAGGAAGAAAAAGAAAGAGAGAAAGAAAAAGAAAAAAAAGAGGGGGGGGAAGTGAATTATATATAGTTGTATAGATGGATGGATAGGTACATGGAGGGAGGGAGGGAGGGGGGGAGAGAGAGAGAGAGAGAGAGAGAGAGAGAGAGAGAGAGAAAAGGAGAGGAAGAAAATACCACAAACCCTGCCACTAGATGTGACTAGTGGCTTCAGTAAACAGCACAGCAATAGCAATAGCAATAGCAGTTAGACTTATATACCACTTCATAGGGCTTTCAGCCCTCTCTAAGCGGTTTACAGAGTCAGCATATCGCCCCCACAGTCTGGGTCCTCATTTCACCCACCTCGGAAGGATGGAAGGCTGAGTCAACCTTGAGCCGGTGAGATTTGAACCGCTGAACTGCAGATAACAGTCAGCTGAAGTAGCCTGCAGTACTGCACTCTACCCACTGCGCCACCTTGGGCAATCTAGGGCTCGAAGAGATATCGGAGGTCATCTAATCTAACCCCCTGCTCCAGCTGGAGATCCTTACAGAATCATAGAATAGCAAAATTAGAAGGGACCTTGGAAGCCATCTAGTCAAACCCCTTGCTCCAGCAGAAAACGTTTTATTGTCTGGATTATTTTGGTGCCTCTAACAGAGAGGAAAATTCCCAGAAAGGCCAAGGAGTTTACTAGGACAAGGCTGCCATGCAGAAGAATGCAGAGATAGTCCTTGACTTATGGCCACAATTGAGCCCAATTTTGGGTTGCTAAGTAAGAGCATTGTTAAGTGAGTTTCACCACATTTTACGCAATCCATGATGTCTCCTGGCTCTAACAGTCATGTGCAGGCTAGAGAAGTAAATCTGAAGGTGTGTGTAATGTTTTAATGTACAGACATTATAGTTAAATTTGTGGCAGAAAGTGGACTCTGGATGTTTTTCCAAATGCAGTGTGAGGTTGAATATATATATGTTTTAGAATAGCTGTCTGTGTGGGTGTACACATACAGTATATATAGTAGATAATATATGTTTTTGTGTTCGTATACACACTCTGTGCCTGTAATGGCAAACCTATGGCACGCGTGCCACAGGTGGCACGCAGAGTTCTCTCTGCGGGCACACCAACTGTTGCCCCAGCCCAGCTCCACCATGCATGTGTGCATGCCTCCCAATGGCCAGCTGGTCTTCAGGTCTCTGCCCCCCATACATGGGGGGATACAAGTGCACATGGAAGGGTGCATGCATGGGAGGCACTTGGACTGCATTTTGGGGTGGGGCCTTGCACCTCTCCCCCCCCCCCAATGCCTGTTTTGGGCCTGGAAGGCCTCCTACACCAACTTGGAAGCCAAAAATTGGTGAGGGGGGCAGAATGCATGCACGGGGAAACATGGAGGTCACATGTGCATGCACAAGGGGGTGGGGTGCGCAGGGGGTTACCTTATGGGTGCAAGCACATAGGTGCGCTGTTGCACGTGCACTTGTTTTCAGTACATGAGAAAAAGGTTAGCCATCACTGCTCTATACTATGTAATATGTATGTGCACATATGGCATATATACATAGGATTAAATAGGATAATTTTGATGTTAGTGGTAGTAAATAAAGAGACATGAAAATTGTATCTTTTTGAGGCCAGGCAAAGCACCCCTTGATGTGAGTAATGTCAAGTTGGTCACGCCCACCCAATCACATGATTACCCTGGCCATGTCTATCTAGTCACTTGTCTATCTAGTCACTAAGCCACACCCCCAGAACTGATTAAAAAATTTGAATCCCACCACTGGATTTATGTGTCTAATAATAAACAAGATGAATTTTATGGAAAACTCCACACAAAAAATTATACAATTATAATATGAAAATATTTTGTGTGATAGGAGACTTTAATGCAACTGTAGATGCAGAAATTGACTGTATGAGTAGTAAAATAGATAGAAAAAGTGTGGAAAACACTTTTTTAAATGAAGGAAGAAATAGGAATGCAAGATATGTGGAGAGAAATCTACCCTAAAAAAAGTCAATATTCATTCTAGTCACAGAGGCACAAATCTTGGTCTAGAATAGACATAATATGGATGACAGCAGAATTTAAAGCATGTGTACAAGAGATAGAAATAAAATTTAATGTTTTGACAGACCACAATCCTATGAACGTCAAAAAAGGGGGAAAGGCAAAAAAGAAAATGGAGATGTTAAACCAAGCAATATTTCAAGAAAAAGAATTTATACAAAAGACGGAAACAGAATTGGACTTTTTTTCAAAGAAAATAGGAAGGAAAAGATGACCTTACAAATTGTATGGGATACTGTTAAAGCATACAGCCGGGGACTATCTATAACATAGGGGGGGGGGAGAAAAATAATAAGAAGAAATGAAATAAGACAATGTTAGAAGAGGAATGCAAAAGATTGGAACTAGAACTACAGTGAGATCTACAAAAGAAGGAATTGAAAAACTGAATAGATATAATAAAACACAAAATGAATTTACTAGAAAAAGAAGAACTGGCATACAAAATTAAAAGTGCAAAACAAAACTCTTTTGAAAATGCTAATAAGCCTAGAAGATTGTTGGCATATAAATTGAAAAAAGAGAGGGGGGAAATTTGGGCAATACCAGCCGAGATGCCGAGGGTAGGTCTAAGTCGGACTTCCTGGGATGAGTTCGAATTTGTCACCCCTGAGGAAGTGAACAAGGCCATGGGAGCGATGAGCGCCTCCACCTGCTTACTGGACCCATGCCCCTCCTGGCTGGTCTCAACTAGCAGGGAAGTGACACGAGGCTGGCTCCAGGCGATTACCAACACATCTTTGCAGGAGGGGTCTTTCCTGCAACCACTTAAGGAAGCGGTGGTGAGACCCCTCCTCAAGAAGCCTTCCCTGGATCCAGCCATCCTGAAAAACTACCGTCCTGTCTCCAACCTTCCTTTTCTGGGTAAGGTTGTTGAGAAGGTGGTGGCGCTTCAACTCTGACGGATCTTGAATGAAGCGGATTATCTGGATTCCTTTCAGTCTGGTTTCAGGCCTGGATACAGCACTAAAACAGCTTTGGTTGCACTGATCGATGATCTCTGGCGGGCCAGGGATAGAGGACATTCCTCTATCCTGGTGCTTCTTGACCTCTCAGCGGCTTTCGATACCATCAACCATGGTATCCTTCTGCGACGTCTGGAGGAGGTGTGAGAGGCACCATTCTACGGTGGTTCTCCTCTTACCTCTCTGGTAGGTTGCAGTCAGTGTTGGTCGGGGGGCAGAGGTCGACCTCCAGGCCCCTCAAATGTGGGATGTCGCAGGGCTCTGTCCTGTCCCCCCTCCTATTCAACATCTACATGAAGCTGCTGAGTGAGATCATACGATGGCATGAGATAAAGTACCATCAATAAGCAGATGATACTCAATTGTATCTATCTGCCCCGTGCCAGCTCAGTGTAGCGGCAGACGTGATGTGCCGATGCCTGGAAACTGTCAGGATCTGGATGGGGATGAACAAATTGGTACTCAATCCCAACAAGACCGAGTGGCTTTGGATGTTGCCCCCGAGGGACAGTTCAGACAGTCTGTCCTTGATCCTGGGGGGTGAAAATTTGGGGGTCCTCCTGGATTTGCAGCTGACACTTGAACACCATCTGTCGACTGTGACCAGGGGGGCCTTTGCCCAGGTTTGCCTAGTACACCAATTGTGGCCCTACTTGGACAGGGGGGCACTTCAGACGGTCACTCAGGCCCTTGTCACCTCAAGGCTCGATTATTGCAATGCACTCTACATGGGGGCTACCCTTGAAAAGCGTTCGGAGACTACAGCTAATCCAGAATGCAGCCGCGCGAGCAATATTGGGTGTACACCTGTCCTCCATGAGCTGCACTGGCTGCCAATTGGTCTCTGGACGCAATTCAAGGTGTTGGTTATTACCTTTAAAGCCCTACATGGCTTAGGACCAGCCTATCTGCGAGACTGCCTACTGCCATACACCTCCCAATGGCCGATAAGATTCCACAGATTGGGCTTCCTTCAGATGCTGTCAGCCGGACAGTGTGGCCTGGCGGGCCCCCGGAGGAGAGCCTTCTCTGTGGCTGCTCCGACCCTGTGAAATCAGCTACCCCCAGAGGTCCGGACCTTACCCACTCTCACGGCCTTCAGGAAAGCCGTTAAAACCTGGCTGTTCCGGCAGGCCTGGGGCTGCTGACCTTAGTGTTAAAGTCCAGCCCCGATTAGAACGTATGTGTGTTGTGAATTTTAAACTATTTTTTACTTATTTTGCTTTTCTTTTTTCTTCTTTCGTTGTAAGCTGCCCGGAGTCCTCCGGGATTGGGCGGCCTATAAATTTAATAAATGAAATAAATGAAATGAAATGATACATTGTTTAATTGATGAGAAAGGGACACTTCATTACCAGAACTAGGAGAAAAAAGTTATTATTAAAAAAGGGTACACTGAGAAATTATATGATAAGTTTGGAAAATAAAGTACAACAATACTTGGAACAATCTGAACTTCCCAAGGTACCAGATACAGTTAAGGACATGTTGAATGAATGGATAACCATGATGGAAATGACAGAAGCGATCAAGAAACAAAAAACAAACAATAAAACACCTGGACTAGATGGGCTACCAGCAGAATTCAATAAACAACTAGAAGAGGTATTAAGCCCAGTGATGGTGGAAGTTTACAATGAAGTATTATTAGAAGTAAAAATGCCAAACTCATGAATGGAAACAAATATTACTCTAATACCAAAAGATGATTCAGACTTAACACACATAAAGAATTGTAGGCCAATATCCCTCCCATACTCCTGAATGTTGATGAGCACATGCACTAGAAAGAATCCCAGCTGCTGGGGGTCTCCATCAAACCTGATGCCTGGGGGCTGCTTTTCATTCCATAGGGGGAAGCCTCCTCCCGCCAGTCCACAGTCTGTGACCGGGACATCTTCTTGATGAGTTCACTGGGATGACAGCTGCTTTCCCCCATGGTCCCCGCCACTGGTGACTCCCCTCATTCTTCTACAGCTTCTTCTTGTGCTGTGTTCTTGCCCACCGCAGGTGATGTTGCTTTGAACCTGCATGGTCTCTAGGGCTTCTTTCATGAGGTTCATGGCTTACTTCAAGAGATAGTTGGACTGAACTGGGGCTTCCTCCATTTCACAGTCATTGTAGTGGGTTTCCAGCTCACTTTTCCATCCATGTTACCTACTGCCCCAGGTGAAGGTGACTCTGTTGGCTCTGCCGTCCCAGTCTTCCTTTTTCCCCATGCCGATGGACCACTGCAGCTTGACGTAGCTGCTCAAGGTGATGTCCTTCTCGGCCCATGTGCTGAGGCTCTCCTTGTGTTGGCCTTTGGTGGAACTCCTCCCCCAGCACTCGGCTTCCTCATGGTCACTGCCCTGGGCAGACATCATATGCACAATCCCCAGGGTAGGGCTGGAGTATCTCTGGATTGACCAATTTGCAGATGGTTTATGGTTTATGGTTTATTATTTATAGGCCGCCCTTTTCCCTGAGGGGACTCAGGGCGGCTTACAATTTATGGGGAGGGGAATACAAGACAGTAAGACATAAAACAATACATAAGTAAAAATAGAACACAACATTCATTCATCATTTGGGTGGGGACGGATTACAATCTTTATCCCCAGGCCTGACGGGATAGCCAGGTCTTGAGGGCTGTGCGGAAGGTCTGGACGGTGGTGAGGGTACGAATCTCCATGGGGAGATCGTTCCAAAGGGTCGGAGCTACTACTGAAAAGGCTCTCCTCCGCGTAGTTGCCAGTCGATACTGACTGGCGGATGGAACTCGGAGGAGGCCTAATCTGTGTGATCTAATAGGTTGTAAGGAGGTGATTGGCAGGAGGCGGTCTCTCAAGTACTCAGATCCACTACCATGGAGGGCTTTATGGGTGGTAAGTAGCACCTTGAAGCACACCCGGAGATCAACAGGCAGCCAGCCCAGCTCGCGGAGGATAGGTGTTATGTGGGCGAACCATGGTGCACCCACAATCACTCGCGCGGCCGCATTCTGGACTAGCTGAAGTCGCCGGATGCTCTTCAAGGGCAGCCCCATGTAGAGCATGTTGCAGTATTCCAGCCTAGAGGTCACAAGGGTGCGAGTGACTGTTGTGAGAGCCTCCCGGTTCAGGTAGGGTCGCAACTGGTGCACCAGGCGAACCTGGGCAAATGCCCCCCTGGTCACAGCCGACAGGTGGTGGTCAAAGGTCAGCTGTGGGTCCAGGAGGACTCCCAAGTTGCGAACCCTGTCTGAGGGGTGTAAAATTTGGCCCCCCAGCCTGAGTGATGGAACACTAGCCAAATTATTGGGAGGGAAACACAACAGCCACTCGGTCTTATCCGGGTTGAGTACCAGTTTGCTAGCCCTCATCCAGTCCCTAACGGCTTCGAGACCCCGGTTCATCACGTCCACCGCTTCATTGAGTTGGCACGGGGCGGACAGATACAACTGGGTATCGTCCGCGTATTGGTGGTATCTTATCCCGTGCCTCCGAATGATCTCGCCCAGCGGTTTCATGTAGATGTTAAATAGTAGGGGGGATAAGACCGAACCCTGCGGCACCCCATATGTTAGGGGCCTAGGGGTCGATCTCTGCCCCCCAACCAACCCCGACTGCGACCTGTCCGAGAGGTAGGAGGAGAACCACTGCAAAACAGTGCCTCCCACCCCCACCTCCCGCAGTCGTCGCAGAAGGATACCATGGTCGATGGTATCGAAAGCCGCCGAGAGGTCAAGGAGAACCAGGATGGATGCATGGCCTCCATCCCTGGCTCTCCAGAGATCATTGGTCAATGCGACCAAAGCGGTTTCTGTGCTATAACCAGGTCTGAAGCCGGACTGGAAAGGGTCAAGGTAACTAGCTTCCTCCAAGGACCGTTGAAGCTGGAAGGCCACCACCTTCTCAACAACCTTCCCAACAAAGGGGAGGTTGGAGACTGGACGGTAATTGTTGAGAACGGCTGGATCCAAAGATGGTTTCTTCAGGAGGGGTCTCACCACCGCCGCTTTAAGTGCGGAGGGGAAGTGCCCCTCCCGAAGGGAGGCGGTAACGACCGCCTGGATCCAGCCTCGTGTCACCTCACTGCTGTTGGCAACCAGCCAGGAGGGACACGGGTCCAGTACACAAGTGGAGGCACTCACAGCTCTCATGGCCTTGTCCACATCCCCAGGGGCAACATCCTGAAACTCAACCTAGGGATGGTCTGCCAATTTATCCTCTTGTGCCTCGGCTGGATCTGCAAAGGTGGAGTCCAAATCCGACCGAAACCGAGCAACTTTGTCCGCTAAGAACTGGACATAATCCTCAGCCCTACCCTGCAAGGGGTCCCCCGTATCCCTCCTATTTAGGAGGGAGCGGGTTATCCTAAACAGGGCGGCTGGGCGGGACTCAGCGGACGCAACCAAGGTGGCAATATATGATCTTTTTGCTGTCCTCAGTGCCCTGATGTACTCCTTCGTGCAAGTTGTTAAGAGTGCTCGGTTCGATTCGGATTTATCGGACCTCCATAGGTGCTCTAGGCGTCTCCTCCGGCGCTTCCTCTCCCGGAGCTCCTCGGTAAACCAAGGAGGCCTCTGGGATCCGCCGACCTGGAGGGGCCGTAGTGGTGCAATCCGGTCAAGGGACTCCGATGCTGCCGAGTGCCAGGCAGCAACCAGAGTCTCCACCGGACTGTGGGCGAGAGTATCAGGAATAACCCCAAGCTCCGTCTGGAACCTCAAGGGGTCCATAAGTCGCCTGGGGCGGAACCACCTGATCAGTTCCTCCTCCCTACAGTGGGGGTTTGGCCTCCGAAAGTCAAGCCTCAGTAGGCAGTGGTCTGACCACGACGGGTATGATCTCATTACCCCTCAGACCAAGATCACAAGTCCACTGCTCCGAGAGGAATACAAGGTCGAGCATGTGACCCGTTGAATGGGTTGGGCCCCGAATTACCTGGGTCAAGCCCATGGCCGTCATGGAAGCCATGAACTCCTGCGCCCCATCAGAGTGTTCACCGAGCGAAGGCAGATTGAAGTCCCCCAGGACCATAAGTAATGCCTAATGTAAGGTTCTGCCCACCCAGTCTTCTCAAGAAAGCAGAACTCTTGAAACTATTATTGTTTCAAAAGAAACTTTTATTGAAAGACAGTAATAGCAGAGAAAGTGTAGGCAGGATCTGAAGTTTTGCACTCAAAGCGTTAGGTTAAACCACTACAAGCAAATATTCAGTTCAACATCAAGCCAATCCCAAGCCGCAAAGATGTTTTGAGAATCTCAGGCAGAGAAGGTGATATGTGTCAACTCCATGGCGCTTCAATTTCGCTTTCTCCGGTGGTGAGATAAAGCAGATTGCTCAAAGCTCATTCTTCTCCCCCTCCCTAACATGACCTGAGGCACATTCCTACCCCACTCCCTATTTCCCACAAGGTACAGCAAAGCAAGATAAATGAAAGCAAGGGAAATACCATGCAAAGAATCCCCCCAAACCTCCTCCCTCTCACCAGAATGACAGGGTTCCAATAGAGAACTATGGGACCTGACGGAATTTCTAGGAAAGCCATTTCAATAATGTCATGCTAAACAACTGTTTTAAATCTCTGTATATTTTAATATTTTCTTAGATCTTTCCAAAACAGAACAGCAATAATGTTGTAACTCTTTAATCCCAACTACTTTACAAATCTGGAGAGTACAATGCCATATGGTAGTTCAGGTAATAATAATCATAGTTTCAAATAACAGAGACTCATTCCAAATCTCACCGGGGCATTTATTTTTCTATCAAATAAATAGGTTTTGTCAGTTTTTTAAAATAGCTAGTCATCAAAAAATGACTAGCTATTTAAATCACTTCTAACTAAATGTACATTTTCCACATTGCACTATGATTTTTATTCCCCTGAGGAAAAGAACAAAAGTCATCCAGATACTATAAAGTATGAGAGAGATTTTTAAAACCTTTTTCTCTCGTATTATTTTTAATATGTCCGTGAGGTAAAAATCTGTTTTGGTCCGGGTGTATTAGTTCATTTGAAACCTGTTTAATTCTTATTGCCATAATTGCTGCTTATATTTTATAATCGGAGTTTAGTAATAAAATTGACAGGTAATTTTGAATTTCTTGTAGGTTGGTTTCTTCTTTTGGGATTAGCGATATTATTGCTTCTGTCCATGATTCAGGAATCTTGGCTTTTCCTAAAACTTCATTAAACATTTCCATTCTTAGCTCTTCCAATATTATTTTATTATATTTGTATAGCTCCACCGGTATTCCATCTGGTCCTGGGGTTTTATTATTTTTCTGGTTTTTCAGGACTGATTCCACTTCGGCTAATGTTATTGGCCTGTTTATCGCCTCCCTTTGTTCTTTTGAGATTAGTGTTATCTTTTCTGTCTTTAAATAATGTTTTATTTTTATTACTTCCATACTGTCTTGCATGTATAGTTTTGCCAAGTATTTATGAATAATATGCTTCTTTTCTTCTGCTTTGTATTGAATTCTTCCCTCATCATCTTTTAATTGGTATATCATCCTTTTTTCTCGTTCATTCTGTATGCCAGCCATTGTCCAGGTTTGTTGGCTTTTTCAAAGTTATTTTGTCTGGTTGCTTTAATTTTCTGTGTTAATTCCTTTTATTAAGTTGATCTTATGTTTTATCATCTCTCTTTTTTCTTTTTTAATTTTATTCTTTGGGTCTTTCTGTAGTTCAGCTTCGGCTTCCATAAGTTCTTTTTGCCTACATTCTTGTTACTCTTTTTGTTTTCTAGTTTTTCTCTCCATGTAGGCAATTGTAAGACCTCTTGTGTATGCTTTCATAGGGTCCCAGAGATTTTGAATTGAGGTGTCTTCTTTTTTATTTATTCTAAAAAATAGTTTTAATTCTTTCTCCAGCATTTGAGTGTATTCTATTTCATTTACAATATCTGAATTCATCATCCATCTTTTTCTTTTTCTTTGACCTTTCCATCTTAATTTTATTGGATTATGATCTGGCCACTCATTTGCTTCTATTTCAATTTCTTCTAATTGATTACATAGACCAGATGAAATCCAAGCCATGTCAATTCTTGATAGGGACTGGTGGGGGTTTGAATAAAAGGTATATTGCTTTCTTGTTTTGTGCCTTTCTCTCCAAATATCATGTAATTTATATTCCATTGCCATCTCAAAAAAGGATTTGGGTAAAGTTCTAATTCGTTTATTTTGTTGTGTAATTTCCTATAGAATTCCTCTTGTTTCTGATTTGGTGCATATGTGACTATTAATAATATTGGTTTTTCTGTTGTCTCTAATTCAATCATTAGCATCCTGCCTTCATCAGAGTAGACTGCTTTCGAGTGTATTTTTTCCTTTATATAGGTTGCTATCCCTCTTTTTTTATCTGCCAATGCTGTATATAATTTCCCTAGTTTTTTGTTTTCCAGTAAGTTCCTATGTTCCCTTTTAATATGGACTTCCTGTATACAGGTTATATTACCTTCAGTTTATTAAGTTTATTAAACATCTGCACTCTTTTTTTCTTTTTTGGTGAGTTCAGTCCATTCAAGTTTATAGAGATAATTTTTATTCCCTGGTCCATCTTTAGATGGGGTGTTTTTTGTTGCTTCTGGTTTGTATCTGACTTTCCCTCTCACACCTTCCTTTTCTGCTTTCTCTCTTTCTTGCCTCTGTTCTTCTTTCCTGTTTCTTTCCTTGTCTTCTGATGTTTCTTCCTCTTGACTTCAACTTTCTAGGTCCTTTTTACTTCCTTGCTCTTCTTCCCATGTGCAGTATTTTTCATAGAATTCTTGCGCTTCTTCTATTTTCTCTATCTTATATCTTTTTCCTTGCCAAGATATCAGTACCTCTTCTGGTACCAACCACCTGTACATTATTCTGTTTTTATTTAACTGTTTTGTTAAAAATTAGTATTGTCTACGTTGTTCACAAATTATCCATGGAATTTGTTTAAGCGTGATCAACTCTATTCCCTGGAATGTAATCATCCATTCTCTGGTTTTTTTGTACACTTCATCTCTAGTTGTTTTTTTGGCAAATCTCGGGAGCCTATGTCTTCTGGCATAATTAGTATGCACACGGAAAGCTTTATCAATGTCCCCTCTCAACTCTTGTTCTTTTCTCTGCAGAATTTCGATGAAGATTTTGATCATTTTTCCTTTCAGGTCTTCCTCCTTCTCTTCCGGTATGTTTTGGAATCTTAGATAGAATGAAGCTCTTTCATTTTCAAGTCGGATTATTGATAACTCTAATTCTTTAATAACTTGTCTATATTTCAGCTCCATTTTTTCCATCTTCTGATCTGTTTGTTCTATTTTTGTTTCGATGTTCTGGATTTTTTGTTCATTAATTGCTAAGGCATTCTGTATCCTTTCAATTTTGTCATCCATGTTTTTGATATTTACTTTCAATTCTCCCATTTCATTTTTCATTTCTTCAAGATTCCTCCTTGTCTTGTCATGATTTGTAACCGTCACTTCTTGGCTTTTCATCAATGTCTCTTGTATCATCTGGAGCATCAATTGCATACTCTGCATTGTTGGTGTTGGTCCCCATTCCTGCCATCGTTCCGCCTTTCTCCAGCCCCAATGCGCTCTCAATTGATCTTTGATTTGAGGAGGGGGTTGTTGCTGAAGTCAGATTCGGGTAGTTTTTTTCACTAACTTTGCTGAAGTTGCCATTCTTATCCCCCTATTTATCCTTGCCCACAATTGCATATAAATTGTACTTTATTTCTACTTTATCAGCGATATCAATGGTATCAATAATTATATATCTCAATATTTAACAATAATTAACCTTCCTTAATATCACATTTCAATATGTAAATATTCCTATGTATTATTCTATTCTGTTTTTGATCCGTAATTATTATATATCATAGAGTTATATATCACACTGTTATCTTATACAAATAGATGTCTCTCAGTTGTATCAGTTATAGAGGTATACAATTTTAGTAATTAGTGTATATGTGTGTGTGTGTGTGTGTGTGTGTGTGTACACACACACACACACACACACACACACATCAGCTTATGTCACTGTTGGTTTTCTTGCATCAGACTTCACGGTTCATTCAAATTTATAATCCACTAGGTGTCACCCTCTCTTCAGTATCACTGTTAGTATCAAATCAGTTAATACAACAAGTCCAGCAGCAAAGGCAAAATAAAGGGGGGTGGGTAAAGAAGCCTCAAATCATTCCAAAACAGTTCTCTCTCTACTGTCTCCGCTACTGTTCCAAGTTCCGAGGAGAATAAATACCGTATATTTGTAAGTTCAGCTATTTTTTGGAAAAACAAAACAATAGAAGGAAGAGCAAGAAGAAAAAAGTCAACAACCAACCCAACTGTTAAACAATCCTTTCTGTGCTTTCCAAGTCTTCTCAGCAGTTACTATGTTCCACTCCTGTTATCCACGCCGGGTTTTTGTTCTCACTGTGGCCACTTTCGTTCAAGTTATTCACGCTGTCAATTCCAACTCAGTGTCTCTGCTCTCACTACTTTTCAGCAAAAATCTGAACTGCAAAAACAGTCTCCTTCCCAGAGCCTCTTTCTTTCCAGCTCACTCTCTCTGCCAATTTCGTGTTATCTCCTTTTCTTTGGGTTGTCAATAATAATAACAGATGTCTCAATTTCAACTGCTTTCTCTCTCTGCTTCCTTCTTATGCGGTCGCCATCGCTCTGGTCCTGACCAAGTGGCAGGATAGATCCTTCTCCGTTTAGTGGGTTTCTCCTACCTGCTGGGGGATTTGCCTTATCACCCCAGTGTCTTCAGTGTTTCCCCCTTAATCTGCCGGACCCTTCAGGATCCACGGCGCTCAGAAATGAGCTCAAATGAAGAAGTTAGAGTTAGATGTTAAGAGAACTCGTGTTCCTCAGCTCCAAGCACGATGACATCACCACAGGAAGTCCCCACTCCCCCCCTTTTTAAAAACCTTTTTGAGATGACATGCTACCATTTAATTTGTCTCTTGAGGCTGGGAAATCACTCAGCAAGCGGTGAAAAAAACCTTTTTCACTCAACATTGTTTTAACCCCACACTGTACAAATGACACTTGAGTCAACAAAGCTCGTTGTGTGTGCTTATTGTTTTTCTTTTAATTTTTTTAAAAATATGACAGCATAAATTGATTATGCTGTTTGTTTTTTGGTTTGTTCTAAGGGATTGGAATATCCTTTACCACAACAATAAATATTACTGCTGATGATTACATGTAAAATTCTATCCACTTACAGTCTGCCTTAGATTGTTCTTTTTTATTTCTACAATCCTCTTTTAAGCTCAAACATTGATTTGAAGAGCCAACATATTGAAATATATAAAGCAGAGTTTGTCAGCATTGAAAATTTTAGAATGCATGGATTTCAGTTCCCAGAATACTCCAGCCATCATTCTGACTGTCACCAATAAAAAGAATATTTACAGTTCAAGGCTGAAATGAGAAGCTTCGTTTTCTTGCAGACATTCCATTACCCAAACTAGGTAACATTATCAGCGCTAGTAAGGAATGGGATTTGCTCTCAATTAATATTCTAGTGACTTACCCTGTCAGTGTTCATGGGAATGGGCTTGGACGGCTGTTTACTATTGGCTTGTTTGGCAGTTCCTTGATTGGGATATTATTTACTTCTTAATGGTAGTTTAATCTTGGGGTTAATCTATACTCATCTGGGTATTGATTGCTGGTGTGGAGATGTTTTGGCTTGTTGCTTATCACTTTTGCATAGTGTGTAGATGTTGTATATGTTCTGTGTCCATTGATAACCAATTTGTCAGAGTCTAGGCTACCAAAATTCTCTAGCATTTTTAGGCATAGCTTGGTCTAGAATGGTCACAGTTTCCTAGTTGAAACTATGATTAAGTCTGTCTGTAAGTTATTAAATTAAAGAATTTTCATCATGTCTTTTGACTTTGATGAGTTGATGTTTATGGATGCGTTCTGCTAGTCTTTTGCCTGCTTGTCCTATGTAGTGGCTGTTGTTGCTTTATGCTTATGTTGTAGATGACTCCTATTTTTTCTTCTAGAAGAATTAGAATTCTTCTAATTCTTTTGAATTACTTAGAAAGTTTGTTGGTTTGTATACTACACTGATTCCCATCATTTGACCTGCAAATTCTGGGAACTGAAGTTCACATGACTTAAAATTGCCCAAGGCTGAGAAACTGTAATATAGATAGGGCATCATTACTCAATTTTAGATCTGAGTTATTATAACTGCTTGGGATTTTAGCTATTATGATGGTTAGTAGTAGCCATTTTAATTTGGGAAGAGCTGATTAGAAGTTGAAATGGCATTAATCAGTAATAGTAACCTGTTTTTTTACTTCAGCAAGGAATTTCCTACAGTCTTTCCAGAGTCCAAACCTAATGTTAATATGAAACTGATACAATTATTTTTTATTCCTTTACTCACATACATCAATGGCTCAGTGGCCTTGAAAAGGAGATGACTAATGACTAATAATTGGTAATAACTAGCAGAGCAAAATCCGCCAGGACTCTTTACCTTTTACCTTTTATTCACATACATACATAGAAGGTCTTTTGTTGCAGCCTTAAATCCTTAGTTGCAAAACAAACAATTTAATCTTAAATACAATCTGCATTTCTTGCATTTCTATCAATGCCCCTTAGGCATTCTTAGAAAATATAATGACTCATTTAGTAGCCAAATATTTCCCCTATCAAGGAAAATGATATAGGCAAAGTGAGATTATGACAGCATTATAGCAGTGTAGAAGAAGTAGTGGTCAGTGCCCTAGTTTGTCTTCTAATAAAATAGCAAAAGAGGATTTGGGATTTGAGGCAGTGTTGTGCGGTGAAGCTTATGGCTGGTAAGGCAAAAAGAAAGAAAGTGGCTCCCCCCCGCAGCAGCTATGTCCAAAACAGAGGCATCCCACGCTCCGCAGCTATGTCCGACCCTGCAAGGCGCGGGGTGCCTCTATGTCAGACAGAAGTGGTGGGGCACTTTCTTTTGGCTTTTGCCCACCCCGCAGGGCAAACACTTCCATCTTGCAGGCGCTGGAGCCGCAGGACACCAGGCTCCCACCACTTCCTCCCAGAGCTCCGGCAGGCTCGCCAAGGAGGAGCCCGGATGAGGCTGGAGCGAGAGACGCGGAGGCGAAAGGCTGGCCACTCGGGGCTTGGAAGGGGGAGCGGAATGTGAGTCCTCCGCTCCTGGAAAGTCCAGGGAGGGAAGTGGGGCTGGCCTGTTTCTTCCCGGGGCTGCTTGGAGACGGAACCGGGGCTGCGGAGACTCGCCCACAGCCGGCTTCTCTGGAGCAGAGGCAGGGTGATAGAAGCAGAGCTGAGCCTCTTGCCGCTGCGGGCCTGGCTTGCAGAGTGCAAAAAGGGGAGGGGGCCTCTTGGAATACCCACCCTCACCCCTCTTCGCCTTTCGCCTCCGCGGCTCTCGTTCCAGCCTTGTCCGGGCTCATCATATGAAGAAGTCAGCTTCTTTTTACCACTTTAAATATTATTCAGGAACTATTTCTGTTTCAACTGGTGAACTAAATAATACATACATGTTGCAGTGAATTTTGGGAAGTGTTCAAGAATAACTATAATTTTCTATAGGAAACTGACCATTTCAAAATGATGTCCCATATTACTACACTTATATACTCGGTCAAACATCAAATATCACTTTATAGCTGCATATTATAGGGGATGGATGATTGGAATTTTGAATTCCTCCCCCCTGCCCCCTCCCTTGGACCCACTTTTTCCAGCTGTGTCAGAGGATCATTTCAACTCTCTTGTCCGCCATGATGAAAATGTAAAAAGAAAAAAGCAACTTAGGCAAGACCTGCTGCTCCTAGACAGGAGGCAGAGAACCACGTGCCTCCTTTGCATAAGGAATTTTTCACCTTTTAACCCTTACTTACTTAACTCTGAGCAAGGGTTAAAAGGCGAAAAATTCCTTATGCAAAGGAGGCCCATAGTTTTCTCGCCTCCCCCTGCAGTTAGCACTAAGCAGAGTCATTCTGGCAGCAACTACATTAGCCTTTTTCTTTTCTTTTCCTCATGATACTGGTGAGGCCCCGCATCCCCTGACTGCACATCCCTGATTTGAGGGGTAGATGGCTTCTGCAAAGACTTTATTTTATTATGTTACTATATTTTTTAAATTTAATTTATTTATTATATTTATTTTATTTTTATGTTATTTATATGGCACCCATTTAATTTGCATGATTCTGGGCAGCTAGCAATTTCCTTGTCTCCTGTCCTTTACTGATGTGTTCATATGCATCCAAGTAAGTTTTTATTCCCTAGCCTAATATATCTGACAGGGCAATTGAGGTTTGTGGGACTTTTCCATACCTTTCTGATTCCAAGCCCAATAGGTTATGTGTGTCTTTGCTGGTTCATAATAAAAATAGACTGATTGAATGTCTCTGTTATTTATTTATTTGAATGAATGCATGGATGCATTACTTCTTCAGTGAATTTTGTAACCATTTATTTGTATAAGTTTCAATTCTACAGGACCTAGAACAATCCATGATTCACCTGGCAGAGAATATGCTTTGTATATAGTGGAATCACTTTATATCCTTTTAAGGGGATTCAAACTTTGCAAGATGATGGATGCCGCATCACAAACCCAGCCCTGCCTTTATTGTGTGTACATTAACATTGCATGAGCCTACGATAAGGGTGGTATTTAGATAGTGATGCTATACCCATCACGTTGCTTCTCCATCCTTGACATTGCTAGTTGCAGAGCTGAGAAAGGCCCTTGGAAAAATATATCTAGGAAGAGTATATCCCACATGAATAGTTGTACTAAAAAAATGGTTCTATGCATACATATTCATATATTAATCATCCCCAAATATATAATGCACGCACTAAACTGCTTCTTTAGCTACATCAACAATGAAATTGTGACTTTACCTCTGTGGGACTGGATGGTCATCACAGAAAGACTAACTTCTGGAAGTTGTTTTGAAGTTTTGAACAATAGAATAATGTGTACAAGATGCATAAATGTAATAGTTAGCCAAACAAAAATGATTATCTTGCCTCTAAACAGGGTATAAACTAAATACTGCTTAAGCATTTGGGCTGTTTTCAAAAAACTGATTACTGAAATAATCCACAGAATTCATATTAGAGTTCTCATATCAACCTAAATTGAAAAAAGACCAGCCGTTGTAGCCATCTGTGACTATAGTAGCAACATTTGATCTAAGAGCTAATTATGTGCCTGATGCTTTAGAGACGATGCAGCCCTCTTTAAAATAGGAGAAGCACTAGGGATGTGCAATTGAAATTGAAAACTCTGTTACTTTGAATCAAAAGTTATTTTTTTACTAACGTTACTGTAAGTGTTTTTACACTGTTTCAAGTTGTTCCAACCATTCTGGAACATTTTATTTCAAAAGGCTCTGTTATGAATTCAGAACAGGGGCTTTAAGCTTGCAATGGACTATTGGAAAAGTATTGGAACATTTTCTGTAACTCAACTTTGGAACCAAATATTATGAATTCCAATGGACCATATTGAGCTTGAAACATTTTGAATTTGAAATGCTTTCACAACTCTAATAAACATCAAGAATTAAACTACTCATTACTATTTATTAACATTTGTTAAGTCTATTACTCACCCAGCCAGTGGGTTCACCCCTCATCCTCCGATAACCTCTTTATTAACTTCATAGTTTTTGAAAACATGAGAAATTCATCTCAATTCTGACCGGTGATGCTGAAAAATACTATGTTGATCCCCTTAGCAGGTGTTTTATCATAGCATGAAAGACTCCTTAGTAAACTTTGTTCTTTTGGGCCTTAAGCATCAGTCTCTAGACATTAAGGGGCTTGATTCTATTTAAATGTGTGCTCTATTCAATATATAATCCACAGTATGTATTCTAGTCTAAACTAAATTTCCTGAAAACTTTTACTGCAAAATATCTCCTCAAGAAAAAAAAATGCACCAGTGTCATCTGCATCAAATTGCAATGGAATCGCAATATGCATGCATGGAATAACATCATCATGCACAATAATGCTACCCTTAAACATTTGTTTCTTGATATCCAACACAAATAATGAAATAAGTTATAATTAAATCATTCTTGTCCACCACCACTTCCCACAGATGCCCATGAAAGGCACTTGGGGAATCTGGTATACTCTAGATTCCCCAAGTGATATGCCTGCTAAATCAAAGCTATTGTCAAGGAAACTATGATTGTAAGTTCCTAATGAGACCATACACGTACACTTTCTAAATAGCATTGTCTGGGCAAATACAGACATCAGTTTCTTCCTTAAGTAATATCCAATAGTTTTGAAAAGTGGAAGTAGTTAATTGCAATTTGACAACTACACTTAACCTTCCCTTTTGTTGTAAAATACAGCGCAAGGGAAATTCAGTTTGTAGTCATGGACAGCAGTAATTTATTAGTGGTTTAAGAATGTGGGACCAGAACAAATTCTAGACAAAAGAAAAACATGTTTGTGTTTTTACTGTCTGACTTGGCAAACAGACCAAAGCTGTGCTTGGGAATGCCAACATTTGATATTGCATTTGTTCTAGTCAGGGTGACAGCTAACAAATGAACCCAGTTTGGTTTTAATTAGTGTAGAAGAAGAAAGCCTATATATTCTTCTGCAATCAGCTTTGCAAAATAAGTATAAAAGCAAAATATTCATGGTATTTTACTTATCTGCATGATTTTTTAAGCAGATAAATAAAGGCCAACAATTCAAAATCAGAAAATAATGCCTTTGGTAGACATGATCAATTGTGATGATAGAAGCCAAGCTTTGGTATAATATTAACCTTCATTTCTTCTTCTTTTAATCTTCTCTGGTATATGAACTATTCATTTGAAATTTGGGGGTTTGGTTTTCAATTTTTAAAGAGGCATACTGACCTACATAACAATATTTATTAAATGAATGCATCCCAGTGAAGATTACTTAGTGGTTTAGTGAAACTCCCAGGAATAGCAAAGATAGATGAATCATCCAAAGTTTTCATTGTAGAGTATATATTTAAATTAATTAATTAAATATCTTGGGAACCTCCCAATATTTTCACAGAATTGGGTACTTAGTCCATTTCAGATATTTGTGAACTGTTCTTTATAATCTTACATAATACTAATGTTGTTTGCAATAGAAAGCTTAATGTGGTCACATTTTGTTATAAAATATTTGACATTCTATTTTAGCAATGGAAAGCTGAGCAATTCAAATAGGCCAATGGCATTTGCAGAAATAAGAGGTGGTACAATTAGAGCCCCCCCCCCCCCAGGTAGATTTTTTTTCTCAAGTATTGCAACCAGTATTGCACACATTTTTCAAATTAACATAAATTAATAAGCTGTGCATTTCATCTTGGAATATAACCAAGAAAGCTGAAGGAAGCTCTGCGGCATTTAATAGATATTTCTCTGGGATGAGAATTTTATGAATTTTCACTGTCTTGAAACAGAAGCATTCCTCAAAATCTTTCTTCTTTTGCTTGAATTATTGCCTGAATTAGAAATTTATTCATATAATTAATTTTATTATATATCCACCCATCTTAACATTTATTTAATGTAAGATCTCCCAATAAAACAACATAATATGTTTAAAACCCAGGAACAAAATTAAGCTTTCACATGTAAAGTTCCTCATTAAATCCTCTTATCCACCTCAACCTATCTCAGCACTTGAAGGAAAAACCAGGTCTGAACTGCTTTTTGGAAGGTAAGGAGGATAGAAGCCTGCTGAACTTCAAGAGGAAGGGAGTTCTGTAGGGCAGGACTGCCATGAAAAAGGCATTCCTGCAACATACTATAAAATAGCAATGTTTAAAGGAAGGAACTAGGAGCTTGGTACTTTATCTGATAATGTAGAATTGTTAGATGTCCTTAGGCTTAGGGAGAAGCAATCCTGCAGATAAACTGATCTTTGCCATATAGGCTTTAAAGATAATAACCAGCATCTAGAGGGAAACAGGGTTGAAACCTATGCAATAGAAGTGTTACATAGGTAAACATAAGGGCCTTCATCACTGTCCATGCCCCCCCCCCATTCTGGACCAGCTGTAGAACTTAAAGGGAAGTTTCATATAAAGCTCATTGCAGTAATCAAATAGGAACTGATTAAGACATGGGTGATCATGACAAAGGCTTCCTGTTCCTGGAAAGGTTACAAATGGCATGCCGGACAAATCTGGGGAAAGCTCCTCTTTCTCACAGCTATGGAGTCCGCAAAATCTGCATAGTTCAAGAGAATGCCACCCTATCCAGAGTCAAAGATGAAATATCACCTGGGTTTTGGTGCTTCAAAAAACAGAGTGATTCTGTGTTGCCATGAGTTGAGTTTCTTCCCATCAAGAGCCTTAAATTTCCAGGCCCTCGAACAGCATTCATGATTCAACTGGACAATTGTAAATGCACATCCAGTTTGATGATATGCTTGTGTTCTCCTGCGTTTTACCATTAATATCCATTCAGCCTAAAAAGAAGTCTAAATAAAAATCATGTTTACTGTAGATATAAATAGAAATAAGCAGACACAAATGAAAATGAAAATTATAGATGTCCTTTTTAAAGCAATTGCCTTATACATTTATGGAGTGTTATTAAACATATGGTTTAACTGAAAAATATATTGTAATTTTATATTATTTATATAAAATTAATATTTAAGTTTTATCAAGTGAAATTATCCTTACAAATGTTGCAAGAGACATATAACACTATTAAATCAAATTGGGCAGCACCCTACTTACACCAAAGATCATGAAGCAGACTGCTGCTGACTTTTTCAGGCCTTGAAAATGAATGCAAAATAGAGTCAGCAGTGTATTTGTTCTTTGCAAAGAAGCCCCCCAGAGCATGTTGAAGAGATAAAGCAAGTATTTATTTTCTAAATGCCTACTTATCAGGCTATGGTTTTCAGCAGAGGCTGCGAAGAGTTTGACTTTGCTTCTCTTGGGTGACATTTTTCCTGTAATTTTAATGGAGCTGCACTGCTGGCATTTATGAGCCTTAGGGTTTCCCCACATGCAGTTGAACTATGAGTTCTCCTTTCCTGTACTTAGGAAAGACGATATTGTTACATCCTGGAATGTGCCCAATATTTGAAGGAGTAAAATACATTTCTGAACAAGGGTGTGGAGATGTAGCTAGCAGGAGGAACATAGATTGTATTTGTATTTGTATTTGTTTATTATTTATAGGCCGCCCTTTTCCCTGAGGGGACTCAGGGCGGCTTACAATTTGTGGGGAGGGGAATACAAGACAAGACATGAGACAATACATAAGTAAAAAAATAGAACACAACATTCATTCATCATTCGGGTGGGGACGGATTAGAATCTTTATCCCCAGGCCTGACGGGATAGCCAGGTCTTGAGGGCTGTGCGGAAGGTCTGGACGGTGGTGAGGGTGCGAATCTCCACGGGGAGATCGTTCCAAAGGGTCGGAGCTACTACTGAAAAGGCTCTCCTCCGCGTAGTTGCCAGTCGACACTGACTGGCGGATGGAACTCGGAGGAGGCCTAATCTGTGTGATCTAATAGGTCGTAGGGAGGTAATTGGCAGGAGGCGGTCTCTCAAGATTGAACATAATATCTAATTCTGAATAAACTTATTACCTGCTGTTAGAAGATTACATGTATTCCCTTACTTACATCTACAATAGGAACTAGAAAATTCATTGTTAAGTAGTGTGGTTATTAAGTGAGGCATCACATGACTGTACCCAATTTTACAAACTTTTTTTGCTGCAATTAGTAAGACAAAATGTGAACATCACTTGCGACTTTCCTTGCTAGTTTTCCCATTAACCGTGCTAGTCAGAGACTGGCTCATAAGGTCACAAATGTTGATCCTGAATGATGTGACTATAGTAAAATGCATGACAATTGCTAAACACCCAAATCACAATCATATCATTGCAAGGAAACTGCAATGGTTGTAAGTATAAACATCAGTTGTAAGTCACTTTTTTCAGCCCCATAATAACTTTGAGCAGTCGCTAAATGAACGGTTGTAAGTCAAAGATTGCCTGTATGTTGGTAAAATGAAAGATGCCAGAGAGCAAAAAGTACAATATTTTTATCCAGCCTTTCAAACAAACCATTGCTCCATTGCTGGTGAGACACTATGCATATACACAATTATGATTTTTTCCCTCTTTTATTAACTGACTATTTTCGCTTTGTTGGGTTTGGAACTCCTATAATTCTTTTTCTTGTTATTATTCAAATGTTCCTATACGCACTACATTAACTGATTGGGGGATTTCCTAATATTATTCTGTTTACTTTTTACTTTAATGACAAAAATTGCAGCACAACGGAATATGTATTACTTATTATAGAATTATTCCTTCAAAATAACAAAGTCAGCCAAATGAATGTACTGGGGTAAGTTTGATAATATAAAGCTGTATATATTATGCACTAAGAGTATTTAAAGATGCATGTAAAGATCCCATTTTCTTTCTTTATTTGTGATTCTTATTCCATATGCTACTATTTCTTTGATAACTATTATTCTGATATTTCAATTCTATATTTCAGGTAGCACCCATCATTAAAGAAAGAATGATGAAAAAGGGTAGCATGATGCTGGGTTATCAACCTCATCGTGGAAAAGTTAATTTCTTCCGCCAGGTCATCATTAATCCCCAGGTGATCCGTGAAGACGTGGACTTCCTACTTGATGAGATTGATTCACTTGGAAAAGACTTGTAGCTGATACCCCCCAACAATAGCAGAAGCTTCTGTGTGTAGAGTTTGTAGATTAAATAAGTTAATGATATAATATTATTAGACCTTATGATCCATATAAAAATGCTCAGATATGTATGTAGACTTTTTATACCCAGTATATGTTTAAAATTTAAATTAAAGGAAATGTTATAATGATGGGGTGATATATAAATCACAACCCTTTAGAAAAAAATAAAGTGTTATATGAACAATAGTATATGTCAACCACATTTCCTGAATACATTCATGTTTTTGAATAAAGATTCAAATAGATCCATATTGTATATTATAAAATATCTATCTTTGGACAATTAATTTCATATAACAGACTTTTCCATTGATAAATTGGGATTACCACTTCTCTTATTCCAAGCAGTATGGCTAAAAGTTGGGATGGCTGGGAATTATCCTCCATCTGGAGAACATGGATGAGGTAAACTGATTTATAATGTCTGAATCATGTTTTCAATGCTAAAATATAAGCAGGCATTTTAGAAGCATATTTAAGTTTTAAAAAAGTTTGTGTGTATGTTTTTACATATAAATTTTAGTGTTTTTTTAATGTAGTATGGCTATTTAAAGTAAGGTTTTTGGCACTGATTCAGCATCACTTATGTGATGGTATAAAAGCCATCAGCATTCATCTATCTAACTATAAATTTGTTAAAGAATATACTAAAAGCAATATAATTATGCAGTCATTTGAAATATGCTGTAATATTCAAATACAGACATAGTTAAATGATATTGTGAAGATGGAAAGGCCTATAATATTTCCCACTATTTATTTGTGTATTGCATTACATATTAACAAAACTGATCTTATTTTTTTTTTATTAATATATGGATTCTACTATAGTTCTTAATTTAAATGTTAACATTACATTTGAAGCATAATATTTAATTTAGTAAAGCCCCGTGTTGTTTCTTTCTGCTTTTATGGTTACAAAAATCTGTAGATAAAACAGTGTAAGAGATACTCCTTGTAGTAGCATATTTAGTTTAGCAAGTAGACATTTCCTATATTTTTAGAAAATTAATATAAATGCTTTATAATAAATACTTTATCAAAAAGTCCCTGATTATTCGTCCTTCTACAGCACTACCAACAAAAGCTATGAACTATTAGAACCACAAGGCGTTACCATAGCACACCAACCAACTAAATCCATCGAAAATATAATACCATGTTTCTCAAAAAAATAAGCTCTACCCCAAAAATAATCCCTAGAAAAGATTGTCATCAGCCAGGGGCATGGCCAGCAGAGGAGTCAGCAAGCACACAGGGGCTGATGGTGTATGGCAGCAGTCTTGGGCAAGTAGGGAGATGGGACGAAGTCAGTGGTGGGTTTCAAAATTTTTTTGAACCTACTCTGTGGGTGTGGCCTCCTTTGTGGGAGTGGCTTGCCAGCCATGTGACCTGGTGGGAGTGGCTTGCCGGCCATGTGTTCTCTTTCTCTTTCTCTCTCTCTCTCTCTCCTTCCTTTTGTCTCTCTGTCCCTTTTTCCTTTTTTTCTTTCATCTCTCACTTTTTCTTTCTTTCATTCTTCCTTTCTTTCTCTTTCTCTCTGTGTGAATCTGTGTGTGTGTGTGTGTATCAGTGGTGGGTTTCAAAAATTTTTGGAACCTCTTCTGTAGGTGTGGCCTGCTTTCCGGGTCCGCTGGTGGAACCTCTTCTAACCGGTTCGGTAGATTTGACGAACCGGTTCTACCGAACTGGTGCGAACTGGTAGGAACCCACCTCTGGACGAAGTGGACAGGCACGACAGATGTGTAAATCACCCAAGGGCAGAAAATAAAACACTTCCAAAAACAAAAATAACTAAAGTGAGGGTGTTATACCTTCACCAGGCCCTCTGGGGTATGTGTTTGTGGTGTGGTGCATACCATGTTGTTCTGATAACTTCGCTAAAGAAACATTTGCAAAGGAAAAAATGGCAGCCTGAACTCATCCATGCTGCATAGAGTGGAAAAAAGTCTTGCTAGAAAGGAAAAGAAACCTCAGCAGAGAAACTCCACAAACATACATACACAAACATACACACATGCATGCACAAACACATTTCACAAGGCATCAGGACATTTTCATGCCCACAAAGTATGCTTTAAATTTTTTTTTTGTTAAAATCATAACATAACATAATCCTTTTGATCATACACTGCTACTCCTTTCTCCTACCTAAATGGTAGGTAATTGGGCAACTAAAGAAGACTTACGACCACAATTGAGCCCAAAATTTCTGTTGCTAAGCGAGACCTTTGTTAAATGAGTTTAGCCCCATGTTATGATTTTTTTCTTGCTATTTGTTAAGTGAATTGCTGCAGTTGTTACGTTAGCAAAGGGTTGTTAAGTGAATCTGGCTTTCCCCTTGACTTTGCTTGTCAGAAGGTCACAAAAGGAGATGACGTGAGCCCAGGACATTGCAACCCTCATAAATATGAGTTAGTTGCCAAGTGTCTGCATTTTGATCATATGACCGGGGGGGGGGGATACTGTAATGGTCATAAGTGTGAAAAATGGTCATAAGCCACTTTTTTCAGTACTGTTGTAACTTTGAACAGCCACTAAATGAACTGTTGAATGTTAGGACTACCTTTAATCCCTTTTCTAGGTTAACACAATATGTTGGGTAGAGGAAAAAAGTAGGGTTACATAAGAGATAAATTATATAAATGAATAGATGAACAAATCTAACCAGATTTAACCCTTGCTACATTTGCCTGATGTGCCCACACAACCAGTAACTTTGTTAATCCATTTTCTCGCTTCCCACAATACATCCAGTCATCCAATGACTAAAATGTGGCTTTACAAAACACTCTAAAACCAGTGGTGAAATTCAATTCCCCCCCCCACTGGTTCTGTGGGAGTGGCTTGGTGGACATGGCTTAGTGGGGGTCATGTGACTGAGTAGGTATGGCCAACTTGACATCACTCACAGCAACCCACCAAGCCATGCCCATCAAGCCATGCCCATAGAACCGACAGAAAAGTTCGGCCAGCCAAATCTTCTAGCATTCAACCTGGCTGCTTCTCGCTTCCTTCTCCTGTTTGCTCTGTATGTATGAGCCTGAGAAGGAGGAGAGAAACAGCCACATTGAATGCTGTGGCAGAGAGAAGCCGAACTTTTCTCCCTCCCTTCCCAGTGGAGCTGCTCAGAAGGCAGCCACCGGCAGCAGTCTGTCTTTTTATGGTTCCCCCCTCTCTCCCAGAATTGTACCTTAAAGACTGCACCCAGCAAGATTTGGAAGATTTTTTTTTGCAAGTTATTTAAGAAATTCCAATTGTCTTATCAAGTTAAAGTATTTGGCAGTGATGGTAAGCCTATTACATGTGTCAAAGATGACATGCCATGATGGATGACATACTGGCATTTATCAACACCTAACAACTATTGTTAAAACACCCCTCATATGACTTTCAACAAGGCTGCACAAGAATGGATTCTGGTGTCACATGGTATGGCCTTTACAAGCATGTTTCTTGGTTTTCAGAGGCTGCAAAGGCCACATAAAAGCATTATCCAAAGCTGTTTCAAAAACAAAAGCATTGTGTGACCCGAGTATATTGCTACCTGGCCTACCTGTATGAAAAAGAGATCACTGCCTAAAAATAAGTGATAGGAGGAGTCCTGGGCCATAAAACAACCATGCTGTTCCCCAAGCTTGCACTTCTTGTGAAATGGCATGAGGCAGCCTTTTGATTGGCGGGGACTGAAGTGCCACTATTCAGTGCGCTTTAGAGGGTGGAAGGGAGTGGTTTTTAAGAATTGTTTCTCTTTAGTTTGTGCGTGTGTGTGTGTGCATGAGACAATCCAACAGAGTTAAGTAAGGCATTTTCTGAATTTTTTACACACACCAAATAAAAAAAGTTCACCATCATTGGTATATAAACTTTGTGTGTTAAAGTTGTTTAAAACATTTCTCTTATAAAAATTATTCACAAAATGTACATTTCCCTCATCTCTTTTAAATGATAGACCAAGATGTTTCTAAATAGCCTTTCTAGATTGTAATTTAGAAACTCCCTCCCCCCCAAGGTTTACTCAACTCCCTCTGACCAAAATATTAAACATGTATTCTGTGTCTAAGCACTCTCGGTTTAAATGCCATTCAAAGTTTTTTTTTTAATCCATTACTTGATTTTATTGCCAAAGCAGCTGGCCAAAATAAATTTCTGTCAATAATGCAAAAGTCCTATAGATTCAGATACAAATTCTACAATCTTCAAAGAGTTCCCAGAGTGTAGCTCAAAGTTTACAATCATATGGAGTGATCCTAGTGAGCATTGCAAAGAGATCTGAAAGCCTGTTGGGTGAGCGGACTTCTGGGTGCACTTCTGGCACCTTCAGAAGCAAGAACCACGAGCTCAGTGGCCCTGCTTTGACCTCTTCTTGTTGGAGGACTCAAATTGAGCTATAGCCACTCTGGAGGAGTGGTGAAGTAAAGGGGGACCATCTGGCAAGTCGAGGAGAGCCGCATCTGATGGATTCAGAGACCAGTCATAGCAGGGTTCATCCAAAATGTCTGTCTGCCTTCGCAGAGTCTATTCTTTTTATACAGTTTTTACAAGCAAAGCATATAGCAACAGCATTATAATTAGCGTATTCTCCTTGTCAATCTTTTAAGAACATCCCAGCCAGGGTAGAGCCCCAGATATCTAGATTGTTCCCGGTATTGCCTGGTGCTGTTAATTAGGTGAGCTCATAGACATCTGAGGTAAACAGTTACTGAGGTCATGGCAGTTTGCTGCACATGCCTCTACGTAATCTTTCCTCTATCTCTACAGCATCTCTCCTCCCTGACTAGGAAAGTCCCCTCATCCGAAGACAAGGAGCAATGGTAGCAAACATAGGTGCCATGAAGCCCAGGAACAGCCTGAACACCTAAGACTGTACTGGAGTAGAGAAAGTGAGTGGTGTGTGAACTGGGTGAGAGAATACTTTTTATTGAAAAATGACCCCAAGGACTCTAAGGAGGAAGCATATTTAGAACCAATTGCCAGCGGCAAATAAACACATTAAAAAAATACCAGAGAAATTAAGAAGAGAAAATTAAAAATAAAATAAAATTGAACTCTCAAAGTAAAAAACGTGGTACCAAAAAGGCATTGCTAATGCTGGAATTAGATCCTGAGCTTTTTTTAAAATTAATTTTGCCCACTTATTGGATTTATAATTCAAAATAACCAAAATTGGAATTGTCAGCAATAATGCAGAGAGACTGTAACAAGTTTAAGCTAGAGTGCCATCTGCTGCTAAAAGGAGAACTGTGCAACCTTGGGAATAATCATTTATATTTGCTGGATTACAAGTATTTACTTTAAAACCACTGGAGATTTATATATCAAGTAAGAACTTTAGCCAAGAAACCCCTGAATGTTGTTGAGCAAATGCAAGTGATTGGAAGAGTCATGGATAATCCCTTGGTTTTCTTTTTAAATTGGATTGACTCCTTTTTTATTTGATATTTAAAATTGTGATTTTAATAATTTCTGAATTTATTCAAAAGGAGATTCGTTAAACAAAGATGTAACACAAGATGGAAGCAAGTGGAGACAATGGAATGGAACTGAGTGTAATTCTAGAAAGTGTAATTCTAGAGCAATTTGATTTTAACACATATATAGTTGAGCTAATTAAGTTTATCTGATAAAGATATTTATAAAAGTTGTCTTGCATCCAAGCTGAAATAGTGTTACATCATCTGCAAGTTTGTTTTTTAATAGAGAGAAGAGATCTTCAATTGACCTTGTGAGGTTTGAATGAAAAAAATGTCCTTATTTGTAAGTGTTTCATTTTTCCCGGGTTTATCTAAATTCTACCCATATTCTACTAATAGAACAGCACTAATAGAAACAGAAACCTTTCATATTGAGAAAAGGTTTAATGGTGTCAACTATTAAATTTAATTATATAGCTAGACAACCATCTTTCTTAAGGGGGACAATCTTCCAGATGTCAGTATGCACGAATTTCTAATATATAACTAGATTCAAGATATGAAATAATCCTGAAATAATTAATTTTGGCTGATCTGGCATTACATTTTTAAAATGCTGATTAAATTAACCTATTTTCTGGGTGGACAAAATTCATTGGACTAACTAAACAATTCATACAACATGGAAAGGAAGAAGGGAAAATGTTCCTTGTATTTTCTTTTTTCTTGTTTATTTAAATTGCTGCATTATTCTACTTTTCCTTTGTTTAAATATTTTTTTTATTTTTTATGGTTGTGAGCCACCTAGAAGAGCTCCATGGAGAAATAAGTGGAAAATAAATGTAATAATAATAGCATACTTATCAGGTTTAGCATTGTTATCTGAATGCATCTGCTAAGTCTTTATCTAATATGCGAGTGTGCTATGGGAATACTATCAACATTATAAACTTAATATTTCAATATTGTATTAAACACATAAAATAAACTACCTTTTGGTATATCTATTTTTATGCTTAAAGCAGTAATTAGGGCAAAGAAATTATGCCGAGTTGGCCATGCCTACCCAGTCACATGGTCACCTAGAGATGCCTACCGAACCATGTGTACTAGAAGGAAGGGAGCTTTTCTCTGTGTTTCTATATGTGTGTTTTGCTCTCTCAGTATTGATGGTCATTGTAACTAATGATGTTACCTAGTTGGGTCGTGAAATGTCTGAAAGAAAAAAACAAAGCTTAGAGAGAACCAAGGACTCCACAGTGTTTCTCTTCCTCCTTTCCATCTTCCTCTTTTTCTTTCTCCCCACTCATTTGTCTTCCTTCTCTTCTTCCTCCCCCCTTTCCCGTCTCCCTCTCCCTGTCTCCCTTTCTCTCTCCCCCCCTCTTCTCTTCCTCCTCCTCTTCCTCCTATCTGCAAACCTCACTCCCTCCTAGCACTGATGATGTTACCTAGCTGAGTAATGAAATGTCTGCAAGTTCAGAGAGCACTAAGAACCCCACCCATCTGGCATTATCTGATACCTTCACCAGGCCCAGCGGGTGTGTGTTTGGGGTGTATGATGCATACTGTTTTGTTCTGATAGCTTTGCTAAAGAAACTTTTGCAACGGAAAAAATGGCAAGCCGAACTCAGCTAAACTCAGCCATGCTGGGTAGAAAAAATTCTTGCTAGAAAGGAAAAGAAACCGCAGCAGAGAAAACTCAGCAGAGGTAAGTGAAAAATAAATGTAATAATAATAACATACTTATCAGGTTTAGCATTATCTGAATGCATCTGCTAAGTCTTTATCTAATATGTGCGTGTGCTACAGGAATACTATCAACATTATGAACTTAATATTCAATATTATATTAAATATTTAATATAATTTTATATTTAATATTATCGTTTATAAATCAGTGTTTCTCAAACTTGGCAACTTGAAGATGTCTGGACTTCAACTCCCAGAATTCCCCAGCCAGTCCGGACATCTTCAAGTTGCCAAGGTTGAGAAACACTGTTATAAATTATAGATTATTTTTACCCATCCATAATTTCTTATTTTTCATCCCACTGTGTGATTGTAATGGGTTGTGTATGAAAAAGAACACAAAAACTGAAGATCTACAGTAGATTGCTTTTGTACAGCCTCTTTAAGAATTTGTCTCAATTATGGAGTTTGGAAGGGATAGTAAATCCTCAGAAAACTAGTTGGAATGACAGGATAATTAGCTACTTGAGAAGTTACTGGAGCATTTGCGGCTGAAAAGCCTGGGTAGTTTGAGAGTTGAGGTTGGAGTTGCAATGGGTTGGGGACTTAATATTTTCCATTTCTGTAAGTCTTTTAATTCAGGTATGACTAAATTGGAGGAGACAATGGGAGATTTTAAATGATTATTAAAACTACTTGGAAACGGCTTCTATAATAAACATGCAATTTAAAGCATTAATCAAGGCTATTTTGACTCTTAAATGATTGGTCCACAAAACCCACTAAGATTTAGTGACAAATGTAATGAATTTCATCTCCACTGCTTACCATTTAGGGCAAAAATAGGCATGTTCTGAGAATGGAAATTAATCACTTGTATGTCTTCGAAATTTTGCTAAAGCATAATGACTATATATATCTCCATTTCAGTGATGGGATTCAATTTTTTTTACTACCAGTTCTGTGAGCATGGCATGCCTTGGTGGGCATGGCATAGTTTGGTGGGCGTGACAGGGGAAGGATACTGTAAAATCTCCATTCCTTCTCCACTTCAGGGGAAGGTTACTGCAAAAACCCCATTCCCTCCCGATCAACTGGGATTCAGGAGGCAGAGAAAAGTTGGGGTGGGGCTAGTTAGAGGTGGTATTTACCAGTTCTCTGAACTACTCAAAATTTCTGCTACTGGTTCTCCAGAACTGGTCAGAACCTGCTGAATACCATCTCTGCTTCATTTCTATGGTCTAACTAACTAACTAACAAAAAGATATCAGTAGTAAGAATTGGGAGACTAATAAACTGAATTACTTCTGTTCCTACTTGACTGCTGGGATAATAAGCTGATGCTACATACAGTTTTAATTTTTGAATTAGTACAGAATATATTGCTTTGTAATGATTCCAAGAAACCAATCACCTTACTTACGCCTCTTGATCTGAAATAATCCTATTCCATAATAATGTTAGCAGATCCAGGTAGTTATTAAATTCCTAGCAATCATCTATTCTCCAATTACTTTACTGCTGTATGACAGACAGTATATTTGAAGAAATATTGCAACTGCATGCTGTAGCATTGTAATTGCACAAATGATGTAATTACACAGAAATTCACTATGTCATGATTATATATGCTAATTGTAAGTTGGATGCACTCAAAATTACTCTGACAAAAAGATTGTGTAACTGGCATGTAGAGAAGATGAAGCATGATGGAAGATTTTTATTTTTTTATATGCAAATTAAATTAGGTACTTTTGTTCCAAGCATTACATTACCTGCAATTTTAATTTTGTAACTTGAAAATAATTAGGTAGGAATAGTATTGAAATCCAGTGGGAGTAGAAAGCACTCCAACCACAGTATGAAAAACCTTAACAAAAGGAAGATTTGGGACAATTCTGTATTTAATGATGTATTATGGAATTGTCAGTGAACATCTGTAAAGTCTACCTTGGTGAAGAGGTACCTAAATTATTATTGACATAGTTATTCATAAGCATTTTCTTTCTACTAATACAGCAAAATGGTATTGCTGATTTTCTAGTGAATTCAATAAAAAAGGAGAGCCAATTGCTAGAGTCACAGTGAAGGAAAATCTAGCAGAATCCATCCAACTAATCTTCCCAATAAAGTAGTTCATATTTACTTTTACTTAAATAAATTCCCTTATTTCATTTCCCTTTAAAGTATCTTCTAGAACCAACACCAAGCCATCTACAAAGTCTTTTTAAAACTTTATTTCGACAATCCTCTCTTCTTTTAGGTCCCTATTCTGTAATTCAAGAACCAAAATAAACAGAAGGAACAATGAACAGCCTTGTTTTGTTCCTTTTGTATTTTGCATGCTTTTGTTAGATCTCCAAAAACTTTCTCTGAACTATAAATTTTACCCATTTTATAAAATTGTCTTCAAAATTTATATCTCCCAAACTTTAAATAGGAGGATCAAAAGAAAAATGGCAATTGGATTAAAAGAAAGGAATTTTCAAGGCACTTGAAAGCACTGATGGGAAATAATTTCATTTTAAATGACTGACATGAGAAAGAACACCAAATTTCAAATTAATCAACATCAGTGCTCAAATCCAAAGAAAGACCTGACTGAGAAATATTCACTTTTTAAAATTTCAACTGAAGACTGTCTATAGTCCTTGCCCAAAAGAGGATCTTGAATGAAACTTTAACTTTTTTAAAATGGCAAAGTAGTGCCATTCTTATTTTTGTTTCTTGGTCTTTATTTCTAGTCCTTCATTTAGTGCTAAAACATTAGACTGAGCTATAGCTAAGGTGATCAGATTTTCAGATTGGTAAAGAGGGACACCTTTGACCGGGAGGGGGGGGGACTTGATGAAAATTTTTATACGGAGCAACAAAAATTTTCATACAACGCAAAAATAGTATTGTGATTTTTTTTTATTTCAACATAACTACAATTTACAAATATAAATTTTAACTGTTGCCAAACATCAAAATTTTGATCACGTGACCATGAAGATGTGCAACGGTCGCTAAGTGTAAAAATGGTCGCTAAGTGTGAAAAATGGTCATCAGTCACTTTTTTCAATACCATTGTAACTTTGGTCACTATACCACCTTTCTTGCCACAGTTCTTAAGCGAATAACTGCAGCTGATAAGTTAGTAACATAAGTGAATCTGGTTTCCCCATTTGACTTTGGCAAAAGGTGATTACATGACCCCAGGACACTGAAACCATCATAAATACGAAGCTGTTGCCAAACATCAAAATTTTGATCACATGACCATGAGGATGCTGCAATGGTCGCTAAGTGTGAAAATGGTCGCTAAGTGTGAAAAATGGTCATCAGTCACTTTTTTTAATGCCATTGTAACTTTGGTCACTATACCACCTTTCTTGCCATAGTTCTTAAGTGAATAACTGCAGCTGGTATTCTGTATTTTGGATAGAATCTTTTTTTAAATAGTCTATGACAATTTAAAAAAAGAATCCACACAGAATAAATTGAAGTAAAACATTTCAAAGTATTGTGCATAGAATTTTTAAAAATGGTTTCACTTCAATTTATTTTGGATAGAATCTTTTTTTAAATAGTCTAAGACAATTTTAAAATACATTAAAAAAATAAAAGAAAAAAAAACAGTTTACTTACCAGCAGGCAGGAACTCCAAGTCAATCCAGAATGATGTAGATGTTAATACAAAGAACTGAGCAAATTAAAATGTTGAAATTAGTCAGGGAAATATTTTTCAAAGAAACTTTGCCACCATTTTTTCCATAGGAGCTGACCTCCAACCTCTGGGCCCCTCCCCTCCAGAAAATCCAGGAAGGAACACTCGCGACTTCTCTAGCCAAGTATTTCCTGGAGCTCTATGGTACTGAGTCATCTTTTCTTATGAAAGGAGGTAAAAAAAGCGGGTGGGGGTTTCCGTTTTCTTGCTTTAACGTTTTAATATCTTCAATGAAAGTACTGAGACATAGAGAGGGTTTAGACAGACTGTCTTTTGTCTTGCCCCGGTTAGGATTTCTTAAGCAAATCCACTGGGCTTTCAACATAAAGCCAGAAAATCGGGACTTTTTAAAAACGCCCCAGGACATGGGACAAATTGTTATAAATCGTGACTGTCCCGCCAAAATTGGGACATCTGGTCACCTTAGCTATAGCAGTTCTCATCAATTGTGAATGCTAATAATTCAGAAACAAATAGATACAGGACGGGGAAGACAAAGATGACTTAAAATAGTTCGTATAAAGTTTCTCTATACAAAATAGTTTGTATAAAGTAACTTTATACAAAATAGTAGCCAACACGTTTGATGGTACACAGGGCATTTGTGGATATAGGTAGTCAGCCCCAACCTGTTGCCTTCTATATTAGGATTAAACATTCTCCAATTCTAATATAGCTGTGGATCATTGGAAGCCCACATTTTGGGGGCCACCATCTTGAGAAAAACTGGTTTCAGATTAGATCTATAATAGTCTGTCCATGATAGTATGGCATCTTTGAATCAAAACTGAGCATCTGCAAAGTTACTGCACAAATACTAGAGAATACTTAACCTTGGAATGCTAAACATGATAATGATTCAAAAATCTCAAGAAACAAATATTGTGATTTTAATACAATACTGCCTGGTATGCAGCTCACAGTGCATGTAATTTCTTTTTCATTTCTTCTGGCTGTTAATTAACCCAGTCATTAAAACAAAAATCATATTAATAACACAGAAAAATGGAACTACAAGTATATGCAGATTGTTTTGCATTGCTTTTAATGGATTGCAGAAATCTGAGGCTATGACTGGAGTTCTCTGATTATAAAATACAGCCCATAATTAATACAGCAATTAATTTACCAGGATTCATTTTTTTTAAAAAGGAACAGACTCCCATCTATTCTTGTTTAAATATTAGCTCAGTTTCAGTAGCTATACTGAATTTTATAATAGAAATTTGAGCAGTGCCTCTCAGATTTTCAAAACCACAGAATCAAGATTAGTTTTAGGTTGGCCCTGACCTGGGGTACCAAAACTTAGGGGGCATCAATTCTTCCCCCTTCCAAATCATTCAAATGGTTTTGGTTTTATTCAACCTGTATGTCACCCTATTCCCGAGGGACTCAGGGCGGCTAACAAAACCGAAAGGGAAGGGAAACATTACAAAGGAAAGAAAAACAAGACAAACAACAATACAAAACCAATTTAAAAGGACTCAACAAGTACGCCAGTTTGAGCGGGGATGGAACTCAGCAGCCCCAGGCCTGCTGGAACAGCCAGGTCTTAACGGCTTTACGGAAAGCCTGGAGGGTGGTGAGGGTCCGAATCTCCACAGGGAGATCATTCCAGAGGGCCGGAGCAGCTACAGAGAAGGCCCTCCCTCGGGGAGCCGCCAGCTGGCATTGTCCGGTCGACGGCACCCGGAGGAGGCCCAACCTGTGTGATCTTATTGGTCATTGGGAGGTAAATGGCAGGAGGCGGTCTCTCAGGTAGGCAGGTCCAATACCACGTAGGGCTTTAAAAGTAATGACTAGCACCTTGAAGCGGCTCCGGAGACCAATGGGAAGCCAGTGCAGCTCACGGAGGATAGGTGTAACATAGGGGGAGCCTAGGTACGCCCATTATTGCTCGCGCGGCTGCATTCTGGACCAGCTGTAGTCTTCAGACACTCTTCAGGGGCAGCCCCATGTAGAGTGCATTACAGTAATCCAGTCTTGAGGTGATGAGGGCGTGGGTGACCATTTGAAGTGCCTCCCGGTCCAGATAGGGCCACAACTGGTGCACCAGGTGAACCTGGGCAAAGACCCCCTGATCACAGCTGACAAATGGTGTTCTAATGTATGGATCCAGGAGGACACCCAGATTGCGGGCTCTCTCCGAGGGGTGAATAATTTCACACACACCCCCCAGGCTAAGAGGTGGAATGTCAGGACCATCCTTGGGAGGCAACATCATTAGCCACTCGGTCTTGTCTGGATTGAGTGCAAGCTTGTTCACTCCCATCCAGACCCTGACAGCCTCCAGGCACTGGCACATCACTTCAACTGCTTCACTGAGTTGGCACGGGGCAGACAGATATAATTGTGTATCATCCGCATATTGATGATATTTAATCCCGTGCCAGTGTATGATCTCACCCAGTAGCTTCATGTAGATATTGAACAGGAGGGGGGACAGGACCGAACCCTGCAGCACCTCGTATTTGAGGGGCCTAGGGGTTGATCTCTGTCCCCCAAACAACACCGACTGCGACCTGTCCGAGAGGTAGGAGGAGAACCACCTTAGGACGGTGCCTCCCACTCCCACCTCTCGTAACCATCGCAGAAGGATACCATGGTCGATGGTATCGAAGGCCGCTGAGAGGTCAAGAAGCACTAGGATAGAGGAATGACCTCTATCCCTGGCTCACCAGAGATCATTGGTCAGCGCGACCAAAGCAGTTTCAGTGCCATAACCAGGCCTGAAACCCGACTGAAAGGGATCCAGATAATCTGTTTCATCCAAGGTCCGTCGGAGTTGAAAGGCCACCACCTTCTCAACAACCTTCCCCACGAATGGGAGGTTGGAGACTGGGCGATAGTTGTTCAAAATGGCTGGATCTTGAGGAGCGGTGTCACCACCGCATCCTTTAGGGGGTGCGGGAAGGATCCCTCCCGAAGAGAGGTATTAATAATCCCCTGGAGCCAGCCACGCGTGACCTCCTTGCTGGCCAAGACCAGCCAGGAGGGACACGGATCCAGTAAACAGGTGGAGGCGCTCACAGCTCCCATGGCCTTATCCGCTTCATCAAGAGTGACAAGTTGAAATTTGCTCCATAAAATCCGATCAGGACCTTCCCCCGGCACCTCGGCTGGTACCGTCCAAGTGGAGTCCCGGTCCGTCTGAATCCGAGCAATTTTATCCAACAGAAACTGGGCAATTCCTCAGCTCTACCCTGTAGAGGTTCGTCCGTGTCCCTCCCTTTCAAGAGGGAGCGGGCTATCCTAAACAGGGCAGCTGGGCGCGATTCTGCAGATGCGATAAGAGTGGAAAAATGTGCACATTTTGCCACCCGTATCGCCACTAGATAAGTCCTAACAAAGGCTCTTAATTGTGTTCGGTCGGATTCAGAGTTACTAGCCCTCCATCATCACTCTAGGCCTCACTTTTGGCACTTCATCTCCCAGAGTTCCTCGGTAAACCAAGGAGCCCTCTTGGATCCACTGCCGCGGAGAGGCTGTAAAGGCGCAATCCAGTTTAGAGCCTCCGCCACCGCTATATTCCAAGCAGCGACCAAGGACTCCACCGGACTGCGGGCCAGAGAGTCAGGTATCTCCCCAAGTGCCGTCTGAAATCCCAACGGGTCCATCAGGTGCCTGGGACAGAACCACCTAATCGGTTCCACCTCCCTACAGTGGGGGATTGGTTTCCGAAAGTCAAGCCTCACCAGGAAGTGATCTGACCATGACAGGAGCAAGATCTTAATGCCCCTCAAACCAAGATCACATCTCCAATGCCCCGAAAGAAACACGAGGTCGAGTGTGTGACCCGCTGTATGAGTCCTATGAGAAACTACCTTTCTCAACTCAAGAACGTTAAGATATGTAAGTGTGCTAAGAAATCCTGCCAAATATCTAAGACAATCTAGAATTTTATACAAAAAATTATATGGTATGATCTACACTTCAAAAGTCATAAAGAAAAAAAAATGAGAAAAAAATAGCAGGAAAGCATTTTACCTGAAAAATATATGTGCACACAATAGGAATGAATTATATACACACTTAGTATGAATAATGACAGAAAGTTTTTCTAACAAATTAATCAGAAACTAAACAAATATTACTAGATGATGAAAAACTAGGTTAATGCAATTGCCTATCTCTGTTATTAGACTTTAAATAGTTATGTGATGGATTATTGGCTTTCCAGATGATTTATATTTGTAGCATAGATATATTACTTGCATTGCTTTATGTTGATTAATTGGTATATCTGATCTCAAAAGTGTTTTTGTACCATGTATATAATTTTATTTACTAATTTGACCGAATGGTATATTATATATTCATAATACAAATTATTTGGGAATGGCATTACTCCACATTATGACTTATTATACTTTCCTTCCTGTACTTCTCTGCCTACAACAAGAGATCCCTGAAAGTAGGAAGATAATTAAAGAAGAATTATAAGTTAATTTAAGATGACTTTAAATTCATTGCCAATTTAGAAATCTGCTTCAAATTATTCTCAAACTATGTTTGACACATCAATATTTAAAATAATGGTCCTGCAAAACCTCTATGTGTAAATTATTAATTGTCATAATGACCTAAAATATTTAATTAGAATTCCCATTTTACATACAGCATTTAGCTAGAATTAATCTTAAATCATATTATTGTTTTTATGGCTCAACACATTACTTGGAATCCTCCTACTTCAACAAGGTCTGTCTATTTATGTAGAAAGATGGTACTTGATTACTAAGGTAGAAGTTTATATATTTCTGGAAAACAGTGTAGAATACTGTATCTGGGTGACCCGTTCATTCAATAGAGGACTTGTCTAATCATAATACGAATACAGAGATATGGTAGCATGCAAAAGACAATTTGTATGATGGTTGAGGCATCAGACTGAGACATTGTGAGTTCTATTCCTGGCTCAGGCACAAAACCTGTATCAGATACTCTCAGCCCTTGGAAAAGTGAATAGCAAACCATTTCCAAATCTTGTCAAGAAAACTGCAGGGATTTGCCCACAGTTGCTGGGAATCCAGACTAACTCAAAGAGAGAAAAAGTTAACCTGTAGATTACACTCATATCTTTCACATGTAATTATTTCCAGTCCATCAATCTTGTATGTGTGTCTTTTTTTCTCCCTACTAACAGACATCTTGCATCTTGTCCAGTCTTCTGTTCAGATTAGTTTGCAATTTTGTTCTTTTTCTTGGGTGTTTACCAGATCTTCTAATTTTATATGTTGCATAACTTTGATAGGAAGTCCAGTAATTCTGTCATCCAAGTTATTCATAGCAATGATAATTTTGGCCCCAAGACTGATCCCAGCCGAATCTTACTAGTTACGACTCTCCAATTAAATGTAGAACAATCAATGCTGATACTTAGTCTTATTAATTTGTTATGAATAAACATACTAGTTGGCAAACTGTTGAATATATTCCCTATTATATTCTAAAAATACACCTGTTGCCCTGGATCAATATGTATAATTTCTATCTACTTTTGACTTTTCTACTGAGTTTCCAGAATATTTCCAAAAAAACAACCACTGTTCATTTTTATTATGTAAGAATATTTTGGAACCTATTTGGTAACCAAAGGCCTTTTTAGGTACGAAGTTGATATTGAAAGCTAGTATTGTATAAGCCTATTTGCTTATTTCTTAATTAAAATAATCTAAGACATATTAACCCACAAGGCAGAAAGCTTGGTAAGCATCAGAAATGGTTTCTATGAGAGCGTCATTACTGCACTCACAGGGATCATGCTGTTTGAATTATGTTGTTAATCTGGAAATGCACAGTATTTTAATATGAATAAAACTTTAAACAAAAGCATTGAGTACAATATTTATTTATACAAAAATATGGTAAGTGCTTTAAAAAATCTGATAAAGAGATTAGATATGCAAACATTTCTATGTTCATATATATTGTACTTTAAAAATCTTTCATGGAATTTTTTTAAAAAAAATCTCTTTAAATATACTAATACAAAAAAGGTAAAGGATTGTCAGGAGTTTAGTCATCTCTCAGATTTTTGCCAGTGCATGATAGACAAAAACCACACCCCAGTTTCAGTTGGAAGACCTAGCCATGTCTAGGCTGCCAATTTAAATACTGACCTTACTTGAATCTCCTAAGCAAATAGGTATAGAATCAGATGGCCTTTTCAGGAGGCTAATTATCTATGAAAGCCTCCCATGCTGCTTCTTATTTAGGACTGAATTAGAGAAATCAGAGAAATCATCAAAGAAAGCAGATTACTGTATGCACTATGACTCACCACCAAATGGTTTTTAAGATTATTCTGAATCTTGAAATAACATATAGCCATGACTCTCCATTAATAGACTTCTTCCCATAATTTGGTCTAGCCCTCTTTTAGATCAATGTACCTCATCACTGGGAAAGTTCATTTTAAGAGGGGCAGATCTCAACTCTTCAATGGGTTGGGGAATTCTGGAGTCCACACTGCTTAAAGTTGCCTTAATCAGGATACACTGATTTCATTTATATTTAAATGAAGTAAAATTATTTATCTTCAACATATTTGACAGCCCATTCATTCTGTCCTTTGAAACAATACTATTTGGTGACAACTTTAGAAGAACAACAACTTCAGGGAGTTCCGCTGAAGGCCTTTAGGCTGAACACCTGAAATACTGAGGTAAATGGTAAATTTACATTTACTACTAAGATAAATGGCAACAATGTGCTGTAACATTTAAAGTAGGCCACAAAATTAGCAATTTAGGTATGCGACACAGATGTACCTCCCATCCCGTTTGAAAGAAACCTCCTTTGTGAACTGTTTTTCATTCTGCTATTCTAGGCAACCACCACTAGAGGCCGTCAGATCCCATCACTATTCAACATTACACTTTTCTAAAGCCATGTTACTAGTAACTCCCCTTTAGTAGATTGCCTGTTACTTTAAAATCTGGTTTCTTTTTGTTGAGTCTCTGTCCACTTAATGCTTAAATATTTATAAAATGTTTAATACAAATGACAGATGCATAATTATTTTTAAACGTATTTTTTCTCCATAAAGTTTTAAAAATTCCTATATGATTTTTTTCTCTCTATTGGATACACAAAAAAGGAGTTCTTAGAAAAACACCTATCTCCTACATGAAAAAAAATTGCACTTGTAATATATCTTTCAACTCAAAAGAATTGTTTCTGGCTGGCATGGACTAATTCTAATGAAAAACAAAAGGAAAGAATGTGTCCTGTTACAAAATAGTAGCTAACTTTCAAAAATGGCCCATTACCAAAAATATCCCCATTCCAGTGTTCTGTTGAACTCCTGCTGCCATCACAGGTTTGCAGTCCAATACATCTGGAGGACACTAGGTTGGAGAATGCATATCTTGCAAGAAAGCACAAACAATTCAAATCCTGCCATTTAAAATTCCTGATGAAGCCAGCTCCAACACTAAATATTTTGGAAGACTAAAAGAATGTAAGCCTTGCCTGTGGGGAATCAGTTTAGGAATGTATAGCATTTCTAAGTATTAACTGCAGGCAGCGTTGGCTATGATGCATGTTACAAGGACCAAAAGCAATGCATGCCCAGAGTGCGGAACAAATTTTTGCCAAAACATCATAGAAACTCAGGAAGGAATTCATCTGCTATTCCTTCTGGGCACAACATCAAGTGTGAATTTAAGGGCTTAAGAAACTAGACATGATGTTATTGATCCAAAAAAAGATGGAGGAAAAGAGAGAGGAATCTACTTTTTCCAGAATGCATGGCAAATGCAAAACATCTGTTGCAATTATAATTGGTGCTGCCCAATTCCAGGGGGAAGTTGGGGGGGAGAGAAACCTGTAATCAGTATGAAGACTGAGAACATGATGTGCTGGTTGAAAGAAGGGGAGGAATATTAATAATTTTTTGTTGACATTAAAGAACAAAAAGAAAGAAAGAAAACCATTGCAAATTCTTCATTTGAACAGAAAAACAAAGCAACCAAAACTCCTGACTGTGAATGGTCCAACAATTTATAAGTTCTAAATTTTAAACATTCAGGAACCAGCTGAATACCATTGCATAATGTCGTCGTTTTTCTTTTTTCTTTAAAGCTCAAATATATCCAAAAGGTTCTAGTTGCCATTTGGTTTTTTTTTGCCCCTCATCTGGAAAAAAAAGATGTAGCAATTGATACTATTTGTAGTGTAGTTAGCTATAAGTTTTTATGGTTTGAGCGAAGTGAATAATGCAATACTGCTGTCAGCATCATAGCAAAAATTTGCAATTTTCTATCTATTAGACATTTCCTGGAAGACTCTCGGCACAGCTTTGTGTATTTATATTTAGTACTGAGCTTCCATAGTTTTATATACAAATCTTGATAAAGTGCAATTGTTATTGGCATTGTAATATAGTCCTATTTTCTCAGGAAGCACCAATGTAACTTATCTTATGGCACACTTAGGAAAGCAACAACTATGCCTTGGCACTGCACATGGCCCATTATGGTTGCCCCATAAAGTCATTCCTGTTCCCTGGAGCTGCAGGATGGAGGAAAAAGCAGCTATTCATGGTCATAGAAAATAGGTCCAATGGTAAATGTTCCTCTTATTCCAAGGCCAAGCACAGAGAACCTAAAAGTGAACATTCTCTGATTCTTGCCAGCTGTTACTTGGTGCTGTTGCCCGAGCTTTCTTCAGGGATCTTCTCTTCTGAGTTGCTTCTTCCCGAGAGTCCGTCTTGGTAATCAAAATCATTGAACCTCTCAGCTACACACTGTGCTGTCAGCCGGGCCTCAGGATCATGGTCCCAACACTCAACAATAGTCTCACACACCTTCTGGATACCCTGAAAAGAGCATAGAAAGCAATGCCTTTGAATTCTGGAAGACTCAATAAAAAGCAGTCTACAAAGGGTACAAATGTATAAAAAAAATCTCATGTACTTTTCATGTTACAAATAGTAATAATTGTGAAAATATATAATTCTAATTTATACCATATATCCGTGTTATCTTATGTGTTTGCAATATTTAAAGAAGATATGGACAAATTAACTGATGCCTGCTGAATTGTCTAGAATGTTTTGAAGACGTTTTCCTAGCTTGGCTAAAGCAACAGTTACCACAATATACATAACATAGAAGCAACCAAGTTATTTAGATGTTTGAGCAAAAAATCCACCAAACATTTTTGCTGACAATACATAAAAAATTAACAAAATAAGTAACCATCATGTCCATTCATGCTGCCTGCAATTAATATATCCAGGCAGCTCCCACTAATAGTTAACCGTAGAATATGCTCTGGCTATTATTAATTTTGTCAATAATTATGGTATAAAAAAATAAAGCAAACTAAAAGACATGAATTTCAAAATAATCTGACTGAAGAAAAAAGTTCTATCTTTCATGAAAACAAATGAATGAGATTTGCCTGTTTTTTCCACATCTACTTGCCTTGAACTCCTCTGAATCAGCTTTTTTGTGAAATGGTGACCAGAACTTTTTTTCACCTATCCGCCTTCCATTCTTTAGAATTTTAATTGGCAGTATACAACTATGGATTAATAAATCCATAGTTATATACTGCCAATTAAAATTTGGGGTGAATTTTCCTGTATAACATAGAATGATGGTCCATATGGATTCTGTTTTGTATGTGATTATGGAGAGATTCCTCTATCTATTCTTCTCTGAGATACAGAAGGATTCCAAAATATTCAATTGAAGCAGGAATTGATAAAGTGGAAGACCAGAAGGACGTTAGCCCAAACTTTTTTGTGTGCTACAAACGTCAAGTCTTAATGTGATATTTAAGTTATTATGATATTATTTATAATTATACCATAATGGGAATTCTACAATGGATGTTCCATTCTAGAAAAGAATGGCTAATTTCAGCCTTGTCAAAATTAAGTATCGGGAAGATATTACTCATATGAACATTTATGTAATGTTTTGTCTGTAGCTCGTGCATATTAATCAATTAAATCCTATGATAAAAAAATTTGGCCTTTTATTTCAATGGATAATTTTCTTGGCGATAAGAAAGAATGAAAACTAGTCTATCTTTTTTTAATGCCAAATGTAATTGTATGATTTACTTCATAGCTGATTTTGGCAATTGTCAACAGTAGAATTGAAATTATACAAATTATAGTTTTTCTGCATTCTGAAGCTAAATTTAACATTAAGCTAAATTAAATATTAACTTGAAATCAGTAATGTCAACAAATTTCATTATAGACAGGAAAGAGAAAATATGTAGCGTTCATTTCAAATGTATTATGAAAAAGAGGTATATAACAACAATGAAATTTCATGGAAAAACAGAAGGGATAAATAAAGCAGTAATAATTGTTTTAGGTTTAGAATTTTATAAAAGAATTGAAAACCTTAGCAGTAACGTAAAAATACCACAGGCAGATTTTTAGTATAATTTTGACTGAAATCTAATAAAAATGATTATTCCACTAAATATGATCTATGGCAATAAGATGTCCTGGTGAAAGAATAAAAATGAAACCAGTTCCATATTAAGGAAATTGTATCAACTTGACAAACAGAGTTCAGAGAAATAATGCAGCAGAAAATGAATACAATGGAACAGAGCTGCAATCCCTATTATCCCTTTGCTGGAGCAGTGCTTCTAATATCATCACAATAAGTAGCACTCATTTTGAAAGATCTTTTTACAACTCTGATAAATATTAAGGCACAATGTTTATTTGCTTTCCTTTTTATTTTTATCCCCCCCACCTTTGTTTTTATCCCTTACATACAATTGTCCAGTAAAAAGGACTTCAAGGGGAAGCACAACATATAGAAATAATAGTTGGAATTATATTTTAATATTAATTTTAGTGTCTTGAATAAAAGGCATCTACTGAATTATTTAAAAAACTGTAATTATTTTCTATGGTGACATCTATATGTGACATCTAGCCAGTTTTGCCATGAATTATCTTCCTCCAAAAATAATTGAGACACTGTCTTACCTGATGGTTGAGCCATGAACAAGGAATTTCAGGCCGTCCTCTATCCCTCAAAACATTGTCCTTCATGCTTTCTACACAAGGATGTTCTCGCACTTTTGAACCAAATGGTGGCTCATAGTCTTTCACCTCTATTAGAAAAATAAGCAAAAATGAAGACAATTGGTTAGACTAAGAAGATTAAAATCAAGATGTTTGTATTGGCCCCTCCTTGATAAAGTAGAATCTGATCTGGCACCTGCTCTTTATGATCTGAATTCAGCATTGCATTACATTTTCTGTTTCTGAGTCTCACATTTTGCCAATATTGCTACACTATCTATCACTGTCATTTATCTACTATTGAAAAAGACAGTGGGAGGTGTGGGTGCATTTCCTGAAATTTAAAGCTCTGTCCTAGAAGCCTTAAATTATTCCAAGGATTTAAAAACAAGATCAATAGATAGATAAACCACCAAAACCTTCAAGAATCTGAGAGGGTTGTTTTTCTAATTCCTATTTGCTGAGAAGTTAAAAAGATATTTTAAAAAATCAAATAAAACTAAATTCTAACACTAGAGCAAGTCAAGGCACAATTCTGAACAGATTTAAAAAAAAATTCAATCCAAACTCATTGCCCATCCATAACTCATTATAATTCTCAAACTGTGAGGTCCTAAATGATTTGGGGTATATGCTGAAGTTTTTTTTCTTCTTCAAGTTTTCTGAAGATAATTCTGGAACAGACATGAAGACTGAACTAAGACAGATAGAACCACAGGAAGGCAAGGGTGTGCTGTATACAAGAATGTACATTTACATATATTCTAAAAGCTGTTCTGCATTATATTGTATGCTTCAGGTGTAAAAAAAAGCATGAGAGTTTTGAAAACAAAACTTCACTGCAAGTCTTAGAATAGATTTCTTTAAAAGCCAGAGCTTCATTTGTTTGCTGCTTAAATTTTCCCCAACAAAAAAATAATAATGAGGAAACAGAATGGAAAAATGGGAAGAAAAATTAAAAGCAACACCAGTGGCAATCCAGATTTCATTTATGTTGTTTCTGTTGGTGAAGTCTGACAAATTTAGACAAACGTTTTAGCCAGCTACATGACAAACTTAGATACTTTCATATCACATGCAAATGTTGACTAGCTTCAACCCTGTTTTTTTCGTTGTTGTTATTATTTGTATGCTTTGTGAAAACAAGGCGTATTTTGTTAATTTATATTTTAATTGTTGTGTGGATCAAAAAATGTTAAATTCAAAAATCAAGTACAGCACTGTGGCACTGTTGGTTAAAATGCATCATTCATATACCTGGAATGATATAAAAATGCAGCTCAGTATTATTTTATTTATTTAATATCTTGTCTGTATTAATTTTACAAATAACTCAAGGTGGACAACACACGCCTTTTTCCTGACGGTACCTACTTAGTATTTTAGATATGTTTTTTCCCTAGTCCATTTATAAATGGTAGGATTTGAATCAGGGAACTTATGTTTATTAACATAGATGATTTTATATAGAATCCTGCAATATACACGCACCATCTAGGAGGGAAATGACTTGTTTTTCATCCAATGCATGGCAGAGTTTTATTTATTTTTAACATTTAAAATAATTATATATTTATAGCAACAAAAGTCTATTTACAGAGTGCTGTTTCAGAATTTTGTGGGTTGTCATGTGATTGCTCCTGCCAAATTGTAAAACAGGAGTATGGACTCAGAGCCCTGTTCATAAATTTGAGAGGTGTGTTCTAAACAGCATGAAGTTGTACTTAAAATATTTATAGACAAGCACAAACTCATACATTCATATACACACTCATAGTCATTTCTTCTGGGCCTGTGAGAGCTGGACTGATTCTTGTGTTGGGAGAGAAGACTAAGAAAAAGGAGAGCTGGATTCTGGGTTCAGCATTGAAGAAAAAGATGAAAGCAAGCAGGAACTGAAATGGAGAGATGCATGATGGCACAGTTCAAGCAGAAAAATGAAAAGAAAGGAAGAGGGTCAACAAAGGAAAAAGCAGAAATGTGGTGGGAGAAGTAGCCAATGAGGCAAAAGCAAAGGGATGTGGAAGAAACAGTTGGGCAAACAAAAAGAGCGATCCAGAGAGGAGCAAACAGTGCAAGAAGATAAGGAAGAACCATGCTTCGTCTTATAAAAACTCATAAATATTCCAAATATAAGTGAAATGTCTCCACTTGTGCCCTACAGTGGGGAAATTTGCCAGATCAGAAAATAGTTCTCAGAATTAAAAATAAAAGCACACAGTGAACTTTTCTTGGTCTATCTGCCTAGCTGCATAACTCTACCAGTAAGCTACAAATGCTCTACAATTATGCCTGAAACATGTTTTGCAAGTATTTATTTTGGAAATTTTTATTTTCTTGCTTTCCCACGACAAATAGTGCTTGAAATAGCCTTATTTTTTTAAAATAAAACCATATCAAAGCAGAGAAATACGGGAAAATAACATCTATTTAAACCAGATCATGATGGTTTTAGAATTGGTTTCTGCAGGCAATAAAGCGCTTTAGATTAGACCAATATGCTGAACTGAACTGACAAAGACCCAAATCATTGTGGTTTCTCTGAGGAATGATGTTTATTGCATTTAAATGTCCACTTCATATTTGCACATTTTCATGAAGAATCAAGGTCCATCCTAAGGGACCTCATCCAACATACAATTTGTTTTCAGGACACCAATAGGCTGAATAAGATAATTCCCCGAAATCTATTTTTGACATGAAAGGATGCAGGACAAAACTGAAACATGTTCCAATTAACAGACACAAAGTATATTTCCTGGAGCCAGTGTAAGGAAACAAGTGTGACCTGAAGCACAATAGAGGGCATTTTAAAAACGCCAAGCTTTCTTTCGTAGAGAAAAAAAGGAAGAAGCCAATGACTCAATTTAAAGGGAAAGCAGCATGCTTGCATGATAGTATAGTAGTATTATTTCTGCAGAACTCTCATTTAAAACAGTGGAGGCTACAATTCATATGCTTAAGTTTAATTTTAATGCACAACAGTTCATCAAGTAGGCTTATTCTTTAAACAAAACTGTTTGGGATGGGAGGGAGAAATAGCAGCTTTGCCTTCTTTTGTCATGTCTCATCATTTAAATACCGATGTTAAAATAGAGAAAGCCAGTTTGGTGTAGTGGTTAACAGGCTGGAAACCAGGTGATCTTAAATTCTAATCTTGTCTTAGGCACAAAACCAACTAGGGGACCTTGGGCTGGTCACTTTGTCTCAGTCTTAGGAAAGAAGGAATGGCAAATTACTTTTGAAAAATCTTGCCAATAAAACTGCAGGGACTTGTGCAGGTAGCCTCTGAAAATTAGACATGATTGAACCAAAGTCAATTTTAATGAAGTGGGAGAGTAAAAATGTAGCTGCATTTTGTTCTACTACATTTAATGTTTGACTGCTGTAGGCAATGAGAAATTGGTCATGGATTTGTATCTGAATACCAAAAGTTTTGGAGCACTTGAAAAACTGAGTGTAGACTACTTTTCTTCCAAAATATTTAGATTTGTTTTTCCTGCCAAATACCAAAGTCCCAAACCTTTCAACATACCAGTTTTCTATACTTTCTTCCTTAATCCAAATGTATTGTTTCAGACAAAGCCAGAAAACATTTCAAGTAATCCAGCATTGCTTAAAGAAGCTTAAAGAGCATAAGTTTTTTAGAATCGTATTTTTCAAAGGTATCTTTTTGTAACTTGGCTGATTCTGAGTAATGTCATATACAGACAACAAAAATATTGAAAAGAAGTGACTTTGGGAGGGCTGTCAGAACACTTAAGGCTCGCTGTGCTTTCCTTTCTCAGAGTATCCATGTCAGTTGAAAAGGCAAATTGTTTGGATGGAAATGATATTTGTCACAATGCATAACATCTGGTGTACAGCTGTTGTGCTGACTAAACTTTCAAGCAGCCACTTCAAGCTTTCCTAAAAGCAGTATTGCTTTCTAAAGCAATTTTTAAATATGGCTTCTAAACTACTCTCTAGTGAAAAATTGGAAAAGCTATAACTTCTTTCCACATTTTGTCAAACAACCAATTGAATGGTCTTTCCTAAAGTTGTTTCTTCATTTACAAGTATATTGATATTCATATCTTATGTTTAGAGATAAGGCCAGCTCAAAAAAATTAAAATGTACTGAGAATCTATATGGAAAATATATTCATCTCAACTGCATCTCATAGGAACCCACTCTCTTTATTAATACTGTCATAAAATGATTGAAAAATTGAATTTGGTCACGTTGTGACTCAATTTATGACTGCAACAACTTATAATCAAAATTCTGGACTCAATTCTGGTTGTAAGTCAAAGACTACCTGTGTATTATAGACAACAATTGTAACTTGTAACTTTTCAGAAATCCATCCCATTTTCTTAGATTTATTTGACATAAGTCTCCTTGTATTACTTCTTATGTATGTATCTATCATCATAACCATTTGTTATAGATGGCAATTTCTTTGATTTAACAAATTCTAAGCTCACTGTAATTCCAAGCTCACTCTATTGTTCTTCAAGCATATGCCTACTGTGACTACATTTGCATGGTTCATTGTGATGCCTAAGGACCCATTTCTTTAAAGAGATAGATAAAGGATTCTATATTTCTTGATCTAAAATAGTACATTGTATCAGTTTTAGGCAGCTCTGAAACTTTCTCAGTGTAGCTGCAATGAGGGTGGTTCTTTATCTAGGCACTATTCCAGGGTACTTAAACAGAAACAGAAACAGGAAAAGATCTCAGGAATCAGCTATGATGCAAGAGTATTCCTGAATAAACAGTTCATTCATGCCTCACAACAGAGAAACCGTGAAATGCTGTTAGGTAGAGCTCTAAGAGCAATGCCCTTCCCTTGTCCCAACCCTATCAACTTTTCATTTTCTCTATCAGAATGGATGAAACCACAAAGGTCTAACTTGGGTCCTCATACTTTCTGGTACTTTGGTCCCTTGAGATGATAAATGTTTTTTTTATAAACTATAAAATAGATAAAATGAATAATTACGTAACAAATAAATACACCCTTGGCTTTCTATAACTACAGTATGGTTTTAATTTTAATCTCTGGATCTCAAAATCCATATTATTAAATTACTTCCTGTGACTATGCCCAACTGAAGTAGAAGAGTTTTGAGAGTGCTCCTTGTAGAGAACAGTTGAAATTCACTCCATGTTTCTCTTTTCCCTTTAACCGTTGTGTAGTTGCCTAGGCAAAGCAAGCACAAATTTTATCACCAATGTCTGTGCAAGTATGATTAGATTTAAAAAGATGATTAGATCTTATTCTATGCTGATCATACAGCTTCAAAGAATTGTGGGTACAATTCAAGAGCCCCTGGTCTAACTACAAATTACAAACTAAACTTTGATGCTCAAAAGTGTTTAATGGTCTGTATATATAATCTCTCTCAACAAACTAATGTGTTCAGGTCAATTGAATGGGGTTACAGAATGAGCACTGGTACTGCAGTAGAGAATTGTGGGGACAGAGAAGTCAGAATTTTCACAAAAGCCAGCATTGATGAAACCAACTTTGTTGAATAAAACTGCTGGAAGGGAGGAGATCTATTTTCCCATGTCCCAATAAACCCATTCAAAAAAGCTTATTTCCTGCTACCTATGACCTGGAATCTTCCCCCCTACACAAGATGACTTTGCTCAAGATTGATGAGAACAAGGAATGCACAATATGTGCAGATGTTTGCTTGCTAATCCCTGTGCCAGTAAGACTGTCTGCTCTTGGTTTCAAACTTGCTAAATAAGATAGCTTGATGGCTAGCTCAGTAAGTGCTAAAACTGCTTGAAAGGGAAATCTATGAACAACACCACAAGCCTCTGTAACTTGGTAATAAATGTAGCACCAACATAATAGACAATGAGTTATAATAAAATCTGCTTAAAAATACTTAATCTATGGGATCTAGCATACCTCCAACACCATTGCAGCGAGATATCATTTCCCACAGAACCAAAGCCATGGAATACACATCAGTCTGCTTAAAGGATTCAACATTATCCAAGTTCATTCTGGATTCCAGAACTTCAGGAGCCATGTATCTTGCTGTACCAACCTGTCAGCATTTACAAAAATTAAAATGCTTTAAATGGAAGTATCTATTTAGAAAGCAAAACCACCACTAAATATTTTTTCTCAAAAACAAAGTCAGCTGTGTAGATGATAGGAGATTACTGGGTAGGTGAAAGCAGATTCAGTTTTCATGTCTTTAATCCCCACTTAAGCAATACCTCAAAGTGTAATGATTAGGATTTCCTCCATAAGTGGAAACAGGTGCCAGGAAAAAGGCATCACTGGGGATATTAATGCAGTCTGAGTTAAAGTTGCCACCCACTTTCAATTCTCCAGATTTTATTGAAGAGACACTACATGGAATTGCATGCAGTTATTCAAGCCTGTCTCTAGTGACAATAAATCTATCACAAAGCTTGATACTTCAACAAAGGACATTATTTATCAAAATCATCTGTGTCAGCTTACCTGCCCACTATTAGCCAGGTCATCAACAGACAGAGTAGGATCCAGCCTTAGTGATAACCCAAAGTCACAGAGACAGCAAGCCAGGTCATTCTTTACCAGGATATTAGAGCTCTTCAGATCTCTGTGGACAATTGGTGTCTTGGGCCGACCACATGGTGTGTGATCACTATGGAGGTGGGCAATCCCACGAGCCAAAGAGCCACCCAGTTTCCACAGATCCTCCCAGCTAATTATGTGTTTTATGAGATATTCCTGTAAGTTGCCTCTTGAATGGAAAGCAGTGATCAACCAGTATTGTTTGCCTAGATCTGTCTTGCGCTCCTCTGCTGTAAGGAACTGTAGGATGTTCTCATGTTTTAGATTTATATCAGAAAAGATATCTTTCTCAGTCTTCCAGGAGGCATATTCTTCATAGGAGAAGATCTTCACAGCCACAGTTTCAAATTGTTCTGATGTGTTTTGTTTCAGTTTAGCCTTATAGACTTCTGCAAATCGTCCTTTGCCTACCAAAGTGTCCAATTCAATAGGCAGCAATTCGGTATTATGGTTAATATTATTAGCACAAGTAGAACTGATGTCAGAGCGATCATCATCCAGCATAATGGCACAAACGTCACTACAGTCTTTGTGCTTCCTGGACTTCACATTTTTCTCCCATGCCTTGTTGAGTTTCCTCCTCCTCTGAACTCGATAGAAGTAAAAGATAATGACCACAGCAATGGCGATCACCAGCAATGGGACAAGGCATATAACTGCGACCAAAGCAATCACATATTTTACTTCTGTACTTGAGGTGGTATCTGGAAAAAAGATATAAAGCATTAGGTGGATCTGCAACAAAATATAATAAAATGTCATTAAGATAATTGAAGTCTTATAATTATAAAACTGAGCCAATTTTGTTTTGTGGTTAAAGGCAGAAAGCTGGAAACTGGGATATTTTCAATTCTAGCACTGCCCTAGACACGAAGCCACGTCGATGATCTTGACCAGTTACTTTCTCTAGGACCTGGGAATGAGACTCTGGAAGAATAATATTTTAAGTATTTAAGTATTATTAAACTACTTGTAGTATAAATAGTGTAATAAGTATAATAATACTTAAAATTAAGATTAAACACCACAAAACAAAATATATTGGGCCCCAGGTTCCACGAAATCAGGTTTTCAAGGCCTTAGGAAAAGCCAGTAGATTTGGGGCAAATCTGATCTCCGGGGGAATGATGTTGTGGGGAGGGGGGAGCTGAGTGCCAGAACAAAGAAGGCTTTCCTCGTGGGCCCTAACAAATGACACACCCTAAGAAATGGAAGCATGCCACTCCCGATGACATAAGTTTCAGATGTAAAAGAAAATGAATTGAGCAATCAATTTTCTTTGCTGCTGATAGGCAAACTACATTTCATATTCAAGTTCAATAACATTCAGTTTTTTTCTATAGCGAATCTGCTCTCCCATTGCAAGGGTTGATAGAATAGAGAGCCAACTTCTTATTTTTCTATGGGACAGACCTATAGAAGTCTCCAGTGTATGGATTTATATGCATATCACAATTGATTGGTTAGCATTGTTGTTCTTGGAAAATATGAAGCATTTGGGTACAGAGGAGGATCAGAGATTTTCATTAAAATTAAAATGAAAGCAATGTTGTGCCACTCATTCATATGTGTATCAAAGTAGAGATGGGGTGTGTGTCTATCACAGAAACACAATACAGATAGACAAGTCCCCCATACACACATACATTTTTCAATGAAAGAATCATTAAGCAACATCCTATTATTTCTATTTCTATCCCAAAAATATATTTTTGTTGTGCAAAAATGTTTGCTCAGTTGTTGAACATGCTTGCCTACTGAAAATACAGCTCTGCTATTCTGAGTGAAGCATTTAAAAAATAAATAAAGGGGGGGGATTTTGCTCTGGAAATTGACTGGAATCTGAAAATAGGAGCGTTCCATACCACAGCTTTTTGTTGCAGATCCAACTTCTTTAGCAATAGCAATAGCAGTTAGACTAATATACCACTTCATAGGGCTTTCAGCCCTCTCTAAGCGGTTTACAGGATCAGCATATTACCCCCAACAACAATCCGGGTCCTCATTTTACCCACCTCGGAAGGATGGAAGGCTGAGTCAACCCTGAGCCGGTGAGATTTGAACAGCCGAACTGCAGAACAGCAGTCAGCTGAAGTAGCCTACAGTGCTGCATTTAACCACTGCGCCACCTCGGCTCTATCTTTGACTTCTCTACATCTAGAATTCTCAAATGAAAACAAAAAGCTACAAAATACAAACAGCTAAAACAGAGATAAGAGACAACACTGACAGGTGATGTAATAAATTTAAAAAATCATTGGGAACAGAGAAACAAGGATGCCAAAGGGTAAAACTAGACTACAGCTGATATGTAAACGTTCCTATAAAATATCTATAATCTGTGAGATTGTAGATTCAGTATGATTTATCATATCCTCTTGTGATATTCTGAAACCTACTGATTGTCTCTGGAAAATGGTGAATGCTAATGGATTGGAGACACTCAACAGAATACTTCAGTGATATAAATTGGCCTGCAAGAGATTCCAGCATGCCATCTGCTTGATAGCTCTCCATTTGTCAAGCAGCAGATTGGTCTCAATACTTAGTCTATTGCAAATTTCTCAGGATTGCTTGCTGTCCAATTCTGATAGACAATATCAGACACCATTTAGAGTTCATAACGAAGGCGTTTCCTTGCCAACAGCAGTCTTTTCCCTTTCCCTTTCAGCAATGGATCATTGGCATTAAAGAATACACTGAGGTTAAACATCTACTATTTATGCAGTACACATTTATAATGCAGAATAGATATTTATCTCAATGTACTGCTTTAAAAATGTACTTAAAAACTCAATTGCCATTTTAAAAGGAAATCTTAGAGAAAGTGAGAGCTAGAAAGCTATTTGGGTTTGCAAGCAAGGACAGAACAAAGTTAAATGTCTGAAACTATTTAAGCATTTGAGTATGTTTATAAGGTATACTATAATGCTTTCTAGTACAAAGTCTATGGGTCTAATCAGGATTTCAGAACACATGGATAGAACCCTATAGGAGTCCAATTTACAGGAGCCATCACAACCAGGCTTGGACTTTTGAATACCATTCAGTTAAGAAATTTGTTTCATATGATAATTAAGGCATCAAGCTGGAAATCAAAAGGCTCTGAGTTCTAATTTCACTTTGGTACAAATACAGCTGGGTGACCTTTCACTAGTCACTTTCTCTCAGCTACAGGAAGGAGGCAACAGCAAACCACTTCTGAAAAATCGTGCTGTCAGGAACTTATCCTGACCGTCTCCAAGAATTGTCCACAATTGGATGGAATAAAAAACGAAGCTTATGAATCCATTTTGAGCTGCTTCATTTATTTATGAGGCACAAACAATACTGTTTTCTTTAAATCATTATTCAAGGTATGAAACACTGTTTTGACAACTTATTCGACAAATTGGTTATATTTATCATTATGACAAAAATGGCAATGAAATTGTTGCCACTTGCTTTGATTAAAGTATAATGTATTTTCCAGATTGGGGTTATGAATATAAATGAAAGTGACAAAACTCTTTCCTCCACTATGGACTCTGATGTGACTATTATCAGATATTCATTGACACCGATCACAAGATAGCCTGAATTGTCTTCTCTGCTGGCACTGCTGTGTAATATATCCATATAGTTTCAACTTCAAGGATTGTAATTTTATTTTATTTGAAGTAAGTTAAATTATTAAAAGTAAGTGCTATGTTTTTTCTAGATCCAATGAAATTATTAGATTTATTCATAGGGAAGAGGTGAATGCACATTCATTTATCAGAGTTAGATGGTCATAGTATCACAAGATTTGAAAATACTTGACGGTTGGGTTTTTAGAATTATTAGCAACTAACAGTGGTTGTTGCTGTTGTACTGAATTTTTAACATGCTGTTGTCTTATTAAATATTGGACTAGGAGACTTAAGATGATCGGCGACTTAGAACTGGGGCACTTTGTTACTTTACAGTCTATTCTGAAGAAGCACTTTACTTGAACCCTCAACAACAACAAAAGCCTTTTGAAAATCCAAGCAGCCTTAATGGACACATCAGAGCTGCACAGCATGATTTTTCCACTCAGGTTTGCAACTTTAAGTTACTATAGATCTTATATTTATACTCCTTCAAGCTCCAAAATATTTTTTTTAAACTAAAAACCTATGCAGCTCTAATACACATACTTAGGAATAAGGTTTAAGTATTAAGCAGATAAGATTTATTAATCCATGGGAAACTGCTATTCTGAAGCATCATTGTGAAGTGTAGCAATCCAGAGCACAAATGATCTTTTATCAGGATAAGGTCTATCTGCTGGTGTTTCAGTTGTGGCTTCATTGCCTCTAATCGCTTGAAGATGCCATTCCTCACCCAGAAGTCTCTCAAAGTTTACTCATTTCTCACTATGTTTTCATTTCACTGTGTTCCTATTAGCCTATACTTTCCATTCTGCACTATTCTATTATTCATGAAGACACTGCAAAGCATTTCAATATGGGTGTATTGTTTTCATCTGAACATACAATTTTTATCTTCTTAGTAATAATATATTTGGATAGGTTAAACTATAATCTAAAGCTGAACTCTAAAGCCATATAAGCCACTGGACAGGAAATTATTTAAATTCCTTACCTTTTGCCCTTTGCTTTTGAAATGCTTTCTTTATGTTTATCTATCTGTACCCTTTTAAGCTTTTAAGCCTTAAACGAGTTCACATTTGCTGTTTCCAAAGTTTATATTAATTAATAAAGAAAACTATGCTATTGTGGAAATGAAGTACATTCTTTGAAATTACACCTATTCACAGTATAAATCTATTCACAGTGTCTTCATTAATTAATTGGCTCAATATCTTCAAAGAAACAGAACATTTGGTTAATTGTGTTTAGGCAACTATACTAGCATTCAGCACCATATATAAAAATCATTTAAAAAAATAATGTATATGTGAAAAATCAATCTGTTGACAATTCGGACTTTACACATTCAGAAAATGCACATGCTTTATCTTCCTCTGACTGAGTCAATTGAGACAGTACACTAGAAATTACAAATGAATTGTGTCCATATTATTCTTTATGTAGAAAAACTAAGGTAACCCAAAACTCTACTAAGTATATAATGCAAAAGAAATGTAAAGGTTTTGTGCTCATGGTAAAAATATTCATTAAATGACTAAGTACTTCCGTTTACTTAAAACAGACTATTTCCCATATTCAAGTTTATGTTATTACCCTAATTTCAAAATAAGTAAACATACTAATGAATATTGAAGCAAATAAATAAAAATCTTATGCAACATATACAGTCTATCACAGAAGTGAGTATACAATACACCCTCACATTTTGTAAATATTTCTTTTCATGTGACAACACTGAAGAAATGACACTTGGCTATAATGTAAAGTAGTGCATATACAGTTTGTATAACAATGTAAATGTGCTGTTCCCTCAAAATAATGCAACACAAAACCATTAATGTTTAAATTGTTGGCAACAAAAGTGAGTACACCCCTACATGATACTGTCCAAATGGAGCCCAAGTAGCTGTTCCCCCTCCCTGGTGTCATGTGGTTTGGCTATTATAACCTCTACTGACACCTTCCCTGACAATCTTTTCTGAAAAATCATTTTTGAAGCAAACATTGACTGCAGTGTACATATATTTAAAATATACACAATTAAAACATAATTAAATGCTTAAAACTACAGTACTTCTACAATAATAAAAATTTAATAATCCATCTATGCCAGGGGTGGGCAATTAATTTTCTTAATGAACTACATGAGAAACTTTTGTGTGTGTGGTGCTGTCCTACCATTACTGCCTCAATCCCTGCTGCTGCTCCCCACCATTGTGGCCTCTGCAGCAGGCCAGATAGGAAGAGCCCAAGCAGCTAGATATGGGCCACAAGCCATAAAATGTCCAGGTTAGATCTATGCCATTCCATAAAATTCTACAGTGATTATCTTTAATTCACAGTGACTTATTTTTTGTCAGGAAAGATCTTATTGACTAGAATGACCTACTAATTTAGCTAAAAATATACCTAATAATTTAGCTAAAACAGGGATATATACTTCTTAAAGATAATGTGAATATTGATCTGTGAATAATGATCTGGTTATGTCTATATCTTTTATTTCAACAGTACATTTCCCTACACCTTTAATCATTAAAAAAAATGAAAATGTTCTCTTATTCCAAATAGAAGTTGTTTTCTTGTGATTAAATATTTACATAAAGACTGAAAACATATTGGCAGGGTAATTTGCTTTTAGGCATTTTTCCACCAAGATGCCACCACAAAGTTCTAGTTTGTGCCTGCCAGCTTTTCCAATTTTATTTGACAAACAGAATCCATGACCTAACTATCATATGTCTCTCATTTTCAAATCCAGTCCCTGCAAACATCACAGAGACCCACCCTGCCTCAAGTGATTGTGCAAGTGACTCTCTGAGTCAAAAAATGATTCAAAAATTTGGCTTTTCAAAATCAGTAAGTTTGATTAATTTGATTAGTTACAAACTCATTGTTTCTTCACCTACCCAAATGTATGCTAGCTGAAAAATAAAAATTCACCTGAGATCTGGGCTTCATTCTATCAATTTTAAGTAATTTAAAATGAAACCTCCTTGGAGGCTCTCAATAACTGGCATTACTGACCAATCATATTTAAATGGGTAGAAATAAGCCTTTAGTATAGCAAAGCTGACTTCCAAAATATTAAGGATGAGTTATTTAAACTAAATTGTCTGTACTTAAAAACTATTTCATTAGAAGCTAGTGTCTAGCCTCTTAAAATTAGATCCTGCTTTTGGATTCATAATTTTTTTTCTTTAGCCCCAAACAAATATGTGTTTCGGATGTTTGTAATAAATAAGGGTTTTAATATATCTTCAACACTTAAACATTTTCAGTTGATAGAAAATTAAGGGAAATAAAGATAAAAATAATTCAGTGTACTAGGACTTTGATTTAACATTCATTTGTGATACTGTAGGGCCCGTCCCTGATTTCTCTAAGCTGTACCTGGAACAAATGGACCACTTTTATCTGAATTAAACAGAACGAAAAAAATCTATATAAACACACAACACAATCTGCACTCATTAAGCAAACAGGAGCAGGCGCCTGTAATGGTTGGGGCAAGGGTACATATGGATGACAGTCCAACAGACAAAATTATTGCAGGATATTCTCTAGCTGTCTGGGGAGCCGTGGACCAGCTGGCCATTATGTTCTGTTCAGTGTTAAACACAGACAGGAAACCACATGTCTGATACTGTAAAAATAATTTGTCTTCCTGCCAGAGCTAAGAAGACAAGAACCCAAAGGGGATCATTTTCATTTAAAAAAACACTAATCCACAACAATAAAAACCAAATGACAACACATCAATTGTGTAAGGAGTGTAAATGTTACAAAAGGAACCTTTGGATTTTAGCTGAATGTACTCCTAATAGTCTCATGGATTCTAAATTTTTCATCAGTTTCATTGTACAAATATTTTTGAATTTTTCCAATAAAAAGCAACAGTGAAGAGGAAGAATGCTGGGTTCTATAAGGAAGAATTCAGTTCATGGGTCAATCAAAGAAACATCTGCCATTATATATTCACAAATAAGTCCTCATTCAATAGCAGAATAGCATGACACAGTTTCCAAAGACTAGTAGCTGGGCCTATGGCGAGCTAATAGAGTTTTAAGAGGACTTTTTAAAATCAAGATTCTAGATTCCAGTTGCTTAGAAGTCTGGTTGTTGCCCTTACCTAATCATTTACCTGTTACTTAACAAGTCTGTTCATGCCTGCCTGACTACTAGATTTTATTTCTATTAACCTAAGTTTCATTTTAAATTTTACAGACTCAAATGGAACTCTTTATAGGCATACTTTTTTCATTAAAACTGTATTAAGCCTTTAAAAAGTTATACAGATTATCACTCTAAAATATCACTATCAGTTCTTTGGCATTTTTGCAGAACAAAATGCTCTTACTGAAGGCCAAAGCTTTTGATTCCTTCATTTTAAGCAATGAAGCAGGAAATAACTCTACCATGCCAACTGTATTATCTCCAACAGCTTAAGGGGCAATAAATACAATGAAATATTTATAAAAAGTCATTCAACCTCTATAGTAATGTGGATTCTTTGGAATGCAGATTATTCATTACTATATTATTAAACTTACTATTAATTATGAGACACAGATATGTCACAGCACTATAAAATGTTAAGAATATTAATAATCATTCATTTATTTTCATACACACACACACACACACACACACATACACAAACACACACACGTTAACCCTGAAGCTGGCCTAATTGTGGCCATTTTCTTTTCTGTAGCTTACTTCTAAGGAGGTTTCTTTTCGCATTGCTTCGGGGCTGTCACTGCCTGAAGCTAAGGGGCTAGGAGGGGTGTAGAGATAGCTGGGGTGTTATAGCCAAAATAAAATTCTTTCTCTTGGAAACCAAGGGCGTTCATGCAGGTGATCAAAAGATGGAGATTGAACTCACCTAACAACTGGATTATATAAGTTGATTGGACCAGGAGGGACTGGTCAAATCCACAGGGCAGCTGAACTACCAGACCTCCACCACTGCTATCAGTTTGGTTGAGTCTCAATTCTTATGACAGCCCACCCAGGTGCAGAAGATCAGCCAGTCCACAGGATCAACCCCAGTGGCCAACGGGTGGGGAGGTGCCCCCTGGATGGGTCTACTATCCTGGACAAGGCTGGTTCCAGGTCCAGGCACAGTGGATTCTGTCCCACCAGCTGCACCACAACCATGGGAGCTAACACAAATTGGCTTTCTTTCTAAACTGAGCATGGGCTAATATAGACCACTATGGAGATGACTACCAAGATGACAGAGAAATTGTTTCCACTCTCACTGAAAACCGGGATGGGAAAGCATTTGAATAAGTGACCTAACTTCATGTCTTTGCTGGGAAGTTCCAGATTGCATCCATCACTTGTTTTGGATGGCTGTATCAATGCACCTTTGGTGACACCAAAGGAGACCCCAGAGAAGAAATCTAAGAAGCAATTGGGATGGCGATCTAGCCCACACCAAGTGGAGGAGGCATTAAGAGAGACCTCCACAATGCCCATCAAATGCCCCGATGCCCTGGTGTGAATGCTTGGCCCTAGCCTCCATGCCACAAGCAAGAGGTCAAACTCCTGTGAAGCCAAATAGACCAAAGCAAAAGACCATAGGGAAGGGGAAGTTTGCCTGATAAGCCATTGGGGTTTCTCCTCCCCAAAAAGGGGAAGAGGGAATTCTGACCCCTGAGGTCCCATCATTGATGATCAGTGACAGCAGCAACAATAGTGAGGTTGACCTGATGGTAAGTGAAACCATCCATCCCTTCACAATTAAGTAAAAATAAGTGGTGCCAGAGACAGGAGGCCAAGGGGAAGTAGAAGCCATCATAGACATGGCTGCACCCATTGCTTTAGTCCCTCCCTAGTCACTAAGATGAACATAAAGATGAGACCCCTAATAAGCCCTATATGATTCGAGCAGGTCAATGAGTCACTAATAGGGGAGAGCCCAGCTACACTTGTCACTAAACCAGTCAAACTAGAAATGAGACCCCACTGGGAGGTGATTCAGTTTGTAGTGATGCCAAAAATGGCAGACGTCTGCCATATTGGGACTGTGTTGGCTAGACAAATGGAGCCCAGTGATCACCTGGGAAGGGTGCTACTGAAAATTTACTGAGTGACACTAACCGAAAAGAGAAAGCTGTTGCAATGTCAGAGCCGCTCCCAAGACTTCCCAGATCCCAAGAGAGTACCAGGACTTAGCAGAGGTGTTTAGTAAAGAGGAATGCAATGCTCTGTCCCTCCCCCACTGACCAACAGAATGTAAATTGAGTTCATGCTAGGGGCTAAACTACCAAAACCAAATCTGTATTCCATGACTCTTAAAGAAATGAAAGAGCTAAGAGAACATACTGATGCCAACCTAGCCCAGGGATTCATACAATCAGCAAAATCTAGGGTGGCCACTCCTGTCTTGTTTAAAGAAAAGAAAGATGGGTTGATAAGGCTCTGTACTGATTTTAGGGAAATAAATGCAGTGAGCATGGAAAAAATCTACTCACTGCCACTAATGAAGGACATGCTGTCCCACCTAACCAAGAGGAAGGTATTCACCAAGCTAGACCTGTGGGAGGCATACTCCCAGGTGCAGATCAGAGGAGGAGATGAATGGAAAACCACTTTTAACTGCCCACTAGGCAGCTTCCAAATCAAAGTAATGCTGTTTGGATTACAAGGGGTCCCTGCTGACTTCATGAAATTAATCAAGTAGGTGCTACATACATACACAAGGCGTTCTCATCTATTTGGATGACATTCTTATATTTAGTGAAACCATAGAAGAAAATGTAAAGTTAGTGTGCCAAGTGCTGAAAAAATTACCCGCAGCAAAGCTGTATGTTAAGCTGTCAAAATGCGAGTTCCATAAGACCGCTCTAGATTACCGAGGGGGTAGAAATGGACCCAGCAAAATTCAAAGCAGTACTAGATTGGCAGCCCCCTCATACTAGCAGACAATTCCAAAGCTTTCTAGGGTTTGCCAACTTCTATGCACAATTCAGCCCTTCCTTCACCAAAATAGTCTTGCCCATCACAGAACTACTAAAACCCAGGGGGGGGGAACCAGAAACCCCAGGCCAGTCCACCCATAAACTGAACTTTGGAATGTCATCAGGTGTTTGAGACACGAAAAAGACTGTTTGCTGAGGAACCCACCCTCAAACACCCTGACCCTGGCCAGCTTTTTGTAGTGCAAGCAGACAGCAATGATGTTGCAGTCACTGCTGTACTACTCCAGGGATAGTGCTTCCAAAAAACTGACTGACACCAAAAGGAGGTGGGCAGTATGGGAGAAAGAGGCATATGCAGTCCGATGGGCATTGCTAAAGTAGAGACACTTTCTGGAGAGCAGTCAAGAATCGTTTGAAGTTTGGACTGGCCAAAAAAACTTAGAACTGCTCAAAAAGCCAGGAAACTCTTCCCAAAGCATGTTCACTGGACACAATACTTCAAATGAGTTAACTTTAAACTAAAGTACATTTGTTGATGCCATGTCCAGAAAACCACAATTCAACAGCAAACCACAGAAAGTAATCTATGTGATGATTCCTCCCTTCCAACCAGCAGCGCAAGCCACTACTCAGTCACAAACCAAAGGATAAAAACCCAAGGCTGGGGGTGGGGGGAATGATCCAAAACCTCAAGAATGAACTACTAACAGACCCCTGGTACAAAGATAATAAAAGGGGCACTAACTCTCAAAGACAGGCTGGCATGCAAGGCACCCAAAACCTATGTGCCCCATAGTCTACGGCTTCATGTACTTCAAAAAGCCATGACTCTAAACCAACTAGACATTCTGGCTATTTAAAAACACTGAAACAATTTTGGTGGCCAGAAATTAAGAGGACTATGTAAAAAGGTGTGCTACTTGTGCAACCATGAAAAAGAGTCTAAGGAAGATTCCAGATCTCCTCCAACAAGTCCTGACCATGGGAGGAAATTGCTGTGGATTTTCTTGTGAAGCTTCCTGACACCAGAGGGAACACAGTCATCTGGACCATAGATTTGTTTTCAAAACAACCCCAATTCACCACCTGCCCAGGGCTCCCATCAGCAAAAAAGCTAAGCTTTATTATTTATCAAGCAGATCTATAGGCTACATGGAATCCCCCACAGAATCATATCAGATAGGGAAGTCCAATTTACAGCAAAATTGAAGGCAGTTTATAAAGTCCATTGGGTCATCGCAGGGACTTAGTTTAGCTTTTCATCCAAGTATGATTTGGGCAGCAGAAGAAATCAATGCAATGAATGGGAATGTTTCTTTCAATTATTATTTTATGAATAATTCTACTATTGCTACTTTGGAAGAAAATATAATAATCAGAACTCTTTTGATCTATAAGTTTATTATGTAAGTTGCATGGAATATTTCAAAATTTTATTGACTTGTTAAAGCAACCATTCTCTCTCTTCAGGATTGAAAGGCTTCCATGCAAGGTTTCTTTATCAACTGGACAGTCCTGGTCAAAAAGTGGACCCATGTATAAAATGAAATACCATGCACACTTACTTTCTGAAAAAATAATTTCATCATTGCATTCATCATCTTTGCAGGAACACATATATAGCAATCCTCCAGCTCCTTTCTTCTCTTTCATGAAGCATTTTTTTGAATTGAAATCATCCAATTTGTATCCATGGAGCTCTAGTGTAGGATCATGGCATATTGTTTCCAGAGTTATATTCCCATTATTCTTTCTCCTAAAAATGGTAGAAAATAAAAAAGCACAAATTTATTTCTAAATAGGGTTATTACAGAATTTAAAAAATTGCACCAAAATTAAATTTCAGGCAAGGTTCAAGGTACTATAATTATGTAATGATAGTATAATCATTTCTATAATGATTACTGCAGTAATTTAAACTGCATTAAATTATCTAAAACATTAAATACAATATTATCTTCCATCACAAATACAAATATGTATTAACTGAAATAGTGGTCTTGAATAGATTTGTGTAGTGTTGAATCAACTTGGGAATCATTTTGAGGAATGGCTAGTTATACACAATAAAAAATAACAGAAATAGCTTGTATTTATCCAGTTTATTAAATAATTCAAATAAGACTAATAAATGAACCATCAAGACAAAAGCAGTTTAATAACCAGTTTGTCAGGCCTGCAATAATATTCCTTTTAGAATTTTGGCCTGCCACACTTTCTCTTATTTCGTTATGCTGTTTCTTTAAGTATAGTCGATGGAAGGGGGGAATAGAAGGAGTAGGATTGTGGAGTAGGAGTAGGCCAAGGTCATCCTTTGACTCCGCACCAGTACACCTGACCGGAAGAAGTTGGGTATGCCAGCGTGGAAGAAGAATATTGGACCATGTGATGGATTGTGGGTGTGGGGACAAGATGATGAACTTTTAACTGGGTGGAATTCTGATGTCATTTGGAATTCCACAGCAATGTGCCAACATGTCTGTCTTATTCGATTGGAACCTTAAGGGTAGCTCTGCCTTGGACTCTGATTTAATTCTGTATGATATTTGGAACGCTGACACAGTCATTTATAGTCTTCACTGTAATTTATTGGATGGTCATTTAGATGAAAGCAGATGAAAGGGTTAGTAAATGGATACAGGCAATATCCACCTTGGTGAACTATAATATGTACATCCTAATATATTCAACATTGATGTAATACCTCCATAGGCACATTCTTTATACATGAGTTGTTGTACTGTGAAATGAATTTAGCCACAATCACCTTAGTTTATCATAATGAACCTTAGTTAGCACTATGAAAGCCAACAACTGAACTGAGGATGTGAATTTGAAATCACTAGTTATGCACCAATAGTTATAATATGTATGTCAGTGCCATAAGTTGTTGGAATAAAAATCTAAAACAAAGATTGTCCCAGATGCTTGGAGGAATATCTTCTGGTATCTAAGATACACAAATGTGTATCTACAGAATTTTATTTGTGTTAGGAAGATAGCATAACGAACGTGGTAGAAATGGCAGATAGGGAGAGTAAGGCCCTAATAGACTACCCATCTTAATCTTCTATCTTTACATCAGGGGTGGATTTCAACCGGTTCGCGGCGGTCCCTGCGAACTGGTTGGTCGGCGAACCCAGAAGTAAGTAACTTCCGGGAACGGCGAAGGGTCCACCCGCCCGCCCGCGCTCCTTACCGGTCTTTGAAGGCTTCTGCGCTTCCACACAGGTGCATGGCACATACAGCGCCTGCATGATTCTCCGCGAGCAGCTGGATGGCACATACAGCACCTGCGCGAGTCTCCGCGAGCAGCTGGAGCATCGCGCAGGCGCTAAGACGCATGCGTGAACTGCGCGCGTGCACGAGGACACCGCCGGCCTCGTTCCAACCAAACCGGTTGGAACGGGATTAGCAACCCACCCCTGCTTTACATGAATAATCATACTATAAAACTTATTATCAAAGATCTTCTTAATGTACACATTGGAGAACTAATCAACACTGAAGCAACAAGCCAGTATTTTAAAGACAATTTAATATCCTTGGCTTGTTTCAAATCTCTTAACAATCTGGATGGAAGCAAACCTTGATACTATTTAGAAATTCCCAATTTAATTATGTTGTGAGAATTGTAGAAATCATCAAAAATACTTCCTCATACATTATTAAACCACAATATGATAATCTAAACCAGGTAAATAAGTTTTAATTAAATTTTGTTGAGTATCTTTTAAACTTCCATTTTTCAAGCCATGGAATCTATTATAGCTTGTACAGTTCTGTGTTTATAGTAAACAATACTAGAGTGAATTTAAATAGGCATAACTTAATATACTTTAATCAAATCTAATCTATAGTGACCATCTTCTGAAGAGATTGTATCCTAACTCATCTGCTTTACTTCTGTTTCCCAAAGGACTAGAACTTGTTACAGATGTACTGTAAATATCTGAATTTCATAACTACATAGGCCCCCATTTTGCAAAATCTCATGTAATATAAGAAATAAGAATTTCAATATATTACATTGAAATGAATTGAAACAAAGTTTGGTTTTATTCTGAAAACTGTCTTAATAATCAAAAGGTATAGTGGAAGTTGTAGACAAATTTAAAACCAAACCAAACAAAACCCAACCCTATGAATCAAATGCCAATTCTTGCACATAGATAAAATGTACTTACCAAACAGCTGCACAGATTTCATTTTTGTGTTCACAAATAGAAGTGAGGTTGCACTTACTGCAACAATGACCTTCATTGGTGCATGTTGTCAATTTAACATCACAAAATTTGCAGAGTTTCCCCATTTTGAATCCACCACTGAAGAGGTTATGTTCACGATATTCAGCTACGGAAGAAATATATAGATTATAATAGACATAAATATTTTATAAAGAATATAGTTCCCATAAAATACACTTTATTTGCAAATTATATTTTAACATGTATTATTATGAACAATATTTTGTATCATAAACATATACAATAAATATAGTTTGTTTCCATTTGACAAAATAAGAAAGTTGTACTTGTACATTTGATTTTAGCTATTACAGATTTGCATAGATGTTGTCCTGAACAATAACATACTTTAAAACTTATATTAATCTATTTCTTTAATAAACCTACTCTTCCCAATAAAAATTATATATACATATACACACATACATGCATGTACATGCATGGACGCACACGAGAGCACACACACGTGCGCGCGCGCACACACACACACGTGAAAATATTTGGGAAATACTACATAACTGAACTTTTTTTGACCATTTGTTTAGAATTTGTGTTAAATTTTGAGTACTAAGAAGCTCAGTTATGTAGTACTTTAGAAAATGTTATTATAACTTTTGCTCTTTTCACAATAATATTTTGGCTTCATAAATAAGCATCAGCATTCAAGGTCAAACCCCTATAATTAATAGTCTCAATATACAGAACAGCTGAAGAGAATAAATATGAATAGTAATAACATACAATTTTTTTAGCAAATCTAATGGTTTATGTATTTCCTCTTCAGTTGCTAAATAAAGTATGGCAGAACTTCAAAATATGATGAATATTTATTTTCAGGGCAAATAATACACAGTTAAGCTTTTCGACATACAGTATTAGAAAGCAGATTTGATTTTCTAAAGGATAAGAAATTATTTTATTCTACAGTTGTTTCTTTTAAATAATTTGACACCCTCCTCAGAAACTTATCAGCGTGGAACAAAAAAATCAAAGTGCAAAAAAAAAAAAAAAAGAACCAAAGAAGCAGATATCGGGCAAATAAAACTGTAAGAACATGAATTATTAAGAACCATATCTTTTTGCATTCTATTCATTAAAATAGGAACCCATAAGAAACATGGGTTTAGACTTCAGCATTAATGCAAATAATGTAAAAATCTGATATTGTAACTGGTAATCTACACATGTTTTGCCAGACGTTAAATAACTTAAATTGTAGAACTCTACATACTAAAATTTGTTAAGTGATCTGTCTTTGACAGTTACTGAGGACAATTAAATATGACATTCTTCCACAAAGCATCCCCACAATGCTGTTTTGGAAAAAAAGATAATAATTAAAAAATCATTTGATTAGTAATTTTATCAAGCCATTTGAAGACATTATTTTGCTGTTTGGTAACATGACAATAATGATTATTTTATTACTAACTGATAACAGAGAAATATTAATCTAATATACTGGCAGAAAACTGCCTATTATTTTTTGGGAGGGAAAACTAGCCACACATTTAATTTTTATTGGAAGAGATACAAATAAGGGAAGAATCTTCCTGAAAACAACCACTGTAATCATAATATCTACAGGAAACTTAATTATTCATTTGGAAATTATATGTTGTTTTCTTTATCACATTTTTCCTTAGATATTACATGCATTATTATCATAGCAATGATATTTTAAAACTAGTTTTAAACACTCCTATTGTCATGGCAACAGACATTTATTTATAAATGCAAAGAGAACAGAAACCACAAACATATTTTAAAGTTAATTTTGCTAGTTTTTCTAATATTTGTAGTATATATTCATGAACCTCAATCATTTTTAAAAAGAAATGTGTCTACAGATCTTTAAACACAAGTAAGCAATAATGATAAGACTTACCAAAGGCTGCGCCTATTGAAGAAAGGACAATATGTAGTACTAGCTGAATACCCATGCTTCGTTTTGAAACTATGTGATCGGGCTTGATACTTTAAGTTTGAAAATTAATGTAGAATGTTAACTCCTTAACTTGTTAATATAAGGCAACTGGCAGTTGGAAAATGGTTCTTTCAGGTGGATTGAGGTAGCAGAATGTCAAAACTCCCAGCCTGCAGGCCGGATGGGTCACACACTGGCCATGCTCAAACCTGATCTAACGAAGGGGATAGTATCAGAATGTGTTAATATAAGGCAACTGGCAGTTGGAACAGAGTTCCTTTCCGGTGAGGAGGGGTAGTAGAATGTCTAACTTCTTAGTATCAACATATGTTAATATAAACTGTATAAACTGTCTAAAAATACTGATGATCTGATGGTCATTTTGACAAATCCTTTCTTAGCGAGCACCTAGCAGCCAAGAGGAACATACATGCTGAATTTCAACTTTATAGACTTTACAGTTTTGGAGATTTTATGGTGAGTGAATGGTATTTGGTTTTTATATAGAGAGATTTCTTCAAAACTATGTGATTTCCCTATGTTGATGAACATATCATTAAAAGAAAACTACACTCACTTAGTAAATAATGCAATACATTTTTGTGTGTTCCTGCTTTTATGTATAAAAAGTATAAGCAATTTTGCTGATTTATCAACCTGCTGACATTATTCACACATATCTAGATAAAGTGGAATGCAAAATAAGAAAGCATTCTTGGTTTTACCCAAACATGTTTATAGTAAGACATGAATGTCAAAGAACCTTCCATTACAAAGTAGATTTTTCACTCTTCTATTTAATTATCTAATTGTCAGAGATTCTCTGGATAAGTCCCTGCAATTTCCTTAGCAAGGTTTTTCAGAGGTGGTTTGCCATTGCTTCCTTCCTAGGGTTGAGAGAAAATTAGTGGTCCAATATCTCTCAGTTGGCTTTATGCAGGAACTTACATTTTTTGGTTTCTAGCCTGATATCTTAAACAGTGCACCAAACTGACTTGCACAAATTGGGTATACGTTTTTAAAAAATAAATTCAAATAACAAATTTTATTAATCATTTAAAAGGGCTTGCTGATCACAAAATGTTAAATTTGACAATGATAAAAACACGTAAAATGCTTTTATATTAATAGTATACAATAATTTCAAAATGAATTAACAGTATAAATTTCTGAGTGTCCACCTTATAGAGCAGTGGTTCCCAAAGGGGATGGTACCGCCCCCAGGGGGAGGTGGAATGGCTTAGGGGGGCGCTAAGAGGCAAGGGGGTGGCAGAGGAGTGCTGGAGGGCCCCCCTCTAGCAAGCCTTTTAGAACCAGTTTGCTTACTCACCCCCACTCATCCAGAAGCTGCTTGATCACTTGCTCCCCCGCCCATCCGTACTATGCTAGCCCTGCCCACCGCTCACTGATTGGCTGGCTCACCAATCACCCTGCCTGCCTCTAAGATCCCTATTTAAACCCAGTTACCCTTTTTTTCTGTTTGGCTTTCTATAGATAGGGCTCTTAGAGGCGGGCGGGGTGATTGGTGAGCCAGCCAATCAGTGAGCGGTGAGCAGGGCTAGCATAGTGCAGACAGGCATGGAGAGCGACAGATCAAAGGAAGGCCCCTTCGCCTCCCTTCGCTCCCACTTGTGTCTTGATGAGGTCGCCGCAGCTGCCGGGCGCGGACAGATGGAGATAGCCAGAGCGGCAGGGCAGCCCAGGCAGGCGGGCGAGTGAACTGCCTGATCCTCCATCACTCGCCCACTTGCCCGCCCAGGCCACTCTGGCTACCTCCGTCATCCGTGCATGGCAGCTACAGTGATCTCATCAAGACAAAGTGGGAGCGAAGGGAGGTGAAGGGGCCTCGATGCCCTGGCTGATCCTTCTTTGCTCTCTTGCTATTTTGCCTGCAGGGGGCGTCTCGGCGGAAGCCCTTTGCTGGTGGCCAGACCTCCCCTCCCCGGGGTGACGGGCAGTTATTTGCGTGGTGCGGCCAGCACCTAGGAGGTAAGCTCCCACTGCTGTCCCCACCCCCGCACCCATTCTTGCAGGCGGCCATGCAGCCCTGCATAATAATAATTTGTGCAAAAATTATAATATTAAAACAGCAACAAACTGGTGGGAACATCAGCCTGAAAAAGTCACCGAAAATCAGATGGTCAAGATCTTGTGGGATTTCCGTATACAAACCGACAAAATACTGGTGCATAATACACCAGACATCACACTGGTTGAGAAAAATAAGGTCACAATCATAGACATCGCAATACCACCATATTTGGTGGAACGTGGCTTCAGTGGGGTCATCTAACTTCTCTCCAAGCAAAGAAATCGACTCCAGATTACTGAATGTGGTGATTTAAGACTCCTGCTAAGTGACTTAAAACCAGACATTGGGAAACTGGTATCACTTCATCAAGCCCACCCATCATATTAAGAATTTACTGAACAGAGAAGTAGATACAAAATTTTACTAAGTTTACTAAGTTACTAGTTACTAAGGTTCTTGATAAATGATTATCAGACTTTGAAAACCTGTTATCACTGGATCATGTTCAACAATTTTGTTGAATTAACATTAACTACGAAGGTTTTTAAATTGGATTTTGAATAAATGTGCAATTAATTGTTACAGTTTTGAATTTTACTGTTACTATCTTCCTTCCATCGTGCAAATCGCCCAGTCATATGACTCCCCCAGCCACGCCCACCAAGCCACGCCCACTGAACCGGTCATAAAAAAACCTGAATTCCACCACTGAGTGGGGGGGCACTGAGGATCAGTTTGTAGCACCAAGGGGGCAATGGACTGAAAAAGTTTGGGAACCACTGTTATAGAGTAATACTATAACAAAGGAAAATACTTCTGTTCTTATAGTTCATGACTTCATTGTAAGTGGCAGGGGTCAAGCAATATAATAAAATCTTTTGCCTAGAACGTGGGGTAGAATTAGTCCTCACTAAGAAGAAAATTTAAATCAAACATCCAGTTTTACCACTGCAACCATTCAGCCTACCTGATGGTGGCACAACAGTGTTGAATATCAGAAGGCAAAGCGGCACTAATATGCTTGCTTGAAAGGGTATATTCCTGGGAAATAAAGATCTCCTTGACATTAATTTAGCATATCTGGATGATTTTGCATCCAGATCAGACTTAAGGAACACAAGCTAGGGCTGTTACCTCAATTGTTATCTTCACTTTATGTTTGCTTGGGAATACTGACTCATTTAGATTGGTCTGGTGTTTTTTTCTGTGCTGACTGGACCACAAGTATTATTTCCTTGAATTAGACTTTGCACTCTATAACTATGCTTTGTGGCTCCTAATGCCAACCTTTGACAAGACATTATTACAAATATATAGTACCAGCAGTGTCCCCAAATATATATTAAAGGGACACAAAACTACTTCTTAATTAAAGTGAACCATTAAGATTTTACTAGAAATAAGTCTCATATGCTTCATAGGACAATGGAAATTATTCATAGAACTCAAATGTTTAGAATTTGGATCCTCTCTTTGAACCTGGACTTCGAAAAACAGCTAATGGTGGTGAATTTCCAGAATGGTGAATTAAGTAGTTAATCAAAGAAAAGTCATAAAAGGCATACAATTTATATTTCTAACTCTAAAAATGGTTTGACAATTCTGGCAATTGAAAATTGTTATCCAGAAAAATGTCTACTGGAAATCTGTTACATAACTTGCTTAACCAGCTAAATATATTTTCTAATCTTGGCGTATCAAAAATTTTCTCTTAAGCCTTTAAAAATGTATATAATACTCTTTAGTACAACATTTCAAGATGATATGAAACAAGGATTGTAGAAATAAACGATATCAACATGTGTTATTATTCTTTTATTCTTTTTTAGGATTATTTCATCATTTACCCAATACTACACTTTTAACACAAGCTTATTTAAATCTGCTCCTTGGTCAATTTATATACAATTGCACCTGTTTTCTAGGGACACTCAAATAAATCAAAGATGTTTCTTCATGAGAAAGTTTGCCCAACTCACTAGTATAACTATTTCACTAGAACCATTAATTGCATAGACATAATTGTAAAGTAAGCTTGTAAAAATAATATCTGGAGTATAGTATATTATTAGAGCTGTGGTAGAGTAGTGATTAGAATACAGTATTGCAGGCTAATTCTGCCAACTGCCAGCAGTTTGATTCTCACTGGCTCAAGGTTGACTCAGCCTTCCTATCTTTCCAAAGCTGGTAAAATGAGGACCCAGGTTGTTGGGGTCAATATGCTGACCCTGTAAACCGCTTAGAGAGGGCTGCAAAGCAGTAAGAGTCTAAGTGCTATTGCTATTATATTTACAGAAAATATTTGGGATATAAAAATTGGATATCTTCATAACTAAATTGAAACACATACACAATTATCTGATTAGTAAAATACAACTTAAACCAGTGGAATAAACGTCTGCCAGAATATTTTTTGGATTAAACATTTGATATATGCTATACATTTCCTGACTAAGAAACCAAATAAATATTTTATTGTTTCTTAAAAGAAACTGTTCGAATTATTGGAAAATATTGTATATATCCTGAGTTTGACTTATCCTGTGTTTACATCCTGGGTGGTATATTAATCATTACCTACATATATGAGAAAAGAAGCTTGGAGAGGCCTGAAGGTAGTCTTTCTCTTTCCTGATCTCTATTTGTGGAACAGCCAGAACATGGTTGGCAAAAGTGCTGGAATTCTTGGTAACTAAAACAGAGCTTTTTGTGAAGGTCTTTTAAGTTATAATTTGCAGCCATGTAGACTACGATTGGATCGTAGTTATAAATATTTTATTAATTATTAATATTAATGTTTTTTCATCTTGGACTGATGTGAAAAAAATACACTTAATTTGGATTTTTATCAAATTTTTAGTTTTATTATACTGCTATAAATCAGTTTGACTTGGCAGTGTATCAGTAAAATATGATAACTACCATATCTATGGTTTCTAAACAGCCTATGAGACACAAATTGTGGATTTATAAAACTAAATGTAAGTGATAAATATGCCGAGCCATAAAGATTACTATTCTTATTTGGTCCTGTCTTCAAATTACTAAAACAAGGAAACAGGCTTTTCTGTAATCTTTTATTCTTCAGAATTCAGTCATGATTTGTATATTTGCAAGAAATTGGACATCAAAACTGATTTATAACCTTCGCTTCCAGTAACACAATAAACCATAGTCTTTGGCTCTCCTTTTATTTGTTTCTACAAATTAAAGTGTGAAATTAGAAAAAAAAACGATGGTTAGGGTCATATTTGATCTATATATTATTTTCCAATTTTGTTTTCAGGTCCAGTTCAAGCTGGTGGCATAAGATGAGAAACTTTTTCCTTGCTTAAGATTACAGAATCTAAATGACCATCTACTCTGTTAACTCGATTAATTACAGAAACTCAGAATTTTCCTTGGAGGCCTTGTTCAGTTTGTGTTCGCATACAGGAGAAGAGCAGGTGGCTGACTAGTAACACCCTCATTATTTGTAGGTTCTCTAAAATAGGAACTGACTTTTTTGTGCTAGACAACACTTTTCTACTTTTGTTTTTTTAACATTCATCTTTATTATGCTGCAAAAGTGTTTTAAACCCTTTTAAACAAACTGCTGTCTAGAGACAGTTTCAATTATTTTAATTGCTTGCTTCGTTTGTTGTTTATCTTTTATGTTTTGCTGCTGCATCATTTTAACATTTCTAAACTGAGAAAAGAATGTAGGAAGTTTTCAAACGTAAGACAAAGACACTATGAAATAACCTACATTTATTGCCATTTTATTTATATAAGCCATGATGTATGTCTTTGTATGTATGTATCTTAAGTAATCATTTCTAAGTTTTACAATAATACTTTCAAGTAAAAACATTTTATACCTTTAGAAAAAGTCTATCCAAATTCTTAACATAAAATGTACAGTAATTTTACTATGCCTTTACTTCACATGTTCCAATGTCTATAAGAAAACATATATATTTACATTCCTTGCAGAGCTAACACCTTTTGTTTCCTGTTAAAGTGATTTGTTGAGCAACATTTTATCAAAAAGGTCCATTTTGGTGTAAAATTGCAATATAAAATAATACAAATATAATATGTCTCAATGTGGTGCAGGAAAGTTCCAAAATAGTAACACTTCCTAGATGGAATATGAACAATATTTAAGAATGATCGGAAGGAGTGAAGTAGAATAATAGCTCTCACCAGATTACTAGTTTAGCATACACTGTACTTTTCCAGAGTTTTTTGTAATGTAAAATGTATCCCATGTATTCAAACAAATTCAGAAAGTCTGAAATTCCATTTTAGAGATTACTGATGATCTGTGACATTGATTTAAAAGGTATGTAAAAGTACTGGGAAAATCTGTGATGTTTTTCCCATGTAGATGTTTTTCTACCTTCCTATGATAGTAGATTTTTTAAAAAATAGACTCTTCAAAAAAAAAAAGATTACCTTTTTTGCTTTTATTCACCTATCTCAAAAAATGGGGGAATTTTAGGGTTATTCTTATCTGGCGATTTTGTGTTTAAGAAACAGATACGTCCAAATAACTAATATCTAATCTATTCCAGTTTACTAGGCACATACTTGTTTGCTATTTTGAACTGTTTCTAGAGTTCAGACTGAAACATTTTTGTTGTATTTTCTAATCAACTTTACAGCGAGCCTCCCGAATGCTAATAGCTGCTTATCTGCCTTGCATGAAAGAGAGGGAGGGAAGAAAGGAAGGAAGTTGCTCCTACTTCTAATATTTTTTTGGCTGACGTTTATCATTTTTTTCTCTATTTAGGTAAGGAGGTTTCTCTGAAACAATGACCCAATACAGCAACTTTTTGAAAGTGGGAAGGCATCCTGAGATTAATAAAATTAAAACACAGATCTAAAGTCTCCACTTCTGGTATATATGGAACAATATCCATACATTTACATAAATATACAAAAAAACTCAAAATGGGAAGCAAACAAGAAAATGCATCTAGCTCTGTAACCATCTTTCTCCAGTTCTTGAAGTAAGAAATGCAGCTGTTCCAATGCTGCCTTTAGAATGAGAACAATATTATTTGGCCCATGGAATATGAACAGCTGAGGTTGATTGTCAATGTTTATAGAGTGACAAGAGATAGATGCAGTACTGTATGAATGCTTCTGTCTTCTAACTTTTCTGAGTTCTGGAATTGAGCATCAAACAGAACTTGAGATTTTAAGGAATATTGGGTTGTTGTTGTATGCTTTACCAGTAACATATTTATATTTTTGTCATCTTAATGTAACTTAAGGTTTCATCTTAATGTTGCCTTTTAACTAAGAACTAAGCTCAAGAAATTCATGCTGTAATTTACAAGACTTGAAGATATAAAACAAAATAAGTCCTGGAGAAATTGGAGAAAAGTCTTGACTTACTATATTCATTTGAAATTTTGAGCATGATCAATATTACCTTAACCAGCCCCAAAGCTCAGAAGGAAATGACAGTAGCTAATTATTGGACCAGATAATTATATAACATGGGAATCATGTCCACTTCTAAATCTTATATTGCAAGGGAATGTTTTAAGGGAATCCTTTCCACTGGTAATAAAAATTACAGATTATATAAATTATATAATAGATTAGTTAATTAATACAAGCAAATGCACTATATTATGTAGTTGGAGATTACTATTTGATTTTAGCTTTTTGATGACCCATCTAACATTACAACAACCAGCCTGTTTTACTTAGTTGCTTCCATAACAGAGAGAGATAAATTACTAGGCTGAACAACTCTAAAAATACCCTCATAAATGTAGGTTTCTAACAGTTTTTTAATCTCAATATCTATTTAAATAGCTCAACAATTTTTTAGAAAAAAAATCTTAATTACGGCATATTATAGAGCATCCAGTAAGTTTTTTTTCAAATAGCTTCATGAGGCTACTTTGCCTCTGTACATTATATCATTACACAAACTTTCCAATTAATAATGAACTATTCCCTGTGTTTCTAAAATCAGCCATTTCTGTTTATAGTTATAATGATAATTCAGAATACAGAAGTTTAAAACAAGAAATTTCAGGAAGTGTTCTGTCTTCTTAGAAAAACGCTTTCCCATACGGACAAAAATATTTCCATTTTATTTTTAAGAAAAAAACAACTCATAGCAATTATGATTCCTAATTTAATTGTCCATTCCAATTATTGCATGATTCATTTATTGCAAATTTAGACAGTTGTCTACTGCAATTTATTCTACAAAAAAAATCTACAAGAGATGCCCCAAATAAGAATGCTACAAGGCTTTAAATGTTTCTGCACGGTTGCATAGTTCCCCATTTTTATTTGCAGTAGGTAAATGTAAAGGTTCACCTCACACATACTGTATTTTTGGACTATAAGACGCACTGGAGTATAAGACATACCATGGTTTTGAAAGGTAAATTAAAAAAAAGGTTTTGCACTCTGCAGGCCTCCCAAACTCTCTGCATGCCTTATTTTTGCAAAAAAAAGGGGGAGGGGGGCATGCAGAGCTTGGGGAGGCTTGTAGAGTGCTCTCAAAGGCTGGGGAAGCAAAAACGAGCAAAAAGAGTCCATTTTTTTTGCAAGAATGGATCACCCCCCCCCCAAAAAAAAGGGCATGCAGAGGTTTTGGGAGGCTTGTAGAGTGTTCCTGGGGGCTGCAGGAGGGAACTAGCAAAAACTGCCTGTTTTTTGCTCATTTTGCCCTCCCCAGCCCCCAGGAGCACTTTGCAAGCCTCCCAAACCTTCTGCACGTCCATTTTTGCAAAAGGGGCAGGATTTCAGTAGACCAAAAATGCTGTATTCTGTGTATAAGATGCACCCAATTTTTCACCATCTTTTTTGGAGGGAAAGGCGCGTCTTATACTCCGAAAAATAAGGTATGTGCTAGTCATTCCCAACTCTAGGGGGCGGTGCCCATCTCCGTTTCAAAGCCAAAGATCCAGCGCTGTCTGAAGACGTCTCCATGGTCATGTGGCCAGTATGACTAAATGCCAAAGACACATGGGATGCTGTTACCTTCCCACCAAAGGTGTCCCTAATTTTCTTCTTGCATTTTTACATGCTTTCAAACTGCTAGGTTGACAGAAGCTGGGACAAGTAACAGGAGCTCACTCCATTACACAACACTAGGGATTCGAACTGTCGAACTGCCAATCTTTCTGATCGAAAAGTTCAGCATGTTAGCCACTGAACCACTGCATCCCTGTTTATTTGCAATACACCATACCAAAACAAAGGTAGACAAATAATGACTTATTTGGGATTAATTAGATCTAAGGTTCTAAATAATGAAAACTATATCTTTTACAATCTCTATTATTATATTAATTTCAGAATAATGATACTATGAACTGATCTTATAACATTTTAATGTCATTGATATTTTCATTGATTTGGTCTCTAGAGATAAGAATTTATTATTTTAGAGAGCCTCATAAAAGCTTCCTTATTCCTATGCAAATCAACATACATTTCTTGAAGATGTGATAAAATTACATATATATTCCACATTAAATTAGCAATACAGCAATTGTCTTCATTATAAAATCATGGTAACAGAACTATCTGGATCCAGTGAGTGTCTCTTTCCTCTCAAGAACTTTCCCCATAACAGTTATCTCTGAAATATATTTGTATTTGCTCCTTATTTCCCTCATTTTATTATGGCAGATCTTAATGGGACAGCCAATGTGTGAGGTTCTTCATAGCTTCTCTGAGGCATCCCATGATGGTTCCTAGTGACTTTGTGCTCTACACAGCTGTTTATCAATCTCAGCAGAGGGATTCTTGACCCCGTTACTGGGCACTACTGCCCAGTACCGCCTACAGACTATTCAAGGTGATCTCTCAGTCATGCCCTGGATACTAGTAGCATTGCCTATAAATAGATCCAATCTGTGTCTAGTGATATAATCAAGGTATCCCTGTAACTGTTCTGTGGGTAATTCTAGCAGACAACAGTATAATCAAAAAGCCAATCCACTGACATCATAAAAAACAGCCATGCAGAACTGAGAGGTCAGCATAAACCCTGTTGCAGTAGTCGACCTCTGAAGAAGTCAGTCTAACATATGTCAGTCTATATTTATAAGTCTTATAATATAAGTCAGTCTAATATTTACAGTCAGGCCAGTAAAAAAAGTCATGTCAAGTATCATGAGTTCATAAGAATCACCATGACCTAGTGAAGCAAGACAGCAACTAATAGAGGAATATTACACAGACAATCTAACTTCTTAAAAAGCACACTTTACACATGCACAAAAGCCTGGATATTTAAGTCATGGATAATAAGACCACAAACAGGCGGAATAATTTATACTGCAATTTTTGGTTACTCATGACTGTTCATTAATTTTCATTAGGACACTTAATTCTATAGTGCCTCTTTTATACTGCAACATTGAAAAACAATAATGCAAATGTTTTTCCACCCAATTTTAGATAGGAGCAATTAAGATAATTATCTGGTCTAAAGTAATAATATATTATTTTACACAGGTATTTTTAAAGCGAAGACCCATAATAGCCTAATGGAGTCTACTTTATTTCCAGCATTATTAGTAGAATGTACTCAACAATAGAGGTGAGACGTAAGGCTGTCTATCATGTCAGCAAAGTGTCTAATTCATAAAATTACAATCACTTTGTTTATTGCTCCTGCATTCAACTACAATTTTACAATTCTCTGGCTGGTCATAGATTACAGGAGTGTGTGTGTGTGTGTGTGTGTGTGTATCTTATCAGATAAAAATATTCCTAAACCCAGAGGTATTTATAGCAGGCTTTCAAAAAGTTTTCTGATTGTAATGTATTATGTCAGGGTCTCATTTTTTTCTAGTTGCATGAATATCTGCCTCCAATTATTGATTGAATCTATATCTTGACTTGATTGTGTGACCCTTGGTGGTTTACATGATGTGGGGGGGAAATATTAGACCACAAAAATAAACTAAATAATAAAATTACTGACCAATGCATGACATAAAAGCAACAATAAAAACCCCAAGAAACAAAACTAGAAAAGTCTAAAGCAGCACAACAGGTAAGCAATGGAAATACTGTCTTGAAAAGCTAAACAATCTTTTTAAAGTCATGAAGGAGGAAATCAGCCTGATCTCCATGAGAGAACATTCCACAAATCCAGCTCTGAATCAACAGTAACACTTTCTAGCTTAAATGGCCCTGACTATATGGACCACAGTGAGTTTTAATAATCTAGTAGGTTGAACTGGTACAGTTTAGAGGAGATTCTTCACGTACTTACGTACCAAATCATAAAACACTTTATAAGTAAATACTGTAGTAACCATAGAGTGAAAGTGCGTCAATTCAAGGATCAAAATTATGGCACACCAGTCATGAAATTATTACTTAATTTTTATTAAATGTTTATCTTGCCTTTATTATTTTATAAGTAATTACTTCTGTAAGAGTGTAAAGTGGGGGGGGGGCATTCTAATCTCTGGGAAATGATGTACCAAAGAGAGGGAGCCACCATGGAGAAGCCCCTTGTTCTGGGTCCCACAGATGTATCTCCCTAGAGATGGAACCTGCAACATTCCTTGCCTCCCCTCTTTAGTGGGTCAGGTAGATGTAACTGGCAAGAGATGGTCCCTCCGACAACCTAGTCCCAAGCCATGAAGGGCTTTAAAGATGACAACCAGCATCTTGAATTGTACCCGGAAGCAAATCAGCAACCAATGCAGCTCCCGGAGGAGAAGTGATAAGAGAGTGCACCACAGCTTGTTAAAGTGCTGGGGCACTACCCCCGCCTATAGGGAAGCATTAATCACTGTCAGAGTCCACCTACCTGTAACATTCAGGGAAGCTTTCAAAAGCTAGGAGGGACATGGTCTAAAACATAGGTTCTTGTGCGCATACTCCCTAGGATCCTGACCACTTCCTCAGGAGCAACAGGTCAAGCCCTTCCCACATAGCAAGGCAAGAACCTGCCTTGGGAGCTTCCATCTCACCAGCAACGAAGTTGAGCAATTTTGTTTTCCAGAAGATCTGCAAATTCCCCAGGGCACCCCTTTAGGTGGAGTTCAATCTCCTGCTTCACCAGCAGGAGGTAGAACTTGCAATGTTCCAGAGTTCCAGTGTACTTGCATGCTATTCCACATTTTTTCTCATACAGAACCAGGAAAAGGATTGCTAACTATCTTAAGAAAGCAGACTTATATTTAACTTCAGAAACTGATTTGTTTTACAATAACTACAGTCATCATCAGTGTTTCATTACCTGGGATAATAGACACAAAAATATTCCAATCTCCTTTCAGCTATGCTTGAAATACATGTCATTTAGCATGATATTAATGTAAAATATTGTCACTGATTTGTTATGCAAAATTTCACATGGCTAGTAGTTACTTTTGGATTGCAAAAAAAATTAATTTTCTTTGTAAAGACATTCTACATGCTTTTCCTTAACTCTATATCAGGCATTTCTGACTTCATGTTGTTTTGAAATCTGGAAAGGTTGACATGTAGTCAAATCAGACTGAATCTGAACAAGTTACCATCTACTTCCTTATCCATGAATTATCTTACACTGCAAGTAATTGAAGGTGACTATCTCACAGAAAATTGCTGGGTGGTGCCATCCCATTATAAGTTACTGAAGACAATTTCAAACAAAGGCATTCCACTGAATATCCAACAAGTATTTAAATGATATCTGAATCATTTTCATTAGTTTAAACTAGTCCCTGTAAAAAATAAAAATGATGGACCGAAGAACTTTCATATATGTTTCAAAGAACACAAAGCAACTTTTATTAACAAACTGCAGCTTTCATACATGCTTACCCTTTCAAAAATAGCAACCTCAAAATTTAAACTGCTATTTTGCACTGTTTTTTCAATTAATTTACTTTTCTTAATAAAGATTATTTAATGATCTAAACCATTTTACATATGTAATTTACACTTGATATATGTTTTGAATTCATTGTTAGTAATGTTAGGCAGCTATAACAAATGTATATAAATGAAGAAAATATAACCACCCAAAATATAACCAAATAAACATTTCAAAATTACTTGATGCTTTTGAAGTCAGCCTCCATGTTACATATCTGTTAAGTACTTTAAATTACTTTAGTTTAAATTAGTGACATAAGGAAAACAGGAAGACAGACGAAAACAAAAGTGTGCATGCCAAATAATTGTTAACTAAACTTTTCACATATCCCAATCATATCCTATGAATTTTCAATAGAAAATTATCAGTTATCATTTATAACTGATAACTGATAACTGATAACTGATAACTGGTAGTTGGAATGGTAACTGGTAACTGGTAGTTGGATAACTGGTAGTTGGAACTGGTAGTTGGAACCCATTCCAACTACAATTTGGGGAGAAAGGCAAGCTTGTTTATTATTTGGTCATGGGCACTTAATTTTAAACTATCCAGCTACATAGGCCAAAACTCAAACAGGTTTGTGTATGGTACTATAGGTGTCCTGAATCCTGCTCCAGAAACTCTTCAATTTTCAGGAGTAACAGCAAAATACGGTAACTATTATTTTAACCTTTTGATTTATTACCTCTTTAAAGCTCAATTAACTTAATTAATACATTCTAGTTCTCTAGCAAGACAAGCAATGTATACATTACTATAAGCGTTTTTTTTTCTTAATAAGATGCATATATTTTACACCATAATATGAAGTCTTCAGTGAGCCTTATACTTTAAAATTCAACCACATGACAATACCACCTACTGTGGTGACATACTCTACATTATCATTATAGGAATAATATATTGAGCTATGCGAGACGTTGATCAATTACAATAACACAAGTAATCTATGATTATGATTTGTCCACATACATTTTCTGCTCTAGTAAGAATAAAACATTTAATGTTCTAAAAATAACTTGCAGGATGCTTAGTATTATTACTGGTATTAATTTAAATATTAATAACACAATTTTCCAGCAGATTAATTTGTATTAATCATCAGTTTTCAAGAATCATAAAAGCCTCATTACGGATGAGGAAAAGCCTCATGTGGAATGTCGTAATATGATTTCATTTATAAAATATATAGGGAATGGTTGCAGTATAGCATGACAGTATTGTATAGGTGAGATACTTGCTCTGCTCTAAAGAACTTGAAGTCTGAATTTTTAGATTAGTAAGGAAAAATGAAAGTAATCAAATGAATATGCATGAATGTGTGTTCAAACTTTTGAAGTGGGTCTGAAGGCGGGGGCAAGGGAAAAGTGGTTTTAGCAAGGTATTTCAGATATAAAATGAAGGAAACGAAAACAAGCATAGTAGAAACTTTCAAGAGGATGGCAAGGCTTCTAGACAGTTATTGTACTATTATATAATACAGCTCCAGAACAATTTTTCCTTAGCTAGACTTTAAGATGAATGGATCACAACTTCCATAATGCTGGGCAATGATGATAATGGTTGTAATTCTATTCATCTACAGGACACCAAATTAGGAAATACAGTAGGTTTTTTTCAGCCTAAAATATATCTAACCTCATACATTCTTACTGTTCTCCAATCTAACCTAATTACAATTTTGTTTCCATAAACAATGAGATAACACAATCAGCATATACCACAAACATGATAAAAACTCAAAATCTTAGCTTCTGTGGAAAGTAAATACTCTTTATTCATTTTATCCCTACCGTAATTCACAGAACTAATACAACTATCGCATTTTATATATCAAAAACTTTAAATATTTATCTCTGAAGTGATACTGTACTGAAGTATATTGTATGAATGCAAAGATCTGCTTCTGAAAAAGACAGAAAGCAAAATGGAGAACATAGAGATGCCTTAGATCCGAGACCAAACTCTCATACACTACTTTGATATGTATTTAGCATCAGTATTTCAGAAATGAACTTACCAGACTCGTGCTTTCAGTAACAAAACTGCCACATATTTTTTCATGGGGAGAGGGGGAATTACTGCTAACAACTAGCTGTGCAGCCTTTATATTTGTATAGGACCAGTTTTCTGTACAGATTACTGTGTGTGTTTGCAAAATTAAGGCAACTTGAAAACTTACTTCGAAACAAATTTGGGGATTTCTGAATTAGACAACATTAGCACATAATACAGTTCCTCTATTTTTGTTGCACTGCACCCCAACTCATCAATTATTGCCAAAACTGGAAAAACTGACCTATGCATAAACAGCAACTCATCCACCCTAGGTGTGGCAACAGCTAGAGTGCAAAATAAGGCAGCTGTCTCTGATAACCAAAGGCCAAGATTAAAACTTGTGAACAACATTTTACTGAAATGCCAGCCCCAAATATATGCCCAGTTAGAAAAACAATGGTGGTACTAAGGATGGTGCCTCTGGAGTTCTTTAGGATTAAGAAAAGAACGTGGGGTGGGGTGGGGAGTTAACATTAGAATAAATTTGGACAAGAGACAGATTAACCCCAAATAAAGACTGTCTAGAACAGACTCTCTAAACCTGTTATGTTCCAGATATGCTCGACTGTGACTTTGATAATGAACCCAATAGACATGCTGACTACTGGTGATGGGACTTCACACACATCCAGGGGTGCTAAGTCAGGGGTAGAGACTTAACCAGTTCTTTAGAAGTGCGGTGTTAATGTTAGGAGGATATTAAGAGAAATGTGCTGAGAGCAAAAGGGATGGGGAGGAGAGACCATCCAAACAGACAGACATCTCAGGGAGGAAATCAAAGTCCACGTTTACCTGTTACCCGTCCCAGTGGGTGAGCCGTACTGTGCAGAAGAGTCCACAACAAAATGTGTTTAGGAATCCAGCTCATTGTATCTCCCTCCACTCTGAGGCGGCCTTCAGACTCGGGATAAAAAACAGCCTGGCCGAGACAACCCTCGGGAACGAGGAGAGGCGGGCGGAATTCAGGACTAGGGCGAAATATGACGAAGCGGCTCTGAAGTAAACGTGGGATGGTGGGGGAAAAAGAGGCCCCAGCGGAGGCAGCGGTAGTAGTTGCGGCTTGGGTACTTCTGACGTGCGTGTGCGAGTCGCTCCCTTTCTCTAGCTGTAGGGGAAACAGGAAATCTTAAAAGTTCGCAAACAGCTGGGCAGGACTTTCTTAACTCTTACAGTAGTTTCTTTTCTGGCCCTCCCTCTTCCCAGCTTCTCCCCACTCCCCGCCCGTTTCAGTATGAAGCCTCTTTAGCTCGCTCTGCGTGTCAATCATCGGCCCTCTCTTGTCTCAAGCCGTTTCTCCACAAGCTGAAGAGAGGGAAAAATAATAAATGTATGAGAAGCCTTGCCTCGGGGTTAACCCGCCGCCTGGTTCATAAAGGCGTTTCAACCCACAATTATCTCGCCCATGCTTTTCTCTCCCCGACTCAGGAAAGCTCAGATCACTATACGCCCAGGCTCAGAACCCTGTTATTAGTTCTAATATCCGCAATACATTTTGGTATTGCGCCACATGTGATACAAAAGAGAATGATCGAAAACTCCTACCTTAACGCGTATTTCCGGAGCTCAGTATTTGCTCGGTTCAAAATGGTTTGCATCAAGGTATGTTAACCCCAGATGCCATGTAGCCTAATCTGCAAGCAATTTTCCACATTTTACTCTGCCCTAGTTTCTGTATCTAATATTTATAAATCATGTTAAAGGTTTAGCAACACAATAAAATTAACATGTCTGTATAGTTAATAAAACCAATGTTGCAAATGTTGACCAAACTTGCTTACCTGTTGTAAGAAACCTGATGGTAAAAGAAATAGAAGCACCATTCATTTTCATGTATGTGCTTTGGAAATGCATCTGTGTACTCTAGTAAAGTTTTTAAGTCATGTTCGGTTTCCTGGTTTTTTTACAGTCGCAGCTATTTAGTTTACTTAGCCACCACACAATACAGAAATAGCCTGCTATTGCCTTTTTCAGGGATTTTTCTCTCGTCTAGACTATATTCCTATTTCCTAGTGTCCCTCATCAAAATATTAAATAAAATGGAACCTGTTGCAGTTTTGTTCTCTTTTTGCTTCTTCTTTTGCAGACATTTCATTAGGCTAGGTAATATTTATTGCAAATATTGAAAAACGTAACAATTCAACCCAGAGTTATTTACATTCTCTACTGTAGCAAGATTTGACTTTGCCCAGGTTTTTGAGGCAAGTCAAGATAGGTCAGCTTTCAATATATATAATTCAGATAGTCAGTGGCTGTTTACCTACTGATTCACTTACAATTTTTGTTATGCTTCCTTATGGTGCAAATGTAGACATGAAACATAGTAACTTGTAAATAAAGACTGTACTGGCTGCCAGTTTGGCTTATGATTTAAAGTATTGGGTTAGGGGCAGACAGGCCCAGGATCAAGTATATTTTCAATTGTTAAACATAGGTGGTTCCACATTTTCCTCACTGCAACACATGGGTACTTCGTAGATCTGTGCATTAAAACTGGCCTAATGTTCCTTTTTAGTTGTTGATTGTTAAAAGGAGACCTGAGTGCCAGGAAGTGGTGAGTTTGGGATGGATGGATGGAAAGACAGAACGAAGACTGAATAAAACTCATACTATGTTGAGGGTTCAATAGTGCATTAGTCAGAATAAGTTGTACTATGCTTAACATTATCCTGGAGTTAGTAATAAAGTGGATGAGGACGAAATCTAAATCCAGAAATAGTTCTTGGGTCCAGAGAAGCATACAAATCAGTGGTGGGTTATGACCGATACGCTCCGATACGGGCATACCGGTGCCTGCAGGAGCACTGGGTACCATTCTGGTACGGTGCTCCAGAGCCCCCCCCCCCGCCGTCCATATCTGTATTTGAGCTTTTCAGGGCTTCCGCGCACGTGCATGGAGTATACAACTCTTGCACGACGCTCCGCCAAGCAGCTGGAGTGTTGCAGAAATGTTATGGAGCATTGCAAATGGTAATACGCATGCAAGCACTGCACGTGTGCGCATATGAACTACATGTGTTCATGTGGTGGACGCCAGGCTCAGTTGCACCGTAGCGATTGCAACAGGATCCGGAACCCACCACTGATACAAATGCTATAATATAAATTATACCTAAACACCATATGATGTATATAATTCCTGCTATGGCAATGGAAATATAGTTTGGAGCTTCTTTTTGATTCCAATGTGGCAGTAGAGGAATCAGATGGTTTCAGTGGCAAAGAGAGTTGGTGCTGATACATTAGTTATAATTCTATCTGGACTCTATAACCTTTCCTCAGTTATCCATACCCTCATAACTTCGCAACTTAATTATTGGAATTTATGAGACCACCAGAAGCTAAAATTGCTGAAGAAGCAGCTGTGTAATTGTAAGTGAGGTGGTTATTGCTTAAAGAGCTGCATAGGTTGGTTAGTCATAAGATCCAATAATATATTCTGACATTTGTCTAAATGAGTGTGTTTATCAAGTCTTAAATAATATTGCTTTCCCAGTATTACCCAATCCTGTTTATGATTTAATTGGGGCTTCAGCTCACAGTCCAATGGCCATAATGTGCTCTTTTCAGTGGCAGAATTCCAAGTACTATATGAAACGCTCCCCAGAGTACACCTAAGTAAGCTGATTCCCTCCCACCCTTTAGTGCCTGATTAATTTTGGAAGTTTAAGTCCATATATTTTAAAGTTGCCAAATTTGAAAATCATTGGTTTAAAGTATGTATGTTTATTTACATATTTATGGGAGAAACAAATCTAGTTCTAGATCAGGCTGTCTTTTAGATTGCCTCTTATACTGCTTTTTAAAAGGAAATTCTGTTTTGATGTTTGTATTAATAAATTGTATGGATTGTTGACTTTATTATGAAGGTTTTAATTAAGTCTGCTTTCATTTTTTGCTTTGTTTTGTAAATTGATCTGACTGTTCTAAAAGGAAGAAGGAATACAAATATAAAATAAAATGTTAACTTTCTGTTCTTATACCTTGGTGTAAGTGGAAAAATAGAGGAATAATAATCTAAAATCAATTAATTAGAAGCAGAATTCCGGAAAAAAAGATAAATGCAGCACTGATAAATATTGCAATACTATTGCTCTTGTAATAGCATTTCTACATACTATAAATAGAAACCTAGCTGGGTGATATTATACTGTCAACTTCTGTTTCATTTACTTTCCTCTTTTTCAGAAGAAGAGGTAGTTCAAGGAAGTGTTTACATATCTTCCAAGGCTGAGGTCTTGGACCATAACTTCCTATTTCTCAGCCAGCATAGTATTCGGTAGCTGAGAATTGTAACATCTGTAGTCTAACAAAACTGGAAGACACATCTAGGGGGAAGGATGCTTTATAGACTTAATTTTGTTGATTTGCTTTGATACTTGGGAAGAAAACTGCCCTATAAATGTGGAATATGCAGAGGCCATAAAGGCAAACTAAAATAGCATCTGTAGGGTGAAAACTCTATATCCAATTCACAGCAGTATTAGCTCAGTTTACAGTGAACTCTCAAATCCTCAAAAAAAAAAAAACTTGTAGAACTCTTGCATTGTATCTCTAAAAGTACTCTGACTTATGACCACAATTGAGATTAAAATTTCCATTGCTAAGCAAGACAGTTGTTAAATGACTTTTGTCCCATTTAAAAACTTTTCCTGCCACAGTTGTTAAGTGAATCACTGCAGTTGTTAAGTTAGTAACATGGTTGTTAAGTGAATCTGGCTTCCCCATTGACTTTGCTTGTCAGTTGCTTGTCAATATCATATGACTCTGGGACACTGTAACCATATAAATATAAACCAGTTGTCAAAGTGTCTGAATTTTGATCATGTGACACAGGAATGGTGATAAGTGTTAAAAATGGTCATAAGTCACTTTTTCAGTGTCATTGTAATTTCAGTCACTAAATGAATGGTTGTAAGTCAATTTCTACAATACTGTTGTTGCCCTCCAGCGGCCAACAGAGCTGGCAACAGATTCAGACAGTGAGGAGGTTGTGGAGAAACATGGGCCAGTCCTGGAATCTAGAGAAGTCTCTGATGAAGGCTCTGTGTTGGAGGAAGGGGGGGGGGGGCAGAGCCGTGTGCCAGTTATCAGCTGCCTTCAGAGTCAGACATCAGTGAGGCAGACGAACAGCTGGAGCCAATTCCCAATATGCACACGTGCAGAGTTGCCAGACGAAGGGAACAGCTAAAGAACAGGGGTTGACTTGGGAGTTTGGACCACAGGTGGATGATGAATGGCCCTCCCAGAGGAAATAAAAGAGGAGCAAAAGGGGAGCGGAGTTTGCAGGAGACAATTAGTTCACTTAATTGGTTTGTGACTCTCCAAGACTCCTTACCAAGTTTTGCAGATAACAGCCTATAAGCTCTCCAAGCCAGATAAGGTCTGTGATTGTAAATCCTCCCTTGAAAGCCTTTGCGTGGAATGAATGAGCAGAATTCACAGTAACTTAATAAAAAGGGTTGGTTTTTTTTGTCAGGACAAGGAATTGCTTCATGGTTTGGGGAAGCCAAGGTCCAAACAAATACCTATACCATATATAGGTATCAATACCTATACCATATGCCATCCATCTCTCTCTGCAGATAACCTTCCACTTCAAACTGGTTTCTGACAATGACAATCATGACTTTCATTCTGGGAGTCAGGATCTGGGGAAGAAACCAAATGAAGTATCATTTATATCCCTAGTGAGAGAAAAAGCAATCAAAAACCTTGAAGTTTTGCAAAATAATGTCATCTTACAAGGAAGCCTTACTGAAGCCTGGCACCATTGATATTTTGGGAGACTTTAACTCATGCTGCAAATAGTACAGCAATCAGTTAAATGTTCAAATGTGATGAATGGGCGCATCTCTCTTATTTCTTTTTAAGTTAATGGAAGTTGTAACAGATAGATTTAAAAGGGTGTGTCCTAAGTGCTAGCACAAGGCTGTCTTTGTATTTTTAATTACATGTCTCCTATCGTATTAGAACTATTGTGTCATCTTGTTCTGCACTTACTGATAACTGTAACAATTGAGTGGTGATCCTATCCTGACTCATGTAATGGGATTAATGATGTAATTTCATAGGAGAGGATAAAAAGATTTACTTTTAATACAGTGGTTATTTATTGGAACATTGATTGGGATGTTGTGTTAGACAAATGGTATACTTTTGTAACAAGAGATTGAGCCGGGGGCACCAAGTGCCTCCTCCACTGAGTGCTATTGCAGAAGTGGTAGGGGGCCCAGGCCTATCTCCCGTCCTAGAATGGTTGAGATAAATGTCCTGTCGGAGAGAGCGGAGGCTATGGGAGGGGAAATAGGGTCTACGGGTACGGGAGTGGACCGGAACATTATGGTCATGATGGGGAGGGGCAGGTACGGTGGGAACAACCAAAAACACAAACTGATGAGGAGGCACGACCCAGAACCAGAAGCCAGACTGCTAAAGCACAATCAGCCTCTTCAAAACCCCTCCTACCCTCACAGGAAACACAACCCCCCAAACAATCAGAACAGAACACCCCTCCACCAAATAAGGACACACTTCCACCTAATCAAGACACACCCAAGCCCCCATTCAATCAGTTTTAATCCCCTACTGGCAGTTAAAACTTAATCCCCTACTGGCAGTTAAAATTTAATCCCCTACCAGCAGTTATAAGGAACAAAACAGCCAAGATCCCACACTACTCCTGGAAACACCAAACCTGAAGTAGTCAGCAGCAGCCTGAAGATGACGAATGTGACTTCGTCGAAACGTCGCCAAGACATCTCCAATTCTACGTGGGAGAAAACCCGAACAACTAGAGACCTACATATATATATATATATACATACATATATATACATATATATATATATACATATATATGTGTGTGTGTATGTGTATATATATGTATATGGATACGGACAGAGGCAGGGACGAGAAGAGCTGGAAGGGGAAATCGAGAGAAGAATTCGAGATGTGTTTAAATTGTGTCATAGAGGAAGGAGGCATAAAAGGGACAAATTAAGGGTTTAACAGACAGATATTTAGATAAAGAGATAAGGCCTCTAGCTAGAGAAGAATTCTACTTGGTTAACTTATTTGGTTTTAACATAGTCTGAAAACCTGCAAGTAATTAATTAATTGAGATTAGGACTGTTTAACTTTTTGTAGTGATAAGAAGCTGAGCTCAAAGCAGAGAGTTTATTGACTTTTTTTTTCTTTCTTATTCTTCTTTTCTTTTACTCTTTTTTTTTCTTTCAACTTTTAATTTACTTGGTTCTAATATACTCCAGACTGTGTTTGATAAAAAGTTATACCGGGTATGGGATCTGGGAAGTCGGAAGGGGGGAAGGGAGGGGGGATCATAGGGGGGAGGGGGGGAGGGGGGAAATATAGTTTATGTCAATTTTTAAAACAATAAGAACGCACTTGTATACTGTTGCTTTTTTTTTCTTCTTTTAATTTTAGTATAAAATAAGAAGCCGAATACATTGATGAATAGTAGGAATACACCGAAGTGAGGAGTAGAGGGAAAGAAGAGGGAGGGGCAGAGAGGGAGTGAGAGGGGAATGGAAGGAGGGTGAAATGGAAGGGAGGGGGAGAAAGGAATGTTAGAGGGGGAGGGGAAGTAGAAGAGGGGAATGTTGAAGGGGAGAAAGGAAAGTTGGAGGGGGAGAAAGAAAGGGTGTATGGAGGGTTGAAGCGTTATGTTGGTTTTGTATTTTGGAATATAAGAAGAGTTATGTTTATTGCTTAATGTTATATGGCCTCAATCTTGCACAGTATATATGTGATTATATAAAATGAAAATGAATAAAATATTTTAAACATGAAAAAAAAAAAAGTAATGACTAGCACCTTGAAGCGGATATGGAGACCAATGGGAAGCCAGTGCAGCTCGCGGAGGATAGGTGTAACGTGGGTGTACCGAGGTGCACCCACAATCGCTCGCACGGCTGCATTCTGGACTAGCTGAAGTCTTCGAACACTCTTCAAGGACAGCCCCATGTAGAGCGCGTTACAGTAATCCAGTCTTGAGGTGACAAAGGCGTGAGTGACTATCCGAAGGGCCTCCCGGTCCAGATAGGGTTGCAATTGGTGCACCAGGCAAACCTGGGCAAAGCCCCCCCTGGTCACAGCCAAAGATGATGTTCTAGAGTCAGCTGCGGATCCAGGAGGACTCCCAAATTGTGAGCCCTCTCTGAGGGGTGTATAATTTCACCCCCAGGCTGAGAGATGGAATAGCTGGACCATCCTTGGGAGGGAGCATCAGTAGCCACTCGGTTTTGTCGGGATTGAGCGCAAGCTTGTTCGTTCCCATCCAGACCCTGATAGCCTCCAGGCACTGGCGCATCTCTTCTACCGCTTCACTGAGTTGGCATGGGGCGGACAGATACAGCTGTGTATCGTCCGCATATTTATGATATTTAATCCTGTGCCGGCGTATGATCTCACCCAGCGGCTTCATGTAGATGTTAAATAGGAGGGGGGACAGGACCGAACCCTGCGGCACCCCGTAATTGAGGGGCCTAGGGGTCGATCTTTGCCCTCCAACCAACACTGACTGTGACCTGTCCGAGAGGTAGGAGAAGAACCACCGAAAAATGGTGCCTCCCACTCCCACCTCCTGCAACCGTCGCAGAAGGATACCATGGTCGATGGTATCGAAGGCCCCTGAGATTTCAAGAAGCACAAGGATAGAGGAGTGACCCCTATCCCTGCTCGCCAGAGATCATCGATCAGCGCGACCAAAGCAGTTTCCATGCTGTAACCAGGCCTGAAACCAGACTGAAAGGAATCCAGATAATCGGTTTCATCCAAGGACCATCGGAGTTGAAAGGCCACCACTTTCTCAACAACCTTCCCTACAAAGGGGAGGTTGGAGACTAGACGATAGTTACTCAAAATGGCTGGATCCAGAGAAGGTTTCTTCAGGAGGGGTCTCACCACCGCATCCTTTAGGAGGTGCGAGAAGGACCCCTCCCGGAGAGAGGTGTTAACTATCGTCTGGATCCAGCCACGTGTCACCTCCCTGCTGGTTGAGACCAGCCATGATGGACACGGGTCCGTTATACAGGTGGAGGCACTCACTGCTCCCATGGCCTTGTCCACTTCCTCAGGAGCGACAAGTTGAAACTCGCTCCATAAAATTCGCTCAAGATGTTCCCCCGGTACCTCGGCTGGTACCGTGCAATTGGAGTGCAGATCTGTCCAAATCTCAGCGACTTTATCCATTACAAACTGAACAAATTCCTCAGCTCTACCTTGTAAAGGGTCATCCGCATCCCTCCCTTTCAAAGGGAGCGGGCTATTCTAAACAAGGCGGCTGGGCGTGATGCAATAAGAGCGGCAAAATGCACACATTTCGCCACCCATATTGCCACGAGATAGGTCTTGATAAAGGCTCTCATCAGTGCTCGGTCTGACTCGGAGTTACTGGCCCTCCAGCGGCGCTCTAGGCGTCTCTTTTGGCGCTTCATCTCCCGGAGTTCCTCGGTGAACCAAGGAGCTCTCCTGGATCCACTACCTCAGAGAGGCCGTAAAGGCGCAATCCGGTTTAGGGCCTCCGCCGCCACTGTATTCCAAGCAGCGACTAAGGACTCCACCGGATTGTGGATGAGAGCGTCAGGTATTTCTCCAAGCGCCATCTGAAATCCCATAGGGTCCATCAGGCGTCTGGGGCGGAACCACCTAGTCGGTTCCTCCTCCCTGCAGTGGGGGATTGGCCTCCGAAAGTCAAGCCTCACTAGGAAGTGATCAGACCATGACAAGGGCAAGATCTTAATGCCCCTCAAATCTAGATTACGTCTCCACTGCTCCGAGAGGAATACGAGGTGAAGCGTGTGACCTGCTGAGTGAGTCGGACCCTGGATTACTTGGGTCAAGTCCATGGCTGTCATGGAAGCCATGAACTCCTGCGCCCCATCAGAGCATTCACCGAGCGAAGGCAGGTTGAAATCCCCCAGCACCATAAGCCTGGGGAACTCTACCGCCAGCTCGGCTACTGACTCGAGGAGCGAGGGGGGGGGCTGTTGCAACGCTGTTTGGAGGAAGGTACGTTAACAACAAGCCCACTTGACCCTCAAGGTCCAACTTCACCAACAAGGACTCACACCCGACAAGCTCTGGAGCAGGGATCCTACGAGGAACTAATGACCTTCGGATGATGACAGCCACTCCCCCACCCCTTCACTGGGGTCGCGGCTGATGAAGCACCTGAAACCCTTCTGGGCACATTTCAGTAAGGGGGACTCCTCCCTCCGGGCCCAGCCATGTTTCAGTAATACATGCCAGGTCTGCCCCCTCATCTAATATTAGATCCAGGACGAGGGGAGCCTTGTGAACCACAGACCTGGCATTTAGCAACAACAGCCTGAGACCAGGGCCCTGACCATTCTCGCCATCTGGTCCTGGAGTGGAACTAATAGGGCCGGAAGGAGGGATCGCTGTGACATAGCGGACCCTCCTTCCCCGGTAATGGCTAGCCCTGAAGTTCCCACCGTACCTGCCCCTCCCCATCATGACCATAATGTTCCGGTCCACTCCCGTACCCGTAGACCCTATTTCCCCTCCCATAGCCTCCGCTCTCTCCGACAGGACATTTATCTCAACCATTCTAGGACGGGAGATAGGCCTGGGCCCCCTACCACTTCTGCAATAGCACTCAGTGGAGGAGGCACCTGGCTGTTCTACATACATACAATCTTGTCATGTCATTATGGGCTCATTCCTCATTTTATTCTCACATGAACAGCTTTCTGATATAGGCTGGTATGAGAAAAAGATACTAGTCCAAAACACTTAGTGAGTTCCATATTTGAGTGGGGACTTGAGCTAGAGTTTCCTTAGTCCTAATCTGATAGTCTAACCACTACGTCAGAATGCCTTTCCAATGTATGTGTCAGGTACATAAATTGTCATAAAGGAACTAACTTTTTATGAGAAGCAAATTAAACTCAGTACAGTAACTAAAGCTTTATGATGTGAATCCAAAGTATTCATCTATAAAGGAAATTACCTGCAGCAACTCTGCAAGTCACTTCCATTTTATTCTTAGTGAGACTTCATAAAGAAGATTTTGTCTAGTTCCACATAGTACTTTAAAGAGTATCAGAAGATAATTAAGTAAATTGTCAAAGTAGAAAAAAGTTATATAATGAAAGGTTAAAATAGCTGAATATATTTAGTGGAGAAAACTACTTCATAGTGAATGAAGAACAAGAAAATATTCTTCTGTCACACAAAGGATGACAAATATTTGTTCCCTAGTGCCAATCAGTGGCTTTGAAACACTGTAATAATAGAACAATTAAAATTAAGCATTCTCCAATGTCAAAGAATAGGAAATGCTTAATTGATGAATTTATGTGGTTTAAATTTTGCTTTTCTGCCAAAAAACCAAACATACATATATTAAAAAACTCAAGAATACATTTGGGTCTTTAAAAGTCATAGGTAAAGGCAGACATCTCTAAGAAATGAGTTCTACTATTGAGGTGACACTATAGCGTCTTTTCCATTGTTTGCTTTAATGTAACTCCTAATTTCAGTGACTCTGTAAGAACTACAACAAATCCAACAACTTCAAGTCATAATAGAAGATCAAAAGCATGCTTTTTCAGTCACTGATAAATAAGAATACTCCAATGTACAAAATGAACACTAAGTTATCTGCGAATGTTTGTTCTTTGTAATGTTCTTTTTTTATTTCCAAATAAAATTTGGAATTTATTTCTTTTATTTCTGGATCTTGTGTAATCTTTCTAAGCAAAACTTCCAGGCTTAGTATGAATAATAGAGGAGATAGTGGACATCCTTGCCTTGAGCCTTTACTTATGCTAAAAAAAATTGTTGTCTCCCCGTTTACTAACACTTTCGCCGTTTCTTTGGAATATATTACTTGGATCGTATTTACAAAGTTTTCACTAAGTCCATACCTTTCAATAGTAATAAACTCCCAGCTCATATTATCAAAGGCTTTTTGTGCATTCAAGAAAAGCAACACTAGCTATTTTTCAGGATGGGCTTTGTAATATTCCAATATGTTCAAAATAATGCTCATATTAATTTTTAGATGTCTTTTAGGTATGAAACCATTTCCATCAGAATGTATAAATTTGTTTAGGAATCTTTTTAATCCCACTGAAATTATAGAGGCGTATATTTTGTACTCTACATTTAATAATGATATTGATCTGTAGTTTTTTTTTAAAATCTGTTGGGAATCTGTATCTTCTTTTGGTATTAATATAATATATGCTTATGTCCATGTAGGAAGTTATCACCCAGCCCTCTCCCAGAAAAATGAAATATCCTAGGAAATATTGAAAAGGCAGAATATTTCTCTGGATGTGAAAAGGAAGAAACATGTTTTAAAAGACAGAATAGCTCCCTGTAGCTTCCTGCCCATCCCCACTTTGTCAATGGGCCATTAAGAAGGCCAAGCTAGTCAACTTTACATAATAAAGAGTTCTCCCCTTCAGCTCCGGGGGATGGGATTAAGGCATGATAATATTGGCCCATTACCCATCTCGCCACATGGCATCTGAGAACTCAACCAAACCTGGATTCAAAACGCAGCCTAGAGAGTTGCTCCTGCATGGCCCCATGGGAGTCTGACAATCAATCAGAATACAAGCTCAAGATCAAAGGCCAGAGGGGGATAAAACTAGGGACTCAGCATCTCAGTCGGCCCTCTCTCTTCTCCACCAACATTGAAGCATGTGATCACCTTTTCTGTTCAGGACTCAAGCCATGTGATCCTGTCCTCCATTAAACCATCTTTCCAAGCAGCCTCCATGTCTCCAGTGTCTTTTTTCCCCACTTGGAGCCAAACCCAGAAGGACATTTCTTTCATCACATGTTTTGGGGAGCTTGGTTTTTGATAGCACTTCATTACAGACCTTCAGCCTTGACAGTCCTACTGTCTCTTGTAAATGTTTATAGAATTCTGCCAGAAGCCCATCTGGTCCAGATGTTTTGTTGCTTTTTGTCTTTTAATTGTTCCTGTTATTTCCATTGTTGGAATGGAATATTATTGTCGTTATTCTTTTGTTTAACATTGCTCTCAACATTTTTCCAAATGTTTTATTGTATCTTCTGCCATTTTTTTCTTGACTGTAGAATTTCCTTAAAAAAATCCTGGATCATTCTTTTTTGTCTTCATTGTAATAATGGAGAATTCCTTTCTCATCTATCAGTTTGTGTATCATTTTCTTCTCTTTCTCTTTTTTTCAGTTTGTATGCTAGCCATCTGCCTGGCTTATTTGCATTTTCAAAACAAATTTGTTTCGCCATTTTAATTTTTAGTGTGATTTTCTCTTGTACTGTTAGGTTCAATTTATGTTTTATTAGATCAGTGTTCTCTTTTTTGGGGGGAGGAGGTCATTTTGCAATTCTGTCTCCAATTTTTTAAGCTGTATAGTGTATTTTGCTGTTTTTTTCTTTCCTTTTTCTTGCTATATATGTTATTGCTAATCCTTGGATATACACTTTTGCCATGCCCCAAACAGTTTGCAGTGATGTTTCTTTTTTCCTATTTTCTTTGAAGAAAATTTTGTCCAATGCAAGGGCAGCGAAGGGCAGCCCTTCTGGGCAGGAAGAGCCGGCGAGGGGGTGGCGGTGGCATCTTCGGCGGCGGAGCAGAGTCGCAGCAGCGCCATCAGCTGGGCAGCCTCCATTGGGCAGATGGAGATTAGAAGCGGGGCGGTTGCTGGGGCTTTGGCTGCTCCTAGCTCCCGCGCCACTTGTTGGCTGCCCTTCGCTTCCCTTGCATTGGAGATAGCCAGGATGCAGGCATTTGCAGAGGATCTGGAACCTTTAAAAAAACTGAGCGATCGGGTTGATCGGGATTTTTTAAAAAAAAAAAACGCCGGATTCCTTGAATGCCTGCATGTGTGCACAACGCAGCTAGGCAGGGGGAGCTCCGCTTGGGATGACCTGGCTATGGAGGGGCAGCGGCAGGAAGCCGGGCAGACAACCCGCTTGCTGATGAAGACGCACTGGATGCGGCAGGGGCCCGCAGCCGGGAGCAGAGCCAGCCACTGCTGCGGGGATCGGGTGCTGCTGGGTCCCTGCAGCGGCAGCAGCAGCAGTATCAGTTCCCAGTTGGGACCAGGCGCCCTTAGCGTAGCAACCCCGCATTGCTCGTAATCTTGAGGCTCCACGCGAAAGGGCCGAATGCGGAGGAAAGGAAGGCGCGTCGGGCATCCAGATCGCAGCGAGGAGGAGGAGGAGGAAGGGAAGGAAAAAGGTGAGGGTGGAGGGAAGCAGGCAGAAGCAGCTGCAGCAGCAACAACCATGCTGCCTGGGGTGGGCGTGTTCGGCACCAGCCTGACCACCCGGGTCATCATCCCGCTTCTAAAGGATGAGGGCTTCGCGGTCAAGGTGCTTTGGGGCTGCACTCAGGAAGAGGCGGAAGAACTGACCAAGGAGATGAGCGTCCCCTTCTACACCAGCCGGATAGACGAGGTCCTGCTGCACCAGGATGTGGATTTGGTCTGCATCAACCTGCCGCCTCCCCTCACCAGGCAAATCACGGTGAAAACTCTGGGTGAATCTCCGTGGAGAGCTTGGCGGGCAGCTGGCTGGACTTCCAAGAGATGGGGGGGAGAATGAGGCCGTGGAAGAAGCAGCAGCGCCTTGAAATGGAAAAAGGCCTGCTGCGTTGCACACACATGCGAGCATTCAAGGAATCCGGCGTTTTTTTTTAAAAAAAATCCCGATCAACCCGATCGCTCCGGCTCTTCCCGCCCAGACGCCCACCGCCCAGGAGTCGCCCGAAGCTTTCCAAGAGGTGGGGGGGGGAGAAGGAGGCCATGGAAGAAGCGGCAGCTCCTTGAAATGGAAAAGGGCCTGCTTCCCCCCCCCCTCAATGGTGTCCCGCTTTACCAATTTTAAAATCTGGTCACTTTATTTTTGTAGAACTCTTTCTATTGTTTGGAACATATATTGCAATCAAAAGGATCTGTTTCCGCTTTATTGGAAACTCTACCATCAGTATTCTCCCTTCTTTATATTTGTTTGGCTTTTAATGACTCTCTAACATATAATGCCACCCCTCTTTTCTTTCAATGTGCTAATGCTGAATATAGTTTCCCGATTTTGGGGTATTCCAATAAGTTGCCATGTTGTTTTTTAATATGCACTTCCTGAAGACAAATTATATCCAATCTTAATCTTTGTAGTTTTCTTAAGATTTTTTCCCCTTTCCATGTGGGAGTCCAATCCATTTATGTTAATAAATAACATCTTTGCTTCTTCCATCTTTTCATTTGTATATAGGTCTTACCCTTCTAGTTTTATCTCCCTCTGTCATTTTATTATTGCACTTTCTCATTTTGCCCGCTCCTTTCTCCCCTTCTCTCTTTCTTCTTGAGTCTTTTTCTTCTATTTGTATTTCCTCTTGACTTTTACTTTCTACCTCCTCTCTGCATTCCTGTTCTTCATTTGCAGTGAAATGCTGTTCAAAGAATTCATGTGCTTTATTTAATGGACCCACTCTAAGTTTTGCCAGGTGACCAGAATTCCTTCTGGTATCAGCCATCTGAAAGTCGTATTATATTTAATCAATTGTGCTGTCAAAAATTGGTATTGTCTCCTCCACTCTCTAACTCTCCTGGGGATCTGATTTAATCTGATTTCTCTCCCTTTATACTCCAAGGGGTTCTCTCTAGTTCTTTTATATATTTCATCTCTCAACATCTTTTTAGTAACTTTTTGGGTAGTTTGTGTCTTCTTGCATAATTCGTATGGATTCTAAATATTTCATCAATTTTCCTTTCTATCTCTTGTTTATCTTTCTGTAGTAGTGCAGCCAGCAATCCTGTCATCACGTCAGCTAGGTCTTCCTCTTTCACGATGTTCTGAAATCTCAAATAGTAGCTTGCCTTCTCTATCTCTAGAAAAATTACTGTCTCTTCTAATTCTTTGTTGGCCTGTGATACATTTTGGTCCATTTCCTCCATTTTTTCCTGTTTGCTCAGCCTTTATTTCCATTTTCTATATCCTCTGTTCATTCTTCACTATCATTTGCTGAAAATTCCTCATCTTTTCATCCATCTTCCATATATCTCCCTTCATCTCCCCCATATCATTCTTAATCTCATAATGGTTTTTTGACATAGCTTCCTGACTTTTGGTCATTGCTTCTTGGATCGATAGTAACATCGCTTGCATACTCTGAAGTGAACTTGTTTTCTCCAGATCTAGCATACTTTATTGATCTTTGGTTGGATGGGCTTGATGTTGCTGCTGCTGCTGCTGAGGTATAGATGCAGCCTTCTTACATTAGACATATTTGATATATTTGTTATCTCTAATAATCAGCGGGAAGCTTGTCAGGGGAGGAAAGACAAAATGGTTATATCTACACAGAGAAAAACTTTCCCACACACCTCAGTGTACCTTCTTCAATTCTCTGGTATTGTATCTGTAGAAATATACCCACAATCTAAATTTTCCAATCACCACCATTTAACAAAAAATAAGTCTTTGATCTACAATACTAATACAGTTCTGTTAAGTCTGTTAATTACTCATACTTAAGGGTATAAGTATAATCTTTATTGTCATTGTACTTAAATACAATGAAATTGGTGTTTCCTTTATTCGTCTTCCTTCAACAATTAAATTTATAATCTAAATAGATCTGTCTATGCTGCTATTGTTATATTCCTTTTACAAATCCTTTTAAGAATTAGAATATATAATCCATCAAGGCCCCAAAACCCATCAGGTCACTGAGCTTTCCTTTCAGAGAAGTACTTAGATGAAAACACAATTTCCAAGTTCACAAAGAATATTTCTTTTTTCACTTTTCCACAGCTCCAGCTGTTCACCAATTGTCTCTGGATATCTCAAAAGTCGTTATGGAGTCTTTATAAATCTGACCACACTCACGTCTTACAGTCTCTTCTGGACAGTACATGGCCCTCTTATTCTCTTTTAAATGCTCAGAAAGTTAGCCCTCAAATGTTCCAAATCCAAAGTCAATCCCCAAAATAGTAATCAATCCAATAAATACTAATAAATCCAATAAGTATTAATAAATATATTTCTACTGATCTTCCAATATTTAAAGTTCTTTCAAGGTAGTTCACCCAGGTTTTCTTTTCGTTCAGGCTTAGTTCCTTAATTTCTCCCATTCATTTCCAGATCTATCAGTAGCTCTAAAAACTTATTTGCCACTATTTTTGGGGAGCAGATATCCTGTTCCACCATTTTTTTGAGTTCCACTTTTCACAAGGTTTTAATATTAAATCAGAATAGCTTCATTTGCAGAAAGTTAGAAATGTTTCACCCAGTATAGCCACATTACTCTTTGATTCTTCCTTTCCTGTCTTTCACCAAGCTGTCACAGCTTCGGGTCACCATGTTGACTGTCTTCTCTCCTGTCAGCTCCAAGGGGTTTCCCCTCATTCTAGCGGGAGATTGCCTTTCTCCATACAATCTTCAGGGCTTCCCCTCTACCTTCGTCAACCCCTCCAGGGTTAACTTTTACCATTGAAGATTTCCAGACAGGCAAAATCGGATGGGAATAACAGAGTCCCATTTCCCCCATCCACCTCACTACAATGTCACTACCGGAAGTCCTTTGAGTTTCTTTCTATATGGCATTTTTTTACTTTCAAAACTTGGCATTTGGCTCAACCTGAAGACCTATCCTCTGGGGAAACCTAAGAAGATTCAGCACAAACATGAGGCTATCGTTTCTAAATCAGAAATTATATAAAGATTTTAGAATCAGAATAAGATTTGAGACCCAATCCCTACACTAGATTGGGTACTGGAGGAAGACAGAACCATTTTTAGCTCCCTGTCTATTGAATTTATATGTCAACTGGTTAGCAAAGTAACTCTCAGATCCAAATTTCCATCTGTTTAGAATTGCAGTTATGGATATTATGCAGATAATGCTTTATGCTATTATCTAAAGATCCCAATTGGCCTGAGATACACAATCAAATTCTAATGTGCTAGGACAGTGAAAAAGATCTCATCTGAAACTTCCACATTAATCGTCTTCACTAAAATATTCAGGAAGCTTTATTAAGGCAAGAAATTGAGCAGATGATTGTATTCAAATAGTTAAGTGTTGCCTTACAAGACTCAGAGTTAGGAATACAAACACCAGTGTGGTGATTGCATAGGTTCAAAAAAGTTGTTCAGCCATCCTATTCTTCAATACAAAATGTAGAGACTCTATCCCTACAGCTCTCAAATTATTCACAGCAAAATCCCTGGTTCAGCTGCTCTTTAGTTCCCAGTTAGGCCCCTACCTAAATTACACACAGATGTAAATTGTGCAAACCAAGTTTACAAAAACAGTATTCCAAGCCCTAGAATGCATATCTAATGGAATTTTGAGATTAGAAACTGGTCAGATGATTATTGAGATTAGATTTTAGATTTTAGATTTTATTTGTGATTTATAGGCCGCCCTTTTCCCTGAGGGGACTCAGGGCGGCTTACAATTCATGGGAGGGGGAGTGCAAGACAAAACATAAGACAATACGTGAATGAGAAAAAAATAAAGCAATAAAACACAACTTTCATTCAACATTCGGGTGGGGCGAATTAGAATCTTATCCCCAGGCCTGACGGGATAGCCAGATCTTAAGGGCTGTGCGGAAGGTCTGGACGGTGGTGAGGGTGCGAATCTCCACGGGGAGATCGTTCCAAAGGGTCGGAGCTGCTACTGAGAAGGCTCTCCTCCGTGTAGTCGCCAGTCGGCACTGACTGGCGGATGGAACTCGGAGGAGGCCTAATCTGTGCGATCTAATAGGTCGAAGGGAGGTAATCGGCAGGAGGCGGTCTCTCAAGTACTCCGATCCACTACCATGGAGGGCTTTATGGATGGTAAGTAGCACCTTGAAGCGCACCCGGAGATCAACAGGTAGCCAGCGCAGCTCGCGGAGGATAGGTGTTATGTGGGCGAACCGCGGTGCGCCCACGATCACTCGCGCGGCCGCATTCTGGACTAGCTGAAGTCGCCGGATGCTCTTCAAGGGCAGCCCCATGTAGAGCACATTGCAGTATTCCAGCCTAGAGATCACAAGGGCTCGAGTGACTGTTGTGAGGGCCTCCCGGTTCAGGTAGGGTCGCAACTGGCGCACCAGGCGAACCTGGGCAAATGCCCCCCTGGTCACAGCCGATAAATGATGGTCAAGAGTCAGCTGTGGGTCCAGGAGGACTCCCAAGTTGCGAACCCTATGTGAGGGGTGTAAAATCTGACCTCCCAGCCTGAGCAATGGAACACTGGCCAAATTATTGGGAGGGAAACACAACAGCCACTCGGTCTTGTCCATGTAACCATGGTTATTAATCTTTTTTTTTAATTTTCAATGTTTTCAATGTTTTCTCTATTTTTATTCATAATATGTTTAACCGACACAATTAAGGCAAGCAGTTAATCCATTTCTGAAGAGGTGTTATGTAAATTGTGAGCAAATAGCAAACATATGGCTTTAAAATAGGTAACACTTAATATACATATTATTTTGGTGAGATGGGGACTCTAGAATAAGACAACAAACATCTAACATATCAATAAATTTAAAATTCAATAGCTACGCAATTTCTAATAATGCTTTGCACTTCCAAGCTCTCAATGTATTGAATTTATGCAAATGTATTAAAGAATTATAGCTTGGAAAATACATCCCAGCAGATTGTTAAACTATATATACAGAAAGTAAATGATAAATACAGGATTAAGAATCCTCTTTTTTTTTCAGATCTGACAATGGACAAAATTGAGGACAGTTCTACAATAGTAAACATTATATAACCACAGTAGCAGGGCCATCTAACTATATAAACTGAATAAAGTACTCAGATGACTTTGTATTGTTTAATACAGTTCGTAGTCAAGAGCACAAGACAATCTTTGACAAAAGTAATCACAACAATGGACTTCAAATGCAAATATAAACATGAATACAATTTCCGAAACCTGTATTTTAAGTGAATGTTAACCATTTATTCAAAGTTGTACAAGATTTGAAGAATAAAGTCTTCCGCAACATGATGCCATTTTACAATAATTTCGTGTCATAATCTGAGGGGAGGATGAAAGTTAGTAGGTCTCATCAGGCAGCTAGGTTCAACAGCAGCTTGTTGTCCTCCTTGATTGTCTGCAAGTGTTCATTAGTAGCAACATGCTGAGGGCCGATTTTAATACCATTTGCCTTATTATTGTCAAAAACTCCCTCCTGTATTTTTTTTATAGATTTCCTTTCCTGTGTTAATAAATGGCTCTTCTACATTTGAAGCAGTTTTGGCAGATGTTTCCATAAAGATAAGGCCATGCTCTCTTGCAAATGCTTCACCTTCTTCTTTTTTCACTTCTCTTCTAGCCTCTAAATCATTTTTATTTCCAATTAGCATAACCATATTGGAATTAGAATGCTGGCAGGCATCTTTTAACCATGTTGTCAAACGATTGAAAGTATCCCTCCTTGTAATGTTATACACTAGTAAAGCACCTGCTGCCCCTCTGTAGTATGACCTTGTGATGGAACAGAAGGCCTCCTGCCCAGCTGTATCCCATATCTGAAGTTTTATCTGTTTCGGTCAATGGTTATTATTTGAGCACCAAATTCTACACCTAGAGTAAGGTCATTAATTGGTTGAAACCTTTTGTCTGTTTTGTCTGCGGAGAGTTTATGGCTGCCTTTGAACAGCGTAGGCACCAATTTCTCTCCTTCCTTCCCCCCACAGGAATGGTGGCCATTTTCTGGGCTGTGTTTTTCTGCATGCCCTTTTTATCTGGCAGGTTTTTTCCCACTTGCCTGTCTCCAAGCAGATCTCCGCCCAGTGGCTAGCTGGCCCAGTTCGGCTGGGTCACTACCACCTCTACCTCTACCCCTACCCCGGACAGAGTTGTCCTTCGACTGGACCCTGCCTTCATCCCAAAAATTAACATTTGGTTTCATAGGGTGCAAGCGGTAATTTTGCCTAACTTTTGTCTGTGCCCAAGGCATCTGAGGGAACGCGTCTGGCACACTCTGGATGTCAGACAGGACTTGCGGAGATACATCAAACGAACCACAGATTTCTGCAGATCAGAGGCCCTCTTTGTGTCATTTCAGCTGGGGTCCATGGGACTGAAAGTCACATCTTCCACTATCGGCAGGTGGCTGAGAGCGTGCATTGCGACTGCAGATGAACATCAGTCCAGGACAGTGTTTCGACACATAACAGCTCATTCTACATGGAGCGCCGCCACCACAGTGGCCTGGGCAACTCAGGCCACCACAGACGAAATCTGCAGGGCGGCTACATGGTCATCCCCATCGCCCTTTGTCAAACACTATAAATTGGACATGTTTGCCTCGGCTGAGGCATAGTTTGGCAGGTAGGTTCTCCAGCGGGTTGTTTCTATCACCGAATCCCAGGACAGACTTTCTTCCTGTTCTAGTGACATGTAATTTGGGTATGTCCCATTGCTTGGACTCTCCAAGCAGTGCACAGGAAAATGAGATTAGATTACCTGAAGGGTCTTTTTCTGTGCACTGTGGGAGAGTCCAACCCGCCCTGGGTCTTCGGGTCCAGGGATTCAGATCCATCAATTCACTTGGACTTCCTTCTACTACATCATCACACCTTCAGCCTACACTGGTTCCAAAACTCATCAAAAATCTGGCATTGAAGAGCACCAGGAGGTGTGGCCAAGGAAAAAGATTTCTCAGTCCTAGGGCAACCAGACTAATTTAACTCATTGCTTGGACTCTCCCGCAGTGCACAGAAAAGGACCCTTCAGGTAAGCCAATGGTCATTCCTTTTCTTTCCCCTGCTTTTTCGCCACGTCTCCAAAGAGGGTCATAAACATCCCAAGTCGAGAGATAGGAGCGACTGAGGGGGGGGAGGGCTGGAACAACAACAGGCAGTAAGGCTTCTACATGGTTTGGCAACATCACAAACTGCTTTTTGCTGACCCTGAAGTGTTCAAACCCTCTGCTGCCTCTTCTGGGGGGGGGGGGGGAGGAGCCTTCGGTTATTAATTTTTAATTAGTGATTTAAATGCCATTATTTTCCAGTTGGCCTAATTCTATTCCCTCTACTCCAACAAGTCCTTGGATTCAAGCAGTACATAAAAACATTCAGTCATGTGCCATTCCTAAGGTGACCAGATGTCCCGATTTCAGCGGGCCAGTCACGATTTATAACAATTTGTCCCGTGTCCCGGGGCGTTTTTAAAAAATCCCAATTTTCTGGCTTCATGTTGAAAGCCCAGTGGATTTGCTTAAGAAATCCTAACCGGGGCAAGACAAAAGACACTCTGTCTAACCTCTCTCTCTCTGTCTCAGTACTTTCATTGAAGATATTAAAACTTTAAAGCAAGAAAATGGACCCCCCCACCCCCTTTACTCACTTTTATAAGAAAAGATGACCCAGTACCATAGAGCTCCAGGAAATACTTGGCTAGAGAGGTAGCGAGTGTTCCTACCTGGATTTTCCGGAGGGGAGGGGCACGGAGATTGGAGGTTGGCTCGTGTGGAAAAAATGGTGGCAAAGTTTCTTTGAAAAATATTTCTCTGACTAATTTCACCATTTTAATTTGCTCAGTTCTTTGTATTAACATCTACATCATTCTGGATTGACTTGGAGTGCTCACTTGTGCCTGCTGGTAAGTGAGCTGGGTTTTCTTCTTTTATTTTTTTAATGTATTTTAAAATAATATTTTATTTATTGTGCATAGGATTTTTTAAAATAGTGTTATTCTGTGTGGATTCTTTTTTTAAATTGTCTTAGACTATTTAAAAAAAGATTCTATCCAAAATACAAAATACCAGCTGCAGTTATTCACTTAAGAACTGTGTCAAGAAAGGTGATATAGTGACCAAAATTTCGATGTTTGGCAACAGATTCGTATTTATGATGGTTTCAGTGCCCTGGGGTCATGTAATCACCTTTTGACAAAGTCAAATGGGGAAACCAGATTTACTTATGTTACTAACTTATCAGCTGCAGTTATTCACTTAAGAACTGTGGCAAGAAAGGTGGTATAGTGACCAAAGTTACAATGGCATTGAAAAAAGTGACTGATGACCATTTTTCACACTTAGCGACCATTTTCACACTTAGCGACCGTTGCAACATCCTCATGGTCACGTGATCAAAATTTCGATGTTTGGCAACAGTTACAATTTATATTTGTAAATTGTAGTTATGTTGAAATAAAAAAAAATTACAATATTATTTTTGCGTATGAAAATTTTTGTTGCTCCATATAAAATTTTTAATCAAGCCCCCCCCCCCCCCCCGGTCAAAGGTGTCCCTCTTTACCAATCTGAAAATCTGGTCACCTTAGCCATTCCCCTTAACTCCATATATGACTTATCTTCTTGATTTCCCTCAGGCTAGGATAGTTAATAAAGAAAGAATTTGTAGACAGTGAATGAAAGAAAACTCAGCCAAAATTCGGTTCAACCATGTCAGTGGAAACCAACCAGCTATATAAATTACCTATAGCCCAGCAAAAGTTCTTCAGAACCAGTCTACTCTCCCAGTATTTTTATATGGGAGGTTTAATAAAAACCACAATATTAGCTGAACTTCTTTGGGTTATTGCTGCACTGCTTCTATTACAAAAATATATATTATTAGAATCATAATAATAGAATCATATTTCCTCTTTTGCTTAATTCTGAAGAATTTCATGCTAATTTCCTCTTATGAGATAAGATTTATCACCCATAATATAGCAAACTTCTCTATAGGTACTGTGAATATTCTCTGATTGCCACACATGACTAATATCCTCATACCAGATTCTGTTAGGTAAGAGTTAAATACTGACTTCCATCACTCTACTACCTTATTTAATACTTACTTTGAGCAATTACTTTCATTGTATATTTATACAAATATTTATTTTTTTCATCTTTTTATGATTATGTGGATGTGAGGCTATTTTAGCTATATTTTATTGTTTTATACAATAAATATAATAAAATTATACAGTAGAATACAATAAACATTTATTGTTATTTTATTCATTATAGAAGACATTGTATCAGGATTCTAGGATCAGAGTAAGATTTAGCTGCAGTCTAATTTCATTGTGTTTTATCTGATCCTTTGTCCAAGCCTCAAATATATGACTCTATCTATCTGAGAGCCAGTCTGGTATAGTGATTAACCTGCTAGAAACTAGGAGACCCTCTAATCATTTGTTAGATTCAAAGCCAACTGGATGACCTTGGATCAGTCAGTCCCTTTTAGTCCTAGGAAGGAGGCAATGGCAAACCATTTCTAAAATCTTGCTAAGAAAACTGCAGGGACTACTCCGGCAGTCACCAGTAGTGAACTTGAAGGGATACAACCCCCCACCCCCCACACAATCTAATTTCATTTTATATTTGGGAGTTACATTCGCTGTTACTCTTTTCTGCAATTCTGTGGTATTTTTATCAGTAGTTTCCATGAAAGTAGCAATTGAAATATTATTTTAAGTGTTATATTTGTCTGTATTAAAATACTTTTTTTTCAGGATTCCAGAGTTTAGCCATATGTGCCATATTTAGAATATTTTAAAGTCCATGTGGATATACTGCAGAAAACTGTAATAATCGGTAAATATTTTAATGCAAAAAATTCTTATATTATTTTTACTAGTTAAACATTAAATTATGAAGGTTTTTGTAGAATAAAGTTATTCTATTTTTTATTAATTAATGGTTATCAGCAATAAAATAAAACAAGTGTTTAGAAAAATATGCATAGAAGGATAGGATAGGATAGGATAGGACAGGACAGGACAGGACAGGACAGAGTTGATTAGATTTAAATTATAAAGTTTGAAGTATCATTTACAAATATTCTTTTTTTTTGTCTGATCCAGATCAAATTAATCCTACGTAAAATGAGCAGTTTAAAAAACTGTCCTAAAAAGATGGTCTGATAAACAACAAATAGAGGAGAGAACATTAATACTTTGTAATTGCATGATACAGTGAACCTACCTTCTGTCAATGACAGAATGGGGAGATTTTGATTTTAATCAAAGTTGTAGGAATTACAATCTCCTTTCCACTAATCTGATCCAAACTAATCTGTCCTTGTTTTCTTAAAAAGATACCCAGGTATATTAAATGCAATGCACATTTAATGTTTCATTGAGGTCCATGATGGCGAACATACGGCACGTGTGCCACAGGTGGCATGCAGAGCCATTTCTTAGGGCATGCGAGGCATTGTCCTGTCAGCTCCAGCACGCATGGGAGGGGGACCCGCTGCTTGCAATCGCTAATATTCTCCCGCCATCATGGAGGCGAGATCAAGTTAAGCTCCTCAATACAGGGGCAGTGTTCTGACGCCTCCAACTTTCCCAGCTTTCCAAAATCCTTCTGCTTCCTTCCATTCAAATAAGTACACCTGGCAGCTTTCACCCTATTTAACCTCCTCCATGAGTTTTACACTCCCAACACTCCCAACACTCCCAACAGACGGGGCGGGCAGGAGGAGAGGGGGTGATCACTGAGGAGAAGGGAGCGTAGGAAAGAGACAGCTGGGCAAAGCCATGTGCAGAGTAGACAGAGCAGTGGGTGGAAAGCCCCTGAAGGAGGATGGGTGAGAGGAGGAAGGAGAACTGCAGGCAGTCCGGGGTGCCTTTTTTTCGCTCCCAGCTGGTCAACTCCCCTGGTGCTGCCAGCTTCTTTAGCGCGGGGTGGCTGATAGCCATGTGTGTGTATGAGTCCTGCCACAGAAACCACTGCTGCTGCTACCTCTACTACTACTACTATTGAGACTGCCGCTGGTTTGGCTCTGTGTTGGGTTTCTTTCACCTTCAGCAAGTAGTGCCGAGGCTGGCACTTGAGGAGATAGGTCCCACCAGCCGGTTTCGGCCCAGGAGGCAGAGGCAGCAGCAAAATTCAGCAACAGAGGCGGGCTAAGCAAAAATGTAGTCTTCTCCCTCCTGTGGTGGGATGGGAGGGTGTGAGGGTCTCTGCGCACAGACAGGTGTGGGTAGGTGGGAATGGCAAGCACAGGAGCCATCCCTGTGGAGCTGGTGGCCCCATTCCTCTTCCCCTCTATCTGCTCTTGCAACGCCTGCAGGAGGAAAACTCGAGGATTCTGTATTTATGGTCCTGTACTTTTTTTTGCCTTTTTGAAAGGACTGGGAGGTGTACTTGACATGGCCCTTTGGTGAAGGGAGAAACATGCTGTCTCCTGTGTCTGTTGGGAGTGGAAAACTCAGGGGGAGAGATCTTCAATATCTTCATTAACAACTTAGATGAGGGAATAGAAGGAGAACTCATCCAATTTGCAGACGATACTAAACTGGCAGGAATAGCCAACATCCCAGAGGCCAAACTCAGGATTCAAAAAGATCTTGAAGAACGATGGGCCATATCCAACAAAATTATTTTTATCATGGAGAAAAGCAAAATTTTACATTAAGGCAGGAAAAATTAAAGGTATGTATAGATTAGGTGAGACCTGGCTCAAAAACAGCAACTGTGAGAGGGATCTTGGAGTCCTCCTGGATAATTACTTGAATATGAGCCATCAGTGTGCAGTAGCAACCAAAAAAGCTAATACAATCCTTGGTTGTATAAACAGAGGGACAGAATCAAGATCATATGAAGTACTGGTACCACTTTTTAAAACCCTAGTAAGTCCACACCTGGAAAACTGCAACTAATTTTGGTCACCATACTACAAAAATGATGTTGTAACTTTGGAACTGTGGGTGATGTGATAGCAATATTCCAGTATTTGAGGGGCTGCCACAAAGAATAGGGGGTCAAATTATTTTCCAAAGTACCGGAGGGTAGGGTAAGAATCAGTGGTTGGAAACTAATCGAAGAGAGAAGCAACCTGGAATTAAGGAGAAACTTCCAGTGAGATAATTTAACTAGTGGAACAACTTGCCTTCAGAAATTGTAGGTGCTCTATCATTGGAGCTTTTAAAGATTAGATTAGACAGTCACCAATCTGAAATAGTGTAGGTTCTCCTATTTGAGCAGGAGGCTGGACTAAGAGACCTCTAAGGTTGCTTTTAGCCCTGTTCTATTCTAATATCTTAATTTGTCTTCTAGCCTATTAAATTGCCCATTATTAAGTTATGTAGGGTTTTTTTACATTAAAGATAAGATCAGCCCTGATTTGATTTGAATTTAAATTGATTCTACAGATAGTCCTCAACTTACAATCATAATTGAGCCCAAAATTTCTGTTGTTAAATGATAGGTTTATAGGTTTATAGGTTTATATGCTCCCCTTCTCCCAAGGACTCAGGGTGGCATACAACATAAAAGAAAACACAAATTACAAAAATTAAAAGGGACATTAAATAAAGTATCCAAAAAAACCCCAATTGATATTTACAATAAAAATTAAAAACTTAAATTAAAATTAACAACCAAATTAATCCTATATTTTATTTCATTCAGGCCAGTCCGGCTTGCTGGAAAAGCCAAATTTTACCCAAAATTAGACAGTGAAATTACCCAAAATAGACCTCAAATTTGCAGGAAAATTCAAGGAGAAAATATATAAAAATTTGAGAAACATAATTCTGGCATCAAGAGCAGTCTGGGGACTGCTAAACAGTATAGGAACACTGAGATTTACAATAAATTAAAGATAAACATTACAGTCAGTTTGGTGTAATAGTTAATGCATAAGACTGGACCATGAGTTCTAGTTCTGCCTTAGGCAGAAAGTCAGCTGTGTGACTTTTAGCCACTCACTTTTTTTCAGCCTAGGAAGGAGACAAGGAGGAGAAGGTTGCCAAGGAAACTACAGAGACTTGCTGAAGCAGCCTCTGAGAATTAGACAGAAGGAAATAAATAAATGTAGTGGTAGCTGTCTGAGAATTTTGAAAGCATTCTGAAATTTTAGAACTTCTTATCATATAGCATGTCCTTAACATTGGCCTCTTAGGGAAATATTACCCATGTGTGGCCCTAACATTAAAAACAAATGTTCCAAATAAATTAGTGAAAAGATACAGAATCATTAAAAAAAAATTACAGCCTCACTTTTTACAATTGTTTAAGGGAATGTAGCTGGAATGATGCAATAGATAATGTTTGCTTCAGACACAAACATCACTAATTCATTCTAACATAATAATCACTAGAACAAACTGATGAATTTGTTCAGAAATTGAATGTAGAGAGTAAAAATAAATTGTCCATTCTTGGAATATAAGAAATAGAACTGCCAAATAAATTCTTTTTTAACCTAAAATTTTAGCCAAAATCACAATCTTGTGAGAAAATACAAGCATAAATCTTGTAAGATTTCTTTTTTTTTCAAGAATTTTTTTTTTTATCTTTCAAATTCATTTACAGATATATACTCTTATAATTATTTTTAACATTTATCTATTCATCATTAATCTTTATCATTATTTTGTACAAATATATAGAATACAGTTTGGGTCAATTTCTTGCCACCCCATACCTCCATCTTATTTTGCAACAATCTTGCTCCTTCTCTCTTCTCCACCTCCCTTCTCTGCCTTCTTCTTTCCTCCTCTCCTTCTTCCTTTCCCCTTCCCTCTCTTCCCCCCATCCTCCTCTCTCTTCCTCCTCCTTACCCTCTCTCCTACTCTTAATTCCCTTCCCTTACTTCCTCTGCTTTACCCTTTCTTTCCTTTCCTCCTCATCCTTCCTCCATTCCATTGTTGCCCTTGCTTATTTATTTTCTCTGATGGGTTCTCAGGTTGGCATTTCAGCAATCCAAACTTTATATTTTCATACAAAATAATTTTCTCTGTTACATTTTATTTCTAATAATAATTCCACTTGTATCATTTTTTAACTTGTATACTTGCATTTTAATACTTTCCTAGTCCCCCCCATTTAATAATTTGTCATCTGAGTTATTTTTTATACTTTGTTCCTTTCTCTTTCTATTTGTATCTCTTTTCTAACCAATCATAAAATCGCCCCATGTCCTGTAGTACACTGATATCCTTTATTCTCAATGTCAATCTCTTCATTTCTGCACCATCTAATATCTTTTTTATTAACTCTCCTTCTGCTGTGATTTTAGCTGTTTTCCAATTTTGTGCAAATATAATTCTAGCTGCTTGATTATCTGTACAATCAAATATGAATTTTCTTTACTATATTTCTCTTGTAGAATATCCAATAAGAATACTTCTGGTCTAAACTCTATGGGCTAATGTATCATTTTCTCTAACCATGTTTGTATTTTAACCCAACAGCTTTTTGCGTCTCTGCATGTCCATCACATGTGATAATACAATCCAAGGTACCACCTATACTCTACCTGTGCATTTCATTTTTCTTGCCTAAATGTAGAACCTTACTCTTTTTACCATTGAATATTAGATAGTGCCCAATGTTCAAGTTTGTCAAGATCCTTCTGTATCTTAAGCCTATCTTCTGGAGTGTTGGCTATTCTTGCCAGCTTGGTGTCACCTGCAAATTTGATGAGTTCCCCATTTATTCCCTCATCCAAATCATTGATGAAGATGTTGAAGAGTACTAAAACAGAGCCTTGGGGTACTCCACTGCATACTTCCCTCCATGTAGATGCAGTTTCATTGAGGACTACATGTTGAGTGTGGTTGGTTAGCCAGTTACAAATCCATCTGGTGGTGATGCTGTCTAACCCACATTATCTAGTAGTAGGTTATGGTCTACCTTGTCAAATGCCTTACTGAAGTCCAAGTAAACTATATCAACAGAATTCCTCTGGTCCACTAATTTTGTCACTTTGTCAAAGAATGCAATAAGATTAGTATGGCATGATCTGTTTTTGACCATGTTGGCTTTTAGCTATTACTTTGTTTACTTCTAGTCCTAGTCCTAATTTGTTGCTTGATTATCTTTTCCATAATCTTTCCTGGTATTGAGGTCAAGCTGATAAGTCTATAGTTTCCTGGATCTATTTTTTCCCTTTTTTGAAGATGGGAACCACATCAGCTCTTTTCCAGTCCTCTGGCAGTTCCCTGATGCTCCAGGATCTCTGAAAGATATAATTCAGTGGTCCTTCAGAGCCCTGGGGTGTAATCCATCCGGTCCTGGTGAACTCATCTAGGGTAGACAGGTGCTCACTTACCATTTTCTTCCCTAGTTCAATTTGTGTTCCTAATCTGATTTTATGGTGATGTTTTTGATAGGTTGGACTGTTTTATTACTTTGTGTAAAGACAGATGCAAAAAATGAGTTAAATAGTTCTGCTTTCTCCCTGTTGCTTGTCACCTTCTTGCCACTTTCTCCCAGCAATGGACTAATTGTTTCCTTAACTTTTTTCTCGTTTTAACATGTTGGAAGAAGCTTTTTTGTTATTTTTTACTTTTGTGGCAAGCCTTTCTTCATTGTGAGCCTTAACTTTCCTCACTTCATCTTTACAAGCTCGGATTATTTGTTGATATTCTGCCTTAGTTATGTCCCCCTCTTTTCACTTTTTACACTTACTTTTTTTGTCTTTCAATTTGTCAGAGAGTTCTTTATGCAGCCATGCTGGTTTCTTTTGGGAGCTGTTATTTTGCTTCTTCATTGGTATTATGCCAGACTGGGCTTTTGTAATCTCATTTTTCAAAATTTCCCAAGCTTCTTGAGTTGTTTTCCCCTTGAGGATTCTCATCCATGGAATTCTTCCCCAGCTCTCTCTAAGTTTATTGAAATTAACTCTCTTAAAGTCCAAGACTCTAGTTTGACTTTGTTCTACTACTTGTGTTTGCATAATGTTGAATTCCAATATTGCATGGTCACTTGACCATAGGGTTCCTGTGGCTTCAACACCTTCTATCATTTCCTCTCTATTAATGAGAATTAAATCCAATATGGCCGATCCTCTTGTTCCCTTCTCTACTTTTTGGGAAACAAAGTTGTCTGCTAGGTTTTTTAGAAACCTGTTGGATCTTCTACTTGATGCAGAGTTTGTTTCCCAGTTGATGTCAGGGTAGTTAAAATCCCTCATTATTATTGAGGTGTGCTCCCTACATACCTTAGTTAGCTGACTCATGTGTTCATGTGATTCATCCTGCTTCTTTCACTGTGGAAGTTGATTTGTTTTTGACTCTGTGATAAAAGAAAAGTCATTTATTAAAGGTCCATAAGGACTGCATCTTATCATTATGTCTCTGAAGACAGATGTTATAAACTTATCTTCTTTATTATATCCCAATCATTAAAATATCCCTATACACATGTAATAAATGCTCATATGTGCATTATGCCAGTCTGATTATATTCATTTCTTATATAAACACAGCTGATGCAATCAGAATAAAACATACATTTGCCTGTTTTCTGTATCAGGGCAATTGCTGAAGACTCCTTGAAATCACATGTTGGTAGGCTTTATGCTATTTGGTGGGTAAGGCCACAACAAATGATGGTGGAATCAAAGCTAAAATATGAATGGCCATCTCTCTCCCTCCCTCCCTCCCTCCCTCCCTCCCTCCCTCCCTCTCTCTTTTCCCCATTCTCCTTCCATACTACTATTGTAGAATTCTGAATTAATCATTTTCAGGATTAGACCGAGATCTGTCTTAGATTTTTATCTTGCCTTTATTATTTTATAAGTAACTCAAGGTGATGAATATACTTAATACTTTCTCTTTTTCCCCCACAACAACCACCTTTTGGTAGTTGGGTAGAGACAGAGCGACTGACCCAAAGTCACCCAGATGGCTTTAAGGCTATAACTTGCTCACTTCTGCTCTTTTGATACTAATTAGTCATTTGATACTAATTTATATTGATCAAAACTATATATAGTTACCATAATAATTCCTCAAGCAAGAATAGGCAGAAAAAGACAAAGGCATGACTAACATTCTTTTCCATACTATAGACTTAATCAGAAGTAAATGCTAGAAAGTAGAACTATAGAACCTTAAGTACAAGTAACTCATAAAGCTTGAAGGAAATACAATAATACCGAATGATCTAGATAAGCTGCTTATATCAATCATGTGTTATGTTGGATGAAATAAAAACTCTATTTGCTTTAGAGAAAAAAATGACATTTAAAATTCATCCTCAAACTCATCTTACACTGTATTTAATTGGGACATGAAGATGTGATTCTCCTTCTAATGGAACAACATTCACAGAATTGTGCACTCTTTGAAATATTCACCTTTTGGGCTTCCTTTAGAGGACTTTGTTGATTATAACTAATGGAGGAGCTTCAAAATAACTTGGCCTGGATACATACTGTAATTGGATGTGACTTTGGGAAACTCCAAATCAAGCAAATACATTGAAGATTTAGTACATTCTGTCCTGTGGCTTTAAATTCAATCCACTTTATAGGGTGTTCCATTTTCTTAAAATATGCTCTCAGAAAATATCTTAAACAGAGGCAAAACACTCAAAACCCAAATGCATAGTATGTTCACACACACACACACACACACACACACACACACACACACACACGAACTACCACTGAATTTAATGGAGCTTACTCTACAGCAGGGATGACAAACTCAAGACCCAGGGGGGCAGATCTGGCCCACAGGATGCTTGGATTTTGCCCATGGGGCTGCCTTGGAAACAGCAAAGGACCTGGGCCTCTTCAAGGGAAAACGAAGAGGGTTGCAGGAGGCCATCACAGGCAAAAACAGAACTTAGGTGCCCATTTTTGCTGGCAGAGCTCTCGGGCCACCACAGGTGCCCCCAACACAAGTGACATTGAGCTTGCCACGCCCACCCTGCTCATGTCCACCCCAGCCCCATAAGGTCAAACACAACCCTGATGCAACCCTAAATGAAATTGAGTCTGACACCCCGTTCTACACTAAGAATACACACACACACACACACACACACACACACGATTGCATTCTATATGGCAAAGTAAAAACAAAATCTATACCAAAATCTCTACATATTATCCTGATTGCATGCAAAATATATGTGCACTTAGCAGCAATTTAAATTTGCATTTTCTGATATCCCTGCTGAGACCATCAAAGATGAAACAGTAGGTTTGAGCATAATTCTCTGCAGAATCTACTCAAAATGCTTTAGCTACATATACAGTTCTTGCAATTATTTTTATGAACGCTCCTTTACCAATTGCCAATTTAAGCATTTTTAAGTGGAAGAGGGAGGTAATCTCTAACTATTTTGAACTTTATTCTTAATCAGCACATAAAAATCTAATGTGCCTTCTCCCACACCCCAAATATATATCTGCCATTTTGTATAAAGCATGTCAAATGACCAGAATACTCTAAAGATAAAATCATGGAAAATACAGTGATTAGCATGCTTTTCATAGGACAATGCATTGTCAAATAATTGAACAAATTCCTATGAGATGAGACTCATGGCCAATTAGAAAAGGCATATTTTGCAATTAAAATGGGGCATCTCAATTTATAACTTGAAATAGTTTGGAACTGTAACACAGGAGGCACAGAGCAGCTGTCAAGTAAGAATGGTGCTTCCTTATGAAGGTACCTCTCAGAATACCAGTTATACTTCCAGTATTTCTATACTTTTGCCTAGTAGGAGATTTTAAAATGATTCTTAATTGGCAATATAAATCAGAAAAATTCATAACAGTACAGACAACCCAGGGTTAGTTTAACATGTAAAAACAGCTTTTATTTGCTCAAAAGTTTTTCCAATGCATTTGCATAAGGATTTTTATGAGTTTGTGCTATATAACAATAATGGATTTTGTGAAGTGCTAGCTCTTCTCATTCTGAAATGGATTTGCCATAGTGCCTTTTCATAGGACAATAGGCTGGATCTAGATGGATGAGCTTGTAGTTGGTCTGTCAAATTTAGGGTTATCTGCCTCGTCATCTCCATAAGGAGCCCTTCCGCCATCAACAAGCAAAGGATTCAATCAGCACTCTATTTCAAGTATCATACTAAATGGGATACTTCATGAACCAACAGTTACTATTGTATTTCTACTCTTACTATTACATTCATTTCAGCCTAAAGACTGGTGGCAATGACATTGGGGAAAAACATAGTATCTGTCTGCAACTCTTTAAAGCAACTAGATCAATTTTTGAAATTCCATATTACAGATAAAAGGGGACAGTAAGACAGGGGCGGTAGGCATCCTGGTACATTTATGCACATCCCCTTTATGGATCTCTTAGGAATGAGGTCAGGTCAACAATTTGAGATTGAAGCTGTGGGTTTGAGGCTGTAACAATGGAGTCGGGTAGAGCACTCCAGGTGTTGATCACTGTTGCTGAAGACGTAATTTCTGCAATCGAGTTTGGAGTTTGAACCTTGAGTTTCTATCGATTGTTTGCACATGTATTATTGTGGTTGAAGTTGAAGAAATCATTAATAAGTAAGATGTTGTAGCAGACAATTTTGTGTAGTATGTTTAGATCGGACCGTGGCACAGTTCCAGATTGACCAAGCCCAGAATTTGAAGTCTGGTGGCACAAGGGATTCTATTGTGAGTAAAGGAGTGGAGTACTCTTCTTGTGAAATACCTCAATCGTGTTAATGTCCAATATACAGTGTAAATTCCAGGCGGATGAGCTGTATTCGAGAATTGGTCTGGCAAAGATTTTGTATGCCCCAGTTAGCAATACAATGCTACCGGAGAAAAAGCTTTGCAAGATTAGGTTAACAACTCTTAATGCTTTTTTGGCAATGCTTTACAGTGAGCTCAGGGGCTTAGATCATTTGAGATGAGTACTCATAGGTCCTTGACAAAGTGAGAGTCATCTATGAGAGTGTTTCCACCGAACTTGTATATGATGTTCTTATATTATTTGACAATGTGTATGATAGATTATTTATTAGTTGATCTTTGGAGTTGCCAATTGCACGACCATTCTGACACATAGTCAAGGTTACCTTGTAGGGTAGCAACATTGTCAGTGGTGCCGGGAGATGCGGGGGCCATGGGGGTGGTTGAGGGGACCAGAGACACGGGAGAGGGTCGGGATATTACAGTCGTAACAGGGAGGGGCAGATACGGCGGGGACTTTAGGGCAGGCCATTACCGGGGAAGGAGGGTTCGCTACATTACAGAGATCCCTCCTTCCGGCCCTATGAGTCCCACTCCGAGACCAGATGGCGCAAGTAATCAGGACCCTGGACTCAGGCTGCTGTCGCTAAATGCCAGGTCTGTGGTACATAAAGCTCCTCTCGTCCGGGACTTAATTTTAGACGAGAGGGCAGACCTGGCATATATTACTGAAACCTGGCTGGGCCCAGAGGGAGGAGTCCCCCTTGTAGAACTGTGCCCAGAAGGATTTCAGGTGCTGCACCAGCCGAGAGCCCAGGGAAGGGGTGGGGGTGTGGCCGTTGTTATCCGGGAGTCGTTAGTTCCTCGTAGGGTCCCTGCTCCGGAGCTTGTCGGGTGTGAGTCTCTGCTGATAAAGTTGGACCTCAAGGGTCAAGTGGGTTTGCTGTTAACGTACCTGCCTCCCAACAGCGTTGCAGCAGCCCTCCCCTCGCTCCTCGAGTCGGTAGCCGAGCTGGCAATTGAGTTCCCTAGGTTGATGGTCCTGGGGGACTTTAATTTGCCGTCGCTCGGTGAAAACTCTGATGGGGCGCAGGATGGCTTCCATGACAGCCATGGGCTTGACCCAAGTAATTCGGGGCCCAACCCATTCGGCGGGTCACATGCTCGACCTCGTATTCCTCTCGGAGCAGTGGATTTGTGACCTTGGTCTGAGGGGTAACGACATCATACCCCTGTCGTGGTCAGACCACTGCCTACTGAGGCTCGACTTCCGGAGACCAAACCCCCACTGTAGGGAGGAGGAACCGACCAGGTGGTTCCGCCCCAGGCGACTTATGGATCCGTTAAGGTTCCAGACGGAGCTTGGGGTCATTCCTGATACTTTCGCCCACAGTCCGGTAGAGACTCTGGTTGCTGCTTGGCACTCGGCAGCATCGGAGGCCCTCGACCGGATTGCGCCACTACGGCCCCTCCGAGGCAGCGGATCCCGGAGACCTCCTTGGTTCACCGAGGAACTCCGGGAGATGAAGCGCCGGAGGAGATGCCTAGAGCACCGATGGAGGTCCGATAAGTCCGAATCGAACCGAGCAATGGTAACCACCTGCACCAAGGAATACACCAGGGCACTTAGGGCAGCGAAAAGATCTCACATAGCCACCTTGGTTGCGTCCGCTGAGTCCCGCCCAGCCGCCCTGTTTAAGATAACCCGCTCCCTATTAAATAAAAGGGAAGCGGGGGAACCCTTGCAGGGCAGAGCTGAGGATTATGCCCAATTCTTAGCGGACAAAATTGCTCGGTTTCGGTCGGACTTGGACTCCATCCCCGCAGTTCCAGCCGAGGCACAAGAGGATCAAGTAGAACATCTCTGGGTTGAGTTTCAGGATGTTACCCCCGGGGATGTGGACAAGGCCATGAGGGCTGTAAGTGCCTCCACCTGCGTACTGGACCCGTGTCCCTCATGGCTGGTTACTAACAGCAGTGAGGTGACACGAGGCTGGATCCAGGCGGTTGTGACCGCCTCTCTTCGGGAGGGGAACTTCCCCGCCGCACTGAAAGCGGCGGTGGTGAGACCCCTCCTAAAGAAGCCATCTCTGGATCCAGCTGTTCTTAATAACTATCGCCCAGTCTCCAACCTTCCCTTCCTTGGGAAGGTTGTTGAGAAGGTGGTGGCCTTCCAGCTCCAACGGTCCTTGGAGGAAGCAAACTATCTTGACCCCTTCCAGTCAGGCTTCGGACCCGGTTACAGCACAGAAACCGCTTTGGTCGCATTGACCGATGATCTCTGGAGAGCCAGAGATGGAGGACATTCCTCCATCCTGGTCCTCCTTGACCTCTCAGCGGCTTTCGATACCATCGACCATGGTATCCTTCTGCGACGACTGCGGGAGGTGGGAGTGGGAGGCACCGTGTTGCGGTGGTTCTCCTCCTACCTCTCGGACAGGTCGCAGTCGGTGTTAGTGGGGGGGCAGAGATCGTCCCCTAGGCCCCTAACATATGGGGTGCCTCAGGGCTCGGTCTTATCCCCTCTACTATTCAACATCTACATGAAACCGCTGGGAGAGATCATCCGTAGGCACGGGATCAGATACCATCAATATGCGGACGATACCCAGTTGTATCTGTCCGCCCCGTGCCAACTCAATGAAGCGGCAGACGTGATGAACCGAGGCCTTGAGGCCGTTATGGACTGGATGAGGGTTAACAAGCTTGTGCTCAACCCAGCAAAGACCGAGTGGCTGTTGTGTTTCCCTCCCAAAGATTCGACCAATATTCCATCACTCAGGCTGGGGGGTCAAATTTTATACCCCTCAGAGAGGGTCCGCAACTTGGGAGTCCTCCTGGATCCACAGCTATCGTTTGACCACCACCTGACGGCTGTGACCAGGGGGGCATTCGCCCAGGTTCGCCTGGTGCGCCAGTTGCGACCGTACCTGAATCGGGAGGCGCTCACAACAGTCACTCGGGCCCTTGTGACCTCTAGGCTGGAATACTACAATGTGCTCTACATGGGGCTGCCCTTGAAGAGCATCCGGCGACTTCAGCTAGTACAGAACGCGGCTGCGCGAGTGATTGTGGGTGCACCTTGGTTCACCCACATAACACCTATCCTCCGCGAGCTGCGCTGGCTACCTGTCGATCTCCGGATGCGCTTCAAGGTGCTATTAGTCACCCATAAAGCCCTGCATGGTAGTGGATCTGGATACTTGAGAGACCGCCTTCTGCCAATTACCTCCCTGCGACCAATTAGATCTCACAGATTGGGCCTCCTCCGTATTCCATCGGCCAGCCAGTGCCGGCTGGCAACCACAAGGAGGAGGGCCTTCTCAGTAGTAGCCCCGACCCTTTGGAACGAACTCCCCGTGGAGATTCGTACCCTCACCACCGTCCAGGCCTTCCGCACAGCCCTTAAGAACTGGCTAGCCCGTCAGGCCTGGGGATAAGGATAGCCGCCCCTCCCGAATGATGAATGTATGTTGCTTATTACTTTTATTATATGTGTCTACGTCATTGTTTGTATTCCCCCTCCCTGATTTTATGTGAGCCGCCCTGAGTCCCCTCAGGGAAAAGGGCGGCCTACAAATGTTAATAAACATCTCAAACAAACAACAAACAAACAAATAATTTTATGTCATCAGTGAGAAAGACACAGTTGCTTTTAGTATGTCAATGATATAAAGCAGAAAGAGTGTGGATCCTAAAACCCTGCCTTGGAGGACACAGCTGTTAACAGGTGCCAGATTAGATTGGGCCCTTCCTATTTTGACTATTTGTTGTCTGTTTGACAGGAATACGGCTATGCACTTGTGCAGGGATCTGGAGATACTGTAAGAACTTAGTTTCAACAGTAGTTTGTCGTGCACCACTGAATCAAAGGCTTTACAAAAGTCTATATAAATTGCATCCATTGCTTTACCCTGGTCAAGGTGTGGGGTCCAAATGTTTCCACAGTGTAGGAATTGCAGGACACATTTTTCCTAAAACTTATTAGATAACAGGTTGTTTGTCTCTAAATGGAGGGTGATGGATTGGTTTATAATTGATTCCATAACTTCACAGATGACGCACAGTGAGATTGGTCTCTAATTTTCTACTAAACTAGTATCTCCCTTTTTAAAGATAGATATAAATGTAGCTAATGACCGTAGGTCAGGCAAGGAGCCAGTTCTGAAGGATACCTCTTAGATTGTACACTTCTGTTCAGCTAGGGCAATGGCAAGCTTTTTAAAAAAGCAGGCACATAATCCATCAGGGCCAATAGATAGAGATGGTTTTAGTTATGTAGTCCTGTTTCAACATTATCTACTGTAAAATCAATATGTAGTAAATGGTTACAATTAGTTATGGTACGACTAGGAAATGAGAAGACAACAGCCATTGCTGTTGACAATGACTGAGTTGAAGAACATATTGAAGACGTTGGCTTTAGCAGTTTCATTGTTACAGTCTTCTCCATTAGGTCCTTTTAGGTATGGGATAGTTTTTGAGCCTTTATGTTTGACATTTATGAAATTATAGACGGCTCAGGAGGAGTTCAAGTTTAGCAGCTCTTCCTCCTGTTTGCACTGGTGATTAGTACATTCAGACTTTAAATGGGGGCATAAGGCTTTGTAGCAGTTTTTAAAGTTGGCTACATAGCCAATTTTGTTTTCTTGCCACAGAGGTGTTTTTTTTAATTGTAACTTTCTTATTGTTATGGGTAATTTGTGGGGGGGGTGGCTTTAGGGGTTATTTTAGGTACATATAGATTAATGACTTGATTGACTTTGAGCAAAAAAAGTGTTCTGATGTTGTGAACAGAAGGTGCCAATCAAGAGATGCGAGAAGCTATGAGATCATAATTGGATTTTTTAAAGTTCTAATTTGGAGTCCCCTCATTATGACCCTCTTTGCAAGGACACAAGTTGAGACAAAAATCAATCATGCTGTGATCACTGTTGGGAAAAGGGTCTTTAACTTGTAGGTCATAAATTGAATTTAAGCTATTACAGAAGATTAAATCTAAGCAATTGTTGAGCCTAGTGTTGCTCGTTACCAACTGCTCCAGGCCTAGAATTGTAACAGTATTTAACAGGATTGCATGTATAGGTTCAGTTGTACATTTGTTTAGGATCCAATTAATAAGTGGCAAATTGAGATCACCAAAAAAATAAGGAGGTGCGGGCAGGAAGCTGCCCATTTAATGGTGCAGTTAGCTTGTTCTTATGATCAAAGTTGTAATTGGGGGCTCTATAAAATAGTAAGAAATGAACTGTGGTATTTAGGGACAGTTCACAGACAATGGTCTCAGGAAGAGCAAGCTCTTGTGTAACATTTATCTGTGGCTGGACTATTGCCTTCAGAAATACTGAATATGATCCTTGGGCACAAAAAGTATTTGTCTCAGACTTGAAAAGTATGAATAGATTTCACATGACCTGATTTTTATCTACAGTACAAATATTTACCGTATTTTTTGGAGTATAAGAAGCATCTCCCCCCCTCTAAAAGAGGGTGAAAATTTGGGGGCGTCTTATATACTGAATGTAGCCCCACCCACATGCCGGCCCCAACACTTTGGCCTCTGCCTCCCAGCAATTTACCTCTTTGCAGCAAACGGGGGCTTGCGGAGGCTTCAATAGACTATAGCAATCCCTGAAGCCTGAAGCAGTTGATTATTGGGAGAAATTGAAAGTGAAACTTGCTGTTTGCTCCACGAGGCAAATTGCTGAGAGGCAGAGGCAGATTTTTTTTCTTGTGCTAATCATTTTCTTGTTTGCTGCAAGGAGGTGAGTCAACAACTTGTTTGCTGCAAGGAGGTAAATCAACAACTATAAATGCATATAGAATGTTCAAATTATTAGACTTATTTTTTCCACCTCCTTTTTCCTGTAACTGCACGTGCATGTGCATGAGTGACGTCAAGGTGGCTATGCCCAGTCAGACACATGTCACCCCACCTAGCCACACCCACAGAACCGATAGAAAAAAAAATGAAATCCACCCCTGCAGCACAAATATCTGTTTCTTCTGTTTTTCAGATACAAAACATTGAAAATTCATCAGAAACTATGTGATTGCTAGGTGTTCCTACCAGAGCAAATGTCCTAGTTTTTCCACCTGGGATATACCTTATTTTTCAGACTATAAGACTCTCTGGACTATAAGACACACATTAGCTTTAGAGGAGGAAAACAAGAAAAAAAAAACTGCCTCTGCATCCCAGCATCCATCTGGTATTCATCTGGCTAGCGTCCTTGTAGCAAAAATACCCCAAACAGCCTTGTCAGCTTCATCATGTTATTGCCGCCCTAACACATGGCTTGTCAGGGCTTCGCTCCATTGTTCCGACCAGCGGTCAACTGAACTGAGCTGCCACTGCTGCCAGGAAACACTGGTGACTTCGCTGCCAAGCACCGATTGGCGATTTGATTTACCTCCCAGAATACCATACCACCTATCAGCTATTCTAGGTGGCAGAAATCACAGCCACCCATTCTTTGCCACCACCACAGCCTGTTTTCTCCAGCCCATTTGCTGCAATCTGTTTGCTGCTAATTGCCAGTCCCTGCTGCCTAGAACAGCTGATTGGCACTGTATCAATCCCCCTCCCCCATCACAATATTTGCTCTATAAGATGCACAGACATTTCCACTCACTTTTTTGGGGGTGTGTGCATCTTATAGTCTGAAAAATACGGTACCTCTGGTTTGTATGAAGTAAATGGTAATCTGGCACTCAAAGGTTGCAATCAATTTGCCCCTCAAAAAGAGGCAGCCTTTTAAAAATGTTTACTTAATATGTGCCAATTTTCTTTCATCTCTTCCCCACCTCTTCCTGCTGAAAGTGTTTGCTAAAGCAGGTCTCTTTGTTTCATAAATCAAGGGGTAAAAAGGTGGTATAGAAGCATTTGCTGCTAAATAACCATTGGGCAACTTTTTTCCCCCTAAGGTGGATAACTCCCAATGAAAATGTTGCCCTACTGAAAGTCAGCAAATGTAGAATTTTAAATCTTAGCCTCTTAGGAATCTAATGCTGTATTAATTCTCAACCTATAAAAGAGCAATGTAATCCTCCTCCTCCTCTCCTCTTCCTTGGCTAGGTTCACATGTCACACTAAACTAGATTAAAAAGGAAGACAATTTGTTGTACCATAGCATATTACGGGATTAATAAAGCTTTTGTTTGGATTCATTAGGAATGAACTCAGTTGTTGAAATGATGATGATCAACTGTTGATTCCCAAAGGACTGGTTGTGATTTGGGTTGCTGAGATCTGACAACGTATTGAATGTTGGCAAAGCAAGTATTGGATTGTGTGTATCAATTGTTACTTCTGTATTCACTATTTTACCACAGATAAATGCCTGTTTGTATTTACTTTCCAAGAAATGTCATCCTCTTTTTGGAGCAGGCCTATCTAGAATAAAGACTTGTGCTTGGCTTTGATTTTAAATTTTGTATTAATGCTTATCATTTGCCTAATATTCCTGGTTCCCTAATGTTTTTGTAGATACATGGCCTCCCTCCAGAGCTTTTGCTCTCTGACCCTTACAATCAAGACATGGCTATTTTTAAACAAGTGCTAGACATAGAATAGGAAAGTTCTATGTTTGTTATTCACAGTATTAGGAGTGTAAGTCTGAAGTGTAGTCTATATATATCACATAACATTTCAAAGGCTTCTTCCAGGCCCAATTTAGCAGTCTTACATGCATTCTGCTGAGGTAGATTTCATAAGATCCTATAAGAAGCACATTTGTTCTAATAATTCTGAGTCTTATCAAAATATCTGAAGATGTCATGGCACATTCTGAAAATTATAAAGAATGAGATAGTAATATCTCATTCTGGCCCTATATTTGGCCCTATTTACCTTCTTTCTTGATGATAGGCAACTTACTATAAGGTAGCAACATTGTGTGCAACAATCTACAAAGTATGGCAATAAATAATGAAAAGTTGCTAGCAGAAGAGATGGTCTAAAATAAATAATTCATTTGTTTCCAGCAGCACATCAATCTTTTTCTACAGAGTACAACATAGTACTAGGTTTTTATTTCCAGTCCCCATATGATTCAGATCAAAATTATTCTGTCCACACTCAACAAACTGGCCAATTTGTTGTTTATCAGTTCTTGCAAAGTGGCAGTAGTTTGTCAATAGACAGGATATCAGAAACTAAATCTCTTTCATTAAGACAATCTGCATAGTCTTACTGTCTTCTTCCCTTTACTTCTCTTCCATGGACAAGAAGAACATTTGCTTGGTCTTCCAGGGTCTTGAATTTTCTTTCTGGATCTTTAAAAATCATAGTGATAGAGTAATCCCTATTATACACAATACTTTTCTCTATCACATGGAAAGGATAATTTTCAGAACATTTAATAAGCCTTGAAAGATGTCTGTCATATCCCTTGTCCCTGTTCCTAGCAGACAGTACCCTTCACAAGATGATCAGTCCAACTGGCACATCACAAGGAGTTACCAACTATCACAAATATTTTTAGTTTTCTTACAGATAGAAGTACATCTCCTTTCCTCATCAGTAATGTATTGTCCTATCTCTTGTTCCTCTGTATCTTCTTCAAGACCCTGAAAAGTTAAGGTAGTAGACACCAGTGGTAGGTTCCTATCAGTTTGGACCAGTCTGGCGGAACCGGTAGTAGCTTGGTGGCTTAGGTCGCTGGCACCAGCAGTGACCCAGGCCTGCCACACCCCTGAACTGCTTCTCCCAGTGGCCCCATAGGCACCACCATCTTGTTTTTGGCTTCTGTGTATGCACAGAGCAATTTTCATTGTACTGCACATGCACGGCGCGTCCCTGAGCAAACCGGAAATAACAGCTTCCGGAACCCACCACTGGTAGAGACTATCGCCTATATCTTTATATCTAGTTGTCCTTGCATGCTCTATATAGCAGTAACTATTTCTACAACTTCTATAACTTATAAAATTTAGAAAAGATCACACTCCTCTAACCGACCTGATCTGTTGTTTATTTCTCATCCTTATTGAGAGTTGAATCTTCATCAAATATCAATTGAAATACATATGTTCACTGTTGCAAATTTATACTTATTGCATTTATTAAGTAAAAACAAGAACATGCCCTAGGCATTGCAATTCACAACAGTAAACTTTTATCATTCACCTTCACTTTCAATAATTTGCTTACAGGGGAAAATGTTCAGGAATGTAACAAAAGCTTCCTGTTAAATTCCTAAGCTCATCTCATGTAACCTGTCTGTCTTTTACTTCACCTTTGTTTATTTACTTTTGAACATGCACAAAATGGCTATAGCTTTGGTTGCAGAAAATTATTGTTTTCTTAAAATAATTTAAGGTCATAGGTTGCCTCATGGTCAAACTATTAAATTGGATAAGGAAAATCAGGGTCTGAAAGAGATATTGAATTACTGTGATTTTTGTCATAAAAAGAGGAACAGGAACATAATCCAGACCATCTCATCCACTTTTAAAAGAAAGCTGGAAAAACAATTTCTAGATGTGAAGTATTACAGGTAGTACTTGACTTATAACCACAACTGACCCCAAAATGACTGTGGGTAAGCAAGACAATTGTTAAGTAATTTTGCCCCAATTTACCATCTTTCTTGTCACAGTGGTTAAGTGAATCACTGCAGTTGTTAAGTTAATAACATGATTGTTAAGCTTCCCCATTTATTTTGCTTGTATGTAGGTGGTCATATGATCCTGGGACACTGCAACATTCATAAATACATGCCAGTTGCTAAGCATTCTATTTTAATAACCTGACACAGGGATGCTGCAATTGTTGTGTGAAAAATGTTCATAAATTTTCAGTGCTGTTGTAACTTGGAACAGTCACTAAATGAATGAATGATTGTAACTCAACAACTATCTCTACTACCATGTTTTTCTGAAAATATGACCCTAAAAATAAGCCCTAGACTGGGGTTTTTTAAACACATTTTACACATGCACCTAATATAAACCCTACTCCAAAATTAAGCCCTAGTGAAGGGGAGTGGGCATGGCCAGCATAGGAGATGGCGAGCATGCACAGGCCGATGGTATCTGGCAACAGCTGCAGCCCAGGCAACACAAGTGAGTTGAGTACCTGTGCAAGCAGCAGGAAGAAGCAAAGGAAGGGGAGAGGCAGGTGATCTGGACATACTGCATGGACTGTGGGAAAAAACTGAGTGGCAGGGGGCCAGAGCAGTGCTGGCCACAGGAGGCTCATCTTTGCACAGCAACACTGGCAGCAGGCAGAGACAGAGGCACGGAAAGGAAGCAGGCATCCAGATGTACCATGCGGGCCATGGGAAAGCCAAGCAACAGTAGGCCAGAGTAAAAGGCAGCCACAGGAGGCTGATCTTCATGTCTCTTGGCTTGACTGCAGCCCACGCAGCACATCAAGATTGCTTGCCTTCTGTTCTACATTTGGGATTGCCTGCCTTTTGCTCCATGCCTTCCACTCTGCGCAGCCCCTGAGTGCATCAACCAATACCATTGGTTCCAATGCACTTGTTGGCTCTTGTGTTTGTGCCGGGGGAGAATGGGATGCCCAGTCAGTCTGATCACCTTGATCATATTTCCCCAAAAATAAGCTCTAGTACATATTTTGGAACCCATAATAAAATAAGACTGGTTCTTATTTTTGGGGAAACACAGTAGTATTCACCGTGCTGTGGATGCAAATGGAATAGATTCAATCTGATCCCAATGTAACCATTCTGTCCCTGATCTTATGAAATGTGTTTCCTCAAGTATGCCTTTCCTTAGATCAATGTTCCATAACTGATTTTAGAGTTGTTCTGTATTCTACGCAAGGGCTGTCTTATAAACAATATGAGACTAACTGGATTTCAAAACAGTTATACAATAGTCATACATTTTGGGTTTATTTCATTGAGGCTGCAAATTCAGTTCGGATGTAAACATGTTTCTTCTGCATATATATTTGTGCTTGAGAGAGAGAGGGAGGGAGAGGGAGATGGAGAGGGAGAATGTAAAATCTGAATAGGCAAAATAGTTATATGAAAGTGTGGTTAAGGGTGGAGGCCGATGGAGTCTACTCCCTGAGTGGAAAATAATTTTTTTGAAATGTGAATACAATAGCAATATTGTTGCATTCAAAATACCAGTTGAGGCATCAGTGATACACAAATTTTAACAATGTATTCATGTAGTTGGAAAATAGAGGCTTTGTATAGTTGGAAAATACATTTTAAAAATAATTAAATGAAAGTACTTTTCATTTCCTTTTTCCATGCATTCCTAAAGGATTAGCAAAATGGTGAAAAGCTACATACTGGATCAAATATCAGCATTTCTTGCATATGAAACACTATAGAAATGAAACTATAGCTTTGCTTCATGAGGAAATTCCTCTGCCCACAGAGATATAAAGCTATACTCCAGAGCAAGAACGATGGATTGCATTGTCAAATAATTGAACAAATTCCTATGAGATGAGACTCATGGCCAATTAGAAAAGGCATATTTTGCAATTAAAATGGGGCATCTCAATTTATAACTTGAAATAGTTTGGAACTGTAACACAGGAGGCACAGAGCAGCTGTCAAGTAAGAATGGTGCTTCCTTATGAAGGCACCTCTCAGAATACCAGTTATACTTCCAGTATTTCTATACTTTTGCCTAGTAGGAGATTTTAAAATGATTCTTAATTGGCAATATAAATCAGAAAACTTCATAACAGTACAGACAACCCAGGATTAATTTAATATGTAAAAACAGCTTTTATTTGCTCAAAAGTTTTTCCAATGCATTTGCATAAGGATTTTTATGAGTTTGTGCTATATAACAATAATGGATTTTGTGAAGTGCTAGCTCTTCTCATTCTGAAATGGATTTGCCATAGTGCCTTCTGTGGAACTTAAAACCCCCTCCACATATATATAGTTCTGAGCATTATTTTCCATGACTGCTTTGGGTAGTAAGTTGTATTTGTTCAAATTACACTCTCCACTGTACGAAAGAGATTTCTTTTTCCACTTCTGCCAACCCTAAGGTGACCAGGCATCCTGATTTTGGCGGGACAGTCACGATTTTGCACAATTTGTCCCGTGTCCCGCTGCATTCTTAAAAAGTCCCAATTTTTGTGACCAGACCCGGATGTAAGCCTGCCCCGCCCCCAGCCCTGTATATCCGTCCCGGCCGGATGGTATTTTGTCCCTTCTCCCTCCCCTTTGCTCAGAAAAGCAACTTTGGGAAGGTCCTTTGCTATCAGGCAGGTTCTACGACGCCTGCCGCCACCAAAGGACCTTCCCGGAGTTGCTTTTCTGAGCAACGGGGAGACAGAAGGGACACGAGGGCAGTAGGAAGACTAGGACAGGGATCTCCTCTTGGCTCCAGCCTGGGAGAGAAGCAGCAGAGAAAGGTAAACCAGCATTTTATATTTTATTTGTTTATTTGCTTTCGGCCCGAGCGGGGCGGGGAAGACACCTTGCCAGAGGGTGCTGGAGAACTCTTTCCGAAGAGAAGGTTTGGGAACTGGGCGGGCGAGATTGGAACAGGCAGGCGGGGAGCGCACTTGTTTCCCTTTCCCATGGCCCGCTTTTCCCCACGGAGCCTGTGGACACAGCTGCTGGCTGTGCAGGTGTCCTGGAGGGAAGCCCCGAACCTCCTGGCGTGGACCTGGCATTGGAGATCCGCGTTTCCAAAGTGTAGCCATCAGTGGGAAGCCTTTGCTGGCCTGACGCCAGCTGCAGCTCTGAAGTTGCTTTCCTTTCTACTGAAGTCCCCGCTCAGCAAAGAAAGTCCAGGGAAGTCCTTTGCGCTGGCTAGAAAAGGTCTGCTGCGAACTGGGAAGCTGACACCCCCCTTCTCTCTGCCCCCCCTCGGCAACCCCGGATGCCCTCTGCCGCCGCGCTGGAAACATGGGAGCACTCACCAGCCGGCAGAACGCCGGAGTGGAAGAGGTAGATGTCCCACCCAATTCCCTCTACAGATACCCCCCGAAATCTGGTAAGACGGAGCAAGCGGGGGGGTGGGGGAATATGCGACAAGTTTGTGGGGAGTCCCAAATGGCAGGATTTTGCACGCACTCCATACTCCGAGTTGAGGGAATGGCGAGCTGTGGCTGCAACCCCAGAACTCAGCTATGCGAGAGCTTTAAGGCGAGCGGCGGGACGGACCCTTGCTGTCAATCCCCCCCTCCTTGTGCCTTTTCGCAGCCGTCCCATCGTTCCCTGCCAGTGGGGCTGCTCCTGTGATGGGGTCCCCCCCGGTGGCTGCGAAGGAGTTTCCCAAGAGTTTTAGAGGGTCAGAAGTATGACCCTCATTGCAACATCGCCCTTTGCAAGCTCCGGCTGCTTGGAAGCGTGGTTATTTATTTATTTTTTTCTTCCCACTTCCTTTTTCTCGCTGGCATGCAAGGATGGTGGTGGTGGCTCAGATGGAAATAGTGACATTCATGGCATCGCGCTTGGGGTTAAAAGCTGCTTTTCGTTCGTGGCAGCAACTGCTCTTTGAGAATTCTTGCTTGAAAAAACAGGACTCCCTTGCACGGTCCTGAATTGAGATCCATCTCCCTCCACCCCCTAATTAAAAACTCCCTGGTAAATTCTTGCCTGTCCGGTGCCACTTGGCATGCCTGTCTGTTTAGTTGTTAGTGCACTGATTGCATTCTAAAATACCCCATCAATCTTCCTATGTAACATTTAACCATCCCTGCTGCTAATGAGAGTTCGCTCCTTCGCCCGCCGAGCTGGAGTCAGCGATGGGACGCGCGGGGTCGGTCGGTGGCTCGCTCGCTCCTCCTGCCATGGCACCAGCAGCAACGGCACATGGTCGGGGAAGGGAGAGCCAGAGCCACCTGCCTGGATTTGCACTCCAGCCGCCACCACTGCTTCTGCTGCTGCTGCTGCTACCAGAGACTCCTTCCCCTCGGCCACCCGCATGGGGTGGGGAGTGAGCACACGAAAGGAGGAAAAGGAAAGGGCGACAGCTCCAGGACCCAGTGACCCATGGGAGCGCCGGAGGAACCGGCCAGAGGTTGGGATGGAAAGGATTTCTTCGCCTCCATCCCACTCTCCAGCGGCTTAAAGGGGCAGGACCCGGTTACCAGGCAGCCGGCGCTGTGGTGGCAACCACTTTACCACGGGCTTTGTTACAGATGCACCTGGGCTTGGCCCAAGAAGCGACGCCTCCAAAGGGCTGTCACCTGAGGCCGCCTCACCTTATTTCCTCTGCCCCGCCAGGTTGCGGAAAAATGAGCAGCTCGATTCTCCGCTCTCATTTTCCTCAGGCTCTGCGCTATTGGTGTGTGTATGTGGGAGGGGGGGTTAAACCATCGCCTTGCGCCAGAATTGATAGGAAGTAAAAGGCTGAATTGTTTTTAGCCTACTTACCTCCCCAATATGCAAAAAATCACTTGGAGTTAAGTAAGACCTTTAAATGATATTTGCTTCAAAACGCTTAAGAAACTTGGTTTCCCTACCTTTCAAGGAAGGCTTGGCGTTTAACTAGTTCTAATCCATCTCAGTAACAGATGATATTTCTTCAGGCAACCGGCAAACTATGATTTAGGTTTAAGGATTGCATTCTGAAACGTTTTGCGAAGATGGCATATCTGCCAAATCAAGGAACAAAATCATGCCCCCTAATCCCAAGAGGTTATCTTTTAGACTCAAGGTACTTTTCTCCTCTTGAAAATGCTTGTTTAATTGCTTTTTGCGCTTATCTATAGATAGGTATGATAAGTTAATGAGTATTATTTATTTATTTATTAAATTTATATGCCATTCATCTTACTATCCCAAGTGATACTGAGAAGCTTATAATACAATAAAACAGCAATATAAAACCATTAAAATTAACAGGAACTTAGATAAAATTAGGAACCCAATATATGAGTGACAATAGGTGGAAATTTCACTTTTATAATGCTATATGTATATGATATACTGTGTACATAAACACACACACAAACACAATTGTAAGTCAATTTGAATTCAATATGGAATTGTATTCACCTAATTTCTTTATATTAACATGAAGTAGGGTTGTGGGGAGTCAGAATAGTCAAGATGCTGGTTCCAGCCTATAATTGAAAACTATCTTTTTTATCTCCTATTGCATATGTCCCCATCTTGAAGGCTGTGATATATGTTACAAGGGCTGATCAGACTAATGGTTATGGGAATATATGGTTACAGGTTTTTTGTTTAGAACAGTACAGGTAGTCCTTGACTTACAACAGTTCATTTAATGACTAATCAATTTACAATAGCACTAAAAAGTGACTTAGGATCAGTGGTGAATCTTACAGATTCACAAATGTGAGCATGCCCACGTGAACAATTTGATCCGTGTCCCGATTTTTTTAAAATTTTAAATCAAGAACACCCCCCCTCCCGTCAATGGTGTCCCTCTTTACCAATGTTAAAATCTGGTCACCTTAGGAAGAGCGGTCTGGGCAGCACACACAGAGCGGGAAAGGCAGCACCAAAGCCTGGCCGCGAGCGAGGGAGCGCGCGGCGAGCAGCGACGCCGGGCTGCTTCCTCCTCCTCCGCCGCCGCCGCCTTCACTACCCAGCAGACAAAAGCGAGGGCGGCCGGCGGGGGCTACTTTCGCTGCGGCTGTCATTCCCGGCGAAGGCCGCGCGTTGCTTAGCCGCCGGACCCGTCCTAGCCCTTCTGGAGAGCGCGGCGCATTTGCGGGAAGGTCGGAAGGAAGCACAGGCTGTGCTGCGCTGGAACGGGCGGCGAAGGAGAGCGAGGGAGCAGCCGCCCGAGAACTTCCACGTGGTTCCAGAGCTTTTGCCGCTGGCACAGGCGGCAAAGCTCTGGATGGAACCACAGGGGCTGGCTGTGAACTCCGCAAAACCAAAGGGAAGGGGGCTGTCTCCTCCCCCCAGCGCCTCCCGATTCCCTCTCTCTCAATTTTTCTTGGCTTCCAGCTGCTCTCGCCTTCCTCCCTTAACGGTTAGATATCGAGATGTCCCCTGAAGCCCCTGAACCATGTGGAAGTTCTCAGGCGGCTGCTCCCTCCGGGGCAGGAGAGCTGGGAGCAGCCGCCTGAGAACTTCCACGTGGTTCCAGAGGTTTTGCCGCCCGTTCCAGCGCAGCACAGGGGCTGGCTGCGAACTCCGCAAGGGGGCTGTCTCCTTCCCCCAGCCAGTGCCTCCCGATTCCCACGGTACCAAATTAGACAATACAAAACATGATTTACTCACCACCAGTGAGTAAGCGCAGCTGCCCAAAACAAAGACAAAATAAAATGGAGACTCGCGCATGCGTCCTCAGCTAAGGAGTCCAGCCAATCAGTGAGCTGGTTGGCCAGCTCACTGATTGGCTGAAGTCCAGCCAATCAAATCAGTGAGCGGCAGGCTGGGCTGGCTTAAATTTGTAGGTGGTAGCATAGAACAGAACGATGAGCCAGCCCAGCAGCTGATGGGCGGGAGCTGCGAGCGCCAAAAAAAGCGTGCCTTTTAAAAAAGCGGGCGGGATGCGGGAAAATGCATCAAAAAGCGGGGGTGTCCCGCCAAAAGCGGGACGTCTGGTCACCTTAATTTATGGGGCTTCTTGACAGCTTGGGAAGAAGAGACAGTATTCCTGCAGCACCAAAACTCTAGAGTCTTCTGAGAGGAATGACCAGGTTGCAGAGTTGATAAAATCTGTTGAATTTCAATTACGACTGCTATTTATTTGATATACTACTGTGCTTTAAGATAACTGCACATTTCAATGCTTCATTTAAGAGAAAGAGAAATTGACAACAGCTACTATTCAGTCAAGAGGAACTGGAGTCAAGTACCACTTCATGAAAAAGAATTGTTAGCGACAGAATATTATGAAACATTTGACTTCCAACTCTGAAAAATAATACTGTTGTTCACACAAAAAGACAGATGTAGTTTTATTCAGATTTCAATTTTTCAAATGGATGCTCACCATAACTGAAGGGCCAGTTTCCTAAAATAGGAATTTTAAATTTGATGACATGAAAGGGTCTGAAATGTATCTTCAAAGACATTTGACACCCTCTTTGCCCATTAAGAAGATAAGATTCCATGATAATCTCCAATGCAAAATGATCCTGATCCCCAATTTTTTAAAATTATTTTAATAATGAATTAATTTTGATATACAATATAATCCCAGAAAAAAGATTATGGGTTGAACATAATGTTCTAAAGGTTTGGAATATCTTTCTATCTCCAGAAATTCCTAAAAAAGCTTTAAAAATTTACTACATAAAACATATGTAGGAATTTTTAAAAAAAACTAAAAATATTAACGTTAACATGAATATCTTAATATTGTGAAAAAATGGCTGATGACTAGAAATGGTTGGAGTCATTCCACGGATATAAGCAATGCTGGGTTTGAAGGAAGTTTTGAAGAAAGATTTTGAGCAAGGATTATTAGGATTCTGGGAACATATGTTTTATTATATTTTTATATTTCTCATCTTATTGGGAATGTTTAGAGGGAACATAAGAGTTACAGAAAATGAGTGTGTCAACTTCTAAAGCGTGGCCATGACTATTATCAGGTTGGCATTTGAGGGAGGATTCCATGCATACCTTCGGCCAGAGTTGGATCTCATATTTCTACAACCTAGTTTGTGAATATGATCTATGATACATGACACAAAGGAGGAGATTTGAGGGGTAAAGTTCAAATGCAATTAAGCGAAAGCTAGTTTAGGGTCCACAGAAGTCCGTGCGAAGATGTTAGTCCTAATAAATGAAAGGGGGTTTGTTTGAACTCTGTCTCGAGGCTCGTAAATTAATTAGGTCATCTCTTGGGAACTTCACAGAGTGTTGAACAACATGCGCCATGGTGGCGAAGTGGTTAGAGTGTGGTACTGCAGGCTACTTCTGCTGACTGCCGTTTGACTGTTCAAATCTCACCAGGCTCAAGATTGACTCAGCCTTCCATCCTTCCAAAGTGGGTAAAATGAGGAACCAAATGGTTGGGGCAGACAATATGCTGATTCTGTAAACCACTTAGAGAGGGCTGTAGAGTACTGTGAAGCGGTATATAAGTCTAAGTGCTATTGCTATTGCTATGATGGCCTTTTTCAGAAAATTTCTCTGAAGAATTTCTGGGAAAGAAAAAAAGTTTCTGACAGTAGTTCTTGAGAGCAGCTGTGAAAATAGTTACTGTATAAAAAGCCTAATTTGAATTTCAGAATTTGGAACAGTCCCTCTCTCTCAGTCCAACCTACCACAGGAGGTAACAGGAAAAAATAGGAACAATATGTGTGCCTTCTTAAGCTACTACAAGAAAAGTTAAATTTAAGTCTAATAAATGAATAATTCATTAAATGCATCTATAGTGGTCCATCTTGGAGCATCAGTTCTAGTTTTGGAAAAAGAAAACTATTCAAGTTCAGTTCATAAATACATTTTAAAATTAAATATTTTATGAACTGTTCATTTAAATATCACTTTCTTTTATCTCCTTGTTCTATGTTTTTTCTTCAAGTGAGCTTGCAATTTGATTCAATATTTGAATTAACTATCAATTGTATATCTGTGTAATTTAGAAGATGGCTCACCATTGCAAAATTGGGCTCTCATTGTTTCTTATGTGAAGTCTTTCAAAGCAGCAAGGACAAAGGCGATACAGTTATGGTATATAGCTCACTGTGGTTAACAGCAGAAAATGTTCATCCGGACATTCTTCCATTTGGGAAACAATGATCTCTTTTTCTTAGGAAAAAAAAATCTGTTTTGGCAATCTAATAACTTAAAGATATCATTGTCCTTCCCACACAGTCACATATTCCCCCCCAAGCCCTGAAATGAATGTTATTCAGTGGGAAACAGCACAATTATACAAGGAATTAAGGAGTGAGTATAATTCCTTCTGTCTGCTAGATCTTGATAATGTTTGTGAATTTCTTTTCTTCTTTGTACAAGTTTTCCTGTTCCTGTAAATATAACAATTCTTACTGCATTTTGTTATTTTAGAAGCATCTCTACATTTTTCTTCAGAATTTTAATTGCAGCCTTATTCCTGTCAAAAGCAAGCAAGCCTTCAACAGGTTTGCTTGCTTTTTATTTATTTTTAAATAAATTAATGTATTTATTTTTTTAATGTTTTTCTAACTGGCTACTGAAGCCTAACTGCCATTTGCACTAAAAATAGACTGAATGAAAATATTAGGATAGTAGGAAAAAATAATTTAGAACTATTTACTCCTAAAATCTTGATTTTAAAAAAAAATGTTTTACAATACCTTTTAAATGACAACAAAAGACGTTCCTACCATTCAACAGAGAGTAGAGACCAGAGACAGTTACCAAGAAGACTTGATTCTTATGATCCTTCTGTTCCATACCCCATGGTCATGTGACAGCGATTTGGATGCTTGGCAATTAGTGTGCATTTACGATTGTTGCAAATCTTACAGTCATGTGATTATGACCTTCCCAAACAGCTCCAACAAGCAATATCAATTGGGGAAACTGGATTCAGTTAACAACCATGTGATTCACTTAATAATATATGGTTATAAAATGGTTGTAAAATTGGATCCAGGTACATGATGAGTTATTTAACAATTATGTCACTTAGAGATTGAAATTTCACTTTCATGTGTGGTCTATGTTGAGGACTATCTGTTTATATAAATATCTCAGATAGAGAACTTTCTAGTTCACATGAGTATAAGAGGAGAAGCATAATCAGACTTGCAAGATTCTACTACTATAGCTCATCTTAATAAAACTAACTGTAGATTTCTGTGGAATTATATTTTGGTTTAGTCTATATTGTGGGGCTGATTATCACACATGTTATGCAAAGAACTGTGTCATGTCCACCATCTTGATTTCCCATGGATTGTAGCCTTAATTTTATAATAATAGGAATCCATTGCTGTGAATAGAAAAAAAAAACATGGGACTGTAATGAAGAGATGGACGTGGGAAAATTTAATTTTACCATACATCAATAGAATTATGTCTATTTGTTCTAGACTGAAAAAATCTAGATGACCACAAAAACTAAAAAAATCTATTTTTTTTAGCCCTAGAAGCTGCTCATAACCAAAAAAGCTACTTTGTCAGAGAGATTTATTAACCACATTTATGAAAGGATATAAGATTCCATAAGGCACAAATTCCTTGACCTTCAATTGATAAATACCTGTTTTATTCAGTGAGAAGATGATTATCAAAATTTACTTAGTATAAAAGGAATGTGCAGAGGTTTTGGACCAGTGGCGGAATTTAATTTTTTTAAACTATTGGTTCTGTGGGTATGGCTTGGTGGACATAGATGGCTTGGTGGGCGTGGCAGGGAAGGATACTGTAAAATCTCCATTCCCTATCCCCTCCAGGGTAAGGTTACTGCAAAATTCTCATTTCCTCCCGATCAGCTGGGACTCGGGAGGCATTTCCTCCAAATCAGCTGGGACTCGGGAGACAGAGAAAGGATGAAGGCAGGGCCAGTAAGAAGTGGTATTTACCGGTTCTCCGAACTACTCAAAATTTTCACTACTGGTTCTCCAGACTGGTCAGAACCTACTGAATACCACCTCTGGTTTGGGACATGTAAAATTTTTACAAACCACCATTCTCTTTCTCAAAATCTGAAAAGGTCATTATATATTCTGTCTAGAGGTTCTCTGGGCTTTACCACATATAGTGGTGATATAGTAGGCTTGACACTTTCAAATTATACAGTAAAAGGTAGGGACAAACATAAAGACAGACCACTGATATTGAATATATCATAATTTTTGTCCAAAGCTCTTTCAGAAAAACTAACCTGTTAAGATGTTCCTAGTATACGACAGCGCCCCTAACTGTTGGGCACCAGGGACTGCTTCTGTGGAGAGAGGTTTTTCTGTGGACTGAAAAGGTTATGGTTTCATGTACTGACTGCACCCCACAGATAGGGCTTTGTTTGCCATTCCAGTTTCTGGAATGTTTGTTTGCCATTCCAGTTTTTGGAATGCTGTGGACCAGGGGTTGGGGACCCCTAATATAGGACATACCTCGAGTTTTTTACAGCTCAGAACTAGAAGTACTTCTAACATTTGTGATTACCTATGATTAAACTATATAATTCATTTTGTTGTTGAACATCTTTCCCGCTTTTCTGTTTATTCCAGTATTAAAAGAAGCTTATAATTATATGTATTGTTTAAAAACTAAAAATTAATAAACTTATAATATAATTAAAAAATAAAATAAAATCATTAAAATGATTAAAAGTTAAAAGCTTGCAGAAAGTGATGTATTTTACTAATTTCTTAAGCCAAGCATGCCTCTTTAGGCACTCCATAATCTGACAGTAACAAAAGACTGTTGAGTGACCACCTGACTAAATAGATATGAGCTTTCCTTTTTTTAAATTGATGTAGGTTATAGTTGTAGACCACAAACATTATAAAATGGGTAGAAATGCTATATCCCACCAAAGTCTTTGAATAAACTATTTTCATATTGCACATTTGATGGGAATTTGAATTTCAGGGCAGTAAGCTTAAAAAAACAATTCCTGCTGAAGCAAAGAATGTATTAAAGGAGCTCAATTCCTTCTTTTAAAGTGTCAAAACAATTCCCCACCTTAGAATAAAGAAACCAGATATACATAAGTCAGGAAAACAGCTATAGCTAAGTGGAATGAACTGTATGCAAATATCAGGCCAAACAAAGTACACGAAGGCTTTTTTTCTCAGGGAATATGGCAATATTATGCATCTCACAGCATGAGGCCTATTTAAGTAAGTTTGTGCATTAATGAGTCCTACTTTGCAAAAGCTTAATGAATAGTGTGTCTGTATTAATTTTGTATAAAATCTATGAATGCAGAATTACCTTTAAAAAAGATTTCTCTGTTATGAGCTTCATATAGTTATAGTCCCTACAATTATTCTCTTATTGATAAGTGGGTGCTTTGAAGTTAATAATATAAAGTATAATATATTATTGCAAACAAGTATGTTTTCTCTAAAGACATCAATACTGACTGGATTTTTTGCAGCTTCCATAACCTCACTGTCTCTCTCAATCAGTCTACTGCTGGGCACCAAGGAATAAACCACTAGTTTCTGTCTGGCAATGGCAATCAGAAACCAGCAATGTGGAACAATGAAAGAAATGAATTTTCACCATTCTCAACAACTTTGCCTTAGATATCAGAAAATGCTTAGACAATATGTTTATCTTATAGAGAAGGATACTTGGTGTAAAACTGTGCTGTTATGAAAGACTGTCCACTTCAGAGGTGGGTTCTGCCTGGTACGAACCACTATGGGTGTACTGATGGCAGAAATTTGCCGTACTTTTGTGTACACATTCCACAGTGGCGTGGCCTCGCCCCAGTACCAGTACGCTCTCATGCCCCACCCCCGTTTGCAAGGTGCTTCTCAAAGAGAAGGAAGTGAGGGCGGGACTTCTTCAGAGGACTTGAGACAAGAGCAGTATTGAAGCCTTCTCTGAAGCAGCTGGAAAAGGTACATGTGGGTCGGGGGGGGGAGGAAGAATTCAAACTTTATTCTCCTGTTGTGGTGCGGGGCTTTGGGCAAAGGCTGGAAGGAAGGGCTCTGGCTCGCTTACGCTCTCTCCCTCTCTCCCTTCCTCATGTAGTTTGATGCAGCCTGAAGTCAGTGAAGCTGGGAGCGCAAAGACACAGAAGTTGGATTGGATATTTCTTTCAATGGCTTGAAAACAGCTCCTCTGCCATCCCCCCATTTCCCTGCTGCCTTCCCCAAACACCTCCCCCATTGCAAATACAGCATGCTGTTCAGGTGGGAAAATGCCTAGAATGCAATAAAGCCCACCCACTCACTTCCTGCTGGCAGGCTGGGGTGAGAGGAGAGGCAGAGAAGATGAAGGGGAGCCGATTGAGACTTCCAAAAGAAGAAGGCTGGGGGAAAGTGTGTGTGCTACAGCATGGTCCTTTGCCTGGCTTCCTGCCTCCTCTTGTGGTCTCCTCAGTGCTCACTCATGCTCTCCCTCCCCAAGTGTAATTTGATTGCAGGCAGAACCACATTGCTTTTTCAAACCTGTAGTCAGTGAAGCTTGGCTGGATTTTTACATAGCTTTATCCAGGTGTGTGTGTATGTGTGTGTGTGTGTGTGAGAGAGAGAGAGAGAGAGAGAGGAGAGAGAAAGAGAGAGAGAGAGAGAGAGAGAGAGAGAGAGAGAGAGAGATGTATGCGGGCCTGAGGAGGAAGTCATTCCCCCTCCCCCGACAGCTGGATAAAGATATGCCAAAAGCCAGTCCAGCTTCACTGACTACACATTTGAAAAGGCAACATGGCTCCGCCTGCAATTAAACTAGACTGGGGAGGAAGAGCCCCGTTCTTTCAGAAGGGTTCAATTGGCTCCCCTCCGGCTTGTCTGCCTCTCCTCTCACCCCAGCCTGCCAGCAGGAGGTGAGTGAATGGGCTTTATTGCATTCCAGGCATTTCCCACATGGACAGCATACTGCATTTGCAATGGGGGAGGCAGCAGGGGAATGTGGGGGAAGGCAGAGGAGCTGCTTTCAAGCCATTGGGAGAGATATCCAATCCAACTTGTGTGTGTGTGTGTGTGTTTGAGAGAGGGGGGAGGGAGGGAGAGAGGGAAGAAGGAGGGGAAAGGAAAAGAAAAAGAAAAAGAAAGAAGGAAGCTTCTTTTGCAAAGGAGAAAAACAAATGCTGTCACTTTAAATCAGAACTGAGCGTGCCTGGCTGTGGAATTCTGGGAGTTGACATCCACAAGTCCTAATGCTTATACCTTTCAATGGAAAAGGTGCAGGGAACTACAAATTGGTTATATGTCATATGGTTATATGTCATATGGTTTTAGGTTTTTGAAGTTTTGGGGTTTGTGTAATATGAGCTTTGTGTTTCCAAAAGGGTTTGGATGATTCCCTGCTTGTGAATGGAGCCAAACTTTCTCTAGGGTCATTATCGCATTATCTCTATCTAGCAGGAATGTGGAATGAGCCTCAGTCAGGTTTGTTTGTTAGCAGAAAGAAAGAAAAACAGCACAGAAATTTAGGGCTAAAAGTCTACTCAGAGGTCATCTAGTCCAACCCCCTGCTGCAGCAGGAAACCTTACATTGTCTGGATTATTTTGGTGCCTCTAACAGAGAGGAAAATCGCCAGAAAGGAGAAGGAGTTTACTACAACAAGGCTGCCATACAAAGGAAGGCAGAGATGGTCCTTGACTTATTACTACAATTGAGTCCAAACTTTTGGTCACTAAGCATTGTTAAGTGAGCTTAACCACATTTTACCCAATGAGTGACATCAAGTTGGCCACTCCCACTCAGTCACATGATTGCCAAGCCACTCCCACCCAGTCATAGGACTGCTAAGCCATTCCCATAAAACAGGCCCCACATACAGAATAGATTCTAAAAAAAAATGAAACCCACCACTGGTCCACTTCAAATACACTTAAGAAATATTCATATGAATATAGACTGGATAGATAGAGTGAATTTGCTCAATAAAGATTTTGCTCTTTGAACGAGAGTTGTGAGTTTAGGATGTCTTCCAAGATACACACCATGTCTGTTTGGGGCAATGAAACCCACTACTAAAAATAGCATAAAGCCTGATCTGGAGGGCCCCCCAATCTAAACCCAGTCTGGGGTTCAGCTGCAGCCTTTTGCTCCCAATCCAGATCTCCAGAGCTTCCAGGCACTGGAATGGAACATCAACAGCATTGCTTTGGCAGGGGCAAAAAGAAATGATTGGGTATTGGCACTGTACTGATGATATCCTAATCCCATGGTGATATGTGTTATTTTCAAGGAGGGCTTATTTTCAGGGGAGGACTTATTTTAGTGCATGCACTCAAAAGCCCAATTGAATTTATTATCTGGGGAGGTCTTATTTTCAGGGAAATAGGGTAAGAGCAGCTAACAAGCAATTTCCAAATTAGAAAAGGATTAGATTAGAAAAGGAACTACTCAAATTTAGTGTTCCTTCAAAGGTGCCAATCACAGTTTGAGCAACAAGGTTATTCCATCATCACAATCCTAAAGACCTATGTCTTTTAGTCCTTTCACAAGAAGCAGTTATTTGGATATCTTTAGGTGATCTCAAGTCCTCTCTTATCTGGATACTAATTATTGAAATGCCAGTCTAGTCTCTGGCTCTTTATGCTCATATTTTCTAGAACCTCTTCTCGGGTATTTCATCTGTATGACCAGATGAGATCTTTGCACTTGCTCACTTATTGTATAAGGTCCAGGAAATCTTAATTTAATCAATATTAGCATACTAAGTTCTAGTAGAATAACTTACATTTAACCTAATAGGGAAGCAATAGTTTCATATGAGATTTAATTGGGTATATGGTTAATACACAAGGCTAGAAACTAGAGATCATGACCACCATCATCTGAGTGACCTTGAGCCAGTTGATCTTTCTCAATCCTGGGGAAAAGGGAATAACAAACCACTTCCAAAAATCTTGCCAAGAAAACTATAAAGCCTGGTCCTTGCAGTCACCAGGAATCAACATTGATTTGAAAGCAAGGGCACTCACTCAAAAAGGTTCAATGTAATGTTTACCTTACTGTTCATCTTACTAGTATTTATCCCTTTGGCTGTTTTGTGGCTGTTCTATTTTTTTTTTTTAATTTTGATCAATTTCTAAATAAAAGTTATTTTATTTGAAATTTTTACTATTGATTCTAACTATACCTTTAGAGGTATAAGAGCCGAGGTGGCGCAGTGATTAAATGCAGCACTGCAGGCTACTTCGGCTGACTGCAGTTCTGCAGTTCGGCTGTTCAAATCTCACCGGCTCAGGGTTGACTCAGTCTTCCATCCTTCCGAGGTGGGTAAAATGAGGACCAGGATTGTTGTTGGGGGCAATATGCTGACTCTGTAAACTGCTTAGAGAGGGCTGAAAGCCCTATGAAGCGGTATATAAGTCTAACTGCTATTGCTAATGCATAGATAAGACGGCTCTGAAGATCAGCTGTGGAGCGGCGTTTAGATCAGCTGTAGACCGGCTTTTTTGAACTTGGTAGCGGCGGCAGTGGCAGCGTTAGGTCGATAAGCCTAACAATAAGACCCTAACTCCTGGTTAGACTTGGAGAGAAGAGTGGGGGAGTGAGGGGAGCGCTGCAAGGGGAACTGCTTTAGCGACCCTGGATATTTGAATGCTCTGGAGACCTGCCCTTCCCCCATGCTGGCTACGGAAACTGACGGCGGCGTTTTTGACTGCGTTTTGACTGCGGTGCATGAGCAAGGAAGACGTCTGCCGAGCTTACCACTCTGGCTTTGCTTAAGAAAAAACTGGCCTGGAAGAGACGAACGGTGCCCGGGAACCAGCCTAATTGAAGGGCTGAGAGCGAATATTCCATCAGGGTGTTGCTGCCAGCAGTGAACTGGGGTGATACTTGCTCCCCAGAGCTGCCGTGGTTACTTGTGGGAATCTGCCCCATAATTGGCCAGGTAGATTAGCTGAGATCAAGAGAATAATAAACTATTTGAATTGATCCCAGTGAACATTTGCCAAGAGCCATATGGAAAAAACAGTCCTGGGAAAGCTTTTAGATAAGAGAAAGCCGAATTCATTTCAAGTGTTTATGTGAATAGCAATACACAGATACACACAGGAATGAGAGGCCTCTATTATCTGAGATATAAACACACAGAATTAGCCTTGCATCCTTTTGCCGCTTCATGTAACAGATCAGTTACTCCCATATGCCTAATGTAGCTCTCTGTGTGATTTACAATTCTATACCTCCTCATTTCTCCTTATCAAAGCAACAGTAAAACCTTTTGTTCCTCCTCCCTGCCAGGATGTGTAATCAAGAAGTGATTTGTAACATACTGTGAAATCCTTTGTTTTGTACTAACCACTGATGAACCAGTTTCTTTGAACTTTCCTAATAAAAGGTGCTCTGGTATAACCAGAAATCCACCATTTTCACCCAGCCTGCAGTGTGCGTGTGTGTCTCATTGCCAAAGCAGCCTAGGAATCAGAATTCGTGGAATGGTCCATCGGATTGGGAGAATTATTGCATTCTCAATGCAAGCTTATTCTTTCAGTTACTGAGACCGATTGAGAACATTGTGGCCTGAGGTTGCCTGGAGACTGCCCTGGCTCTGTTTTCAGACTCTTTTAGAAGATACTGTGGCTCAGAGGCTTTGGAGGGGCTCTGCTGCCTGTTGCCTAGGGTTTTTGTGTGAGCCCTGACCCCACTGTGACTGCCGTTAAGCGCTGCAAATACCCAGAGAGGATACTGTGGAATTTCTTGGGTCATTACTCAAGTGGCTAGGCAAATTGCTTGCGAACATCTGTGGGCCACCTGTGGCGCGAGGCGGGCGGTGACTCCCAACCACCGGGGCCAAAGATACCTGCTGGAACCTGGAAGAGCAGGCTGAGACTGTCTGGCTGCCATGGAAGTGGCTATCGGTGATTGTTTGGGGGGACCCAACCCCCCCAGGTTGTCTGACGCCTCCTCTGCTGTTGTGCTGCTGTAAGGGTCAGGCTAGGGACAGGGTAGGGCTAAATTAGAATCTTAGGGTGGGGTTAGTTTAAGCTAACTTAGGTTAAGGTTAGGGTTAGGGTGAGGGTGGGGGTGGGGTTGCTAGCCTGATGGCCTACCGATGGGCTGCTTCCACGGGTAGTGTCACGGTACAGCTGGGAGTGGGGCTTCCCCCCCTTTACCGTGGGGTTATCCCTGGCTCCCAGGTGTTTTTTGTCCCCGATGGGGAGGGGTGTTGCTGGCCGCCGTCTCCCGTGGCTGGCCCTACAGCTTTCGCCGTTACTTATAGCCTGCAGCCTACTTGTCTCTCAGACTTTCCTGGCTTCACTCTGGATTACTGCTGAGTCATTATTATTATTCTATGCCTCCGCTATTATCCTTGGATTCCGGACACCCGTGTGGGAGGCTTGGACACTACTCCCTGGGCTCCTCGGACTATACAATTAGCTGGATTGCGCAGACTCATAATTTTTATATATTTGTAATTTTTACCAAATTTTTATAATTTTAAATGTATGGGGAGTGTATGGTATGATTGTGACTGACTGAATGTTCCCACTTTTTATTATAATATTGCTGTTTTCTGTTTTTAACGTACTGTGGGGATTGATTGGTTGCATGTATGGGTATGTTTGGTGGGCCAGGAGTTTAGCCGGGGCCTCCTGCACTGAGTGCTTTAGCAGAAGTGCTAGGGGGACCCAGGCCTGGTTCCGGCCCTTGGATGTGTGTGTTGAAGGGCCTGCCGATGAACCCGGTGGCTGGGGGAGAGGGTGGAGGGACCACAGATGCGGGAGTGGGCCGGAACATTGGGGTCATAACGGGGAGGGTCAGATATGGCGGGAACTTCAGGGCAAGCCATTACCAGGGAAGGAGGGTTCCCTATATCAGAGGGATCCCTCCTTCCGGCCCTGTGAGTTCCACTCCAAGGCCAAATGGCGTGAGTAGTCAGGACCCTGGTCTCAGGTTGCTGTTGCTAAATGCCAGGTCTGTGGTTCACAAGGCTCCCCTTGTCCAGGACCTAATTATAGACGAGGGGGCAGACCTGGCATGTATTACTGAAACCTGGCTGGGCCTGGAGGGAGGAGCCCCCCTCACTGAAATGTGCCCAGAGGGTTTTCAGGTGCTTCATCAACCGCAACCCCAGAAAAGGGGCGGGGGAGTGGCCATTGTTATCCGACAATCCTTAGTTCCTCATAGGATCCCTGCTTCGGAGCTTGTCGGGTGTGAGTCCTTGCTGGTGAAGATGGACCTTGCGGGTCAAGTGGGCTTGTTGTTAACGTACTTGCCTCCCAACAGCGTGACAACAGCCCTCCCCTTGCTCCTCAAGTCAGTAGCCAAGCTGGCAGTTGAGTTCCCCAGACTTATGATACTGGGGGACTTCAATTTGCCTTCGCTCGGCGAACACTCTGATGGAGCACAGGAGTTCATGGCCTCCATGACAGCCATGGGCTTGACCCAAGTAATCCAGGGTCCAACTCACTCAGCGGGTCACACACTCAACCTCGTATTCCTCTCGGAGCAGTGGAGCTGTGATCTTGGTCTGAGGGGTAGTGAGATCTTGCCCCTGTCATGGTCGGACCACTTCCTACTGAGGCTCGACTTTCGGAGACCAATCCCCCGCTGTAGGGAGGAGGAACCGATTAGATGGTTCCACCCCAGGCGTCTTATGGATCCCCAGGGTTTCCAAACAGTGCTTGGCGTTATGCCTGATACTCTCGCCTGCAGTCCGGTGGAGACCTTAGTTGCTACTTGCAACTCGGTAGCATCTGAGGCTCTCCACCAGATTGCGCCTTTACGGCCAATCCGCGGCAGTGGATGCAGGAGGGCCCCTTGGTTTACCGAGGGCCTCTGGGAGATGAAGCGCCAAAAGAGACGCCTAGAGCACCGCTGGAGGGCCAGTAAATCCGAGTCAGACCGAGCACTATTAAAAGCCTGCATTGGAGCATATCTATCGGCAATGCGGACAGCCAAGAACAACTATATTGCTGCTCTGATAGCGTCCGCTGAGTCACGCCCTGCCGCCTTGTTTAGGGTGACCCGCTCCCTCCTAAATACGAGGGTTGCGGATAACCCTTTACAAGGTAGAGCAGAGGAATATGTCCAGTTCCTCACGGACAAATTGCTCGGATGGACCTGGACTCCAATTGCGCAGAGCCAGCCGGGGTACCGGGGGAAGGTCTTGAACGACATCTCTGGACTGACTTGATTAAAAAATTTATACGGAGAAACAAAATTTTTCATACAACGCAAAAATAGTATTGTAATATTTTTTTTATTTCAACATAACTACAATTTACAAATATAAATTGTAACTGTTGCCAAACATCAAAATTTTGATCACGTGACCATGAGGATGCTGCAATGGTCGCTAAGTGTGAAAATGGTCGCTAAGTGTGAAAAATGGTAATCAGTCACTTTTTTCAATGCCATTGTAACTTTGGTCATTATACCACCTTTCTTGCCACAGTTCTTAAGTGAATAACTGCAGCTGATAAGTTAGTAACATAAGTGAATCTGGTTTCCCCATTTGACTTTGTCAAAAGGTGATTACATGACCCCAGGACACTGAAACCATCATAAATACGAATCTGTTGCCAAACATCAAAATTTTGATCACGTGACCATGAGGATGCTGCAACAGTCGCTAAGTGTGAAAATGGTCACTAAGTGAGAAAAATGATAATCAGTCACTTTTTTCAATGCCATTGTAACTTTGGTCACTAAGCCCATTATACCATCTTTCTTGCCACAGTTCTTAAGTGAATAACTGCAGCTGATAAGTTAGTAACATAAGTGAATCTGGTTTCCCCATTTGACTTTGTCAAAAGGCAATTAAATGACCCCAGGACACTGAAACCATCATAAATATGAATCTGTTGCCAAACATCAAAATTTTGATCGTGTGATTATGAGGATGCTGCAATGGTCGCTAAGTGTGAAAATGGTCGCTAAGTGTGAAAAATGGTCATCAGTCACTTTTTTCAATGCCATTGTAACTTTAGTCACTATACCACCTTTCTTGCCACAGTTCTTAAGTGAATAACTGCAGCTGGTATTTTGTATTTGGATAGAATCTTTTTTTAAATAGTCTAAGACAATTTAAAAAAAGAATCCACACAGAATAAATTGAAGTAAAACATTTCAAAGTATTGTGCATAGAATTTTTAAAAATGGTTTCACTTCAATTTATTTTGTATAGAATCTTTTTTTAAATAGTCTAAGACAATTTAAAAAAAGAATCCACACAGAATAACACTATTTTAAAAAATCCCATTTTTCCAACATGAGCTGACCTCCAACATCCGTGCCCCTCCCCTCTGGAAAATCCAGGAAGGAACACTCGCAGCTTCTCTAGCCAAGTATTTCCTGGAGCTCTATGGTACTTGGTCATTTTTTCTTATAAAATGAGGTAAAAGTGGTGCGGGGGAGGTCCGTTTTCTTGCTTTAATGTTTTAATATCTTCAATGAAGGTACTGAGACAGAGAGAGGGATTAGACAGGGTGTCTTTTGTCTTGCCCAGGTTAGGATTTCTTAAGCAAATCCACTGGGCTTTCAACATGAAGCCAGAAAATCGGGACTTTTAAAAAACGCCCTGGGACACATTGTTATAAATCATGACTGTCCCACGAAAATCGGGCCATCTGGTCACCTTAACCATAGTGGCCTTTAAGATCCACTGTACCAATGGAAGCAAAGTAATGGAAACTTACAGCCAGCCTTAAAAACATGACATAGTTAAAAGGAAAGCCAAGGAAACTTGCTTCCAAGGAATTCATTTACGCATTAGTGGGCTTTTTGGATATTCTGTATTTATTACTTCATTTGACCTTATGTTCATGGCATAGAAACCAAGGGGACCTTTTCACGGACAAATGGATTTTCTGAAATGTAGATATGGTTTTTTTAGTCTGCTTATGGAGTAGTTTACTGTCAACCTGATCACATGAAAAAAAGTTATTAATGACATGCTTGTTTTCCTTTATAAATCCTTTCAATGAATCTCAGTAGGATATATTAGGAAACAATAATGCAGAGTGTATTATATTAAGGTTGACAGCACCACTATTTTAGTAAGTTTTGTGTTTTAATAAAGCAAATGTTTAAAACTGATTTTACTAAGAGATCAACTGTAATTAAATGACATTCTCAAGTATTAGGGATATATCTTCCAAAGAAATGTGTTTAGTTAATAGTCCACTTCCTTAAAGAAAAATGTTAAATGTCTCTGATATTTTACCTAAAATTCTTGTAGAGTCCAATTTAACTGAAAGCAAATTATGCATATTACTTACCTGGCTACCAAATTAATTGATTAAAATCTGATTGAGTTTTACATAATGAACTATATTTAGATCCTATAGCTTTATGCTTTATTCTTCATCCATATTTACTTGTCTGTAAATTTTACTGAAAAACATAAAATCTAAATAAATGCTGATTTGGAAAGAATAACAGAAAAATTTGCCACATGCTTCATGCATTCTTACACAGTAATTAATACCCCCAACTTTAAAAAATAAATTACACTTGTGTATGACAACAGTGAACCAAAGTGCTTCAAGTTCCTCTCTCTTGTCTCTTCACATCAAAGAAAGAAAAAAGTCATTCAAATGTTGATAAGGAACTCATATTAGAAATCAATTGTTGTATAACAAGGGCAGATTTTTCCACTAGCACATAGCAATTATTTTACTATTTCTATGCAGAAAAAATTAGATCTTCATGACTTAATAGATTCTTAAATAGTAGAGATTTGGTCAAGAATTACATGCAAACTTGGCAAGTATAATCTGTGTAAATTCGTATTCAAAATCTTATTAGTTTAACCTCAAACAAGCAATATTAGGACATGGCTCAATTATATAGACTAATGTTACATCTCTTAATTGGAATTTCCCTCAGCAAAGCAATTGTGATCAACTCCTATTAAAAATTTACTGATATATCCAGTATATGTGATACAATTTTTTGTTTTTATCTCTTTTTTTAAATGAAAAAGCAATAGTTTCATATTTTAAAAGCAATAATCCATTAATTTAAAAGTAATCTTGCTGAATACAACATTCAGTTCTATTATTTCAAAGCCCATGCAAACCAATGCCTTCAACTTCTTACAGTGGTACACTATTAGCTTTTGATCCATAATTTGTTTATCTGAAAATGGAATGATGTGTTAAGTAGACTACAAAAAAGTAAAGCAAAAGATAGAGATGATAGATAGATTATAAATAAACAAACAAACATTACTGTAAGGTTATTAAATATATCATTACCACTGACAGTGTCCTGACAAATTGTTACAATGCACTGATAGCCTGATTTAAAAGAAGTTGTATTTCAAGCATTAGACTAATTGCTATTTTAATTTTCTGTATCCATAACTGGATAATATCTTAATTAAATGTATCAAAATCAGTACAAAAGCAGCTGATAGTTAACAAAAAAAAAAACTGGGCACAAACAAAACAAAAGACCAAAAAATGAGGTATTCACAGTTTAAGTCAGTGTTTTTGCTATTAACTTCCCTTTAAACTTTTAGCATAACATTTGTTATTTTTGTTTCAAGTTAATTGAAATTTTTACATTTGTAAACATGATAATACACAACCCATTCTGAAGATTAAATCTCTGGTCCTGATGACTGATTCAACTTTACAACCCACTCTGTTTAGTTCTGTTTGTGTGTCTGTGTGTGTGTGTAAATGTTTCATGATCATAGAGAAGGAAAAAAATAAAAGGAAAAGAAAGATATGTACATCTTTAGTATAACTTTAGGATATGTGTGTCATCCACTAACACACTAATATGTGTGTCGTCCATTGTATAAATTACTGTTGTGTGTAAGAATTATTTTTACATGTATCTCCATTTCTTTTAAATTGCAATGATAAACAAAGAAAAAAACAATTTAGAAGTAAACACTGACCTCCTGACTCAAAGGTGCTTTTTCAGGAGGCAACTGGACTTTCATGTTTTTTTCTTTGAAGATGTTTCTCTTCTTATCGAAGAAGCTTCTTCAGCTCTCACTGGATGGTGGGGAATGGAAGGATTTATATTCCTTGCAGATAGCTGGTCATTTGCATTCTTTTAGAGAGTCGTTGAGGCCACTTGGAGGTTATCTGTGTCCTTAGGGTCATTGAGAAGCAAAAAAAACAAGAAAGTACAGTTGTCTCTTCAAAAAGCATCTTTGGGACAACAATGACCTGGATGACTAAAAATCTCTATAGACTGACCTCCTGAGAAATATGGGTAGAAAAGACAAAATGTACTTGTATATAAATGCATATAATATTTATAATATTTAAGGCCATAGGGCTATGGTAGTAGCATTGCAAGAGACTGTACAATGTTTACCAACACATGCCAATTGGTTAATAGTAACATAGCTGCATGAACATTCAACATATATGAACTTTGCTATTGTAGCCTGGAAAAATGTTGTTGACAAATGTACCATATTTTCCCGAGTATAAGATGCATCGGAGTATAAGACGCAGCAAGGTTTTGAAGAGGAAATTAAAAAAAAAAGGTTTTGCACTCTGCAAACCTCCCAAAAAAGGCCCATTTTTCACAAAAACAGGCCTGTTTCCCCCCCAAAAGGCATGAATAGCCTTTAGGGAGCTTGCAGAGTGCTCCTGGGAGGGGTTGGCCTCCTAAAAACTAACAAAAACAGTCCGTTTTTTGCAAAAATGGGTCCGTTTTTCATTTTAAAAAGGGATATGGATAGCCTTTAAGAAGCTTATAGAGTGTTCCTGGAAGCTGGGGTGGGGTAAAATTGAGCAAAAAACAGACTGGTTTTTTTGCTCATTTCTGCCCTCCCCATCCCCCAGGAACTCTCTAAAAGCTTCCTAGAAGCTCTGCACGGCCATTTTGGTGGTAGGAGTGGAGTTTTGGGAGGCAACAAATGCTGTATTCAGTGTATAAGATGCACTCAGATTTTTAGCCCCTTTTTTGTGGGAAAAAGGTGTGTCTTATACTCCGAAAAATACAATATATGCTTCGCAACTTCCTATTAGTTTGGTTCATATATCATTTTTGGAAGAAATATATTAATTTTTAAAAGGCTATATAATTAATTACAACACAATAATTGGTAATGGGATCTTGGAATTCATACTATATCCGAAGTATTAAAGGTCTGGGCTGAGTAGGTCAAATACCTCAGTTACTATTATGCCACCCTGATCAATTATGTACACCACAATATCTTCTAGTAAAGTGATCCTGTAGTAGATAAGAGCAAAAATATTTTCTTTGCATGTTAATGACAGCTTATTTGTGTATTTTTAAATATGCATTTTTAAAAAATGCACCATAATTTTCCAATCAGAAATTAGTACAAAATTCTGTAATTATATAGAAAACTATATCTATTATTAAAAATAGTGCACAAATCCACTTTTAGCTTTTTTTACACTTTTATGTAGATACACTACATAACATACTAAATACAGATTTAAACATTAAGAAAAAATGCATTAAATGCACATTAAAACTATATGTTGATATAAAAATAGAAGATTCATTTTAAAATTGAAAAAGAATAAGACTCTGAAGGACATTAACTTTGTATATTCACCATATCATTCTTGTATCACCTAGTCTAGATTAGCACATCATTGTCAAGCTTTGTTCAATCTCGTGGGGGAAGCAGTGTTAGACTGTTTTAGAGTGAATCATTCCTTCCAAAAATTATACTTCCAGCAAGAATCTCCAATCTATATTTAGTTTTGTAGAGAACATTTTGCAAAGACCAAATGGAACTGTGTGTTCTTTTTTCCCTGACAGTATTCTACTGTGAAAAGACTTGGAGAGAAGTGGAAAAAAATGATAGGGAAAGAGGAGGGATTCCAAAGGTTTTCTTCTAAAGATCTTCATTCTCTCCATTTTTCTTTAGTTGTTTTTATTATAAGAAAAAGCTGCAAGGATTTCCACCATTTCCCCTACAGAATGACTGAGGTAGGGGATATATGACTGAAAAGGAAAATTTCAGCAATCTTTTTTTCTATCTTCTCTATTTTTATTGTAATTGTGGCCTGTAACGGTATGCTTAATTAAAAACAATAACAAATATAAAACAAATGGGAAATAGGTGACACGTGACAGTGCTTCTTGTTTTGGTTTCTTCCTTGATATTCTTATCAACACAGGATGTGCTTTCCATGGGCAAATCCTCTTATGCTACATTTATCTCTCTCTGTCAAACATGTTTTTGATACAGATTATTGGAGAGGAAGGAAATGGCTGATATTTTTTTGGAATCACTTGTCATTATGCATAGTGTTAATGTTTCTGTACATCAGGTAAACTCAGAAACTTAACAATGGATTGATTCAGTTCTCATCCAATCTATCAATTTTATCTCTGCCAATGTGACTGTTTTTCTTCTTTTGTAGTTTTTATAAGAAAGTTTAACATTGGTAATTTATCATTTCATGTGTTTTACTAGATTCCTCTCAAATGGCCTTTATTTTGGCCTCTTTCTTGTCTAAGTTAACTTTTTTCTCCTGCAATAAAAAGTTAACTTCCTGTACTTTAGATTTAACACAATAGTAGCAATGAGGTATGTCTTTCTCACAAAACTTTTTTTGTTTTTGTAAAATATTACAGGAACTGTTCTGTAAATTCCCATGCAAAGATCTGATTTTTCCAAATTGATATTTCATAATGTCTAGAAAGTGTGTACTTGAAGGGACAAATGATGAAGCATGCATTACAATACTGCAACACAAACTCCATTTTTGATGCCATGACACAGGTCCTTTAAGGACATGCCTCTTAGAAAAGCAGGACTCTTGAAATGGTGGTAGCTCAAAAGGAAACTTTTACTGAGGAAAAGTGACTGAAGAGAAGTCGGGTGGAATCTAAAGTTCCCACACTATTTTTCCCTCTTCAAACCCCACCCCATTTCTTTAAACCCCACTCAGCCAATAATATGCCACAAAAGTAATTTGAGAACTCTGAGATGTTAGCTTGATAGTAGATCCTACTCATGGTGCTTGGATCTTGGAAAGATGGAACCAGCTGGGGGATGCAAAGCACATCTATCATCCGCTCCCTAAATCCCACATGTTACAGTGAAAGCGAAAGCATGTAAATAATTTGGCTCCAACAACCTGTCCCCTCTCCCCTCAAAATTGCAGCATCCCTAAGGGGACCTGACAAGTACTGAGTATGGGTCTTGATATCATAATACATACTTCCACATTTTGGCAACTTCATCATCCTCACCATCCACCATCTACTTTTGGTGCCAACTCCTCAAGAAGTCGTTGTGGTCACCACCACTGTTTTGGGTATTTTCATCCAGATTCCCACCTTCCTTTTTTAGGGAAAGTAGCTGAGAAGATTATAGTATTGCAACTTCAGGGAATCCTAGAGTAAAAAGATTATATTTTCAGTCAGGTTTCAGGCCCAAATATGTTCATGTACACATGGATGATTTCTGTGGGAGCAGAATGGAAGTGGTACATTTATCCTTGCTCTTCTTGATCTCTCACTGCACTGGTGGGTTTCAAAATTATTTAGAATCTATTCTGTAGGTGTGCCTGTTTTGTGGGAGTTGCTTGGAGGTCATGTGACTAGGTGGGAGTGACTTGGCAGTCATGTGACTGGATGGGCATGGCCAAGTTGGAAAATGTGGTGAAACTCACTTAACAATGTTCTTGCATAGCAGCCAAAATTTTGGGCTCAATTATGATCATAAATTCTCTCTCTCTCTCTCTCTCTCTCTCTCTCTCTCTCTCTCTCTCTCTCTCCCTCCCTCCCTCCCTCCCTCCCTCCCTCCCTCCCTTCTTTTTTCCTTGTGTCTCTCTCCCCCACTTATTTTCTTTCTTTCTCTTCCTTCCTTCTTTCTTGTCTCTCTCTCTCCAACTTTCTTTCTCTTTCCTTCTTTCTCTTTCTCATTCTCTCTCTCTCACACACACACACTCTCTCTCTCACACACACACCATTTTCCTCATGTCTGCCTGACAGCTCTCAAAGAGAAGGAAGTGTAAGGACTCCTGCTTTGGGAAGGGATTGGACTAGATTACCTCCATGTTCTCTTGTATCCCTCTATGTTCTCTGTTCCATTTAGTCACAAACAGCTCCATTCACTTTAAAGTTGGTTGCAAACTCCACTCACCCTGCACGCCCCCTGGTCCCACCCAAGGAGGCAAGCTGTAGGATGGAGGAAAGGGGGGAGTCTGTGGCTCCATATATCTTGGTCTTCTTCTTCAAACAGCGGAAGAAGGAACAAGAGGGAAGTTTGGCTGTTTGAAAAGCCCCATGTGGAACTCCCCTCCAGTTCTTTCTTCCTTCTTCTGCTGTTTGAAGAAGCCACATGGGGCATGCTCCCTTGTCTTTCACAGCCGCCTCATTTCCAATTAGGGGGGGGGGGAAGAAATCCATCTTTGTCCTCTCTCTCCATGAATCCCCCCCAATTGGAAACAAGGCAGCTGAGAAAGACAAGGGAGCTCACCCCACGTGGCTTCTTCAAACAGCAGAAGAGGGGAGTTTGGATGTTTTAAAACCCCCGCATGGAACTCCCCTCCTGTTCCTTCTTCCTTCTTCTGCTGGGGGAATCCATGCAAAGGGAGGAAAAACATGGATTTCTCTCCCCCAATTGGAAACAAGGCGGCTGTCAAAGACAAGAGAGTGCACCCCTTGTTTAAAAAGCAGACAAAGAAACAGGAGGTGAGGATTTGTTGGACAAGCCCACGGGTGCACGCTGCTCTCTCCTCTGACAGCTGCCTCATTTCCAATGAAGGGGGTGGGGAATCCATGCGATTTCCTCCCTCTGCATGAATTCCCCACCTCCTTCATTGGAAACGAGGTGGCTATCAAAGAGAAGATGGGCTTGTCAGGGCTTGTCAGGGCCTCCGGATGAACAGGTATGCTAAGTCACGCTAAAGTTCACCAACCGGTACACCCGTACCGGTCCATACCAGCTGAAATCCATCCCGTCTCACTGGTACCAATTAATGATACCATACTATACTATCAAGCAACAAACTTGATGTGGATTAAGGAGTGGATATCATAAAAAAACTCTAGATTATTGAATGTAGAAGGTCATGATTTATTGTTGGGATGGCATGCTTTCTTATGGTATAAGGGAACTAAAGCACATGGTTATTTTAGAAGACATTATATAAGGGAGGCGTTGCTATTAAACTGGGAAAAGGTAAAAAGATTACACTACTTAAAAATTCCAGTCTGGATATCAACAATTGAAGCATTTTCATATCCAATAATATAAAAAGGAACAAACAGTTAGATATATTGAATTATTGAATGCAGAGGATGAACTCAAATCTATTCAAGAGTTGAAACAAGAAGGGATAGAAATGAACTGGTATTCATATGTACAGATACAATCTAGATATAATGAAGATAGAAAAACAAAAGTTTTTTACAATAAAATGACTGAGTTAGACAAAATTCTAACAGGTACTGATGAAAAAGTAATTTAAAAACTATATGGATATCTATTGGAGGTTAAATTGCAAGAAGAACAAGTTAAAGAAACTATGATAGCTTGGAGAAAATTTTTTAGGTATGGGATTGACTTAGAGAATTGGCAGAAATTGTGGTCTCAAAATTATAAAATGACAATGTCTACTGCATATAGAGAAAACTTGTATAAGATGTTTTACAGGTGAGTTATGAGTTATGAAAGTTTATTTATATGTCGCCCTTTTCCCTGGGGGGACTCAGGGCGGCTTACAACTCGAGGGAGGGGGGAAACAAACATTTAACACATAAGAACAATACATAATTAAAAAGCACAACATTCATACCATTCGGGTGGGTTACAATCTTTAGCCCCAGGCCTGACGGGATAGCCAGATTTTAAGGGCTGTGCGGAAGGTCTGGAGGGTGGTGAGGGTACGAATCTCCACGGGGAGATCGTTCCAAAGGGTCGGAGCTGCTACCGAGAAGGCTCTCCTCCACGTAGTTGCCAGTCGACACTGACCGGCAGATGGAACTCGGAGGAGGCCTAATCTATGTGATCTAATTGGCCGCATGGAGGTAATTGGCAGTAGGCGGTCTCTCAAGTACCCAGATCCACTACCATGAAGGGCTTTATGGGTGACAAGTAGCACCTTGAAGCGTACCCAGAGATTGACAGGCAGCCAGTGCAGCTCGCAGAGGATAGGTGTTATGTGGGTGAACCGAGGTGCACCCACAATCGCTCGCGCGGCCGCATTCTGGACTAGCTGAAGTCGCCGGATACTCTTCAAGGGCATCCCCATGTAGAGCACATTGCAGTACTCCAGCCTAGAGGTCACAAGGGCACGAGTGACTGTCGTGAGAGCCTACCGGTTCAGGTAGGGGCGCAACTGGTGCACCAGGTGAACCTGGGCAAATGCCCCCCTGGTCACAGCTGACAAATGGTGGTCAAAAGTCAGCTGTGAGTCCAGGAGGACTCCCAAGTTGCGGACCCTGTCTGAGGGGTGTAGTGTTTGACCCCCCAGCCTGAGAGATGGAACACTTGCCAAATTAGTGGGAGGGAAACACAACAGCCACTCGGTCTTATCTGGGTTGAGCACAAGCTTGCTAGCCCTCATCCAGTCCCTAACAGGTTCAAGGCCCTGGTTCATCACGTCCACCGCTTCATTGAGTTGGCACGGGGCGGACAGATACAACTGAGTATCGTCCGCATACTGGTGGTATACTGGTGCCGCCGAATGATCTCGCCCAGCGGTTTCATGTAGATGTAGGTGGCATCTACCCCCAACTAGAATTGCAAGAATGTTCAAGAATAAATCAGAAAAGTGTTGGAAATGTCACCAGATACCGGGTTCATACTACCACATGTGGTGGACTTGCACTGAAGCTAAAAGATACTGGACTAAAATCCACATGTCTTTGGAGAAAATGACACACAAACAAATAGACTTTAAACCAGAGGTCTTTTTATTGGGGATCATACCAGAAATGTACAACAAAGACTTAAAATATTTGATTGTAAATGTGTTAACAGCAGCCAGAATTGTATTTGCAAAAAACTGGAAAAATGAAACAATACCAAAACAGGAAGAAGTTATCCGAAAAATAATGGACTGTGATGAAATGAGTAAATTGACACTTGAAATTAGAGAACAAGAGGATGAGCAATTTTATAAGATATGGGATTTGTTTTATCGGTGGTTAGGGGGAAAAAAACTTGGAAATGAAAAATGAATGATACCATTGACCATGGTATCCTTTTCAGCTGACTTAGGGATTTGGAAGTTGGTGGCACAGTTCTGTGATGGTTTACTTCCTTCCTCTGAAGTTAGTCCCAAATTGTGTTGATAGGAAATGAGTTCATGACCCCTGCTTTGTGAGGTGCTGCATGACTCAGTGATTTCTCAGTTTCTACATTTACATGAAATCACTCGATGAGATCATCTATCACCATGGAATGAAGTATAATCAGTATGTTAGTTCCTAGTTATGACTTCCACCTATTCTTTGACAGATCTATATCTCTGTTCCAAGTGAAGAGAATAATACTGTTGATGTTCTTTTGTGATGCCTGGAGGCTGCAGGAGCCTGGATGGATAATAACTGATTTCAACTAAACCCTGAATGCAGTGGCTGTGGGTGGGATCCCCTCTCTATCCTGGAGATATCATTACCCCAGACTAACCTAGTGCATAATATGGGGTCATCTAAAACTCATGGCTCTTGATCAGAGAACTGGTGAGTGCCATATCTTGGAGGACATTTGCTCAACTTTGTGTTATGCTCCAGTTACATTAATTCCTGAATAGGGTGATTCTGAACTTAGGCACTCATACTCCGGTCATCTTCCATTTAGACCAGGGGTCTGCAAACACTCAAAGAGCTATTTGGATCCATTTCCCACAGAAAAGAAAACACCAGGAGCCAATAATTTAACAACCAGTGTGACTGGGTAGGCATGGCCAACTTGACACCACTAACTTCCACCCATTCATATGACACCTCCCCAGCCATGCCTACCCAAATGGTCATTAGAACAGAGAACCGGTTGTTAAATTTGCCCCACCTGCCCCCGCCTCACCACTTCCCTCTCAGCTACCTGTTGCCTCACCCGGCCTTGGGTGTGTTGTTCACCCCCCTCTTTCTTTCTTTCTTTCTTTCTTTCTTTCTTTCTTTCTTTCTTTCTTTCCTTCTTTCTTTCTTTCTCTTTCTCTTTTTTCTTTCTACCTCTGTCATTTTTTCTCTCACTGTCTGTCTGTCTCTCTCTGTGTCTCTCTCTCTGTGTGTCTCTTTCTCTCTTTTTCTTTCTTTCTCTCTTTCTCTCTCTCTTTCTCTATATCTGTCTCTGTGTGTGTGTGTGTCATTGTCTCTCTGTCTGTCTCTCTCTCTCTGTCTCTCTGTGTCACTGTCTCTCTTTTTATTTTTATTTCTCTTTCTTTCTCTCCCTCCCTCCCTCCCTTCCTTTCCCCCACTCCCCACCCCCATTTCCCAACCTACACACCCAGGGAATAACTGTCAAGAACTTTGGCCACTTCCTCTCTGTCTCTGGAAAGATACAAAAATAAACCTTACATTGCAAAAGGAATGACTGTCAGACTGTTACATTACAGCACCACAAGGTTGCTGCCTTAGATCGCCGCACGCACTTCAGAGAAACAGCAGTACACTCACACAGGGACACATATGCCTCCTGCAATTCAGTCCAAAGAGTCTGGAAAATATAGTTGCTGGGTACATCCAAAGATGCTTGGCAGGCAAAATACAGGACAAACACACACACCCCCAATCATCAAGGCAGCGTCTGCTGAATGCTTGCAAAACACCTTGCAAAGGTGGAGAGAAGGGAGCAGACAGAGCTGAATTGAATCAAATCTGACTCTCTCTGTGTGTGTCTCTCTCTCTTGCTGCCTGACACTGTAGGAAACGCCTGGCTGCTACTTCCAGCCTTTGTTGGTGCTGGACACGCAATCTGCTTTCTGCCCTGAGACACTGCCCTGCCCTGTGGCCAATGCTGCTGCTGTTGCCAGGGGCAAGTGGGGCATGGTCACATTGTAGCCTCACATTGTAATGGGCTCCAGGAGGAGGAGAGCACCCTGTCTCCTCCATTGTGAAGAGTGCTAAATTTCACTGTGCTGCACAAGGTGCTGTGAGAGCAGTGGGCAAGCCATAGAGGCAGCAACAGTAGCAGTGTCAGCAGTTTCTCTCTGCAGCAGAAGGATGAAAGGAGGGAGCCACAGCAGAGGGTTAAAAGAGTCACATGTGGCTCCAAAACCATGAGTTGCCAACTACTGGTTTAGACTATTGTAATGTGTTTTATAATGTGATACACTTGAATAGTATCAGAAAGCTTCAGTTGGTATCAAATGCAGCCGCATAAGTAATCTTGGGTGCCCAAAGAATGGCACATGTAACAAATCTGCTGCATGAGCTGCACTGTGTGCTGGTTTGATTCTGTGGCCATTGGATGTTGGTTTGATTCTGGGTCCAGTTCAAGGTGTTGATTATGATCTTTAAAGCCCTATCTGGCTTTGGGCAGGCTACCTTAAAACCATCTTCTCCCAGCTGGTCAGCTGGTCTACCCAGTCACACAGGAATGTTGCAGACCAAGTCAGTGAAATAATTCTAATGGTGGGAGCTTTCTCTGTCATTTCCCCCCACGCTTTGAATATTCTCTCCTCAGTGGCAAAGTGGCCCCCTAATCTCTTGGTCTTACCAAATTGTCTAAAAACCTGGCTCTGCCATCTCATTTTGATCTCACAGAGAAGCATGCATCCATAGAGTTGGTTGGCACCAGAAAGCTCTCTCCGTACCTTTTAATTAATTTTTAATGTTGACTTTTAACTTCTTTTATTTTAATTTTTTACATATAGTTTTTATGTTTTTATTATTTTATATTGTATATCACAGAGTGATCTGTGAGGGAGATGGGCAATTTCTAAATTTGACAAATAAATAAATCCAGGTTAGCAATGGATACCTAAGGAGTTAAATGACATTCATTCAAGTTATAGCAAATAATTTGAGTTTACTGAGTGATATTATGCATTATGAAAATATTCAGAACAGAAATGCATCTTATATATTATATTTTCCCAATTATTTGCTTTGCCAGATATGTTGGACTATAATCTTCATAATTAGGAAGCATATCATGAAGTTGTGGCAGAAAAGAGATGAATTGAGGTCTTCCACAGCACCAATTCTGTTGGTAATTCTATACTATAAATTATAATGGGCTTGTGTGTCCCTGAAATTCAAAGGATGAACTATAATTAATGACCAATCAAAAATGTACTAACTTACATTTGAGGTTAATGATATAAAGGCAATATAATAGTAAGCACTTGACAGCGTATGGGGAGTGTGTCAAATAAGAAGCAGTAATAATCTGTGAAAAGGTATCAAATGAATCAGTTCAGTGAGAGAAAGCCAATGAGGTCAGAGAGTATAAATTCAATTTAGTAGGAGAAAAGGATGGAATTCACAGAGTAGCACATTTAGTTCAATGGGGAAAAAACACAGAGTTTGAAGAAAAACACACTGAACTGTGTGGAAAAACAGCCCCTACAATTAGCAATGCTTTTTGGAGTAGTAATTTGGGAGGCCTAACAGCTGGGGAAATTGTCCAGTGGAGAATGTTCATAGAAGCTTGCAGTCTAGACTGGATTTCTTGCCAGCTGCTGCCAAAACATTTTAGTGTGGTTAGTTTTTTCTTAAATTGGCATCAGCACAAGGAACAGCTTGAAGGGTTAGCTCTTAATAATTGTAAAGGAATTCACATTACCTTTCTCTGCCAAAAAAAACAAAAACAAAACAACTCTCTAACTTTGCATCTATATTGATGGGTTTATAGCTGTCCAGAACAACTCAAAAAAAGATCTGAGGTCACAATGGATAGCTGAATGAAGATGCTAACTCAGGATACATCCAATATGGAAAAGCCAAATTACATGCTAGAAATACTTGTAAAATACATTGAAAATAAAATTGACAATAGCGTAATGCCGTTACACAATACCGGGGTGTCAAACTAAATTTCATCGAGGGCCACATCAGCATTATGGTTGGCCTGATTCAGGATGGAACAAGTCTCACCAGCCACATGGAGACAATTTGGTACTCCACAAGCTTCTTGCCTCACCAAACTGTGGCACCCAAGCATGTGCACACACACACATTCTAAGTTTGGGGACTTTTATCCACAGAGGAAGGAGATGCCTACTCCCTAAGCCCAGAGATGATTGACAGTTTGTAAGCTCAGATGTATATAAAACTCTCCAAGCTTGGAATGGTGTGTGTGTGTGTGTGTGTCTGTGTCTGTGTGTATGTGTGTGTCTGTCTGTGTGTGTGCGTGTGCCCAGCACACCAAAAAGATGTTTCTCTCCCAAATGTGTTTCCCTGTCTGGTGCCCCTTCCCAGCAAAGCAGAAGGCAGAGACGCTACTGCTGCATGTGGAACCACAGTGAAGAAAGTTTGCAGGAAGCAATTTCCTCTGAGTCCAATGTCTGCCTTGACAGAGCTCTGGAGAGCAAAAGGAAAAGGCAGGGGAACAGTGCTCCCCAGTTGTAGAAGGAAGGCTGGCCCTTCTCGAAAGGGAATCCCGTTTCCAATCATGTGGAGTAAGGATGGTGGCTTGTTGGGATACATAGCTTCCCTCACACAGCTTCCCCACCAGCCTCTCTTCCTCTCCAGAGATCTGTCAAGGCAGAAGTTGGACTCAGAGGAAACGGCTTACTCAAACTTTCTCCTCCATGCTTCCACATGCAGCAGCGTCGTCCTCCACTTCCTATGGGGAGGGGGAAGGCAAAGCTGGGAGGGGGTGATCTGGAGATCTCCAGTGGAGGAAGGTAAGACCAGGGCAACCACCAAAGCCTAGTCCACCAGAGGAGCCTGGCCATCTCTTTCAGGCCACTGTATGGTGGCACAGGCTGCCTGGAGTCCTAGACAGGAGAGGGCAAGTGTCCAACCAGACCCTTCTGGGACACTGGGATTCTGTAGCCCATCCCATCCCAGTCTCATTTCCCCAAGGGGGTGTCCAGCTGTGTTTACCTACTGCTCAAGGCTGCTGCTTCTCTGCTCACTCGCCTTTGCTCATGGTGGGTGCAGGAGGGCAAAATTCATGGATCAGAGGGAGGCCCACTTCCTCTCTATGTGACCAAAGCATCCTCAGCAATAGGGTGGAGGCTCACCAGGAGAGGCCAGGAAGAGGGTGGAAGGGGATTGCAAAAAGGCAGCAGGGCTACTAGTGACCAAGTGCTATGGCAGGACTTCCCTCAGACCCTCCCTCCTCTCAGTTCCATATTATTCTTCCTTCCCTTCCTCCCTCACTCTGTCCCTCCTCTGTCCCTCCCTTCCTTCTAGTTTCCCTTCTTCTCTTCTTTCTTGCCGCCCTCCTTCTCAGTGTCCATGAAGGGATAATGTGAGGGGAATGTTTGGCAGCTCTAAGGGTGGTTGTGCAGCTGGTGGTTGTGTCTTTTCCATGTTGGGGCACTACCAGTGAAAGGGAAGCCCTAGCGGGCTGCAAGCATACTATGGAGGTGCTGGTGGCAGGTGTGGCACTGATTTACAATTTCATGGCAGCCATCCAGACCAGAACATGTCTCAGTCTTAGATCTGGCCCATTGGGCCACCCTGGCAAGGATTGTCCCACCACCTTGTCCCCACTCCTGGGCATGCAGATAGGATGTATGCAAGGCCTCAGATCCCCAGTGATCGGCTTGTCCCACAGGTTGTCTGTGTTCTGAATGGTTCTCTTTCACCAGCCCCACTGTACTTTCCGCCTCATGTGTGTGCTCACAGAGGGAACACTGCTTGAACTGAGTCAGAGCTAAGATGGTGGGGGACAGACCATTATGTCTTGCGGGCAAGATCTAACCATATTGCAGTCCGGATCTGACCCACAAGCTTTGTATTTGACATGTCTGCAAAATACAAATCCATATGTATGGGACAGATTGTACTGGTACAATCTGGCCATTGCATTTGAAGGATATAATATAACTGTAAAAATCACAAAAGAGGACCATCAAAACTATCAGGGAATTCAGACACCTGAGCAAAAGTTAAAACATTTGCGATCATTTGCATTACAAGTAGTTCCAAAGTTATGATTGAAATGAGATTGGATTTAGAAGCCTACTTCTATACCAAGAGGCAGTGGTGGGTTTTGGATCCCATTACAACTGATAGAGTGCAATGGGGCCCGGCGGCCACCACATGAATGTCTGCATGCGTCCTTACCTCCTGCGACACTCCGCGATGCCTTCACAATGTACCAGCTGCTCGGTGGAGCGTCACGCTGGCAGCGTACGCTGCATGTGCAGATGGCCTATTTCCTTCAAATACAGATAAAGAACAAGGGTGGATGGGCACTCCAGAACATCATACCGGAACGGTACCGGTGCCCCCGGCAGGCACCGGTATGCCTGTACTAGGGCGTACCACCTGCAACCCATCACTGCAAGAAGGGCTTTATAAATGATGACTAGCACTTTGAATTATATATGGAAGCCTACTGGGAGCTAGCACAGCTTGCGGATCAGCAACTGTTACACAGGCTTAACCAGAAATACTAAAAGTTGTTGATGTTCCTGGATTTTGGATTAGCTACAGTCAGGACCGGATTTAGATGAAAAGAGGCCCTAGGCTATTCCACTTATGAGGCCCTTTCACCTCCCATTTTTAAGTTTGTAAATTACATGAGAGACAATAAAATACATCATTACTGTGATATATATATCAATATATATCAATATATATAGCTGGCCTCTCGACGGAGGGCGTCTCTGCTCTGCGGCAAAGGCAGCGAGGCCAGCCGCCTCCCCTGCTGCGCTCAGCTGCCCGGCTCGGCCCCCTCGCCCTCACCTGCCTGGCTGCTGGTGGGCTCCGCGTCAACAGGATGGCTACTGGGAGCGGCCGCGCCTCTCGCCCGACTGCTGGTGCCGGGAACGTGGGCAGGCTCCCCAACTGCCGCGGTGCTGGAACTATCTTAACCAATACATTTTTATGTTTGTTTATTAGTCATATGCATAGAATTTCTCCTTATTTTCGGTTCAGTGTTTACAGTGAATGTAGGCACCTCTTGATCTTGAGGCCCTAGGCTGAAGCCTAGTTAACCTATAGGAAAATCTTGCCCTGGCTACAGTTTACAAGTGTTCTTTAAGGGCATCCCCATGTAGAACACTTTACAATAATCCAAAAAAGTAGTTGAGTACAAGTACATGAGTCATTATGAGCAAGGCATCACTACAACATGGCCTTTCTCAAAACAATAAGTGCCTCCTAACCCACTTCTAAAGATTGCCCAATGATAAATATGTGAATTGATAAATATGTGATTTTTTTTCAAGATTATCTTTCTTTTGAATAGGTCAAACAGATCTTAGGAATCTATGCCCTTTACTTCTTCATTGCTACCATATTTTCCGTTCATGTAATTGCCCATTTGAAAATCTAATTATTTTTTTTGAATTTGTCAATGAAAGCATCATTTATGGGGCCCATTAAGGGAAAATAATATGCATTTTCCCAAAATACATACCGTATATACTCGAGTATAGGCCGACCCGAATATAAGCCGAGGCACCTAATTTTACCACAAAAAAACTGGAAAAGTTATTGACTCGAGTATAAGCCTAGGGTGGGAAATGCAGCAGCTACCGGTAAATTTCAAAAATAAAAATAGATACCAATAATGTTTTTGAATATTTATTTCAAAGAAAAACAGTAAACTAGCGGTGTATTCAATGAAATACTTCACTCACCTCATGATGCTGATGTCCCGCTGTGATGATGATGTCCCGTGCAGCCGCGGGAGCGATGTCCCGCCTCCTATGACACACGGCACAGTGATTCCTATCATTGGATCACTGTACCAGAGGAGGTGGGACATCGCTATGTGGCTGCTTGCCATAACAAGGAGGAGGTGGGACATCGTTGCAGAGCGGCAGGAGGGGGAGGAAGGGGAATCGTAAGACAGCCCTGCATTACATTAGAACGTGAGGAGGGGGGATGGTGCGGTGCGCACTGCGCGGCAAACTGACACAGAGGGAGGGGAAACTCACAGGGGCACTGGGCCATTCACGAGTGTCACCCAGTGGCATGGCCCCGCCCCTTTTTCTCCTCCATTTCGGGCAAATTTTTCACTGACTCGAGTATAAGCCGAGGTGGCTTTTTTCAGCCCAAAAAGTGGGCTGAAAAACTAGGCTTATACTCGAGTATATACAGTATTATTTTGAATTAATTGTAAGCCTTTTTCTTCATTTCTGAGAGAGGTGCATCTATAAAGAAATGTTTTGCTTTTTTTTGTTAACTATTCTATTGGTAGTAAAGAGATTTGGCTCACATATTGATTTTAAAGGTTAAAAAAAATCTTGCAGCGATGATGCGACAATGTTGACACAAGAGGACAATTCTTGTAACTATAAATTTTCTCCCTGAAAGATATCAATGTATAATTAACTAAGATACAAAAAACAATTCCTGGAACAAGAAACACAAATTTTCTTCTTATTTAATTAGAAAGCTACTTTCTCATGAGCATGCATGCTGATTTATGAATACCTATTGTTCTTAATTTAAGTACACATTTAATCTTAAACAATGAAAGCTGTATACAATGTAATCCTAATACATTTAGTTATCAACATGACCTTGATATATTTATATTTATAAGACCTTGGGTTAATAGTTGTTTAACTTTCCTTGTTGAAGCTATAATCAATTCCAATAGTTCCTAACTAAAATCTTAGTTTTACTGAATACAAACACAAGCAAAAGGGAAAGTTATCTTCTTAGGTTGACAAAATCTGGAGAAATTTGACTTAAATTTCATTCTAATATATCTTGGATCATCCAAGATGATAACACCTGAAATAATAATAGACATGCAGTCAGTTTGTATGTTTATTTTGGATCGGGTATCAAGTCAGTTGGGATGGGACTGCTTGCCACACAGCCCACTTGCTGCAGACTACTCACTACTGCCAATTCTCCATGGCTAATTTACTGTGGCCAGCCCATTGCCACAGGGCAATTTGCTGAGGCCTATTTGCCATGTGAAAACTCACTGCAGGCCAATTCAACAATTTATTTAATTATTTAAAATAATTTTTAAAATAATTTTAATTTTTGTCATTCACATTTCATTTTGTCTTTTCTTTTGCATTCCTTCTTTAATGATTCTATTTCACCATTTATTTGATATGATGCCATTTTAGCCCTGTGGCAAGTTGTCCCAGGCAAGTTGGCTATGGTGAATTGACCCATGACATACAAAAACCAGACAATTGCTGGCCATGGATTGATCAATATGACTATCTAGCAAGCTCCAAATCATAACTAGATCTCCAGGTTTGATGATGCATCCATGTCTTAAAAACCTTTCAAAAGGTAATGAAGGGCAAATTTATGAGTTGGAAGGAATATTAGGGTCCATAAAGTCGAATATCCTGGATTCATCAGGCAAATGTCTGTATAATAGTTATTTGAAGACCTCCAATGAAGGAGGAGTTACCAGTTTATATGAAAACCAGTTCCACCACCAGTGACATGCGGTGAAGCTTATGGCTGGTGAGGCAAAAAGAAAGAAAGTGGCTTCCCCCCCCCCCCGCAGCAGCTATGTCCGAAATAGAGGCACTGCGCGCCCCGCAGCTATGTCCGACCCTGCTGCGGGGTGCGGGGCGCCTCTATGTCAGATAGAAGTGGTGGGGCGCTTTCTTTCAGCTTTTGCCCGCCCCGCAGGGCAAACACTTCTACCTTGCAGGCGCTGGAGCCGCAGGCCACCAGGAGTACATCCCACCCACAGCAGAAGAGTGCAAGTCCCTGCCCAGGCTGGAGCAAGAGCCGCGGAGGCGAAAGGCGAAGTGGGGTGGGGATGTTCCAAGAGGCCCCCTCCCCTTTTTGCACTCTGCAAGCCAGGCTTGCAGCAGCAAGAGGGTCAGCTTCACTTCTATCACCCCCCCTCCACTCCAGAAAAGCCGGCCGCGGGCAAGTCCCTGCAGCCCCGGTTCCATCTCCAAGCAGCCCCGGGAGGAAACGGGCCAGCCCCGCTTCCCTCCCCGGACTTTCCAGGAGTGGAGGACCCGCATTCCGCTCCCCCTTCCAAGCCCTGAGTGGTCAGCCTCGGCTCCTGCCACTTTCTCCCAGAGCTCCGGCAGGCCCGTGAGGAGGAGCCCGGACAAGGCTGGAGCGAGAGCCACGGAGGTGAAAGGCTGGCAACTTAGGGCTTGGAAGGGGGAGAGGAATGTGGGTCCTCCGCTCCCAGAAAGTCTGGGGAAGGAAGCGGGGCTGACCCGTTTCCTCCCGGGGCTGCTTAGAGACAGAACCGAGGCTGTGGAGACTCACCCGCGGCCAGCTTCTCTGGAGTGTGGGGGGGTGATAGAAGTGGAGCTGAGCCTCTTGCCACTGTGGGCCTGGCTTGCGGAGTGCAAAAAGGGGAGGGAGCCTCTTGGAACACCCCCCACCCCTCTTCACCTTTCGCCTCCGCGGCTCTCGCTCCAGCCTCGTCTGGGCTCCTCATTTGAAGAAGTTAGCTTCTTTTTACCACTTTAAATATTATTCAGGGAACTATTTCTGTTTCAACTGGTGAACCAAATAATACATATATGTTGTAGGGGATTTTGGGAAGTGTTCAAGAATAACTATAATTTTCTATAGGAAACTGACCATTTCAAAATGATGTCCCATATTACTACATTTATATACTCGGTCAAACATCAAATATCACTTTATAGCTGCATATTATAGGGGATGGATGATTGGAATTTTGAATTCCTGCCCCCTCCCTCGGACCCGCCTTTTCCAGCTGTGTCAGAGGATCATTTCAACTCTCCTCTTGTCCGCCATGATGAAAATGTAAAAAGAAAAAGGCAACTTAGGTAAGACCTGCTGCTCCCAGACCAGGAGGCAGAGAACCACATGCCTCCTTTGCATAAGGAATTTTTTGCCTTTTAACTCTTGCTTAATTGTGAGCAAGGGTTAAAAGGTGAAAAATTCCTTATGCAAAGGAGGCCCGTAATTCTCTCACCTCCCCCTGCAGTTAGCACTAAGCAGAGTCATTCTGGCAGCAACTACCTTAGACTTTTTCTTTTCCTCATAACACTGGTGAGGCCCGCCTCCCCTGACTGCACGTCCCTGTCCACCACTGATAGCAAACATGGCTCAGGAAGTGTCTTCTGATATCAATACTATGTTTGATGGGGTTGAAGACCATTCAGAGGTGAGAAAAAGGAAGTTGGACATACTATCTCCATCCAGCTCCCATCAGAAATATCCACATATATGATCAATACAGTTTCAATATCCTGACACTTCCTGATAACTCTTAGATAGTCATGAGGGGCATGGGTTCAATATAGAGAAAGCCAAGGATGCAGTTCCTAGAACTCTATCCACTTCCTAAGAACTAGCAGGTTCAATCTTCCAGATTTCCAAGGCGGAACAAGCCTCAGTCATTTCTAAGGGATCTGCTTCAAGTTAGGGTACTGCTTGGAGTTAATTCATGATTCAGATAATTATTTGTATTATCTAATAAGTCTTGATACAATTGAATCTCCATAAGTGTTTCTTATGTTTTCAAGAACTGCTTCAACCTTCTGTTCCAGGAGGACTGTCAGCCTGTGCCACAGCTGTTCTGTCCCCCCCTTCTCTGCTCGTTAACAGACGACAGGCAAACAATCTTAAAAGGAACTTTCTTTATCAGTTCTTGGCTCAGACTGGCTTCGAGCCCAAAAATAACATAAATACAGTCTCAGACTAGATAACAGAATATGAAACAAAACTCCTACAAGCAATGCACTTCTCCCAAAGTCTCTACGAATCAGGGTTACAGAAAACAAAACACTTATCCAAGTGTATCTTACATAAACCACGACTGATCATCAATCAATGTTGAACAAACCAAGGAATGCACGAAGGAACGTTGACTCCTGCAACTAGGGCATGGCAGCATCCATCCTTTTATCTCCAAAACCCCACTAACGAGCCCCAGCTGCATCGTTAATTTTGCATTCCGAAAAGACTCACAGAAGACTGCTGCTGAGTCACAACACACAGCATATATAATTCTTGTCATCTTCAAATAAAAAACAAACATCAGCAAATTCATGATAGGAGTAGGTACGAATCAATGACCAATTTTCAAAACTAGCATCAGCAATCTTTTGGCATTCTCGGTTCTTCTACTCTCCTATCCATGGTTTCTATTCCCATTTTTCCTTCTCCTTAGTTATGAATTTTATTAAATGTATTTTTTTCCTTTGGGGGAAAAATCTAAAGCAATTTAATTTAATTATAAATAAAAACTGCTAGGGGAAAAATACAGGAGGATTTTGGGCCAGCATTATTTAATTTGACTATCTACACTGAACAGTAAGATAGCTTTAATAACCTCTTCCAATCGTGTGATTTTTGTGGTTCCATTTCAGTGGTCCAGGATAAATAGTTTCTTGATTACTATCCAAAAGGAAATGCCACTAACCTATATTTACATGTCGTTATTAGCTAATATATTTTTCATGATATATGTATAGAATAGCTAAGAATCTCACTGACTTTGATTATGATTAGCAGGTAAAATTGATAGTTTTATCTAATTATGTGTTAGATTTTAGATCTTACACTTTTTTCAGGAACTCAAGGTAACATGCATAATACTCCTTTTTCATACAAACACACCCCTTAATAACTGTCAATTGGTCTAAGAAAGTGACTGGTGTCTAAGTCAGCCAAGTGATCATCTATGGCTAAATGTGAACTAAAATCTAGATCTTCTGACTGTCATTAAATCCCACTACTCTACTCTGGATCTTTATGATCCCATTATTTGACACCAATATAATTCTATCAATCAATTTACAATCTGGCAAGTAATTTAAATAGAATTGATCTTCTAAAAAGGGAAAGACAACTAACAAATACAGTTCTTAATTTACTGCCACATACACCATACTACTTTCTGTATGTTCTTTTGAGAATAATAGGCAAATGAGGACCCCTTGGGGGAACTAGGTAACACGATTCACATTGCAAATAATCTCATTCAAAAGGAATATATTAGAAATAATGAATCCTTATAAGTTGATGCTTTTCCATGCTAAATCCTTGTTTATTTTAGATATACTGAGAAACATAGGGATGCTCTCCAAGAATAATTAACAGCAAAATAATGACAGATTACTCAGTTCACTAACTCTCCTGATTAAAATCTGTCTTAATAATAAGATCACCAAATTAAAATGAGACATAATATATAAGCACATACATACTAGTTAAAGTTCTGAGCAGTTCAGTATGTTGCTTGAAAACCACTGGCTAACAATAAACTAGAAATAAACATATATGATTGCTGTTTATATATGGCATGTATTATGGTTCATAAGTGAAAAAGGGATAAATTGAACCTTATGGCCTTTTGACTTCATTAAGAAGGGAGGGTAAACGTCATCAAACTTCAGATCTGCTTCTCAGACTTTGAAATTGTACCTTAGTTTGGACTTACCATGTATGGACTGGATGGTGCCTCGATTTTGGATTGTGTATTTGTGTGTGTGGCTATATGGACTAGTGTCTTTGTTTTTGGAACTCAGGATCCTGGTGCCTCAGCTGAGCAGGTGGGAATTCAGTGGAACTTCACAGTGGGTTTAAGTGAGATCCGAGAAAAACTACTAGTGCCTCAATAAAGGCTTTAAAAACTCCCTGTGTGTGTGACCCTGTGAACTGGGATAGCATACATGTGGACATAAACAACCTCTGTACTGTGTACTCTGTACTGTGCAAAAGAGACAATTAACAAGCCAAAAAGGGAACAAAAAGACTCACATACCCTCCCAACAGAAATCAACATCTAAATGGGTATTAGCATCAAGATTAACATCAGACCAACAATAAGAAAATAAACAATATCCCAATCAAGGACCTGCCTGACAAGTTTACAGTAAACAGCCCAACGAAAGAGCCCCCGAGACCACTCTTACCAACACTGACAGGGAAGCCACTAGGATATAAATTGAGAATAAACAGGTTAACAGAGTTGTAAAGGACCTTGCCCAAGCAGGAGACCCACCTACATCATTTCTGACAGATGGCAGACCAGTCTCTTACAATCTAATGCAACACAATAGCAGAGTTGTGTTGGAGGGCTTCTAGTCCAACCCGCTGCCTAGGCAGGAAACTCTATACCATTTCAGACAAATTGCTATCCAACCTCTTCTTAAAGACTTCCAGTGTTGGGGCATTCACAACTTCTGGAGGCAAGCTGTTCCACTGATTAATTGTTCTAACTGTCAGGAAATTTCTCCTCAGTTCTAAGTTGCTTCTCTCCTTGATTAGTTTCCACCCATTGCTTCTTGTTCTACCCTCAGGTGCCTTGGAAAATAGTTTTACTCCCTCTTCTTTGTGGCAACCCCTGAGATATTGGAACACTGCTATCATGTTTCCCCTAGTCCTTCTTTTCATTAAACTAGACATACCCAGTTCCTGCAACCGTTCTTCATATGTTTTAGTCTCCAGTCCCCTAATCATCTTTGTTGCTCTTCTCTGCACTCTTTCTAGGGTCTCCACATCTTTTCTACATTGTGGCAACCAAAACTGAATCCAATATTCCAAGTGTGGCCTTACCAAGGCATTATAAAGTGGTATTAACACTCCACGTGATCTTGATTCTATCCCTTTGTTTATGTGGCCTAGAACTGTATTGGCTTTTTTGGCAGCTGCTGCACACTGCTGGCTCATATTTAAATGGTTGTCCACTAGGATGCCAAGATCCCTCTCACAGTTACTATTATTGAGCAAGGCACCACCTATACTGTACCTGTGCATTTCGTTTTTCTTGCCTAAATTTAGAACTTTACTCTTTTCACTAATGAATTTCATTTTATTAGATAGTGCCTTTTTCTGACCCTCCAGCCTGTGAATACATGAGAACACAGGTTTGGCTGTTTGCCACTATTCAATTACTGAGCTAATGAATTCTTTGGCTGAGGGCCCAGGCAACTCACGTCAATACAGTAGCTCTGCTGTAACCCAGATAATCCAAACGAAGCAACCCAGAGAGTCCAAACGAACAGACATGGCTAGAATACACGGATAGATTTTATTAACTACTAATTAGAACTATTGTTTCCTGCAAATGTCCCCTCCCAATGCCTCACCTATAATCTCTCTTGGGAGAGGCCAAACAACAACCACCTGTGCTTAATCATCTTCTGTGAGTCTGCCTATGGAGTTGCTGCTTCTGTTTCTCAGCCCTTCTCAATCTAGCATCAGGGACAAACTGCCTTTGATCCTCCCCACTGCTCCCTGCCTCAGGCGACTCCTGGTGGCCAACCAGCCTCTCTGGTCCCTGCTCTAAATCTGAACCCTGACCAGGCTCCTCCACATCTTCCATGGCAGACTCATATGGTTCCTCGCTATCTGAGTCTATCAGCAGCTCAACCGGATCCTGCTGGGCCACAATAGTGGCCAATCTTCAAGTTTGTCAAGATCCTTCTGTATCTTAAGCCTGTCTTCTGGAGTGTTGGTTATTCCTACCAGCTTGCAAATTTGATGAGTTTCCCATTTATTCTCTCATACAAATCATCGATGAAGATGTTGAGGAGTACTGGGCCTAAAACAGAGCCTTGGGGTACTCCACTGCATACTTCCCTCTATGTAGATGCAGTTCCATTGAGGACTACATGTTGAGTGCGGTTGGTCAGCCAGTTATGAATCCATATGGTGGTGATGCTGTCTAACCCACATTCTTCTACTTTATCTAATAGTAGGTTATGGTCTATCTTATCAAATGCCTTACTGAAGTCCAAATAAATTATATCAACGGCCTTCCTTTGGTCCACTAATTTTGTCACTTTGTCAAATAATGCAATAAGATTAGTCTGGCATCATCTGTTTTTGACAAACCCATGTTGGTCTGTCTATTACTTTGTTTACTTCTAGGTGTTTGCTAATTCGTTGCTTGATTATCTTTTCCAGAACCTTTCCTGATATTGAGGTCAGGCTGATAGGTCTATAGTTTCTTGGATCTATTTTTTTCCCTTTTTTGAAGATGGGAACCAGGCCTCTGGCAGTTCCCCGATGCGCCAGGATCTGTGAAAGATATAGTTCAGTGGTTCTGAGATCTCATCTGCCAGTTCCTTCAGAACCCTGGAATGTAATCTGTCCGGTCCTAGTGATTTGAACTCGTCTAGGGTAGACAAGTGCTCATTTCTATTTTCTTCCCTATTTCAGTTTGTGTTCCTAATCTGATTTTTGTGGTGCTGTTTTTGATAGGTTTCACTGTTTTATCCCTTTGTGTAAAGACAGATGCAAAAAATGAGTTAAATAGTTTTGCTTTCTCCCTGTTGCTTGTCACCTTCTTGCCACTTTCTCCCAGCAATGGACCAATTGTTTCCTTAACTTTTTTCTCATTTTTAACATGTTGGAAGAAGCTTTTTTTGTTATTTTTTACTTCTGTGGCAAGCCTTTCTTCATTGTGAGCCTTAGCTTTCCTTACTTCATCTTTACAGGCTCGGGCTATTTGCTGATATTCTGCCTTAGTTATGTCCCGCTCTTTTCACTTTTTATACTTAACTTTTTTGTCTTTCAATTTGTCAGAGAGTTCTTTATGCAGCCATGCTGTTTTCTTTTGGGAGCTGTTATTTTTCTTCTTCATTGGTATTGTGCTAGATTGGGCTTTTGTAATCTCATTTTTCAAAATTTCCCAAGCTTCTTGAGTTGTTTTCCCCTTGAGGATTCTCATCCATGGAATTCTTCCCCAGCTCTCACTAAGTTTATTGAAATTAGCTCTCTTAAGATCCAAGGCTTGACTTTGTTCTACTACTTGTGTTTGCATAATGTTGAATTCCAATATTGCATGGTCACTTGCCCACAGGGTTCCTGTGGCTTCAACACCTTCTATCATTTCCTCTCTGTTAGTGAGAATTAAGTCTAATATGGCCGATCCCCTTGTTCCCTTCTCTACTTTTTGGGAAACAAAGTTGTCTGCTAGGTTCGTTAGGAACCTGTTGGATCTTCCACTTGGTACAGAGTTTGTTTCCCAGTTGATGTCAGGGTAGTTAAAATCCCCCATTACTATTGTGGTGTGCTTCCTACATACCTTAGTTAGCTGACTAGGAAAAAGTTCATCTACTTCCTCTGCTTGGTTGGGTGGCCTGTAGTATAGACCTATAGCAATGTCATTTCCCCCCAACCTTTAATATCGACCCAAATGCATTCAAGATAGTTCTCATCATTGTTGTGCTCTATTTCTGTAGAGATGTAGTTTTTTTCTTATATATAGTGCAACTCTACCTCCTCTTTTATTTGGTCTATTTCTTTTAAATAATTTAAATTCTTATAGCTGTATGTTCCATTTGTGGGTTTCATCCCACCAAGTTTCTGTAATGGCAACAATATCGTATCTGCTCTCATTTACTTGACTTTCTAATTCACCCTGGTTATTCTTCATACTCTGTGCATTGGTGTATAGACATTTGAGTCCATTTTGATTGATCCTATGTTTACTGTCTATATAAACTGTGTTATGCCTGACTGCCCCTATTTTCTTGCCACTTGTATGATTCATGCACATGGTATGGCACTCACTATTAAATGCTTGGTTTTGCTCTTCTTGAAAGCTTCCTGTTATAGCTGTTTGTAGGTGTTGAACATAAACACAAGAACACAAAAATGCAAATAAATTGTAAATGTTAAACATGAACACAAGAACACAGAAATGCAAATAAATTGTAAATGTTGAACATGACACAAAAAAAATGCAATTAAATTGTAAATGCAATAAATAAATAGAAAAAAAATGCAAACAAATAACACGCTAATTGACACGTATGTAAATAACTGGGGGGAAGGAGTGTTATAGCCCAGCAACAGCCTGTGCTGCGTTCTAATTGGTCGGGCGAAGCACAGCCTGTGATTGGAGGTTCTAATGACAGTTGGTGACCTGAGGGTATAAATACCGGACAGTTGTAACGGATTTCTGAATCGCTGTCATCTCTGTCTTAATAAAGATCTGTCTTGCATCCAAGGCTCCTGCGTGTCTTTCCCTCACAACCCACAAGTTACAAAACTTCCCATGATGAAACTCCCACAACCTCCGAAAACAAGCTTCCATTGGTTGATTGTTCTCACTGTCAGAAATATTCTCCTTATTTCTTCGTTGAATCTCTCCTTGATTAGTTTCCATCCATTATTCCTTCTCTGGCCTTCAGGTGCTTTGGAAAATAGCTTGACCCCCCCCTCCTCTCTTTGTCATCCACTCAGATATTGGGACATTGCCTGTCTCCCCTGGTCTTTTCTTCACTAGACTAGCCATGCTGAGTACTTATAATCATTCATCAGATGTTTTAGCCTCCAGTCCCCTAATCGCCTTGGTTGCTCTTCTCTGCACTTGTTCTAGAGTCTCACTCTCTGCTACCAATGATGATGTTATATTTTGAATAATGAAATGTCTGCATGAAAATAACCCAGCTGAAAGAAGGCCAAGGACCCCTCATCCAATAAAAGCATAGGCCCCTACTATAAGAGATTATTATTATCAAGGACTTCTGAATTTGGCATTGTTATCCTCCTTCTTTATGTGGCAGTATTCCCCTGTGATTAAAAAAACCCTCCCTTTTGGAATTCAGAAAGGTCTTTAAGGCGTATCTTAATGTTTCAGGAAGCCTTCTAACTAAAATGGAGAGGTTTCTCCTGCAGACTGTACTGTTTATTTAAAAAAATGTTTTCATAAAATTTTATATTATTTGTATTGGTGGTTTGTTGTATTGTTTTAACCCTAGTTACATAGATAAATGCACACCATTTAGTAGGAAATTACTGCCTGTAAACTATATATGGGATGGTGTGAAATGCATTGAATAGAACTTGCAATGAGGAAAGCTTGCAATTAAATGTTTGAGGCTGAGGACAGAATTAACCAAACAATATCACAAACATGGATGTAGTCATTTTATAGACTTGAGCAGGACTCAAGTATTTTATTCTTCCACCATCCAAATCTTTTCAAAGGAGAGAAAGTGTTTCCCTAATAGTTCAAAAATATGTTGATCCATTTAAAGATTCAGATTACAGTTTTCAGGTATTTTCCATCTCATAGGAAAGAAAGGAAATTGTGCTGCTGATTTGCAGCAATGTTTTGGTGCAAGGGACGGCAAACATTTTGAGAGCTAAATATTGTCCTTTGGTTATAAAGTCCAAACTATCTGTTCAAAAACTATCTGCTTAACCAAATGAATTTTGTTAACAAGATCATGGGGTTTCTAGATAAAATTTTGCATTTTGTTCCAGTAGTGTTGTCATCAATATGCAGGAAAATGTGTATAAATGTTTTTCATGACTATGAGTAACCAAATAATTACTTGCAGTTGCTTGTGGGTCACACCCATATTAATTCTTTGCCTTTGGCAGCTCTGGATAATATACTATACTAAAAAAAGACAAAATGAATTTTAGATAGCAATCTCAATAGTGAAATATATGATCCTTAAGAAATAGGAAATTGAATCCTTGCTGATTTATGCAAAAAGACAAAGAGAAAAGCTTACATTCCAATAATGGAGGAATGATAGTTATATAAGCTGATCATAACTGGAATGAAGCACAATTTTCCATTTTAGACAATAGGAATGAAAAATGGCAAATCTATGCAAATACCCTGAGAGCATATCAAATTCCATTCAGATGAATACCCCATTCTCCCCAATATCTGAATGCATGTCAAGGAAAAAGGTTCTAAGATATGACTGTCATATTGTAGATAAATGAATGCATACCTCCAATCATTATGGTATTATCAGAAAATACCATTATAAATCTTGAATGCAAAATGTTGCATCTGAACTTTAAGCACCATTATTTTTAAACTCCAGATCAATGTTTCGGTCTGAAAATGTACAAGGCTTTAAGACCAATTAAGGTTCTGTCCTATGAAGTCACTAGATAAAATGAATAAATAGCAGCTAGTGGAAAGATCTTTCAAAAGAAAGATATCATTTTTTTCTAAACTGATTTCTCCCTGCCACAGTAAAATTCAACTAAATTCCAATACACATCATCCTGATGTATCTTATATATGAGTACCAGTGGTTCATACAAGAAAATAAAATACATTTGGAGTGTTTTAATTTCTGCCTTCAATTCAAGACAATAGCCTTGCTAAGTATGTTTTGCCTCTAAAACATATAACTTCAAACATTTGAAGTATGGCTGAAGTATCCATGAACATGCCCAGATATACCCAAGATACCAGGTGCCAAGAAACCTTTGCAATCTGATTGAAAATTTGGATGGAAAGAATCTCTAACAAGAATAGAGGCAAGCAAACTGGTATTTTTGAGATGTTCTTAACTCTGAGTCACCATCTAAGATATGTGGAAATCTGTTGATTCCTTAGTTCAGGAAATTTGCCATTCACTGCCAATATTGCTAAGTAAAAAATTTATCAGAATTCATTTGAATATTTTTTCTAATGTTTAGTCTTAAATTAAAGGTCAAAATTTCTTTTTTAAAAAACAAGTTATTGAAGATTACTTGGTTATTAATAATTGAGCCTTCTTTTCATAGTGTTGTATTACTTCTTTTAAGATAGCTAAGTTTACATATTGGAGATGAGAAAGGAGATATTCAACAAACATCAAAGAACAAATGTATAAAACAAATATTCTAAGGCTATTTCATTCTGAAAGAGCCCAGACTTTCTAACATTGAATTTATTTTGTTTTAGCTTAAGAGAGAGGGTGTGTGTGTGTGTGTGTGTGTGTGTGTGTGTGTGTGTGTGTTTCTGTGTCTGTGTGTTAAGGTAGGGGAAAGAAAAAGAGAAAGAGAAGGAGATTTCCATATAAAAATCAGTTTTTGATCTAAGACCCATAGAATGTTGCCTGGATGATAGAGCAGATGTTCTTCCCCAAAAGGTGTTTAGTGTCCAAAGTTATTTTAGCATTTTAGGCTTAAACTATCACAAATAAGACTTTTAGTCATATTAAAATCCAATATTACGTTTGTGAAGTTTCAAATCTTGAATGGTCATATCATTCTACCTAAAAGCAGGGCTGAGCAGTATTTTTTTTAAAAAAAAATCTCATCTGTTATTTCCATCAGAACAAGTCAAACCCTAATACTGAAAGAAAACTTGATTAACCAAGAATAAAGCTTAAACAAGGTTTAGATTTTTGTTCAGATTAATGTTCAGCCAAATCTTTCAAATATTTGCCAAATATTTCTGCTTCATTTTGATTTCAAAGTTCATATTTTACCAGGATCTTAAAATGTCACCTGTACAGATGGCAATATACAAATAACACTAAATAAGACATTTGGCATGGACATAACTGGCTTGTTTTTGCCACAATTAGGCTGCTTCAAAGTCTGAAGAGCTTTTGTGTACCCACAGTAAGAACCAACCATGCAGGAGTGTTTAGAAAAATTCTAGGCAGAGCAACTGTCTTTTGGATAACAGATGAATAATCGATGTGCAAGATGAGAGAGAGAAAATGTATTTTTTCTCCCTACAGTGACTGATTAAACTGTCTTGTTGCATTAAAATGGTAATCTTTTTCAATGGCTTGGTTATCTCAAAGAATTACATTTTCCTCACAAATTAATGTTCTGTCCTCCAGTTTAAAAATTACTATGTGGAAATGAGATTATTTTACATTTTCCCCTTTTCTCTTTGCTGATGTTATTACTGAATTTTCCTTATTTTTTTTACCATTTATTTCTCCTTTAGATATATTCTGAAACCTTACAAATTTCACATCACCATTAACTCTAAGAACTAAGAATATTTAAATACCATAAAAAACTTGAAAAACTATAAGTGTTCTTTTGGTTAATTAACATGTGTAACAATATACAGTGCTTTGTATCTATCTATTTTGCTTTGTTTTATTCTTGTTTTGGTATTGGTCTTTGGCCAAAATAAAAATGCCAGGGTTCCAAGTAACACCCCCAAAGTAACACCCTCCCTTAAAGTTCCCTTTTATTAGAGATGTCATATTGGCACATCTGGGAAAACCCGAATCTGAAAGTTTCCAGATTTTCCCCACCCAAATGAAAGCTTAAGTCCCTGCCTAGCACCCACATATCCATCACATGATCCAATAAGGCACTATGCAAAACAGGAGATACCTCCCAGTCACACCAAGGCAGCTACAGGGCAAAGTGTCCTTGAGTCTCTGATAAAAGAATGTTATTTTGATTATATATCACCCATACTCTGTATAATCCCCCCTACCATTTTCCCACAATAGAAAATGTGGCAGGCCTGAAGGCCCAATATAAACGATAGCTTCCAGGTGTGACAAAAGATACAATAATTGTATATGTTTACATTTCATTGAAAAATGTGTCATGGTTTAATTGTCCTTTTTTTCTTTCCACTTCCTATTGTACATTATCTGAGGATTTGCCCCAGATTCCTTGCCAAGAAGGAACAGTTAGTTTAGTATTTAAGCTCATATAGTGAACTCACTTTTGGTTCAATTGTTTTGGACTCTAAAAATATTATCTTTGACTACATGTCTTACAATAAGGTTATTAATTTTAATTGGTCTCTCCACTTGGAATGCTGGAATATTTCATTACTTATAATAACAGTGTAATGTAATAGTATTTTAATGAATGTTATTGTTATGCTTTTATATATGTCACAATGTTTTTTTGTTTTGCCAGCTGTGCTCATATTCTAAGACATACGGTAAGCTGGCTCTTCTCTGTAAGTCTACTATGCATGTCCCTTTTGCCTTCTTCTTTCTCTTTCTCTTTCTGTTTGCCTGCCACCAGGAGGTAGGCTAGGAACTTTACCAGAATGTAGTTATTAGCCAGTAAGTTTGTTTGTTATTTATTTTGCAATAAAAATGTGTTTTCTTAGAATTTATCTTGGGTTTATTTTACTTAATCCTGAAGTATACTCCAAGGAAAACCACGATTCACCCCTCATCAAACACAGGCCTTAATTTACAACCCTCATAATATAGTCTAATATTTTATTTAAGTTTCCTCGAGTTCTTCTTTGGAAAATAAAACAATAATTTAAAACTAAATAAATCAACCAACTGAATAAGTTCACTCTGATTTCTTTTAAAGTTTCATTATTCAGATCAGGCTGAAATATAAAAAGAATTTTGAATAGCCACAACTAAATAAAAAGTGGAAACAGAAGCTAAGCAATGTAGGAGAAAGGCTTAAAACTTACTACATATATGTATTTCTACCTTTTACTAAGTGAATAGAACTTTCTAGTCCTACTCTTAGAAACAGTGGGATTTACTTCATTGACATTGACATTGAGGCTTTATTGATTAGCCTTTGGGCCATATCAAAGTGCAAAGTTCCAGAAACAAATTATTACCAAAATTGGATTTACTTCTTATTGTTACCATAAAAACAATACTGGAAAATATTACAAAAATATTGAATATTTACTGAGAAATATTTATATTTTCAATATGGCAGTCTGATTACAATGTCCAAGGAAGATGCTAGGCCTTTGAGGCACAAATCCAGAAATCTCCTCAATTTGGGAGTGAACTATCATGAGAGTAAAATGGAGCAAACAATGCAGGTGAGTATATTCTGGCCTTTGTTCTTTTCCTTTTTTTTCTTTTTTAACTCTCTGAGAGCTGTATGCAACAAAATTTCATTTTAATGTATGCCAATTAGTGTACATTTAAAGTGACAATAAAGTTATTCTATTCTAATGTTTAGCCAGCCATTGTATATAAATGTAGCTGCTGCTAAAGTTCCAGCTATATCCATTATCTTCCTTTTCTTGGAGCCTGCAAAACTAGCTGTTTAAAAGAAAAAGAGAGAGAGAAAGAGCAAGGAGGAAATAGGGGAGGAAAGCACAGGAAAGCAAGAATTATCTACTATAGGGGTGTCAAACTCGTGGTGCCACATTATTGTCACATGACATATCATGACTTTCCCCGCCTTCATTAAACTGGGAGTGGGCATGACCAGCACGTGACACATCTGGGGTGTGGGCTGCAAATTTGACACCCCTGATTACAGTGACGTGTGGTGAGGTTTATGGCTGGTGAGGCACTGACACAGTGGTGGGTTTCAGTTTTTTTAGGCTTGTGGACTTCAACTCCCAGAATTCCACAGTCAGGCATGCTCAGTTCTGATTTAAAATGACAGCATTTGTTTTTCTCCTTTGTGAAAAAGTTTCCTTCATTCTTTTTCCTCTCTCTCTCCCTCCCTCCCCCCTCTCTCAAACAGACACACACACTTGCAGGCTGGGGTGAGAGAAGAGGCAGAGAAGCCAAAGGGGAGCAGATCCGAGGCTTTGATTGCAGGTGGAGCCATGTTGCCTTTTCAAACTCGTAATCAGTGAAACTGGGCTTATATAATTTTATCCAGCTGTGTGTGTGTGTGTGTGTGTGTGTTTGAAAAGGCAATCAAACTACACTTGGGGAGGGATCTACACTTAAGGATGAAGTTTGAATTCCTCCCCCTCCCTCTGACCCACGCATACCTTTTCCAGCTGTTTCAGAGAGGATTTCAACTCTGCTCTTGCCTGTCATCATGAAAAGAAAAAAAATGTAAAAGGAAAAAGGCAAGAGCTGAGGTCAGGCTGAGCTAGTTGCTGCCAGAGTCACCGTGGATGACTCTGCTTAACTGTTTAAAAAAGCCTCTAAAAAGCACCCTCTACAGGAGGAGGCAAGAGAATGACATGCCTCACCTACATCAGGAATTTTTTGGCTTTTAACCCTTGCTTAACTCTGCTCGAGTGATCATAAAGATAGACTAAATGAAGCACGTGGTTCTCCCGCCTCCTCCTTTTTTAGAGGCTTTTTTAAACAGTTAAGCACTAAGCAGAGTCATCCACTGTGACTCTGGCAGCAACTACCTCAGCCTTTTTCCTTTTACATTTTTTTTCTTTTCATGATGACAGTGGTGAGGCCCTGCCTCCCCTGACTGCACGTCCCTGCTGATCTACTACAAAAGAATTGGGGTAACACTTGCAGTAACTTAGCAAGTAGTAAGAGTCCTCCAAAACTGATGGAACTACTGGCCGTTCTAGACCTATGTATCTTAGATGTCCTTTGATCATAAACTCACATATTCCTTTTCTTCAGAGGAAATGAGAGGCCAAAACGTGAGAAAATAAATTCTCTCTATAATATTGTAAATTGTTCATTTACTCACATGATTAGCAGGTAAATTGTGAAGAGATAAATTTATATATAACAATTACAGATGTAAAGCCATTCATGAGATGAATCTTTGAATTAGATTTCCATTTATTAAAACTCTGTTAGTCCTTCAATAGGGACCAGTGTCTCAACTTCTTTCTTTCTTTCTTTCTTTCTTTCTTTCTTTCTTTCTTTCTTTCTTTCTTTCTTTCTTTCTTTCTATCTATCTATCTATCTATCTATCTATCTATCTATATTTATATGGTCATTCCTCTCACAAAACATACTATCTAACCATAAAAACAAAAACCTTTCAACAAATACATAAATTTTGATTAGTTTGGGTAAGTGTGTCAAATATTATGAAGAATAGAATTATCTCATCAGATCATCATTCCCTTGTGACTCCCTGTTGATATCACCAGGTTTTGACTCATGACATACAAAAACTTTTCAAAAGTTTGTGTTCCAATTTGGATAGGACTGTCAGAGCTTAGGTGTGGTCTTCCCACTCAAAACCTGCCCAGGACAATCCCTGTTTTCTGGCATTAGGAATTAAGGAAAAATAAGAATACTTCTTCCCAGTATTGTTCTCACTGCCAGGGCCACTATCCTGCTTCCATGTGAGGTAGTTCTTCCTGTTTCCCTCAAACTCATTTCAGATATGTGAGAGATATAGGGAAAGTCTGTCACATTATGGGAGTTCTTTGGGTCAGGAGCATGACAATGAATACACTCACACCAACACCCATGGCTCACAAAGTGGCAAAAGCTCAGGACCACTGGTTTCAGATGGTTGAATTAATCTAAGGTCTTTATTAGCTGGATTCTGGATAATATTTTATTTTTAAGATATTTAAGGATAATACTTCAGATTAGAATTTTCTTCTACAGCATAGCATTTTTATTTCTGTAAACAGAACTAAAATTAAAATTTAAAAACTAAAACCTTAGCTAAAACAATGTTTCCTTTATTTAAAAAAATGATAATTTTTGAAGTTTAGCACTTATCAAGAACATCATTTTGTTTCTATGTGGCATCACTGCACTTTATCTGAAAAATCCAAAAAGAATATTTTGGTAAAAATGTCATGGCGCTTTTGATGGTTTGATAGAAATCCTTGCTTTTTATGAGCAATGCATCCATGACATGCATAAATACAGGCAAAGATTCAATTGAACCATCACAGCTACTAACATGTATTTTTTATCACATTCTGTAGGCACCCCTGAGTCTGTTGAAAATATGAGACATACATACATACATACATACATACATACATACATACATACATACATACAATATATATATATTTCCTGTCTTGAATATATATATTGAAATATATAGGAAAAAGTTGATGTCTCTTGTGAAGTATGCAGTTAAAATTTCTCAAAAAGTGTGATGAGATACAGGAGAGAGAAGGAGGCAAAGACAAATTGGCTATATATATACAGGTTACATCTGGGCAGCTATGTATTGAAGATGTGAGTTGAGAAAACTCTTGGCTAGTGGTGATGTTTGTCTCATTTGTCCAAATGCTAACTTTGACATCTTAGAACAGTGATGGCGAACCTTTTAGATACAGAGTGCCCAAACCAGAAGGTATGTGCATCAGAGCATCAGAAACCCAATGACCAACTGGCTGAGCTGGGGTGACGGCACACGTGGCCACAGAGAGGGCTCTGGGTGCCACCTCTGGCATGTGTGCCATAGGTTTGCCATCACGGTCTTAGAATGTTGAAATACTCTGATATTGGTTTGAGTCTTGATACCAAACTTGTGAAAATTAATTTTGTTGTTTGTCCTATTTGCATAATGTAGGAACCAGAAACCAGAAGAGCATTACTGTCAGATGATGACATTTATTACATTAGAGGAAGAAAATGTGAAGGCATTCTAATCTTGTGTGTGCACTTATTGACGCTATTGACCATTTGTGGGAACAAAGTAGATATCTGGGTTTGTTTCAGTATCTTGTACTCATGTTGTTTTGTATCATGTCTTGTATCATTGTTATTTTTGATTTCTCAATGTCCTTTCATATGGAATGTAGATCATCCCATATCTACGCTTATGCTTTACACATATCATTAGTGTAAAGCATAAGAAAACTAGAAAATCAATAGTTTAAAATCTATTGGCGATAAAACAAGTTGTGTATACTCATTTACTTTTTTTAGATTTTATTTTCTACTGCATTTTTCTCCTTTCTGTTCATCAATTTATTTCTCATATGGGTGGACTTTTCCTGAAATTGTTGTTCAGATATGTTTCAAATATTATCCTTTTATAAAATGTAAACAAATTGCAAAATAGCATTTTCCATCAATGCTCCTGCCATTTTTTGGTTTAAAAAAAAACAGTTTCAAGGTCATATTTTTGCTTCTAATACAGGATCTTTTTGGAGTAAATGTTTTTTTTTTACCATTCCAGAGGTCTTGCACAAAATGTTCCAACTATCTCATATCAAATAGAGGAAAACAAACATTCCTTAATAAACAGTGTAAGTCCTTGCCAAAATTAAAGGGTTTGTTATGGCATGGACTTCTAGAGTTGCATTTTTATTCTCTGTTGCAACCATACCATTGATTTGAAAATAATTAGAAAGCAGCAGCAAGGGTATTTTTCTTCTTTGCTTTTCAAACTAACAATTCAGCTCCTTTCAGGAGCAACAGATTCTCAAACTGAATAATGATGGACTTCAAACAGCTGTTGGTCTAAATTGCTACAGCAAGAATCCAACATAAAAGAACAAACATCTTATGTTGCTGTTTGAAGTAGTTCTTTTTTACAAAGCCAATTGTGGATGATTAAAAGAAAGTAATCCATGTATTTCATTTTGAGCATGCAACTAGCAACTATCCAGGGGGATAGTTGTGGATATTCCAGTTCTTGGAAGGGGATATTTCAATTCTTCCTTGTCATGGTAAGCAAGGTGTTAGAGATGTGCAACTACAGAATTCAGTTTTCGCTTTCTTTAAACATAAATCATTCAGTTAGAAAAAAATAGAGCATGATTTTAAGGTCCAGGAGACATTTCTCATCTGTATAGTCTTCTTAAATAAAACTAATATGATTTATTCTCTTGGGAATGATATACATTAGTTAGTATTAAGGGCCTTTTATGAATAAATATATAGTGAACAGATTACAGTGCAATGATACAGCACATACTTTGAATACCACAAATTCCAGATTTAATGCAGGCATTTTCAAAATAGTCAGGAAAGACACTAGGAATCAGAGCAGTAAGCAATACTGTCTATGTCAGAATGAATAATCTATGGTATGCCAAACTTTATTTAACTAAAATTCATGTTAAATTTAAATTTAAATTGCACAATATGCTCTGGTAATGTTTGGAATTTAACAAGCTCTGAAATGGCCTGCCTCTAATCTATATGTTAGGTACTTCCACAATATAAGTTCTTGCTTCCAGATGTTGACAACATACGTCATCTTTTCCCCCAGATTTCATACTCAACATGACTGTAAAATTTCACTTTCAATATATTTAGTCACCACAAGTCAAGTTTTTTTTTTAAAGTACAGAGCAATGAAGTTCCATATACTGGTATTTTTCACTTGCCAAGCATTCATTTAGTGACCATTCAAAGTTATAATGGTGTGGAAAAAGATATATGACCAAAGTTTCAGCCACTGCAGCATCCCCACAATTACACAGTTGTCATGGTAATATGATCACAGCATCTCATAGTCATGTGATCACTATTTGCAATCTTCACAAGTTAATGAGGAAGCCAGCAAGTGGCAGACATGTGATATTGTGCTCAATGACAACCAAAGCTGTAAATAAACATGTCACAAGTCAGGCACCATCATATAATGTTTCCCTTAATAATTGTATGACTTATCATGGATTTGCAAGTCCCAACTGTGATAAGCAACTGAGAATTACCTGTATTGAGATTTGTCTACCATACTACGTAGAAGTCAAAGATTGCATTTCAAAGGACTACAGGAAGCTCCAGAGTTTAATTTCTAGGTGTTTTCCTCCAAACTTTGTGTGTTGATAGGTATTTAGCTATTCTTTTGATGTCTTTGAAAGGTATTTGATCTCTGCTGGGTGAATAGTACATTATAGTTTGGAAACTCCTCTAGTTTGGAAACAATTTGAATTGTGAACTCCTTGTGAGTTCAAGAAGGTGAAAAAATTAATATTTTTCCCAGACATCTCTTTGATTTTTTTAAATAATAATAACAGAAAATAGATAAAAATGCTAACTTTAGTTTGAACATCTGGCTAACTGCAGCAAACTATAATAATAATCCACTTAAATTTCATTTTAATGTATGGTGGTTAGTGTACATTCAAAGTGACAATAAAGTTATTCTATCCACTTAAATAGACATGGTTCTTTTAGTTTTAGTTTTTAAAAAGATTTTTTAAAAAGGCTGAATACATATGACAGAAATGAATTATTTTTATATAAAAGGCTTCATTCTTCTCATGTGTATTGGTTCTGATCCAGACTGAACTAATGTGTACCTACAAATTAGAAATTAATATCAATATCTGGATGGGACTCCTGATAATTTGCATATTATCTAATTTATTTCTAATATTAGGCCTTGTATTTCCTGAATTGATGTGATATTATGAGGGCTCCTTGGTGCTCTCTGAGCTTGCTTATTTTCTTGCAGATGTTTCATTACCCAAATTAGATAACATCATCAATGCTAGTAATGAGGCCATGGTAATGCAGTGGTTAGAATGCAGTATTACAACTAATTCAGCTTACTGCCTGGAGATTGATCCTGCCCAGCTGAAGTCTTCCAAGCTTGATAAAACGATGACCCAAATTGTTGGGGGCAATATGCTAACTTTGCAAACTGCTTAGAGAGGGCTACAAAGCACTGTAAAGTGGCATATAAGTCTAAGTGTTAGTGTTAAGTGATGTTAGTGATGTGATATTATGATTATTAGACATGTGAAAGAAATATGTATTATGTTTTGTTATTTTGTTACATTTTGCTAAATTGTACCTTCTCCTCATTCTGCTAAGTTTGTCATAGCAATTAGTTCCTGCCTATTACTCTTGGCTAGAAAAGATCGGAGAAAACAAATGTTATTCAGGTATTTTATATAGAAATCAGTGCTAAAAGTAATAATAAATGTTTTGAATTTATACATATAGTTTGCATTGGAGAAGCTTTCCTCATAAAAAGACACATATTATAGATACCTGCACTAGGTATTTAAAAAGGGAGGAAAATTATGTAGGAAAAAAAGTATACATTAAGAGAAATGAATAGCAAAATGTATTTTGGGAACAGTTACCTAAAATGCAGGTAAAATGTAGGCATTGCATGAAGACACTGCAAAATAATGTGAAATTCTTTAAAAAAAATATTTACTAAAAGAATTAGATTGAATAGAGCAGATGGAGTACATAAAGCATTGACATGATCAGATTTACAGTAATTAACATTTCTCAACATCTATTAACATACGTTTATCTTACATGATTTGGAATCTTGTAAGATTGACTGATGTCTTCCAAAGGCATGCAGATAAAAAGTAGGCACAAAGAAGTATATTGATATCCATGGAATAAAACATGATATTATATAGATAAAGAGTACGGGTATTGTATTTCTCAGTGGGAACAAAGGAAGATAATATACCTTTCCAGCATCCCTTTAGAGGTACTCAAAACTGCTCATCCACCAGACCAGTTTTATTAAACAGATAAATTTTTTGGAGTTACTTTCTGAATCATATACAAATGGGTAGGTCACATAATATACAGATGGAGTACATGTCCATCTGTAATGATGATTTGTTTCAGTTTGTGGATAGAAAAATGAAAGAAATAATAATAAAGTTGAAAAAATATTATTTGCACTCTTTCAACAGCCTTTAATAAAAAAAATAAGGTTCTGAGGGTAAAAATCATGAAGGATAAGCAGAAACTATGTCATGTCTTTGTGTGTTCCAGCTAATTTCTGTTCCTTGTTCCTATAACCTATTATTCTCATATACATTTTCTGTATCTGTTTAAAGTCTTTATCCCTCTAGCACATCTACAAAAAGAGGTACCCAAATAATAATAGGCATAAGAATTCCAAGGGCAGACTGTAGTTTAGTAGTTAGCAGCTAAATTATTATCAGACCAAGCTTCTACTACTGCAGTCAAGGTTGAATTTATATGGATTATATGCACTTTTTTTGAGGAGGGTATAAATCATTGTCCTACTTGATTCACTTATATACATTAAGTCCAGGAAGAAAAGGACAAGATAAAGAGACACAGGCATGCACAAGCAAAATAACAATCAGAATATCAGCCTGATGCATGGGGGGGGGGAGGGAGAGACAGAGGGAGAGTGATCACATTCAGGAACAACCTGAGCCAACACAGGGGAAAAGGTTGGTCTGGGCCCTCCTGATCAGTGTGGGCCAGAAAGTACTAAGCTGTATTCCTGCATTCCGTGTTAGCAGCTGGCCATTTCTTTGGTACTGACAGATAGCTACTTGAGATGGTCTGCAACAGGTAGGATGAAATCTCATCACTTCTCCTGTTGCTGTATTATGAGGAATGCTCATATAAGGATATGTCTCTTGGCACTTGTTTGGGCAATTAGGCAGATTTAGTCATGCATCTTGTTGATAGCAACTTTCACATGCTTGGAGATAACAATGCAGAGAAGTAGACTCTCTGCTGCAAATGGTCTACCAATCTTAATAGACAGTGCTGTGACCACGCTCAGTTAAAACGGTAGCAAAACATGTACAATTTTAAGGAAACGATTCCTTTTTAGAACTGTCTTTTAACAGGAGAGAAAGGAGGGCCCTCTTCCAAATATTCCAGATAAAACATTTTGACATATTTCAGACATTCAAGATGTCAACATGCCATTTCTAAATCCAGTGGTCTCCATATAAACATTTTAGTTAGGGACTGGAGCTATACACAAGTCCAGTAGAAGGAATATCTGCAGCTGAGTGTTGAACTATGGAATCCTTGGTGGTCTTCTAGCTTGGTTTTTCTGTTAAGATGTTTCATTGCGGTCTTCTAAATACATTCCAATTTCCAACAACCTCAGACAGTGTAGCCAGCAATCTCTGAGTGTTTTTTCTCCTAGGGATATCAGGTTTACAGGCTTAGACACTAGCAAATAGCTTTGATATAAGGCACCATAATAAAGCTGCTAGATAGAATATCATAATCCCAGCCACTATTATTTGCTGTTACAGATGATAAAAATGGCATCTGAAGGAGTGGGGGAGTGTGATATATCAAAATACATTTTATTTGTAGAGAGTTATGGGTCTTTTTGAAACTCTTCTTCTTTGTCACCTTTACTAAAGAAGGAATGGTTATTTTTGACACATTGTAAAGTACAATGAAGAAGCAAGAAAACTGAGTCATACATAGGAAATATACTGAAGATAACACAGAATTTGTTAAAGTTATACCCTATTTTTTAATTGTTTCAGGATATTTCCAGGAATTGAATATATGAAATATTATAAATCTAAATGTATTCTTAGTTACATTATTATATTCTTTCTGACATTTATCCAATTAGTATTAGGTTCCTTGGTATCTGCATTGGTCATAGTTTGAGCCTAATTTCAAGATTTATAATTAGTGTTGCCAGAAATCAATGAAGAGGCTAGTGGAGCTTTAAAAACAAACATATGATTGAAGCAATATTTACTTATGAATTTTTATCCCAGGACATGTTCATATAACTTTAACCTTAACATCACTCAATCCTCAAAGCAAGCTCAGCAGGTTGGCAACACTAGGCAAACATTTAGTGAAATGAGGTAGATGCTCTGATAAGGACTAAAGAGACATAATGGAGTAAGGAAAAGACTTATATCTTATTCTATCAAACTCCTCTTAGAATATCCAAAAGCATACAGTTTTCAGAAACTATTTTCTACTTCTTCAGCCCCCATAAGGACAATGAAATATGTTCATGGGAGCCAATTGCATATAGATATTGTAGCCACTTCACAATGTGTTTGGAGAAAAACCCCATACCAGAAGATGATTATTATTTTTTTGCTAATGTTGCTGTCAGGAAAAAATGTGAAGATGAAATATGTGATTATGGGCAGTATTAGATGAAGAAAAGTAATATCTTATTCTTCCAGTTCAAGGTAATGAGTCTTCTCTGTTACTGAAGTTTTCTAATGTTTTGCCTAGAAATAGATAAAGATAAGAAGCATTCAAATTTGTTTCATAATTAAAGAGATATTTAGATCGTAGACATGTTATTCCAAAAGTCTACTAGCAACACCATTTCAATTCATGTCACCCCAGTTCTGCTATCTGAGGCAGACGTCTCATTTTGCCTATGGATAGGGATTAGGTAGTCAGGCTATACATTCTTAAGATGAATATTACAGTAATATATTTCTTCAACTGCTTTCTACTGAAAATTGTAATATATAAAGCTTTATAAGTTGCCTATGTAAGCATAGGCACATTAAGTTATGAGATTGGATGTTCAGCATCTGTCTTTTAGGAGAAATTTCAGAAAAGGATGTTCTTTCCTTTTTCTATTTAAATCTTACTTTGAGTAAAAAAAACTTTATAAAAGTATTAGTGACTGATTTAAGTTTACAAGAATAGCAGGAAACCCAATAAGATTTTCAAAGAATTCAATAATATTTCACCTTAATTATTTCAAAAAGCTCAGGGAATTAAGCAATTAGAGGTGATTATTTTTACAGGCATAAATTACAGCTATGTGCTTTTGGGAAAAGAAACAAAGACTGAAGGATTCTTGACAGCTGTGGAATGAGTTAAAGTTGTTTGAGTTTCTTGATTCACAATGAGGTGGACGCAATAAAAGCTTATAAAATACCAATTTCACAGCAGGTTATGACTCAAGGATTCTTCATTAGGAAATTCGCTAGTAATCAACATATTTTTTCAAAAAAAAACTTGGGTGGGGGAGGAAGATGTTGTAACTACAAATATAATTCTCTTGCCATTTTTCCTCTGTTCCCTTTCACAGCAACTATTTGAACAAAACACACAGCTGATTTTTAATGCTAACTAAGAGATCAAGTGCTGTCAAAATCTGGCACTTTGCATTTGCATATATTAAGAATGCTATGAAGAAAAACTCAGCAGAAAAACTATTCAGAAAAGTGACAGTCTTTTTCAAGTCTGATCATTTTTAAGAGTTTCATTTCACATAGGAGAATGCTTGCCTGAAAGATCCTCCCAGAACTCCATTTTGCTGAAGCATTTTTGGCTTGAAGGGATAAATCTGCTTTAAATAGATGGAATCATTCAAATAGGAAACAATTAGGTCTGACAAACAATTTAGGTGCTGACCTATAAATCAGAGGAATGTAGGCTCGGCATGAAAGCCAATTGGCCAGTCATTGTCTCTCAGTGACTCCTTATGGGGTTGTTTTTATGGGAAACATTAGAAGATTATTAGGCATGTTCACAGTATTGAGTTATTTATAATAATAATAAAGTTGGATAAACATGCACACCGTGTTTCTCCAAAAATAAGACAGGGTCTTATTTTATTTTCACCCCCAAAATAAGCACTTGGCCTTATTTTCTTATTATTTTTGAGGTGCAGGAGGCGTGGTCACCTCATGGCTGCTGCTGTGTTGCAATATTTTCAGGGATGCCTTATTTTTGAGGGGAGCGCTATTTTAGAGCATGCGCTCAAAAGCCCATTGGGCTTATTACCTGGGGAAGGTCTTATTTTCAGAGTGCATATATACATACTGCAAATAAATAAAAATAAATAAGCAAATACATACATACATACATACATACAAACATACAAACATACAAACATACAAACATACAAACATACAAACATACATACACATTTCCTTTATTAATTGCTCACTACTAGAATTCTTCATCAAAGTTATACACCTGATATATGTGGCAAAGTTCTAGAGTTGTAGGTGCAGATGCACAAGACATTTCCACTATAGGAAGAAAGCAAAGTTCATTTATGATGGTGAAAAATCTGGAGGCATCTTAGAGTACATTTCAAGTGCCAAAGCTTATGTGAACTGCAGCTCACTTTATCTCAATGCACGGGGTAGTCAAATTTATGTATATCCGAGGCAAAGGAGGGTGGAAAGGGTGGTTATGCAAACGTAGGTTACATTAATATAATCTTTATTGTCATTGTACAAAATAAGTACAATGAAATTGGTTGATGTGAGGCAGATTATAAATACCTTTGAAGAAGGAACATGGGTGTCAAAATAAGTCATAGCTGGAAACGTTTCAAAGTCTCTTTTAGTCTTTAGTTCCAGTTACTTCAGCTAAGACCCTTTGTTAAAATTCTGCACAAACCTTGCTGTCATGAAAAAAAAAAGTCTGCTATACTCAGTTTGACAGTAAACAAACCTAAAATATTAGGTTTTAGTATGGCATAATGTTGCAAATATATTCCATAGAATCCTATGGCAAAAGGAACAGATATACATGCTTGGAATTCAAGACAATAAATAAATGTAAATAATTTGTTCACTGCTCCTCCCAGTTTACATTAATGTCTTTCTTCAGGATTTTCTTTGCGATGTTTAGTTGGTACCCTAATTCATATCCTATCACCCTCCTCAGATATCAGGAAATCAATAAACTAACACAAAACTATACTTTCCAGCATTATTCCCACCAGATAGTCTTTGCTACTTTGGTTATACTTGAGTCTAAGGTATGTTTTGAGCAGAGTTCTCCTCTGGCATCAACCTTACCACACAGCAAAACCAGAACTAGGCATAATTCAGTATTTGCTAAGGTTCCAACCCTTCTTCAAGTTCATCAGAGATTCCTGCCCTAGCAAGCACTGTAAGAAATCTAGTTGCTGTTTTCACAAAGTGCTAATTAAATATATATTTAATTTGATATACAGTAGTAGATTGAAATGAAGCTGTGCACTTTTTACTGCTACTAACACAAGCTGTTTCTAAGCAGTCAGCTTGGATCTAGGTACAACAGAAGATATTTCTATATGCTTACACTTGGAGCCCTGAGATGTTGAAGAATTCATTTCAGCTCAATGGACTGACAATTCTCATGGTGTGGAATAGAATCTAGTTATATTTCAGACTTGTCCATTTCTACCAATGTTATGGTAAAAGTCTTGAGTCACAAAGGAGATGCATATTAATATGGATAGGCATGTGTGGGGGGGGGATGCATACCTTTGTAGGTGATTTTGAGAGTGAATATATGCAGAAAGTTTATGGTTGGGAAACTCTGGTTCAAATTTGGAATCAAGGATATGATTTATTGCTGATTGTTTTTTTTTTCCTAATGTAGTCCACCCTCTAAGGATTTTAAAGGCAAACCATTCTGTGTTATTTTGGTTAAATATAGATTATAACCATGCTACAATCTAGAAACCAGATTTCATTATTCCTAGTTATCTTGGTCACCATAATCTGTGAAATATCAGTCTAAAACCATGTGTTTTGGCATTAAGGTAAAGGTAAAGGTTCCCTTGCACATATGTGCTAGTCGTTTCCGATTCTAGGGGGCGGTGGTTATCTCCATTTCAAGCCAAAGAGCCAGTGCTGTCCAAAGATGTTTCTGTGTCATATGGCCAGCACAACTAAATGCTGAAGGCTCATGGAATGCTGTTACCTTCCCACCAAAGGTGGTCCCTATTTTTTCTACTTGCATTTTTACATGCTTTCGAACTGCTATGTTATTAGAAGCTGGGGCAAGTAACAGGAGCTTATTCCATTACTCAGCACTAGGGATTCAAACTGCCAAACTGCTGACCTTCTGATCGACAAGCTTAGCATCTTAGCCACTGAGCCACCACATCCCATTTGGCATTATTATCATGTAGTTCAGATAACTCTCCAATCTAGAGTGTAATTTTTAGAAATCTTTGGGAAGAAGCAGAAAGGATGTAAGGAACTCCAGATATAGTTGCAATGCAACATTTAGCAAATTTTGCTATGGTGGATAATCTAAAAAATAGTTATGGGAATAGCAGTGATTCCTTCTCCTTGATTCAGTAAAGTAGTCTCCAACCTAGAAGACTGAACTAGGCATGGCATCTATCTATCCCACTACCCCAAAAATCTGTAAGAGCTATAATCTTATAATTAAAATGGCAAGTAGATATAAGACTCTAGTTTCAGTGATGGTCAAATGTAGAAATATGAAACTTTCTTTTTACAGGATGACCCTTAGTTGTGTTGATATCAAGTAGGCCTGCCAAAACTTCCTTTTTTGTCCTGAAATGAGGAACTCATCAGATTCAACAGCAGTATCCTCTAATTATATTTAAACACTTGGGTTTCTTTTTTGCCATTTCTCAGCATGACTTCAACTCTGTGGTATGGGGATGTGAACCATAACATCTTCTATTTAGGTTTTACATGTCATGTTCTTGGTGAATTCTCAGCACTGTCTCTTCTGTCTTTTTCTGCAATGTTGCTGCAGCATTTTTACCTAAGCTAGACTGTTTGTTTAAAAGGACTCCTACCAAGAATGACTTCAGACATAAGGATGCCACCATTTTGAATTGGCAGTCTTGAACCACTAAGTTGCATTCAAAATATAAAGAAAGCATCCTTTAAAAACATTTATACACAATGTTATTTAAAAACAGCACATGCTCTACTGAAGATCTGATAACTTTATGACACATTAACATAACCATCCACACAGAAAGAAGGAGAGGGAGGGTTGTAAAACAAGAACAAAACAGGAAATTAGAAAACTGAAACTCTCATTGTTCTTCTACCACATCAAGTTATATACATATACATACATACATACATACATACATACATACATACATACATACATACATACATACATATTTCTCATTGGGCTTTTGAATAGGCCTGTTTTGCTGCAAAAAGAAATGGACATAAAAATGGCAAAGGAGCATCATCTTAGACTGGGGTGCTGCAAAAGTGAAAAGGTATGAGTTTATTGGTTACCAACAGCTTTACAAAGTGGCTATATGAAGATGTATTTCCTTGTAATGGGATTTTATTCAGAGGGTGCCTATGTTCTCTTTAGGAAGCAGAATAGGTTATCAGAGAGTTCAAAAGCAATCATCAGAGCAATCACTTCTCAATGTCACATTTACTACATGAAATAACTAGAGATAATATCTAGAAAGTATGAATTAAAGAAAAGATTATAGTTTAGAATAAAGACATGAAGGAGGGGGAGTAAGTCTGGCTAGAGATTCTTCAATGTTCTGTTGACTGCGACTTCCGGTTTGGGTAGTGTCTGTGAGGAGTTGTTTTTTTTAACAGCTCCGGACCTTTGGCTACGTTAAGCTGTCTAAACAGTACCCACCAACTGTTTGGCAGTTTGATTACCTCTCCTTCGGGCATAGGAGGAGAGATGAGAAGCTGTGTTTGGGTAGTGCGCCATTCAACCCCCCAGAACATAAATCTGGGGGTGGCAGGTGTGAGCCACCCTATAACTCAGTGAAATCTCCGTGCCAAGGATTTTTTTCTGTCTTTTTGAAGAACTAAGGCATACATCCACCCTTAGCTCAATGATTGATTTATAACTGATTCCAACACGGGCAGACAGATACTGGAGAACTTCTAATTGTATGTATCAGACTTTAACTCCATTTTTTTTTTAAAAAAAAAATTCCTTCTGCTTAATTACCTGGCAGAAAGACATAAAGATGGTGCCGAATAGCTTTGTAGGCATGGTCCTTGTGTGATGTTACAGACTTTCACGGAGTTTAGACCATCTAAAGATAATTAAATTAGTGATTTATCACTAAACTACATAGTAAATACTGGAACAAGCGGCTTGTCTGGATTTAATAACTGGATGCAAGAGAAGATTAAATGAGAAATGGCCTCTAAGCATAAATCAAACGCCTCAAAGAGCGCAGGCACTTCACCTGCTCCAGCATCTAAATTACAGTCATTACTCCCCTCCCACCCACCCCTTACTCCTGCCCATTACTCCTGCCCTTACTCCTGTCGAGAAATATTGCAAAAAGAATTAAGTGAGGCATTAACTGTGGCTTTAAAAAAAATCATGCAGTTGCGATGGAAATTAAAATACAGGAAAAGATCTCTGTTGCTCTTAAGGAATTGTCAGAAGAAGTTATGAATTTAGTCCAGATTCATAATCAAGTAATAAGAGATGATAGTTTGGAGGCTTTTAAATGCTTATCTGGTTATGTATCAGGAATTGAAGATAAATTGGAAGATCTTAGTGATTTCAATATTAACCTGGTAATGAAAATGGATGTGGTCAGTATAGACATATGGAATTTGCTTTAAGGATAAGGGGCCTTAAAGAGAATAACCAAGAAAATTTGAAGCAGATCTTCTCAGAAGCTTTTGATCAATTGATGGGAAGGACAGGAGGGGATTTCGACTGGCAGATTGACAAGATATATCATGTTAATTCCTGGCTTGCTGGACAAAAACAATTTCCAAGGGACATTGTGGTGTATTTTGCCATGAGGAATTTGACATTGCAACAGTCTTATAAAATCAAATTGCGAATTGGGGGTCAGGAGGTGACTATTTTGTAGGAAATTCCACCCAAAATGTTGAGATCAAGGAAAGATTATGCCTTTTTAGTGGATGAGCTCAAAAACTGTCAGTTACAGTTCAGATGGGAAGCCCCAGCTGGACTAGCAGTTAATTACCAGGGGCAAAGATATCATCTTAACTCAGTATGGAAGGCTCAAGATTTTTATAATATACTGAAGGAATCCCCTCCTCCAGGATCCAGAGAAAGAGAACAAGAAGGACACGACAGACAGCAAGATACCCAAGAATCATTAAGGCTGGATCAACTTCCTCTCTCAGAACTAGAACAAGTGAAGGAGCAAAGACAAACCCATGTGGTCACCAGGCGTATGGAACAAGAGTTAAAAAAGCAACAAGCTTTACAACAAACAAACGCAATGGTTCAAGAACTCACAGGTTTTAGCTCAGAAGCAGTGGGAGGAGACAGGCTGAAAGCCAAACTACAGGATTTTCAGATGGCTCTTAAAAAGCTTCAGGGAGCTAAAGATGACAACTAAGTTCTTAACCTGGAATGTTAATGGATTATATTCTCCACAGAAAAGGAAGAAAATAAATCATTATTTGACACAATTTAAGAATGATATAATTTGCTTGCAAGAAACACATAACAGATTAACTGACCAGAAATATTTGATCAATACAAGACTTGGACAACACTTTGTAGCCTCCGCCCCAGAGAAGAAAAATGGTATAGTTATTTACTTAAGAAAGAACATGAAAGCCGAATTAATTGAAGCAGTTTCCCAAGGAAGATATATTGCAATAGAACTGGTATTAGAAGGGAAAAAGATGCTTTAATGGGAATATATGCTCCCAATCAACAACAAGACAAATTTTACAAAACACTCCATACTAAGGTAATACAGTGGGACTATAGATCTTGCATATTAATGGGTGATTGGAACGGTGTTCTGGATACCAAGAAAGACAAGAAGGGTCTCCTGCAAAATATCAAAACGGGAGCGAAATTACCTAAGTCTTTTTTTGATATGATGGACAACATGGAGCTAAGAGACATCTGGTGAGAAAGGAATGCAAAAGAACAGGACGTTACATTTTTTTCTGATAGACATCAATCTTTTTCCAGAATTGACTTTATATTAACAACAAATGATTTGCTTTCTAGGGTGAAGAAGACGAAGATATGTTGCAGAGCTTTAACAGATCACAACCCGGTTTGGATGGAATTGGAATTTGGGAAGGAAGCTAGAAGGACTTGGAGATTAAATGAAAATTTATTTAGATATGAGAAAAATGTTAATGAATGTAAAAAATTATTGAGAGAATATTTTGTCTTTAATATGAATAAGGGTACATCTATGGAAATGGTTTGGATGCAAGTAAAGCGTACATGCGAGGAGTCCTAATAAATATAAATAGGTTACATAGATGTAAACAGGGGGGAAAAAGAAATGAACTAGAGGAAGAGATTAGGAAGAGAGAACATGAGCTAATATTAAACCCAGGAGATAAGAAGATTAAAGAAGCAATTACCTTATTAAGAGCGCAATTTAATATGCTGATGTCTGACCAGGTAGCTACTAATTTGTTATATGCAAAACATAATACTCTCTGTAATGCAAATAAACATGGTAGATGGTTAGCATATTTGACTAGGAAGAAACAGAAATCTTGCAATATATAGAAAATACATTACAAAGGGAAAGAAGTGTATCAACAGTATGAGATTCAAAAGCCCTTTTGTGCATTTTTTACAGGATTGTACATGAGTGACAAAATACAAGGTCTAGATATAGATAGATACCTGGACAAAGAAAAAATACCTATAGTTAAGGATGAGCAGAGGGAAAGATTGAATCAACCAATAACCTTGGGGGAAATCCTCCAGGTAATTAAACAGCTAAAGGCAAGGAAAGCACTGGGTACAGATGGTTTGACAGCAGCTTTTTTACAAAAATTTACAATTAGAAATGGTAGAACCCCTTAAGGAATTATTTAATAAAATCCAAATGGAAGGGAAGGTACCCCCATCTTGGAAGACAGCTTTCATATCCCTGATACCTAAAGAAGATCAAGATCTTAGTCAACCAAAAAATTACAGACCTATATCATTACTTAATATAGATTATAAATTTTTTACAAAAATATTAGTGAATAGGTTAATGTTGGTTGTTCAGCAATTGATTCATAATGATCAAATTGGTTTTATACAAGGGAGACAAATGAGAAGTAATGTAAGACAAATTGTTAATATACTGGAATACTTGGGAAAGAATAATCAAATCCCCACACCACTTATATTCTTAGATGCCAAGAAAGCTTTTGATCGAGTGAATTGGCAATTTTTATTGAAAATAATGCAAAAGATGCAAATAGAAGAGTATTTTTTACAATCAATTAAAGCAATATATCAGGAACTAACAGCACAAATTATAGTCAATGGAAGTTTAACAGACCTATTTAAAATCGAGAAAGGTACGAGACAGGGATGCCCCCTATCACCATTATTGTTTATTATAACCCTGGAATTATTGCTGAATAAAATACGGGGGTCAGATGATTTACAGGGAATCAAGAACATAGACTACATGCATTTGCAGACAATTTGGTTATAACATTAACCCAACCAGAGAAATCTATCAAGGTTTTAATGAATATGATTAATCAATATGGACAAGTATCTGGATTTAAAATAAACCCAGGAAAAACAAAGATGCTAGTTAAAAACATGAACACTAATCAAAGGGAAGACTTAGAAAAAATGACAGGATGTGAAATAGTTAAAAAGGTTAAATATCTATGAGTCTACATTTCAACCTCAAACGGGAAAGTATATAAATACAATTTTGAGCCATAATGACATAGTATACTGTAAGAGATGAAAAATTGGGAAAAATTACAATTATCTTTGTTGGGAAGAATAGCAGCAGTGAAAATGAATGTCTTGCCTAAATTTTTATTTCTTTTTCAGATGATACCAATACTTAAAAAAGATGCAAACTTGCTAGAATGGCAGATGGGTATAAAGAAATTTGTTTGGGCAAGGAAAAAGCCGAGAATAAAACTTAAAATAATGCAAGATGTACGTGAGAGAGGAGGTTTGAAATTGCCAAATCTAAAATTATATTATGAAGCAGTAGTTTTATCACTAATCAGTGATTGGATTAACTCAATAGATGATAGAATACTTAATATTGAAGGGCATGATTTGGTATATGGTTGGCATGCTTATCTGCTATATGACAAGAAGGTGGATAAGAACTTTAAAAGTCATATTTTAAGGAATGCTCTATTGCGGGTCTGGAAAAAATATCAACATAAACTAAATGGCAAGATACCTATGTGGGCAATTCCCAGACATGCAATAGAGAACATAAATATAGTACAAAAACAGGATGTAACCACATACTGACAGCTTCTCACTTAAGATAGAGGTGTATTACAACTAAAAGCCTTGAATGTACTAAAAGAGGAAAAGGTAATTCAAACATGGTTTCAGTATGGGCAATTACAGGCCAGATGGAAAAAAGATAAAAAAATTGGTTTTACGCAAAATGAGGATAATCTACTAAAACAAATTAGGGATCAAAGTCAAATGCATATTAAAAGGTTATACAATGTATTAATAGAAATGGATTCAGAAACAGAATTAGTTAAAGACTGTATGAGAAAGTGGGCACAAAATTTTGAAGAACCAATAATGTTGGATACATGGGAAAAGATATGGGTAAGAAATGTAAAATTCACACAAGCCCAAAATTTGAGAGAGAATTTTTATAAGATGTTTTATAGATGGCATTTAGATCCTTAAAAACTGGCCTGTATGCCAGGAGATGTAAATGCTGGAGATGTGATTGTGTTGATGCTACATATTACCATATGATGGAGTTGTAAAAAGGTTAAAGCATTTTGGATAAAAATATGGTAGATTATGCGAAATGTTCTTTAAAAAAGGATAAAGTTTACCCCTCAGTTATTCCAGGTATAACTACTGATTGTACTGTTATAGAGACTAACTTGATTTGCATTTAATAACGGCAGCAAGACTGTTGGTGGCGCAATACTGGAAGAAGGAAGATTTGCCTACTATTCAAGAATGGATATTAAGTTTCAAACTTAGCAGAGATGGCTAAAATATCAGCATATCTCAAAGACCATTCAAATGAGAAATATAAACTGGAGTGGAGAAGATGGATTGACTATATTCAAAATAAATTCGGGACTAAGAAATTCCAGATAGTTTATGACTGAAGAAGCAAGGAATGATATAATCTGTTTAGAGTTAGCCTAACAAAAGTGGAGTTAAAGCTCAAATGAAAGATGATACTAACTTTTTTTAAAGTTTATTTTAGAACACCTTTGTTAAAGATTTATACCCTGTATTTGTTCTTGGAAGTCGGGGGGGGGGGGGAAGGTTGGGGGGGTTGGGTTCGGGTGGGGAGAGTGGGGGAGGGGAGGTAAATATTTGTAAAAGCCTTTTTTTTCAAAAAATTTCAATAAAAATAAAAAAGAGGTAGTAAAAATGTTCTGTTGATTGCAATGTCTTAATTTGCTTTTTGTGGCTATCAGGAGAAAATATGTTTAAATGAAACATATGCATTTTGCAAAAGAAATAAGTGAAAGCTTTGTATAACTAGAGAAACTCTCTTTCCATGTCACTAATATGGCAAATTACCAAAAATGAAAACTTATTTTATAAGAAGTATTTGAGAACCCCACTCTAATGAGATTTCTTTGTACATCTGGATTTATCACTCATTTCATAGTGCCAACCCTTGTTAAAAAAAGGGTTCTATGCTTCTTATAACATGCCTTTGGTTATAGGAATCACAGCATTGCAATAATTTAAAAATAATTTGATTTAGAATTTTTTAAAAAGATTGGCACTACTCTCCACTTTTTAAAGTTCTAAACAACTATGATAGTCTAAGCCAGGGGTGTCAAACTCACAGCCCATGGGCCCGATGCATTACATGCTGGCCCCGCCCAATTTAGCAAAGGGTGGGAGTCACATGCCACCACCATGATGACTCACGTTTGACACCCTTGGACTAAGTGATCTTCCATATGAGATTTTTATTATGCAACCTCTTTGTCCCATTTGTTTAATTTTATAAAGGAGGATTCAAACAATGTTGTCCTGGTGTTACAGTACTGTAATACCAAGAATCAAGTACAGGAGACAGGAGGAAAAACTAAAGTAGCACGATTTCCTTAAGGTCCAGTTGTGATCCATATTAAGAAAATAGTGACAATGGGTGTACCATAGGACAACAGATTGTTATGGAGAAAAATCTACCTTTTGTGCGTGCTAAGAGTCAATCCTGACTTGATAACACATAATCATTGTTTAAACATTTTTGATGCAATTTTGGATTTTGTTTTTGTTTCCTTTTGTTGGCTTATATTTAAAAATATTCTTTCTTAGAAGACAACATCTTAAAAGAGGTTTTGGGTGGCCCTTCATGTAATTCCCAGCTATGATGAAAATAAATGAGGGTATAAAAGTTGAGAAATTTAATATTATTATCCAAGTACAAATTTATCAAAGAAGAGAATACACATCTGCAGAAATAGTTTTTGGTTTAATACTTTTATATACAATTCTGAAGAGATATAAATGAAACTAAAAATCAGATGTTGGAACTTACTTCGGACCTTTAAGGCCCTCTGTTTCCAGGTGTTCAAGATTCCAGAGTAAATTTGCCCACACTGCATGCATGAACATGGACACACATAAAGTATCACTCTTCTTCTTCTTCTTCTTCTTCTTCTTCTTCTTCTTCTTCTTCTTCTTCTTCTTCTTCTTCTTCTTCTTCTTCTTCTTCTTCATCATCATCATCATCATCATCATCATCACATCATCATCATCATCATCCTAGCCATTTCATATTTTAGAGAGTGGTGGAGAAAATAACACCTAACAGCTCACCTTCTTTACCTTCCTGTCATTAATTTGTGCATACGAAAAATCGCATGTATAGCACATTCTCTATAGGATAAAATGTGTTTAAGGGCAGGCTCTGATTGATGAGATAGAAAAGTTCTTAGTCTACAAGTAAGTTTATTTTTATTTCTGATCAGAAGTCAACAGCTTTGCTTTTCACAAGGGAAGAATATTCTGGAACCTCCACAAAGTTAATAACAAACTCCTTAAAGCCTTGATGATTTGCGAGACATTGGTGGATGAGATTAAAAATGTTTATCAAATGAATGACACCAAAGGGAACTCAACAAAAACTGTTATAAGACACCTTGAAAGCTGTCATGAGAAGCAAAGTAATCAACCATCTATGCCCTGTCTAGGAAAAAAGATCTCATAGGCAAAAGCAAGAGCTTCTTTGAAAAGGCAAGAAAACAATTTCACATAAAAACACAAACAAAAAAAGGCAATAAAAGAACTAATAAAGCCTAAACCAAGCATTAATTAGTAACATATTGCATTTATCACAATATATGTTTCTTAGACAGGGTTAGAATATTATGAAGTTAGCAAAATATTAAGACCATTAAATGGGAACTTGGAAAGGAGCAGAATAGAATAATAGAAACATAAAAACTGACCAATAAATATTTAGGAGAAATCTTACAATGATTTTGTTTGTCTCTTTTTTAAAATGAGGCAAGAACCATAATTGTTTATTGTTTTTTATAGCTCTTAAGAAAATTCTGCACTACAAAAACAATGGAAAAAGCAGTTAACTGTGCACCTCCACAATGAAAACAAAGAGTTTCCATTTGTAAATAACTTTATTAGGATGAAAATCATGGCTCTAATTTGCTATGTGAATATTTTCATATGGATAATGTTTCCTTATGCTTTGAAACAGACATCTAATGCAGAAGAAAACGACATTGAACATGATAGCAACTTTAGCTAGTGATATGGTTACTGTGTGATTTGATATACAGAGAAGATTACAGTGTTCAGTTTGAAAGAATTTATTAATCCAAATGCCTTTAGCATTAGCTTATATATAATACTTACATACCGTTTCATAGTGCTTTACAGTCCTATCTAAGCAGTTTACAGGGTTAGTATATTTCCCGCAATAATCTGGGTCCTCATTTTACCAACTTAGAAGGATAGAATTGAGTCAACCTTGAGCTGATCAGAATCTAATTCCTAGCACTGGCAGAATTAGCCTGCAATACTGCATTCCAACCATAGCTCTTTTCCACATATAACACAGATATCACTTTAATACAATAAGAAAAGCTAGCCATATAATTTTTAAATGGTTCTGATTCAGCATTACACGTGGATCAGTATAATATGTCAATATTGTTGTATATGAAAGAAACAACACAAATAGCTAACATTTGAGCAAGCTTAATTTCTTAATTTGAAATATCTTAGTGGAAATAAAGCAGTAGGTATAGTGATTAAGGCACCAGGCTAAAAACTAGGAGACCATGAGTTTAGTCCTGTCTTAGGCATTAAAGCTAGCTGACTGAGTTTGGGCCCGACATCCACCTCAAAGGGTTGTTTTTGTGAGGAAAATAGGAAGAAGGAGGAATATTAATATTGTTTGCAACTTGAATTGTTCATAAAAATAATACACATGGAATAAAAATAAATACATTAAAATATTTATTCTGTTGACTTCCTTAACCCTTATTCCAAAGACTATTGGAATCCATCCTCCCTCCCTCCCTTCTTTCCTTCCTTCCACAAATCAATAAACTAAGTGCTGTTCTTGGGAACCAAGAGATGACCCTAAAAATTCACATCTACCAATAAGATTTACATGGCAAACAGGTTACAACCACAACTGTGTCCAAAACTTAGGTTGCTAAGCGAGGCACTTGTTAAGTAAGTTTTGCCCCATTTTACTATCTTTCTTGCCACAATTATTAAATGAAGCACTCCATTTGTTAAGTTAGTAATCTGGTTGTTAAGCAAATTTACTTTCCCCACTGATTTTGCTTGTCTGAAATTTGCAAAAGGTAATCACAGGATACTCAATCATTATAAATATGAGTCATTCTGCTAAACATCTGAATCATAATCTCATGATCATGAGGATGCTGCAACCATTGTAAGTGTGAAAAACAGTCATAAGTTACTTTTTTCAATGCTGTTATAATTTTGAATGGTCACTAAATGAACTGTTGTAAGACTTCCTGTACTTTTTATACAAACAGATTCTTAGGAAAAAAAACAATACTTTTTTTTTTAATACACCTGACAAATTACATGAAAATACCAACACAGTTACTTGTTAGTTAAATGAAAACCATTCAAGCAAAGTTATGGGAACTTATTCTCAAGAAGTCATTCACATTTTGACATCCTCAGTGTATACCATATTTTTCAGAGTATAAGACACACCTTTTGCCTCAAAAAAGGAGGCTGAAAATCTGGGTGTGTCTTATACATCAAATACAGCATTTTTTGCCTCCCGAAGCCCTGCCCCTTCACCAAAATGTCAGTGCATACCCTTATGGAGGCTTTCAGAGAGTTCCTGGGTCTGGGGAGGGCAGAAACGAGACAGAAATGGGGTGTTTTTTGCCTCCTAGCCCCCAGCAGCACTCTATAAGCCTCCATAAGGCTATGCATGCAATTTTTTTTACAAAAAACGGGCCCATTTTTGTGAAAAACAGGCTGTTTTTTGCTCGTCCCCTCCCCCCGTACTCCAGGAGCACTCTGCAAGCTCCCCAAGGCTATTCATGCCTTTTTTGGGGGGGAAAATGGGCCCGCTTTCGTGAAAAACAGGCCATTTTGGGGAGGCTTGCAGAGTGCAAAAACCTTTTTTCCCTTTTGGAAAGCTCTTTAACTGGTTGATGAGAATTACATTGATCAAGTGCTGTGCCAGCAGAAAGAAAGTCTTAGGTGCTGCAGATTGTCAGCAATTTTATTCTCCAGCACATGGATAAATACACCTGGAAACATCTACCTACCTAGCTACTCTCTCTCCCCCCTTACCTATCTACTGTATTCTTCTCTATTTCTCTCTCTCTATCCCTCTACCTACGAACCTACCCATTCTCTCTCTCTCTCTCCCCCTACCTATCTACTGTTTCTCTATCTCTTTCTATTTTTCTCTCTCTCTATCCCTCTACCTATCCCTCTACCTATCTACACCTTCTCTCTCTCCCTACCTACCTACTGTATTTGTCTCTCTTTCTCTCCCTCTCTATCCCTATATCTATCTACCTACTTTTTTAAAAAAATTGCCTCTTCAAAACCTTGGTGTGTCTTATACTCCAGGGCATCTTATACTCCAAAAAACAAGGATAACTATTTTAAATAAAAAGTAAATTCCTGAATTTTATATCAGATCACAATATTAAAAAAGAAAAAAGATGCTAATTGAAACAGCACCCCAAATATACATAATGGATGTCTCGATATTAACTATACAAATTTGAATAATACTAATACAGTATAACCTCATTGGGAAAAGCTTTTTAAAAAATGAATCAAAGAAATTTAATTTTAACAAGGACCTTTACAATATCTTACACAATTGGGCAGAAACAGCTCTTTTCATGGAGAAAACATTTTCTAAATAAAATGTTGAAATATTTAAACTAACGTTTTTTGCGCTTCCCTATTTTATATTTTAAAAGTAGTTAATCAGAGGTACCCATTCCAGCACCAATGCTCAGAAAATCAAGCTGTCATGTTAAAGCAAGAAATTTAAATTAATATGTAGTACAAAGTTCTCAATTCTGGAATTTCCTGTCAAGAAGAGACATAAAACAACAGGAAAATTGAAACAATGCACCAGTGAAGTTTTTTTCAGTAGTTTTTGTAATGTTTGTAGTTTTTATAATGTTACAATGTTTTTATAAGAGAATGTTTTCTTACCTACAAATAAGAGGTAATTTTGGCAAGTCCAAATCATCAGTTGATTTTTCATGGCCATGCAATTTTGTCTAAATCTGTAGGTGTTATTCACTTCTGGGAATGATATAACAATTTGAGCTATGTTCTAGTTGTTCATCCTGTTTCACTTGAAAAGTCTGTGACAGCATATGAAAATCCTATTTGAAAGTAGGCAATGGTATAGAACTTAGAGGGAATTAATTCCTACATATATGAGTATAGGCAGTGGTGCAATTCAGCCAGGTCTATCCAGTTTGAGTGAACTAGTAGCGGTGGTGGCAGGAGGCTCCACCCATCCCTCTGGATGTCATCACATCCCATTTTTGATGCTCTGCACATGCATGGAAGGTCTTGCGCATATGCAGAGATGGCATGTGCGATCGAAGCAAGCACACACTCACATTTGCAAATTGGTAGTGAAGGAAAATTGATTGCATCCCTGTGTATATGATTATGCTGCTGGTGGATTGTCTGCCTTAGCAGTGGGCATCCTTGGGTTGGGACTGTAGGGCTTCACTAGAGTTACAGGTTCACCGTTCTTGCACTTCATTGCTGGGGTTTGTTTAACTCCTGATATATAAATATATATCTTACCATCAACTCCCAAAAACAATTATTGGCTCTTCTGCTCTCCATACACCATATTTGTACCTTATCCATCACTTTCTTCTACCTCTCTCCTCCCCCTCCCTACCTCCTTTTTTCCCTCTGACATCCTTTCTTCTCTAGTTCCCCTTCCTCTCTCCTCCCTCCCTGTCCCACTCCTCCTTTCTTTCCTCCTCTTCACCCTGCCCTCTCTCTTATCCCTCTCTTCTTCCCTTACCTCTCTCCTCTACTTCACACTCTTAATCTCATTTACTTGGTGTATTTCAGCTTCTGACCGAGCTCCATTTTATGTTGATGGTATTTATAATTCCTTTTCAGTATACATATTTAATTTTAACATATATCTTCCTCCTCCTTTTTTTAAAAGAGAGAACAAAAAAGTATACATATATAGTCATTATACTTTTAAACCTCTCCCCTGCCGAATTTTGGCCTAGATGTAGACCTGGTTACAATTCCCAGCTATTCTCATCATTATGTTTATATAATTATATATCCTTACATGCCTCCACTTTGTAATTCTGTCTTTAAATCTCAATAGTTTCCCATTGTAAGTATATTTCATGTCCCCTCTCCATTTCTCCATTTTTTCCAAGGGTTTAGATCACCCTTAATTGTCTATAAATGGCAATCCTTACTATTCAATGTTCATTACAATTCCCTTAATCTACTATATAGGATAACAAGCAGTACACCTCTAACTTTGTTCATCATCTTAAAAGTTCTATATATGTCCATGTTTCATATATTTTACCCATGCTTAATTGTCCTTCTATTGTCATATTCAATCAATTAGCAACTCAGTTTAATTATCATGTATAAAAGTGAATCACAAACCTCTGCTTTACAATGTCCCCATATCAGTTTCATATTTGTCCGTATTCCATATATTTTAATCTTTATTTAATTATCTTTCCATTATCATATTCAGTCCGTTAGCAACTCCATTTTATTGTCATATTTAGGAATAAACCCCTTATCTTAGTTTTATATTTTCCCATATAACAATTTCTTGTTGTCTTGATATTTTCCTAGTAAGTCTTTTGTCCCATTTCTCTATTCCTGCCTTCTCCCCTTTCTTTGTTTTGACATGTCCACCCTCTTCAATTTTCCCCAAGCATCCGTCAAAAAGATCTTTTATATTTCCTTTGTTGGGGCGTAATCTCCTATTTCAATTTTCTTTATGCCACTGTCAACCTCTCAAACATTTTTTGTCTGTTTTTTATTCCCTTTTGTTGGGACAGATTCCCCGCTTTACAATTTTCCCTATACCACTGCCAACCCTATGGACTTTTTTGTCTGCTTTTTATTTCCCACCGTTTCTACCCCTTCATTGCTCTCCCCCCTACTTCCTTCCCTTCTTCCTAAAATACTTGCTTCTCTGAATTCAGAATTCTATTTAGACTTGATTTTAATGATTTATGCATATTTTTTTATAATTTCTTGTAATTCTTCAAATTCCCATCATTCCATAATCTCCAGTCCCAAAATTACAGTAAATTATACAATTCTTATTTCAGAGTTCTGGTCCACCTTAAATTTATCTACTTCAGCTGCTGTGGGGAAGGGCGACGGAAGCCATCTTGGTCTTTTGTTCTTAATGTCCAGTTCCACAATTGCAGTTAGTTATACCAATCTTATTTCAAAATTCTGGTCCACCTTAAATTTAGTTAATTCAACTATTGTGAAAACGGAAGAGAAGCTGGAGCCATCTTGGGCTTTTGCAGAAAAAAAAGAAAAAAAGACTTCGTATTTCCCCAGTTCTTGATTTTGTTATTATTTTTCCTTGATACTTTCCAATTCTCATTGGTTATAATTGCTCAAAATATATTAATTGAAACAAACTTGCATACAGCCAAATCCAGGTATGTTTCTCTTCCCTCCTGCTTTTCCAAGTTCTAATTTATGGCAGTTGGTTAATTAACATTTTCCACACAGGCAAGATTAAGTTATCAGAAGTCAGTAGTGAGATGGTGCTTTTTTCTTGATCTTTCTCCCCTTGTTGCATTACAGTTCTCATTAATTGGGGTTGTTTAAGATATGTTAGTTAAAAGACACTTGGATGAAGCAAACTTTCACACGCCTAGACTCCTTTAAAAACACAAACTTTTCAAGTCCAAAACCAAATTTAGAGTATGTGTTTAAGGGGGTTGTGTTTAAGTGGATTTGTCACTTCTCTTCTTTCTCCTTTCTGTCCAAATTATTTCAAGCAAATGGCTCTCTTTGGGGCTAGTGATTCAACCCTCCATTTTCCCGCTTCTTTCTTTTCGCAAAAATCCCTATCTGTCCATCAATATTATTTATGCTCTAAAGGTTCTTTATAAATTCTGATTTATATCTGTGGGTTAATAGATCTTACCAGGCTTTCCTCTCGCCTCTGCACCCCCCTGTTCAGCTGCTTTGGCCTGGAGCCAGCTCCCCCCCCTATACTTTGTAAGCCACCCTGAGTCCCCTCAGGGAAAAGGGCGGCCTATAAATATTAATAAAATTCTAAAAATTCTAAAATTGTTGCCATGCTGCCACCCCGGCTCTGATTCAGAGGGCAAATCTCTGACCTACAAGGGACCTGTTGCACTCCCCCTGGATCTGGTGAGACACTGTCCCTTCTTCACCCCCCCCCCCAGTGGGGTTATGATCCAAAAATGGATCTCAAGATAGTTTGTCAGACAGGGTTCATGTGAGACTCTTCAGAGGTCACATCCCACATGTCTGTCCAGCTGGAGAACTTCAGGTCAACTCCAAGCTCCTGCTTTTTGTTCTCGAAAGATTAAATACTGACATGGACACCAATGTCACCTCATTAAAATAAGAAAAAATACCAAGTACAAATTGTTTCTGAATTTAACCACTCTTTCCTTAAGAATAAGTATGCCATCCTATCAAAATTAAATAATAAAATAAAGCATTCTTCAACCCCTCTGGTACACCTTCTACTTTAGAGAATCAAACACCTGTGCAATCAAATATTACATAGGCTAACCATTTTTCCACACTTTCACCCTTTACCTTATTTCCCATATTAATTAATTGCCTTTGGGGGAAGAGCCTAAACAGAAGCAGTTTTCTGCAGTCCTCTTTATTTGCATTTGATAACAGAAGAAATAGAAGACAGCTATCAAGAGCTATTAATATTGAACAATCAGTAGCCTGTATTTCCTGGCAAACTGATCCCAAACTTGCTCTTCCCGTCAGTGAAGGAAAGGGAGGCAGGGTGGGGAGAGAGAACTTAAGTCTAAGTAAAATGTAAACAAATTTAAATGCTAAATACCAGCAAATATGCAATAACTAATGGACTATGCTAGCTACTTTTGCTGTGCTTTTACTGGAATATGACAGACATCTTCCAGTAGAATGTTTAAGTTATTATTTTAAAACCCAGCTGTTTTCAGTGATTCATTTCCTTGAATTTCCCAGATGTGTCATAGCAAACCAGAGCATTCCCTTTGCCAGCTTTGGTTGCCAATATCAGTACTTCAGCATTCTTTTATTCCCAATCTTTAAAAACTGCATTTGCTTTCTGCATTTGCACCAAACTTAACCTGGTGGTTGTTTCAGCTTTTCATACTTATCATAGAAATGGAACTCCTCATAGACAAATAAGTACACAATGGCTCAGGTCCCAGGCCAATAGCCTTAGGGGTCTTTCACCACATTATCTCTCAAGCCACATGTTTTTCCACAAGTCTTTGCACTAAGAGCACTGGCTAATTAAGCTCACTGTATTGTTAGCACTCCTCTTCATGGATTACTGCCTTGTCATGGTGAAGGGGCTTGTGTAGCTCAATGAAGCTATGAGCTATGTCATACAGGGCCACCTAAGAAAGACAGGTCATAGCCAGGGCCAGATTTAGATGAAAAGAGACCCTAGGCTATTCCACTTATGAGGCCATTTCACCTCCCATTTTTAAGTTTGTAAATTACACAAGAGACAATAAAATACATAATTACTGTGATATATATCAATATATACCAATATATATAGCTGGCCTCCCGACGGAGGGCGGCTCTGCTCTGCGGCAAAGGCAGCGAGGCCAGCCGCCTCCCCTGCTGCGCTCAGCTGCCCGGCTCACCCTCCTCGCCCTCACCTGCCTGGCCGCTGGTGGCCTCCGCATCGACAGGGCGGCTACTGGGAATGGCTGTGCCTCTCGCCCGACCGCCGGTGCCAGGAACGTGGGCGGGCTCCCCAACTGCCACTGCGCTGGAACGATCTTAACCAATACATTTTTATGTTTGTTTGTTAGTCATATGCGTAGAATTTCTCCTTATTTTTGGTTCAGTGTTTTAGTGTTCACTGTTTTTAGAATAGTGTAATTTTAATTTTGCTAACAGTTTGAATGTAGACCCCTTTTGATCTTGAGGCTCTAGGCTGAAGCCTAGTTAGCCTATAGGAAAATATGGCCCTGGTCATAGCAGAGAGCTCTGACAAAATGTGATCCACTGGAGAAGGAAATGTCAATCCATTCCAGTATCTTTGCCATGAAAACCCCATGCAGAGGGCTGGTACTAGTAGCATCAGAAAAAATGAAGCAAAGCCGAAGCTGAAAGGACGATCAGCTGTGGATGTATCTGGTGGTGAAAGGAAATTCCGATGCTGTAAAGATCTATATTCCATAGGAACCTGGAATGTAAGATCCATGAACCAAAGCAAGCTGAACATGATCAAATAAGAGATGACAAGACTGAACATCTTAGGAATCAGCGAACTTAAATGGACAGGAATGGGTGAATTTAATTCAGATGACCATTGAGTATATTTGAGACTGTCTGAACTCACTCCCAATGAGTGGCTGGACAAAAAATGTGTGCTAGAAGGGCTGAAAGCATCCACAGACAAAAGAATTGTGACAATCCAGCCCTGTAGTGATGCACATAGGCAGGACTTGTGGTTTGACAGGACCCAACTGTCAACTAAAATGTAATTTAGCCTAAGGCTTATTAGCAGATGGCACATATAAATAAAGGAAAAAATGAGTAGAATAAAATGGATAACTATAAGTATTCATTTTTACAGCTTTGGTTTCCCTTCTTGGGTAATCCATTTAAACTATGCAAAACTGAGCTTAATCTCAAGGCTTTTGAGAGGGCACGAGAGGGTGAGAAATGGACCAGAGCAAAATCTAGTTACCTTTTCCCAGTAGGTAGAAAGATCTCATTATTTCACCATTTTGTAACAAAATGCAGAGCTGAACTTTACAAAGGAAACAATGTGAAATCTACCATGCTGAAATATGTGAGGGAAGTTTTAGCCAAAATTTAACTTCTCTGTCTTCTTTTTCATATTTGACTCTTTTTTAAAATAACAAAAATTGTTTATGATAAAATAGAAACCCACAACTACTGTTTGCACTTTGCAAATTTTGGCAAAGGAAAAGAAATGTGCACAATATTTTGTGCAATTGTTCTCAAAAAAGTAGGATTAAAAATAATCTCATAAGAGGAAAAATATATAGAAGAAAAGCTATAAAATCTGAGGTCAGAGTCTATCTAGGAACATGGATAGGAACAGATAACATGTCTGTTATCTCTTTCAGATATAACCTAGAAAAGTGTAAGTGTAAAAGGAACATCACCAAACTAGCATTGTGAATTTCTGAAGTTCTTACATGTTTCAGAGCTTGAAGAAGATTCAGGATGAGCAGTATATTTCACACACACACACACACACACACACACACACACACACACACACACACGCCATCTGGCTCCCACATTCTATATAGGTGTACCTCATTTATTGTTCTTTGCTTTATTGTGCTTCACATATATTGTATTGTTTTTAGAGACTCTATCAGAATAAGATAAAGAGAAGATGAAGATTCTTGGAAGGCTCAGATATTGATTAGCATTTTTAGCAATAAAATAGTTTTAATTAAGATCTATACATTTGTACATATATATAGAATTTACATTATACCTACAGTTGGGTGGGTTTTAGCTGGCGTTACTGCCAGTTCGCTTGTGTGTGCACTTTACGCGCGCTGGATGTATGCTTTGCACGCATGCACAGTTCAATGGAAATTGTTCTGCACATGCACACACAAAAAAAGAGATGGCAGCAGTGACAGAGGAGACCGGGGAACCAGTTTGGGACATGGCCAGCCTGGGTTGCTGCCGGTCCTATGACCTAGGCCAGCACATCACTACCAGTTCAGCTGAACCAGGCCGAACTGGTAGGAACCCACCTCTGCCTACAGTATAATGTAAATATAATTATTGTGTGCACTGGGAAACTCACAAAATAATATGACTCAGTTTATTGCAATGTTTGATTTATTGCAGTGACTTAGAATCAAACCCACAATATCTCTGAGGTATGCTTCAGAGGTATGTATTAAGGGCCAGATTTGTTGCAGCATGGTACCCAGAGCTAACATCTTGTTCCATACAAGCAAACAGAAGATTTCTTTCCCAGAGGCAATGGTAGTGGCAACAAAACAGTGGGATCACTAGAAGCACTGATCAGCTGTTGAGCAGTTTATGTAGTCATCATTATTTGGCAGTGCAGCAGTGGCAGGAAGGAGGCATTCAGCATTAGTTCATGCCTGTATAAAATTGAATCAATAGACCCTCACATTGCACCATGGTGATTCCAAATTGAAAGAATTAGCCAGTGATACCATCATTGCTCAGGAGGTCCTTTCACATCCCTAGCATGAGCTGGAGTGAAGGACAGGAGCTCACCCTGCCCCAGGGCAGAACTCAGGTCTCCGTCATAAGCTTTCAGCTTGTCAACCCAGCATTCTAAACACACGAGAACTGTGAATGGGGCCTATTGGGATCCTACTGAATTTCAAAAGGTCATGCGGGTTGTTGCAGAGGATCTGTTACATGATCTGACCGAAACACTGGTGGATACCAGGAATAAGAAGATGGCAGGGGTTTTACATCAGTAAGCATCTGAGTGGTCTCCCTTCTTCCAGGTATCCTGGAATTCCCCCTGGTATTTAGTGGAATAAAGGAAAATGAAATAGGAAAAGAGATGCCTAGGGCACTGCTGGAGAGTGCCAACGGGTGACTCTGAAGTGAAGTTACAGCTGTTAGCATTATTAGGGTCTACCTCATGCCAGTAAGAATAGTGAAAAGTCCATACAATATATCTCCAGTTCATCTGTGAATAGCTGTCCAGTGATCCTTCTTTTGGGGACCCAATCCTTCCTTAGTATCCTTCAATTTTGTGGTTTACCTATAGAGCCACTGTGAAGGGTTTGCTAGGCATATGAGAGATAATATAGATCAGTCCGCTCTGAGTTGGACTCTGGTCTTGATTCAGTTCCTGTGGATTTTTTTTACAGGGATTAAGTCTAACTTGATTATCTTGGGAGAGTTTAATCCTGTTGGGCCTGAAGAAGTGGACATTTTAATAAAAGCTGCTGGTACAGCCACTTCTATATTAGATCCATGTTCTTCCTGGCTGACTAAGGCCTCCTGAGAAAGAATATGAATTGGATTCTGGTATTAGGTAACCACTCTTTAAGAGAGGAATCTCTCGACAATGTGATGGTTCAGATGGTTTAATATGAGCAGGGCTATCACTAAACCCCACAATCTATACAATTTTCATCTACTTCCTTTTCTAGGGATGATTTTATTTCAGCTTCAGAAGATTCTGGCAGAAGTGATTTTCTAGACTCCTTTTAGTCAGGATTCAGATCTTTACATGAGACAGACAGCTCTGATCATTCTTGGTTGACATCTGGCAGGAGTGGAATAGGGGTGGTTCATCTTTCTTGTTCTTCTTGACCCTTCAGCCATTTTTGATATTATCAATCATTGTATCCTTCTGGACCAGAAGTGGTAGGCTGTTGTGCTGGTTCTCCTCCTCCTCCTCCCTCAATAGTCAGTTCCACCCACTATTGATGGCAGAGAGAGGACCAGCAGCAGCCCCTCTTTTGTATTCATTTTGCACCTATTCTTGTCAATGTTCATATTATTCATGATTACCTCTGAGATTATATTGACCTCATCCTTATTGGCCTTTCCTAAGGCTTTAAAGGACTTTGTATTAGAATATGGGAATCTTTCCCCAGGGTGTATGGATGATAGATTACATTATGTGTTTATTTTTGTTCTATATTATGTATTTTGTGTTTTAATTTGTTTTATTGTTGTTATATAGAGTCATTTAAAAGTGACTCTAAAAGTGAGGTGGGTGGTTACAAATCAAATGAAGTAAATATGAGCAAGTTTTTAAAAAGACCAGAAAAATCTTCTTTACCAGTGTGTATACTTAAATAAAAACAATGAATTATATGTTGGAATAAGGTCCATTCTCTTTTTATAAACAAGCTATTTCTCAAATTTCTGAGATAAACCCTAACCTGGAAATACAAACTCACTACAAATTCTAATATATGTGAGTACAACAAAAATATGCATTTGCTTTCAGAAGTTTACTACACCAAACTTAAGTTCTCTGGTATTTGAATAACTTTTTCCATGGTGACTTAAGCTATCGTATTTTTCAGAGTATAAGATGCACCTTTTTCTCTCAAAAAAAGAGTCTGAAAATCTGGGGGCACCTTATACACTGAATGCAGCATTTTTGTCCTCCTGAACCCACCCCCTTTCACCAAAATTGTTGTGCATAGTCTTTAGGAGTTTTGCAGAGTGCTCCTGGGGATTGGGGAGGGCAGAAATGAGTGAAAATGGGCCATTTTTTGCTCAATTCCCCCCCACCAATCCCCAGGAGCACTCTATAAGCCTCCTAAAGGTTATACATGCCCTTTTTTTTGACAAAATACAGGTCCGTTTTCATGAAAAATGGGCCGTTTTGGGGAAGTCTGCAGAGTTCAAAAACTTTTTTTTTTATTTGCCTCTTCAAAATCTTGGTGTGTCTTATGGTCCGGTCCATATTATACTCTGAAAAATACGTTAGTTAAAACTTTGGTTAGATGATTCCCTCTACATTGATAGTTGGAAATTCCACCAATATTTTTGGTGGGCATGGCAATGATTCAAGTAGATGGAATACAGGTGAAACTCGGAAAATTAGAATATCATGCAAAAGTTCATTTATTTCAGTAATGCAACTTAAAAGATGAAACTAATATTTCATTTATTTTTCATTTATACTTTATTTGTATGCCGCCCTTTTCCCTGGGGGGACTCAGGGCGGCTCACAGTTCAGGGGGAGGGGAGGACAAACCAAGTTACATATAAGACAATACATCATTAAAAGCACAATATTCATACTATTCGGGTAGGGTTAAGGTCTTTGGCCCCAGGCCTGTCGGGACAGCCAGGTTTTAAGGGCAATGCGGAAGGTCTGGAGGGTGGTGAGGGTACGAATCTCCACGGGGAGTTCGTTCCATAGGGTCGGAGCTGCCACAGAGAAGGCTCTCCTCCGCGTGGTTGCCAGTCGACATTGACTGGCTGATGGAACTCGGAGAAGGCCTAATCTGTGGGATCTAATTGGTCGAGTGGAGGTAATTGGCAGTAGGTGGGCTCTCAAGTACCCAGATCCAATACCATGAAGGGCTTTGTAGGTGACAACTAGCACCTTGAAGCGTACCCGGAGATCAACAGGTAGCCAGTGCAGCTCGCGGAGGATAGGTGTTATGTGGGTGAAACGAGGTGCACCCATGATCGCTCGTGCAGCCGCATTCTGGACTAGCTGCAGTCGCCGAATACTCTTCAAGGGCAGCCCCATGTAGAGCACATTGCAGTACTCCAGCCTAGAGGTCACAAGGGCACGAGTGACTGTTGTGAGAGCCTCCCGGTTCAGGTAGAGACGCAACTGGTGCACCAGGCAAACCTGGGCAAATGCCCCCCTGGTCACAGATGACAAATGGTGTTCAAAAGTCAGCTGTGGATCCAGGAGGACTCCCAAGTTGCGGACCCTGTCTGAGGGGCGTAGTATTTGACTCCCCAGCCTGAGAGATGGAACACTTGGCCAATTAGTGGGAGGGAAGCACAGCAGCCACTCGGTCTTATCCAGATTGAGCACAAGCTTGTTAACCCCCATCCAGTCTCTAACAGCCTCAAGGCCCTGGCTCATCACGTCCATCGCTTCATTGGGTTGGCACGGGGCGGACAGATACAACTGTGTATCGTCCGCATACTGGTGGTATTTTATCCCGTGCCGTAGAATGATCTCGCCCAGCGGTTTCATGTAGATATTAAAAAGTAGGGGGGACAGGACCGAGCCCTGCGGCACCCCATATGTTAGGGGCCTAGGGGTCGATCTCTGCCCTCCGACTAACACTGACTGCGACCTGTCTGAGAGGTAAGAGGAGAACCACCGTAAAACAGTGCCTCCCACCCCCACCTCCCGCAGTCGTCGCAGAAGGATACCATGGTCGATGGTATCGAAAGCCGCCGAGAGGTCCAGGAGTACCAGGATGGAGGCATGGCCTCCATCCCTGGCTCTCCAGAGATCATCGGTCAATGCAACCAAAGCGGTTTCTGTGCTGTAGCCAGGCCTGAAGCCAGACTGGAATGGATCAAGATAACTAGCTTCCTCCAAGGACCGCTGGAGCTGAAAGGCCACCACCTTCTCAACAACCTTCCCCACAAAGGGGAGGTTGGAGACTGGATGATAGTTGTTTAGAACGGCTGGATCCAAAGATGGTTTCTTCAGGAGGGGTCTCACCACCGCCGCCTTAAGAGCAGGGGGAAAGACCCCCTCCCGAAGGGAGGCGGTAAGAACCGCCTGGATCCAGCCCCGTGTTACCTCCCTGCTGTTAACAACCAGCCAGGAGGGGCACGGGTCCAGCACGCATGTGGAGGCACCTACAGCTCTCATGGCCTTGTCCACGTCCTCAGGGGCAACAGCCTGAAACTCAATCCAGCGATGATCTGCCAGATTATCCCTTAGTGCCTCTGCTGGTTCTGCAGGGTTGGAGTCCAAGTCCGCCCGAAACTGAGCAACTTTATCCGCGAGAAACTGGACATAGTCCTCAGCCCTGCCCTGCAAAGGATCACCCGTATCCCTCCTATTTAGGAGGGAACGGGTTATCCTGAACAAGGCGGCTGGGCGCGACTCAGCAGAAGCAATCAGAGTGGCAATGTAAGTTCTTTTTGACGTCCTGATTGCCCGGATGTACTCTCTGATGCAAGATGTTAAAAGTGCTCGGTTCGATTCGGATTTATTGGATCTCCATTGGTGCTCTAGGCGTCTCTTCCATCGCTTCCTCTCCAGGAGTTCCTCGGTAAACCAAGGGACCCTCCTGGATCCACTGCCTTGGAGCGGCCATAGAGGTGCAATCCAGTTAAGAGACTCTGTCGCTGCCGAGTTCCAAGCAGCAACCAGAGTCTCCGCCGGACTGCGGGCGAGGGTATCAGGAATAACCCCAAGCTCCGTCTGGAACCTCAGAGGGTCCATAAGTCACCTGGGGTGGAACCACCTGGTCGGTTCCTCCTCCCTACAGTGGGGGTTTGGTCTCCGAAAGTCAAGCCTCAATAGGTAGTGGTCTGACCACGACAGGGGTACGATCTCACTACCCCTCAGACCAAGATCACAAGTCCACTGCTCCGAGAGAAATATGAGGTCGAGCATGTGACCCGCCGAGTGGGTTGAGCCCCGAATTACTTGGGTCAAGCCCATGGCTGTCATGGAAGCCATGAACTCCTGCGCTCCATCAGAGTGTTCACCGAGCGAAGGCAAGTTGAAATCCCCCAGAACCATAAGCCTGGGGAACTCAATTGCCAGCTCGGCTACCGACTCGAGGAGCGAGGGGAGGGCTGCTGCAATGCTGTTGGGAGGCAGGTACGTTAACAGCAGACCCACTTGACCCTTGAGGTCCAACTTCACCAGCAGGGACTCACACCGGACAAGCTCCGGAGCAGGGATCCTACGAGGTACTAGAGACTCTCGGATAACAATGGCCACACCCCCACCCCTTCCCTGAGCTCTCGGCTGATGGAGCACCTGAATATATGGGATCTCTCTCCAGATCTTGTGATTTGCCATAATTGTGATGATTATGGCTTACAGCTCATGAAAACCCCAAATCCACAATCTCAGAAAATTAGAATATTACATGCAATAATAAAACAAGGATTGTACATAGAACAATATCGGACTTCTGAAAAGTATAAACATGCATATGTACTCAATACTTGGTTTGGGACCCTTTTGCAGCAATTACTGCCTCAATGCAGCGTGGCATGGAAGCTATCAGCCTGTGGCACTGCTGAGGTGTTATTGAATGCTTCAATAGCGGCCTTCAGCTCTTCTGCATTGTTCAGTCTCATGTCTCTCATATTTCTCTTGCAATGCCCCATAGATTCTCTATGGGGTTCAGGTCAGGCGAGTTTGCTGGCCAATCAAGCACAGTAATCCCACAGTCATTGAACCAGGTTTTGGTGCTTTTGGCAGTGTGCGCAGGTGCCAAGTCCTGCTGGAAAATGAAGTCAGCATGCCCATAAAGCTCGTCTGCGGAAGGAAGCATGAAGTGCTCCAAAATCTCCTGGTAGATGGCTGCGTTGACCCGGGACTTAGTGAAGCACAGTGGACCAACACCAGCAGATGACATGGCTCCCCAAATCAACACAGACTGTGGAAACTTCACACTGGACTTCAAGCATCTTGCAGTGTGTGCCTCTCCATTCTTCCTCCATACTCTGGGTCCTTGGTTTCCAAATGAGATGCAAAAGTTGCTCTCATCAGAAAAGATGACTTTAGACCACTGAGCAACAGACCAGATCTGTTTTTCTTTAGCCCAGATAAGACGCTTCTGATGTTGTTTGTTGTTCAGGAGCAGCTTGACAAGAGGAATACGACATTTGAAGCCCATGTCCAGGATATGTCTGTGCGTGGTGGCTCTTGATGCACTGACTCCAGCCTCGTCCACTCCTTGTGAAAGTCCCCAACACTTTTGAATGGCCTTTTCCCGACAATCCTCTCTAGGCTTTGGTCATCCCTGTGCTTGTGCACCTTTTTCTTCCACACTTTTCCCTTCCATATAACTTTCTATTAATGTGCTTTGATACAGCACTTTGGGAATGTCCAAGTTCTTTTGCAATTACCTTTTGAGGCTTTCCCTCCTTATGGAGGGTGTCAATGATGGTTTTCTGCACAACTGTCAGGTCAGTAGTCTTTCCCGTGATTGTGATTCCTACTGAACCAGACTGAGAGACCATTTAAAGGCCTAGGAACCCTTTGCAGGTGTTATGGCTTAATGAGCTGATTAGAGTGGGACACTTTGAGCCTAGAATATTGCACCTTTTCACAATATTTTAATTTTCTGAGATTGTGGATTTGGGATTTTCATGAGCTGTAAGCCATAATCATCACAATTATGATAAATCATGGCTTGAACTATCTTGCTTTGCATGTAATGAGTCTATCTCATATATTCGTTTCACCTTTTAATTTGCATTACTGAAATAAATGAACTTTTGCACAATATTCTAATTTTTTGCGTTTCACCTGTATATTATCTAAAAGGGAGGAACAGAACTTCTTAATTTTTCTTTATAAATTTGATATATGTTTTAGTTTCTGATTATGACTATTTAACGATTTACACATCATTATCTTATATTCCCCAGTGTAACATAATAAGAAACCAAACATACAATTTTGGGATGACTTCCAAAGAAATCTTCCAGAAGGCTGCCAAAAAAAGTGGGTGGGGATAGACCTATATGCAGACTTTGGATTCAGATTGCATATGCTTCTGTATAGCCAGTTTGGAAAATTACAACATACCTCTATCAGATATCATAAGTTGCAAATGGAAGGACACTTCAATTCTTAGCATGGGAGAATGGTTGCAGAAGTTGATGGAGTTGGCTGAAATGGCAAAACTAATTACTTTGATTAAAGAAAAGAACATAAGTACTTTTGTTTCCACATAGAAACTGCTTCTGAACTTAGTGCTTGATGTGAAAAAGAATGTAACTATGACTTTGGGTTTTACAGATTACATTAGATCTTTATAAAAATGATTTGTTCATACTATTATGAATAAGTAAAAAGCTGTGATTTGATGTTAATGCCTTGTTTTAATGTAACAGAGAGAGTAGGAAGTCAATGCTTATTTTTCTTTCCCCTCTCCCTTATCTTTCCTTATTTCACTTCCTCCTCTCCCCTATCCCCCATTGTTCTTCTATTTAATTTTGTATTTTATAATACTCTATAACCCAATAATTTTTAAAATATATATATATCATGAGTTGGATCCAAAAGTCTTCTTTTCAAGTTGGAAAAATAACGCGAACAATACAGTTTACCCCAAAAAACCTGCTTTCCCCAATCCATTGCCTTCTAATAGTGTAGGACAACAGCACTAGACTATGAAAGGCTAATACAAGAAACTGATTAGTTTTCAAACATTACACATGAAATATGCTGTAGAAGGATTCTCTGTGAATAATTATACAAACTCTTACTAAAAATTAATCATGAGGAATTCAAGTTGTTTTTATTTGGTGTTTCTTATCCTATGTCTATGCTAGAGACTGTACTCCAACATGCAAGCATTTACATTTTTTATTGTTATGGCAGGGGTGGGTTTCTGCTGGTTCTGACTGGTTCGGTAGAAGAGCTTCCACAAATCTACCGTACCGGTCAGAAGAGGTTCCACCGGTAGACCCAGAAGTCGCCCGCTCGCTTACCCCGCCTGTTCCGTCGCAACTCGCTCACTCCCCCACCCGTCCGCACTAAACTAGTCCAGTATCCCCATAGACATCCCTCATCCTAGCTGTCTGATGCCTCCTAGCCTTGCTTGCCTTCCATCCCTTGTGGTGGCCATTCTCCCAAAGCCCATGATAGTTGAGCATCAATAAGTCTTCTTGTATCAAGGGTGGCTGAGGGTTCAGAGGTGGCACACCTCTGAATAGACCTTATTGCCAGGGCTATTTGGGAAATCTAAGCTGGAGAGACCTGGTCTGTCCTGAACTTTTGAAGCTGGTGGGCTCTGGATAAAAATCAAAACCTGAGCTTGATGCTGACTTAGAGGTTTTTCTTGAAATTCTGGTTCAAGTTTTGGAGAAAGACTTATTTCACCCTAAACTTGTGACTGTTTTCATCAAACCTTAGAGTGATTTAGAAAGAAAGAGAGAAAGAGAGAAAGAAAGAAAGTGACAGAGAAAAAGAGAAAGAAAGAGAGAGAGAGAAAAAAGGAAGGAGGGAGGGACGAGAGAAAGAAAGAAATTGGGAGAGATAAACACAAGAAAGGAAGGGAGGAATGGAGGGAGAGGGAGAGAAAAAAGAGAGAGACAAAGATAGAAAGAGAAAGAAAGAGAAAGAAAGATAGAGAAAGAAGGAAAGAGAAAGGAAGGCAGGAAGGAAAAGAAAGAAAAAGAAAGAAAGAGAACTTATGACCCAATTGAGCCCAAAATTTTGGTTGCTAAGCAACAGCGTCATTCAGTGAGTTTCACCACATTTTCCAAGTTGGCCATGCCCACCCAGTCACATGACCACCAAGCCACTCCCACAAAACAGGCCACACCTACAGAAGAGGTTCTAAAAAAATTTGAAACCCACCACTGTGTTACAGTAACATAATATTTTAATATATCAAATACATTCTAATTGAATTTGCCACTAAGGGGTTGATCCCACATACTTTGATGTGCAATTGTATTATATTACAGGGAGGATTTTATAGTGACAGCTTTGAAAAACATGCAGGTAATCAAAGGAAATGTATCAGTGTATAGGTTCTAGTAATCAATACTTCATTGCAACACTGCCTCCAGGGAAAGAGCATATGATACATGATTTCTAAAAAAGAATCCTCTAGGATTTATGATATTGAAATGAATATCAAATGAATTAACAAAGGACTGCATTTTAATGAAAACTGTTGTGTACATGTTTGCATTGCAATCTCAGCTATCATGACCCAATTTAATTACTTTCCTGTTCTCATCACTTTCTAAGAGAGCAATAATAGTATATATTTGCTATACTATAGCTAGTAAAGGACATTTGGCCTTTGTATGATGTAAAATGTGTTGTTCCTTATTTCCTTAGATATCAATTTTTAATGTTGGATAGCAAAACCCACTGAACCATGCATTTTCTAGTTACCATGTTACTATCTCAATGCATAGATTCTGAAAACAGAAACAGAAATCTAAATGAGAAATGATGAAAAATGATGACAGACAGCTATAAGTTGTATTGCTATATTTCAAATTTCCTGCTCCATCACTAATATTTGAATCAGAAAAAAGACCTGGAATTAAATAACCTCTTCCCCCACCTCCCCTTATCTTAATTCTCACACTGTTCATTGTCAGGAACAATTGTACTGCAAAGATGAATGATTAATTAAAGAAACTATCTTGAAATAAGTGAATGCATTCTGACTGAAGAGCTTGGCTGTTATGGTCTCTACATAAGAGAATGGCGTGCAGACATAGGCTGTTCCGAAATATTTCTTAATTTCAATATATACAGTAACTAGTTGAGATACTGCAAGTTTTCTGTATTTCTAGCTCCACCTTGCAACTGTAACCCTTCTTTAGCATTGCAAAAACAACAATTATATAGTGGGTTACTATGGAAGACTTCAACAGTATGCAGGCCACCTCTCTAAGGCCAACAAATGGTAATTTTTCACTTAATATACTTAGATTATTGTCAGGGAATTGCATTTAATCTAAGCATCTATTTTTCAATAGTAGACAATCTGTTCAGGTAACAAACAAAAGTGTTAGTGTTTTCAATCTTCAAAACGAGGCTTGAAGGTTGCAAGAAACATTTCCAAACTCTATATTTTCTACCTCTAGCAGAAGTTGAGGGGAGAAAGGAGAAAGGGGAGAAGGAAAATCAAATTTGTGACAAGTCTAATACAACAATAATAAATACAAAACAATCATTAATATTGATAGTGATTGACAAAATTGCTACATAGCCATTTCCATGCATAATCTTTTGCATCAACATGTGATTTTTTTTGGTAGAATTGCCTTATTATATAAATATAACAATCCTACTATAATATTTACAATAGAGTTGAAAGCTCAAGAGAAGTGGAAAGAATAGAGACCTTCACGTGTCAAATTGTGAAATATAACTCTATGAACAGTTCGAAGTCATAACTGGCACTATTTATTATGTATTTGCCCCACCATACTTCAGGGGGCTAGAACTCAGTGGCCTTGACCTTAAATAACTTTTTGATGCTAAGGTATCTTGGGAATATGTATTTCAGTCAGAAAAATCAGAAATTCCCAGGCTTTCCAATTGCAATTGATATTTCAGAAGATCCATCTTCTTGCTCTAAGGAACTCAGAGATAAGTGTGGTTCCCAAGCACAATAAGCTGCTTGCTTTATAAATATTCTGTTCAGAAACACTACTATTTGATTAAAAAACAACTGGGAGAGAGACAATTTAAAGCAGAGCAAAAACTGCTTCCTCATCCTTTCTATGAACACACACACATTGAAACATTTATGTTGTTTTGCAGTAAAGAAACAAGATAAAACAGTTCTAAAATAATTATAGGATTCTATAATTTTATCCTGCAGAGTCATCCTTTCTCAAAAATTTAGTGGTAAACAAAAGGAGGAGGCATCAAAGTTGTACCAATACTCTAGGTCAGTAGTGAAACATCTATAAACAAACAACCAAGCTCTGGGAGCAGAAAGACTCCACAGATTATCCCTGAGCTATATATGTTCTTTTCTGTTGAAATATAAAAAGTTCTAAAAAGGAAGATCAATAACAGATTAACCATTTTAATGGAAAATGCCTGAAAAATATTTTTCTGTTTGCTTCACACTTTCAAATCAAATATAATATCTAGAGTCCATCAAAAGAAATAATTGAAATTTTGGTACCATATTTCTATTTGGTATCAAGCATGTCTTCAAAAAACACCAAGGTTTTGGGGATGGGGAAAGATTTAGAATACAAATCTAAAAAAACTTTAGATTTGTTTTTTTTAACATCCTGCACATACCCTTGAAATCATGTATCATTTGATCAAATGTATCTTATTAATATGCAGACAGTGAATTATGTATTTATTTTAGGATCTTTGAGTTGGGATTTTCCAAACCATTTAAAAAGGATTCAGATAGTTTAGATTTGTTTTGAGGGCTCCCCCCAAAATGTCAACACAATATAAACACAGTCACCTCTCTTTTATCTTAAGAAATGTTTCTTTAATATGTACAGTAATCTTTTAAGCCTATAATCAATTGTAATATTCTCCACCCTTTTGGAAACTGTTCTGCAGATGTTTTTCAAAAAAGGCTAAAACAAAGTTTTATAATTGTTCATACTGTTTAACAATGGATACAACTGGCTTTGTTTCAAGACTTTCTGCTTTTTTTAGTAGTTGCAAATGCAATGATGCTTTGAATTTTAAGCAAAGGTTTACTCATTTTAAGCCCAAATGTTGGACCGTACAACTCAGTTACTTACTATCAAATAAATGAATATATACATGAGCTAACTGCAAAGTAAAATGTCCATATGGGAAGGAAAATGTGTCTTTAGATGAATACAGAGTAAGACCAAACATATTCTATACATGACAGCTTGGAGGAAGGACATGATGTGCCAGTGCCTGGAGGCTGTCAGGGTCTGGATGGGGGTTAACAAGCTTGTACTCAATCCAGACAAGACCGAGTGGCTGTTGTGTTTTCTTCCCAAGAATTTGGCTAATATTCCATCACTCAGGCTGGGGGGTGAAAATTTACGCCCCTCAGACAGGGCGCGCAACTTGGGAGTCCTCCTGGACCCACAGCTGACTTTAGAACATCACCTGTCGGCTGTGACCAGGGGGACATTTGCCCAGGTTCGCCTGGTGCACCAGTTGCGCCCCTACCTGAACCGGGAGGCACTCGCAACAGTCACTCATGCCCTCGTGACCTCAAGACTGGACTACTGCAATGCGCTCTACATGGGGCAGCCTTTGAAGAGTATTCGGAGACTTCAACTCATCCAGAATGCAGCCGCGCGAGCGATTGTGGGTGCACCTCGGTACACCCATGTTACACCTATCCTCCGCGAGCTGCACTGGCTACCGATCGGTCTCCAGATACGCTTCAAAGTGCTAGTCATAACTTATAAAGCCCTTCATGGTATTGGACCCGGGTACTTGAGAGACCGCCTGCTGCCAATTACCTCCCAAAGACCCATCAGATCTCACAGGGTCGGCCTCCTCTGGGTTCCGTCCACCAGCCAATGCCATCTGGCTACTACCCGGGGGAGGGCCTTCTCTGTAGCAGCTCCGGCCCTTTGGAACAAACTCCCCGCGGAGATTCAGACCCTCACCTCTCTCCAGGCCTTCCGGAAAGCCGTCAAAACCTGGCTGTGCCGGCAGGCCTGGGGTTGATGAGTTCCCCTCCCCTCTCGACTGGTATGGCTGTGTGATTTTCATGTATTTTAATTATGTGTACTGTTGTTTATGTTCCCTTTCCCCTCTGAGTTGTTTGCCGCCCTGAGTCCCTCCTGGAGAAGGGCGGCATACAAATAAACCAAATACAAATACAAATCAATATGCTGGAAAAATTCTTAAAAGCAAGTCAGAATATTTTCCCAGACTTGAATTAGACGCTGGTATAATTCTATGTCTTACAGCATTAAACAGATTAAATATATAAGAATCTAGGACAAAGAGATGCACTTCTAGGAAAGAACAAGTCCTCATCCAGAACTTTCTGGAAGAATCAGGTGTGCACAACAATGCTCCCAGTGCAACACTCTGCCTCAGCTTCTGAGCAAACATTCACTTTCCCTGCCCAGGAAAGCAAGGCTGGAACCCTCCGCAGCCTCCTCCAACCACCTCTGCATTCCCTGCACAGGATTGCAAGGCTGGAGGCCTCCACAGCCTCTGCTGACCAACAACCATTCCAGCTGGGCTGGCTCAGTGGCCAGGGAAGACAGAGTTTTGAGGTGCAAAGGAGGAAGGGGAGATCTCCCCTCTTTCCTCTATCCATCTGCCCCACTGCAGGGACACCACAAAGCTCCTGCCCACCAAAACCATGCAAGAAGTGGAGGGGTGGTGCCACGTTTTGGCAGGCAAGAACTCTGTGGCAGCCCTGCAAAATGACAGGTGGATGGAGAATGGGCCAATTAGAATTACCATACTTGTGGTGAAAACTTCCATAACATGTATGTCTGTGTTCAGAAGGCTTCAATTTGAGAGCAAAAACTGTACATTGAATGGATCTGCATCTCATATTGATTATATTATGGGTCTTTTTCTCTTTCCTCTCTTTTAACATAACTTCAAAGAATATTTCTTGGCTTTTCATTTATTTTTCATTTCCTCCTTTTTCCATCAATTATCACTTCCATTATTGGATGTTACTACCCTTCCACTATTTGACAGAGATGCTCCTGAAAGAAAAAGAAAAAGGAGACATTTGGCTCCTTAAGAATTATCTACCCAGATAATGCAGGGACGTATCTGAGTGTTTATTCTGAATATACAAGACATTAGTGTATGACTATAGCATCATCTTACAAGTTCTTGAGACAATTGCAGCTTTCCCCAGGATTACATGGCTCCCTGGAAACAGGCACAAGATATATTTGTTTAAAAATTGCAGAAAAATGCTATGTAATTAATGTATCTGATAATATGATGTATCTGTAATTGATGTAATTGATGTAACTGACGTATCCTTTTGCCTTGACATCCAAAACCTTAGCCCTGAAGGGCAGATTTATGCCTTTTGAAAAGGCAAAGCAAAAGGGGTGATACTTGACATCACGGGTAACTAATTCCTACTCAATCATGAGACTAAAAGTCCAATTGGAGCAGCTATGGGTCCCCCATGAGCTAAAAAAATCTGTTGTCAAAAGAACAATTTTAAAATGTTGCTCTTGTGGGGAAAAATGTAGAATTCCTTCCTTTGCTAAATTCAAAAAAATATTTTCAAGCCCTGTGCTATAGCTTTCCTTAGCTTCCCTGTCTCATTGGGTTTGCCTAAGTAAAAGAAATCATAATCTTATTATCTTCTTGAGGAGAAGAGTGGAACGTGACTGAATAAGGCAACATATGTTTCTGTCCTATACATATTTACTCCAAGATAATTTCCAGGGTTTATTTTCCAAGAAGACATTTTTAAGATTTTGCTATCAGTGTCATTTTACCTTATAGTCCTGAATTTTGTAAGAAAAAAATAATATTTATCACATTTCATATAATTAGATGAGTTACTAATTTGTAACTACTATAAGTGTTTTGTTTGAGGTTCAGATTGGACACTTTTATTCAGAGTTTCTTCCCAGAAGAGAGGATTAAAGGATCAAAGCAAAGCTATACTCTTTTCATAGGCAGTTTAAAAAACTGTCACTGGCAGTGCAGTAGAGTTGCTATAGAACTCAGATCTTTATTTTCCTTAACTTTCTTTTAATAAGATTCAAAACATAAAATAAAAACTTACAAAAATACAACATCTACAACACCTTTGCAGCAGCCACCCATGCCAGAAAGCACCCAGTTTTAGATCTTTAGATTTTTAGAAAGCACGCACAGTCTCCTGGGCTGGGAGGCAAAGGTGTGGGGACTGGTCCATCTCCATGGCAGCCCCACACACCAGCTCTAACCACATCACAAGCCAGATATGACCTTTGTTTAACATGTCTGCATTACATGAACAAAAGGTGATCACTTCAATAGCTGAAATTTATTCAGCAGTGGAAATGTGATAGCATTTTCTACTCCATGGAAGGTAGCAGACTAATTTAATGGAAAGTACAACATGTCCTACTGTTTTGTCCATCTGCATTGCTATTGCCAAAGATACTTGCTTCCCTTTGTTTAAGATGTGAGCTGGTCTTGTCTTACCAACTGCCCAGTTATTCACTCTTAGCAACAAAGCAGCTGGATTTTTTACAAGCTTCTTATATATCCAGAGTTGAATGTAAGAAAAAACTCACTCTACTTTCACTTTCTTTACCCAGAATAACCTCTGAGATGGGAAACATCTGCATTTCCATCTCTGTAAGCCTTGCTCTATGTCAATATTTATGTTGCTATTATATTTCATCTAATATTGCAAGCCTCACAATGAATAATCTCACTCACTCACTATTTTCTACTTTGCACCTTATTATGAAAGTATACTTTGAGAGGAACAATGAAAGTACCCAAAGAAATGATACTACACAAGCCATTACAAAGTGTAGCATTGATAGCAGAGTCAAGATAATACTGGAATAATGGTGGCACGTGTATGCCAAGGGATTCAGAAATTGGAAATACGACAAGGCAGCTTCCTCTGAGAATTGACTCCAGGTATTCAGTTTCATCAATAATTATGCAGGGACTTAGATAGTATGTGGTTAAAAAGCCTGCAGAAATAAAGGATTCTTATGCTCTGTCTTCTTAAGCTTTTCAGACTGACAAATATTATCTCACCAGGTGAGATAAAAGAAGCAATAGCAGTTTGCATGAGGTAAAAGGGAGCCTGGTGAGTTAAATTAGACAGGGCAATATCTTTGTTGACTGAATGATAATAGCACATTATGCCCTTAACATTTAATTGCCAAAAAAAAGCACTAGGATCATCAGACATTATATCTTAATATCTGACAGAACTCCAGTGATGGAACAATGGGAATTTCAAAGGGAAAACAATATTAAATGCACACTGCTTAACAGAAAACTGGTGTAGAAAACAGAAAACTGGTTTCACTGCTGAAATATTTTCTTTAGGACTGATTGCTAAAGGGGATAATTTGTTCTCTAAAAATCATGGGAAATTGCTGGATCATTCCCCCTCCCCCCAAATTTTGTTGCAATATTGTAAAGCATTTGTTTTGTAAATGATTTATAATAAAAGGAAACAAAATTTAAAAACTGGATTTCCTTTCCAGCCTGCTATTTTTAAAATAAATTTTACTTACCTTACATTCCCTCAGTGTTCTGAATTAGCTTTGCGTATAGTATTTGCTGCAAGGATACTTTAGGCTTCCTATTGAAAAGAACACCCGCTTCCTTTTGCAAAAAAAAATGCTAATTATGCTTTGGGAATATACCTTGATATCCAAAATAACTCTGTATCTCAAAGGTAAATGTCCCATAGAATTGTATTTGCATTTGGAAACAATTTGTGGATTATAAATAATTTCATATATAAACTTATACCACATCTGAAATTTGGGCTTCTCTTAACATAGTGTCTAATTTCTGACAGAGAGAGATTAATTTCATTTTATGATTTATATACTTTGCTGACAATTGCTATTAATATTCACATATTTTAATAATGATTTATACTTTTAAAAACATGGTATATTCAATCCCTTAAAAGTAGTTAGTGATATTTTGGTATAAGATTTGGAATTGCTCTTTATTTTAGTAACCAGAATTGGAAAAGGACATGGTGCTCTCTGTCATCATTTTCAGCTTTTGATTTGTTTGAAAGCCTACCCATGGGACCTATGAACTGAAATTGAGAAAAAGTCTCTCAAAGGTCTATTCTGACAGCTAAGGTTGCCATTCGCACTATTTTAATGCAGTAAACATCTGTATGATATTGCATCCAGGCCACCTACATAAAGCATTATGCAATCTCTTGAATAGTAATGGCCAGTTAAGCAATTGTTTAAAGCAGAGCAGCCCTACTAAGAAATAAGTTGGTAATTGTAATGCTAGTTTATAGATAGATGAGTTTTGTTACAGAGCTCAGTGATAAAAATTAGCAGATTGGAACAAACCTTTTGCCAGATGCTGGCATGGGAAAATTAGATAATTTTTTTTGGCAAGAGAAGTGGCTATATAACATGGCCTGGCTGTAATGAGATCTATATCTTTTAACTCCATGAGTATTTCCCCACCAAAACAAGTCATTAACTCTACAAAACATGTAATCAGGGATATAAACTCCCAATAAACTATTACCCCCTTTTTAATGACAGAAAGTAAAATTATAATTCCCAATTTAAAAATTGTAGAGCTACAGTTAACTATTATTCTCTCTTTTTAAATGGTGGGAAGGTTGCTTTGTCCAGAAATAAGCTATTGCTATTTAAGGTTACTGATCAAATAAGCTGATATGTCAAGATTACTATGATTCACACTGAGCATTTCTCCCTTATCAAGGCTTGAATTCTTCTGATAGACAGATACTGTATGTGTGGAGGAAAATTTTGTTAGGCACAGTTGTTAACAACGATTTCCCCAGATTCTCATTTTTTTTATGAAAGAGAAAGGCAGACTTTTAAAATAGAAATGAAATAAATAAAATTGACAAATTTATTCATATCTAGTGACCTCAAAGTAGATCATTTACATAACTCATATTATCTGCATGCATAAGAGAAATTACAAATTAGAAATGAAGAACAAATAGTAATATTAAGATCATATAACTGTGATTGACATAAATCTTACTAAAAATGAGGACTCTTAAAAGGATCTTTAGCTGTGATGATAAAGCAGAAAGTAGACAAGCTTTTCAACACATATTAAGAATAAACAATTTTACAACCTGAAAACATATTCTCTAAACATGTAAGTATTTGAAAGCAAATTGACAAATTACATGGAGAGTTAACATGAAAAAGTATCAGAGATAAAACTGGGAAACAAGTCATCCTTCTCTTTGCAATGGTAGGATTACAAATATATCTATATCTATTGATAAAAACTAAATACAATCCAGGTTTATTTGCAATCCTTTCAATAAGAAAGATACTATAAACAAGGACATAGCAGGCCTATTAAATATACTGACTGATGAGGCTGCATTAGGTCTGTATGGAGTAATGAAATAATTCCATTCATCAAAGCAAAAACAATTGATTGCCCAGAAAGGAGATGAAAAAACAAGTCAAGATAGTGGCTGCAATCATATAATATAATATATACTTTATATATTGTTTTATACATACATAGTCATTACACAAAGTATAGAGGAATAGAGCTTCAATCACACTTTTGTGATAGCTATCTTGCCTGTTTGGTATAACTCCCACCTCCACCCTCACAGAGGCCTCTAGAGATCTTGCTCTTTACTTTGCTCTAAGAGGGCAAGAGAGTTTTATTGCTTCACAAAGCAGCCCTGAATAGAATTTGCATCAAAGAGAAGCACTCCTTCAGTGATTTCCATAACCCTAGGCTGCATGATTTCTTCAAACGTTAAATATTTAGCAAAAATGTTTAGTCATAATGGTTTTCCAACAATGCTGGAAAGGAGATTTTTTTAGACAAAACTGTCACATGGAGGAGCTTCAAAATCAGTTCAGTCGCTAACACTACAATACATCAACAGCCAATCAACTGAACAATGAAGTATTCTATATTTGCTTCCTGCCTATACAAACTTTCCCAGTATCTGATGGTGTTGAGGCCCTGTTCAAATTCTCAATAACTGAATCCCAGATATATGGGAATCAAAATAAAAGTATCATGTTATTGAATATTCATAGGTTCATTAATATGTATAAGCCATGCAAATGGCCCTGCTGTTCTGATACTTCAGCACCTTCGTGCTGGCCAGCAACAGCCTCCTCCGTCTGGATTGGTTAGGACGCGAGGGAGGCTGTTGCCGGCTGAAGTCTAGGTTCCTATTGGTTGAAGCCCGAGTATATAAGGTTTGGCGGGCTAGTTACAATCCGAATCGCTGTTATACTTATCTTAGAATAAAGCCTGTTAGTTGTTCACCCTGTGGTCGCGTCCCTCATTCCGAACCTCTAAACTGGCGACGAGGATGGGATCAGCGATTCCGCGGCGCTAGGGTGAAAAGAGAGAGACAGACAGTTAGCTGCCGTTTCCAGACCGGCAACGAACGCTGCCTGAAGAGGAAAAAAATTTTTTTTTGTGGCCTCTCAGTATCTCTCCCTTCACGACCGTCAGGATGACATCTGCTCTACCTCCTTTTGCCCCCTTTGGTTCGGCCGGAGAATCATGGGAGGGGTTTATGGAGAGGTTTGAATGTTACCTGATCGCTTCCAAAAATCAGGCTCAAACCGAAGAGGAAAAATGCAGTTTTTTCCTCTCATGCTGCGAGCCATCTATGTTCGCCTCAGCAAGAGCTTTGGCAGCCCCATGGCCAGCATACAAGCTTGGGTGGGATGAACTCATGGCCAGATTGAAGAATCACTATGCACCCACCCCTTCAGTCATCGCTCGCCGTTTTGCCTTCCGCAGACGAGTCCAAAAACAGAATGAATCAATCAGCCAATTTTTGGAGGCTCTGCGGATGGTGGCTGCCCAGTGCGAGTTCTCCAACCTTGAGGAAAATTTGGTGGAACAGTTTGTGTGCGGGGTCCGCGATGTCAACCTGCGGAGCCGCATGTTCTGTAATCACCGAATTACACTACTTCAGGCCGTGGAAACTGCCCGAGCCGCTGAACTATCTGAGCAGTCCACGGCCGATATTGAGCAGTTGCAGATTGCCACACCTGAACGAGCACCGCCTGAAGCATCGCCACAAGCCCACATGGTCGAGGACGACCTGGCTTATGAGGATCCAGAAGAAGAAGTGGTGGCCCAGATGAGGACTGTGCCTAAGAGGAAGCCAAAACCGCAACCTGCAGCGCAACAGGCGTCCGCAGTGCCCTGCCGGGGTTGCGGAGGCCGTCATAAACGCCAGGCTTGCCCATTTTTAAATGCCATCTGTAACCGGTGCAAGGGCGAAGGCCACCTGGCTAAGGTCTGCAGGGCCCTATTGCCAGCACCCTCGTTCCTTCAGTCTCCCGGCCGTTCCCAGGCGCAACCGCGCCGCCAGCAGCAGCGGCCACCGAAGAGGGTGGAAGATTGCTACCAGTCCACCAGTCAACCATCTAATTTTGACAGTACGGCGAGCCAAGCCGTTGCAGGGGCTCGGAAGGTCTCGACCTCCGTCCAGCTGGAAGGTCAGCCGTGCCGGATGGAGGTGGACTCTGGCTCTTCTCGGTCCCTCCTGCCCTGGTCTCTCTTCGCCAAGCTATGCCCTAAAGTGCCCCAGAAACGCCTAAGGCAATCTGAGGTTTCCCTGAGGGATTACCAAGGGAGGTTGATTCCTACGCTGGGATCCTTCCCTATCTCGGTTCGTTATGGCCAATTCCAGGGGAAGCTACCCATCCTCATAGTCAGGGATGACCTGCCGGCCCTTCTGGGCCTGGACTGGTTCCCAGCCCTGGGATTATCTATTGGGGGGGTCCACCGGGTGGTTCCTAGCACTCTCGAAGACACCTTAAGGGAATTTTCGGACGTTTTCGACGGCCAGTTAGGCTGTTACAGGGGGACCCCCATATCTTTAAGTTTAGACCCTCAGGTTGCTCCCATTAGGCTGAAAGCCCGCAGGGTGCCTTTTGCCTTAAGGGCCAAGGTTGACGCCGAACTGGATAAGTTGTTGGCGCAGGGAGTCATCGAGCCCGTTGATCATTCCCCTTGGGAGACCCCCATCGTTCTCCCAATTAAACCAGACGGGTCGGTGAGGATCTGCGCCGACTACAAGTCGACGATCAACTTGGCCCTTCAGGCAAACCCCTATCCAGTCCCTGTAGTGCAACACCTGCTCCATTCCCTGGGGCAGGGTTGCACATTCGCCAAACTGGATATGGCGCAGGCCTATCAACAGCTCCCGGTGGATGACGATGCGGCGGCTGCCCAAACCATCGTCACCCATCGCGGGGCTTTCCGTTGTCGCCGCCTGCAATTCGGTGTTTCCGTGGCCCCGGGGATCTTCCAAAGCCTGATGGAGCGGCTGCTCCATGGGCTGCCGGGCGTGGTTCCGTATTTCGATGACGTCCTGATCGCTGCTTCCAGCCGCTCAGAACTCATCGAAGTACTGCGGAAGGTCCTCAGTCGTTTCAGGGGCGCGGGCTTAAAACTGAAACGCAGCAAATGTTCATTTGCTGTTCCGAGAGTGGAATTCTTGGGCTTCATGATTGACGCCCAAGGCATCCACCCCACACCTTCTAAGGTAGCTGCCATTAGGAACGCCCCTGCACCCACCTCCAAGGCGGAGCTGCAGGCGTTCCTAGGGCTCCTGAACTTTTATGCCCCTTTTATACCGCACAAGGCGTCACTAGCCGAGCCGCTGCATCGGTTGCTCGACCGATCTGCGGCCTGGCGCTGGGGGAGCCGCGAAGCGCATGCGTTCGCGGCTGTCAAAGAAGCTCTGACGTCAGCGGCAGTCCTAGTCCAGTACAATGACAGGATGCCACTGACGTTAGCTTGTGACGCCTCCCCCTATGGAGTCGGGGCCGTCCTAAGCCATGTCCTCCCAAATGGCTTAGAGGCCCCTGTGGCCTATTACTCCCGGACACTCTCCTCGGCGGAGCGTAATTACAGCCAGATAGACAAGGAGGCTCTGGCTGCAGTGTCCGGGATTAAGAGGTTCCATGACTACCTCTACGGTCGGCCTTTCACCCTTGTCACTGACCACAAGCCACTCCTTGGGCTTTTGGCAGGTGACAAGCCGACCCCCCCCATCCTCTCCCCCCGAATGACTAGATGGACGGAGTTCCTTGCAGCGTATTCTTATACGCTGCAGTACCGTCCGGGCAAGCAGCTGGGGCATGCCGATGCCTTAAGCCGCTGCCCGTTACCGGAGACCGACACCGCCCTAGTGCCCTGTCTCTCAGTACTGTCCATTGCGTCTTCCGGTCTCCCGATTTTGGCCGCAGATGTCGCGGCCTGCACCAAGGCCGATCCGATCCTCTCCCAGGTCGCTTCCTGGGTCTCGAGGGGATGGCCATTGGACATGGTGGCAGAGGGCTTCAAGCCCTTTAAAATCCGGCAGGCGGAGCTCTCCCTCCACGGGGGGTGCCTCATTTGGGGGGATCGAGTGGTGATCCCCACCGCGCTGCGGCCACAAGTCCTGTCCCTGCTCCATAAGGATCATCCGGGCATAGCACGAATGAAGGCATTAGCCCGTAGCTATGTTTGGTGGCCCTTACTGGACTCAGAGATAGCGGCCTATGTTGGCCGCTGCAACCCCTGCCAACAATCTAGGCCTAATCCCCCAGCTGGGCCGGCTCGTGAGTGGGAGGCTCCGAGAGGCCCATGGTCACGCCTCCACCTAGATTTTGCCGGTCCCTTTCACGGCCAGAATTTCTTGGTAGTGGTGGACGCTTACTCCCGCTGGGTGGAGCTGGTCCTGATGGGCTCCACCACAGCTGAGAGTACGGTCCGGGCCTTGAGAAGGCTGTTCGCGACCCATAGGTTGCCGGACCTGATTGTTTCTGATAACGGGCCCCAATTTATGTCCACCACGTTCCAGGAGTTTCTGGCCATGCAAGGGATTCGACATGCGCCCATAGCCCCGTACCACCCGGCCAGCAATGGCCGGGCGGAGCGGGCGGTCCGCTCAGCAAAAGAGGCACTGGGCCGCATGGACCGGGGCGACTGGCAGGAGAAAGTGGCGGCTTACCTGCTAAGCCAACATTCCACTCCCTGCCCAACGACCAACCGAAGCCCCTCGGAGCTCTTGATGGGCAGGCGTCTGCGGACTCCCCTGGACCGGCTACATCCGTTGTATTCAGGGGATCAGCCGAGCAACCTGGGGGTTATCCCTCCCCGTTCATTTAAATTAGGGGACGCGGTATGGGCCCGGGCATTTTCGGGGCCTTCTAGATGGGTGCCAGCCACTGTGACTGCCCTGACAGGCCCGTGTTCTTTTAGAGTCGGATTGGCTGACGGATCCCAATGGAGGCGTCACCTGGATCAATTGAGGAGACGCCTCCCACCGCCAGCCGGCGGCCCGGACCCAACCGATGCCGGCACCGCCTGCCCGGGAAACCAGCTTGAGGCCTTCGCCACTCCAGGCCTCTCCTGTCAACAACCGAGAACTCAATCCAGAGGAAACACGCCGTGGGCCTTCGCCACACCAGGCCCAACCTGCCCGAGCGCCCCCTGCCGGGAACTTCCACAATCATCTCAAGCCGCCGCAGAACAGTCCCCACCTAGGCTAAGGGTCCTCCCTCCCGACACGCCTTCCAAACACGACACTATCACAGTTGACACGCCACCTCGCCCCTACTCACCAGTACAGTTGAGCCCTCCTTCTGGGCCATCCCAAGAAGGCGTGCCTTGGAGCTACACCCCCTTCCGGGAGGAGCTACCACAAGGAGGTCCTCCTCCGCCGACGACTAGTGGAGAACTGCGTAGATCAGGGCGGGTCTGGCACCGCCCCGCCTACTTACAGGACTACGCATGCTCCACCCGCGGAGCATGCGCGGAACTGGGGGGAAGGGGTATTGAATATTCATAGGTTCATTAATATGTATAAGCCATGCAAATGGCCCTGCTGTTCTGATACTTCAGCACCTTCGTGCTGGCCAGCAACAGCCTCCTCCGTCTGGATTGGTTAGGACGCGAGGGAGGCTGTTGCCGGCTGAAGTCTAGGTTCCTATTGGTTGAAGCCCGAGTATATAAGGTTTGGCGGGCTAGTTACAATCCGAATCGCTGTTATACTTATCTTAGAATAAAGCCTGTTAGTTGTTCACCCTGTGGTCGCGTCCCTCATTCCGAACCTCTAAACATGTCAGCAAGCAGAAAAATGCAAAAAAGAGAAAGGTTGTAACAAGAAAATGAGTTAATGATATATCATATCCTAGTGAGTTCAGGTAGCTACTAGCAAATATTTTTTTAGATATATAAAATATATGAGACTGCCAAACTGAGGCTGCAAACTGAGCTCCAGGAATAATTCATTATTGTTGTGTTAGATGGAATAGGAGATGTGGTGGTACAGTATTGCAGGCTAACTCTGCCCACTGCCAGGAGTTTGATCCTGAGTGGCTTAAGATTGACTCAGCTTTCCATCCTTCCGAGGTCAGATTGCTGGGGGCAATATGCTGATATTATAAACCAGAGAGTGCTGTAAATATGGGGAGGTGTATAAGTGCTAATGCTTTTGCTAAGAATCTAAATAAATTACATATTCATTTACAACTACATGTTTGGAGGAACCCTTGTCAAGATGTTGACATCTAAGTAGAGGTGGAAGCTGCAACTAGCAAAGTGCCTATTCAGGATTTATATCCTTGCTAAAAGGCAATAAAAGCAGGGAGTAGCATCAGTAGGCTAGGAAGTGAAGGAACTGGTATTGGCTTCTGATAAGTTACCAGTTTTTCATGTATTGCTGACTTTTACTTGCTGTACTTCAGTTGCACAATTTCTTCCTTGTAGTACCATTTCACACAACAATCTTAGTAGCTCTATATTGTTCTGAATCATCCTGTTCTCATTATCTTCAAGTTTCCAGGAATTGTTTCCTTGTAAAGCACTCAATTGATTTTGCAACCAGCCATAGTGAACAGTTGTGTCATTCCATTTACTATTCTATTTCTTTCAGATGTTCAAGAAATTCATAAGAACCTGAGCCAGCATGAACACTTTCCAGATATTAGAGAAGTTGGCGAGCTACAGATTCTCTATTAGGAGAATAGATTTCCCAATATGGTATCGAGTGATTTCCTTTTTTAACATTTCTGTTTCTAATTTATCTTGCGTTCTCTATCATCGCCACCTTGTTTTACAATATCTTATACAGAGTGTTTATTGTTATAAAAGTTGAATTAGATATAACTCAGCATATGTAAAATACTCTGTGTCTAATATTTTATTAATCAGTGCCATAAAACATGACTAAATTAGTCATCATAAACCTCTATAGAATATCTTCAATTATGTCTTAATAAACATACCTAGAATTCAATTTAAAATAACCCAAGACAGCACTGAAAAACCAGATAATAGAATGCTGCTTGTCCGGCATATGTATGGCATTCATATATTCGCTATAAACTTGGAAATTGGATGTAAATATCATGGCCAGTATCCACTGATATTCCCTCATTTTCTCTAAAAACTTTTCAGAGCAACCATTTTATGTTCTGCATAATAAAATTAAACAAACCAAAAATTACTGTGACAAGTCATATTATTCAGACACAAACACTGATACCTTGTTTTCACTCATTCACTTACAATTATCTGCCAGAAATAGTTTTCTGTAGTATAGTGTAGAGCTGGCAAAATGAGGGCCAGTTTTCTAGGCCGCTTCCTGTGCTAATCTTTCCAAGGTTATCTGGCTGGATTCATTTCTCTACTCTCAATGTGAGGTCACAAGATATTGAAGTACATTGATGCACTCCACACTATTGATTCTAACCACTATCCTAACAGTCTAGTAGAAATGAGATCTTTGCTGTCCATTGTTGGAGATTCAGGCTCATCAAACCTTTCATATCATGCAAAGCATGAGCTATTATGTAAACTCAACGCTCTTGGTTAGATCTGGACTGTGAGGCCACCCTAGAGACAGTGCCTCAGCCAGGCCCATCCCATCCCTGCCAGATACTCTGCTGGGAGCATGCATGGTGATGCCAAGCATGCGGAGCAGAGGTGGGTTGCAAATCCCAGTTCTACTGGTTCGCTCAGGTTCATGCAGAAGTGTCTGGGCAGGTAGGTGGAGCCTTCTGCCACCATTACTACCAATTCACCCAAACAGGGCCAAACCAGGAGCAACCCTTCTCTGACATGGAAGCTAGTATCCCTGATGAAATGGAAGTGCTCAGAATGCAGCCAACCTGTGGGGCAAGATGGTCACCTGGAACAATGGCAGCTCTGCAGGCCAAATCTAAGGCTGACCATTAGGTTCTAGCCACCATGAAGTTGTAGTAGAGCAATGCAAAGATCACCACCAGCAGGTCCATGCCTGCCACCAGTGCCTCTGGTGCCTCCATGGCTCGCTGACTAGCTTCACACACTGACCCTGTAGCCCAGCTTCTGTTCCACTGGGATGGCCCGCTTCTTGTGCAAGTTACAAACATCTACCTTCTACCATTCTCCCCTTTTCTTGGTTGTTTGTTCACATGGCCTACAGGGGTAAATAGTATAATGTCTGTACAATCACAGCAGGAGCTAATGGTTATGGAGAGATAGTATTTCTCAGCATGCACTGATGTTTAATGGGTTGCTTTAGGTTTCCTTCACCATTTTGAAGAAGTATCAGTATCATTTCTTCTTCAGCCAGAACATAAGATAGCAGCACCTGGGGAAGAAAGGGGAACTATAACTGAGAGACACAGAATTATAGCTCTTCCAAGACCAAAGGCCTGCCTTATTTTTCCTTTTAAAAATGCCTATTTCCTAGGACAGACGGGATGAGCTCTTCAAATCATGGCTGTCTCAACAAATCTTCTCTACATTTTCTATCCTACCGTCCATTGATGTTACTAAGCAACTTCTAGAGTAGGGGTACCTATCTTCTGGGTCACTGACCAGTACTGATTTGCTGCTGTTGGGAATTGGGCCACACAAGTTGAGGGTGAGTGCATGAAGCTTTATTTGTGCATGCACAGGATCTGGTCATGTCCCCCTCTTCCCCTGCCACTGCCACTGCTGCTGGTTCATGGAACTAAAAAAAGTTAAGGACCACTGCTGTAGAACATCTTACTGGTTTTTGAGGTAAAGAGCAATGAGAATGCAGTTCAGGAGTGGTAGCCTTTGGTGGTGGATGCACATTATGTCCATATTCTAATTTGAACATGCCCAGGAAAACAACAGGTCTCCATCTTCTGCTTCTGAGCACCAAAGAGTTCTGGTTTGCCATGGTGTTTATTTTTAAAGTTCATTGGATGATGTTAAGCCAGTTGGTATCTGTCAGCTTAGGCCATCTCACAGCACCGTAGTTAAACTAGTGAGAGGAGAAAATGCTATCCCTGCCCCTGCTCTGAACTTTTTGGAGAAAGACAGGAGTCACATGTAATAAACAAACAAATTTGAATGGACAAATTCATTGAGTAGCTGGGTTAAAATTATGGCTTGAGTAGCTCTGGAAACCAGCCAACCATTCCTTCGAATTCAATTACTGTACTACTCATTTGCCATTACCATCAATTATTTCTCATAACTGTTTTTGCTTAATGATGTAAGCAGTGACCAGATGGCATACTGATGTTGCAAATATTTTGCTAGCTAGTTAATATATTTAGCTGTTTCTGAGAATCCTGATTTGTGGGGTCTGTTTGCAACGGAAGTGAGAGGAAACACAATTATATTGATACCATGCCAAGATGATTATAGATAACTGTTTTTATGTGATGAATTATTCATCTTAGATGTTCCATTAGGCATCTATGCTTGTTTTTACCTTACAACCACAACAACTCAAGAACCTGATCAGTTTAACTTCAGCTGCCAAAGGAAGATGAGTAAGTAGAAGCAATGGAAGAATAGGTTGGAGAGGGGAGAAAAGGAGATACTGGAAGCAGAATTTAATTTGTTTACTAGGTAGAGTTCAATGAAGATAGAGAGGAGGAGAGGAAGATGGAAGGGAAAAGGAGAGAAAGAGAGAAGGAGGGAGGGAAGGAAGGGGAGGAGGAAGAGAGGAGGAGGCGAGAGGTAAGGGAAGAAGGAAGGGGAAGGAGGAAGGAAGGAAGTAGAAAAGGGACGGAGGGAGAAAAGAAAGGAAGAAGGTGGTGTCAAAACAGGCGAAGGATGGTAAACAAAGCAATCCAAATGGAATATTATAATTCTATAAATGGAATGACAAGTGTATAAGAATCATGAATGTAAAAAAGAATAATAACTATGTGAATGTATACCTATAATTGTATATAAAGAACAAAAAAATATTTTAAAAAAGAAAAAAATTCTACAATTTCTATGAATCTTCATTTAGAATGATGAATGTTGCTATATGTTTGAATTTTTTTTCAAAGGCAAAAAAACCCTTTAGGAAGGCTCTGAAGTCTTGGCTCTGCTGCCAAGAATCATGATGGGGAACTTTTTACAGTGCCTATGTTGAACTGACAGAATGATGGCTTCTACCATTGATCATTTTAAAAAATAGATTATTGTTGTTTTTTATATAGTTGTATATGGGGTTTTTAAACTTGCTTTTATAGGATATTTTTTACTTGTTCTGTGTTGTCCAGGTTTATTTATAATTCAAACAGATAAGCACCTATCTCAGACTTAAGAATTGTGGATAAAAAAGACAAAGTCTGGATAGTGGACATTGCAATACATGGAGACAGCAGAATAGAAGAGAAAGAACTGGGGTGGGGGGGGGGGAATACAAAGACCTGCAAATAGAAGTTGAATAATCTCATGACAAAATAAAGCAAAAATACTAACTATATTAATAGATGCTGTGAGTCCAGTCATAAAGTATATAAAGTGCCACTTCAACACCACTGTGTTGATAAAATCTCCATCAGTCAATTGTAAAAGGTAGCTTTTAATAGCTTGTATCCTGTAACTATGCCTTTAACATCATCAGTCAACAACATCTGCATATCTCAGGTCCTTGGTAAAGATTCAGTGAGTGGACAAAATATCAAATCTAGTCTAAATTTGTAGCTGGCTAGGCAACATGAATAATAACAAATAATTGCAAGGTCATCAAAGACTGGATGTGAATATCTCCATTGTCTGCAAACTATCTAGATTCCTATACCTCACTTAAATCTAAGATAAGCCTCCTGTAGAAACCTTATTCCTTCCCCTTCCCCTCCCTCTCCTCCTCCTCCTCCTCCTCCTCCTCCTCCTCCTCTTCTTCTTGAGGGAGACAAAGGCCTGGCTCTTGCTCTTCTGGCAGCCTCAAACATCGTTATTTGATGTTGTTACAATGTGTCTTTGATGATGTGGCTCCATCTTCTTTTGTGTTCTTTGACCTTTTGCTGTTTTTGTATATGCCTTGTATGGTATATACAAGTGAGAAAACCATTTCATCTGTTCTTTTTGTATGTAATTTAATATTGCCATTCTTTCTCCTATGGTGTCTGATTTTAGCTCTTCTGGGCACTCCAGCAGCTTTCCTCAAACATCTTATTTCCATGGTGACTAACTTTTGTTTATGTTTTGTTGTAACATAAGGTGTGGGATGAATATGCTTTATATGAGGAAGCGGTGGTAAGGCCCCTCCTTAAGAAGCCTTCTCTGGACCCAGCTATTCTTAAGACCTATCGTCCTGTCTCCAAACTTCCCTTTCTGGGAAAGGTTGTTGAGAAGGTGGTGGTGCTTCAACTCCGACGGACCTTGAATGAAGCAGATTATCTAGACTCCTTTCAGTCTGGCTTCAGGCCTGGATACAGCATAGAAACCGCTTTGGTCGCACTGACCGATGATCTCTGGCGGGCCAGGGATAGAGGACATTCCTCTATCCTGATGCTTCTTGACCTCTCAGCGGCTTTCGATACCATTGACCATGGTATCCTTCTGCGACGGTTAGAGGAGGTGGGAGTGGGAGGCACCGTTCTACAGTGGTTGTCCTATTACCTCTCTGAAAGGTCGCAGTCGGTGTTGGTCGGGCGACAGAGGTCGACCCCTAGGCCCCTTAAATATGGGGTGCTGCAGGGTTCGGTCTTGTCCCCCCTCCTATTTAAAATCTACATGAAACCACTGGGTGAGATCATTCAACAGCATGGGTTAAATATCATCAGTATGCTAATGATACACAATTATATCTCTCTGTCCCATGCCAGCTCAGTGTAGCAGCGGATGTGATGTGCCGGTGCCTGGAGGCTGTTAGGATCTGGATGGGGGTAAACAAACTCGTGCTCAATCCTGACAAGACCGAGTGGCTATGGATGTTTCCCCCAAAGGACAGCCCAGATAAGCCATCCTTGATCCTGGGAGGCAAAAACTTACGCCCCTCAGAGAGGGCACGCAATTTGGGGGGCCTCCTGGATTCACAGCTGACACTGGAACACCATCTGTCGGATGTGACCAGGGGAGCCTTTGCCCAGGTTCGCCTGGTGCGTCAATTGCGGCCCTACTTGGATCGGGAGGCACTCCAGACACTTAGGCCCAGTCACCTCAAGACTGGATTACTGCAACACGCTCTACATGGGGCTACCCTTGAAAAGCGTTCGGAGACTGCAACTAGTCCAGAATGCAGCTACGTGAGCGATATTGGGTGTACCTAGGTACACCCATGTCACACCTATCCTCCGTGAGCTGCACTGGCTACCTATTGGTCTCTGGACGCAATTCAAGGTGTTGGTTATTACCTTTAGAGCCCTGCATGGCTTAGGACCAGCATACCTACGAGACCGCCTACTGCCACACTCCTCCCAGTGACCGGTAAGATCCCACAGGGTGGGCCTCCTTCAGATGCCGTCAGCCAGACAATGTCGGCTGGCGGCTCCCCGGAGGAGGGCCTTCTCTGTGGCTGCCCTGACCCTTTGGAACGAACTACCCCCAGAAATCCGGACCTCACCCACTCTCATGGCCTTCAGAAAAGCTGTCAAGACCTGGCTATTCCAGCAGGCCTGGGGCTGTTGACTTCATTGTTGAGGTCCAGCCCTGACTGAAATGAATGCATCTGTGTTGTTTTTTTAGAATTGTGTTTAACAACACAATTTTGTTTTTATTTATTTTTCTTTTCTTTTCTTTCCCCTCTCTGTTAAGCTGCCCGGAGTCCTCCGGGATTGGGCAGCCTATAAATAAAATTAAACTAAAACTAAACTAAACTATGAGAAGCCTATTTGTGCTGATTAGTACTGCCTTATATTGTAGGAATGGAGCAAGCTGTCCCAATATCTGGTTGGCCTTACTGCATAGTATGTTAATCTCCTCATCCATTTTATCATCTTTGGTGAATGTTGTTCCTAGATATTTGAACTTTAATTCTTGTTTTATGCTTGCTCCTTCTATTATTATGTTTAGGATATGCTTTTTTCTTCCAATTGCCATTACTTCTGTTTTCTCTTTACTCATTCTCATATTATTTGTCTTGCATTCTTGTTTTAGAGCTATAAGATGTTGTTGCAGTTTTTTAGCTGGACTTGCCTGATCATCTGTGATAGATTAGTTTGTTGATATTATTTTCATTCTTGAATTTGGTTCTTTGCTTATGCTGTTAATGTAGGGGATAAACAATAGTAGTGATATATGAATAATAATACACATATCTGTTTTACCCCAGATAATACTGTGAAGGCTTCCAATATACCTTGATTTGTTCTGTCTACACTTCTGCAAACATTATATAAGCTTTTGCATACTCTCATAAGATGTCCACTTTCTCATATTAGGTTGCTATTTGCCATAGCAATTTCTTATCAACTCTATCAAATGCTTTCTCTTTGCCTACAAATGTGTTAAAGGGATTCTTACTGCATTCCATATTCTTTTATATTAGTTTAAGCACAAAATTGCATCTGTTCAGTGTATATTTCTTCTAAAACAAATCTTCTCTTCTGTGGCTGTCTTTCTATAACTGGTATTAATCTTGTTTCTATTATCTTAGGGTACATTTTCCCTATATAGCTCAAGAATGAAATTATAAATCCTTTGTGCATTCTCATTTGTTCCTTTGTGTTTCCACATTGGTATTATTACTGCTTGGTGCAGTTAGCTGTGTCTATGTTATGTTAAGGAGTCTATGTAACCATCTGATGCTGCTTTTCCCCTGCTGCTTGAATTATTTCTGTTGATAGCCATCTATTCTGTGCGCTCTCCTTTGGGTGACTTTTTAATAAGTCTTGCACTTCCTCAATCAATATTTCAGGCTCTAGCACTGTTGTTTTATGGTCTTGTGTTGCTTTTTTGTAAATGAAGTCAATAAACCTTATTCACTGAATATTTTAAATTAGTAACTATGGGTAGCTCTTTTATTTTTATTTTTAAAACCCACATCTCAATTATGAATCAAACTGAGAGTTTCTTTTTCTCATCTCCTGTCAGGTTCTTGATATTCAGTGAAGATTCTTGATATTCAGCATCAAGCCCTGTAACAGGCTCTTAATATTTTCATCTGTGAAAAACAGATGTGTTGGTCATTCTGTACTTCATTATTTATTTATTGGTAAGTATGGTAGCTAGTGAAGCTTCAGAGTAAAGGAAAAACTTGTTACAGAAAAAAATCAGTTGAAATCACTAATTTAAAATCCAGTAATCAAATAAGTTCAAAAATATCACTACTAGAAAAAGTAACAAGAAAACCCTCAATGTTTGTATAATACTAAGACAAAAATCAAAATAATTATACTAAGAAAGGTCTAACTATTTGTCATAGAGCTCTGTGTCAGATTCTTGAATTTCTGTAGAGAGAATTGATAGGAAAAATCCATGAATTGATCATTCATTATTTCGTCACATGATCCATGTTTACTGGAACACAAATCTACTAATATGGTAAGTAAAGGAACATTCTATTTTTAGAAGAAAATAATAATTATTGTTAGGGAAGAAAATGCTGTTAAAGCTGAACTGGTTCATCTTCAAATTCTGCAAATTTAACAATTCATAATGTATAACTTTAGCCTTGGATTTATAATATTGACCAAGTATGTGCATTAATTGAGTGTGCAAAAACTTCTAGCACATTCTACAAGTTAGAAAAGCAGAATTTACCTGAACATTTACCATAAAATATTTCACAAATGTGACAACTGTTGTAACAAATAGAAAATAACACATCAGTTGATAGTATTAAAGGTACACTTGAATATATATGTGAGCAATCTTAGAAAAGTATAATTGAAATTTCATGTTTTATCCATGATTTTAAAATACTGAACAGTTTTAACATGTCCCCATGCTATTAAATAGAACTGGCTGCTGGAAGCATATAATTGATTGGTTCTGTAAAATAGATAAGTAATGAAACTGGAATTGATAAAGGAAGTGGTATAGTAGTTAAATTATCTAAGGGAAAAAGGGAAAGATACTGAAAGAATTGGACTTTTAATTGAAATGTTTGTGTTATTTTCCCATTCTAATGCTTAAAGCACAAACACAGACATGAAATGAATCTTGAATTAATTGTTTTGGATTTCTGCTATATAGACGAACCTCTTCAAGTACAAATTTGAGGATTGATGTTAGACTGCTCCCACATTCCTTTACATATAATTTTATTAATATAGTTTTGAAAGGAAGAAAAACATACGCACACATATACTCACAAGATGTTGAGACTCTAGAAAGAGTGCAAAGAAGAACAACAAAGATGATTAGGGGACTGGAGGCTAAAATATATGAAGAACGGTTGCAGGAACTAATACTTGTCTATTGAAAAGAGGACTAGGGGAGACATGATAGCAGTGTTCCAATATCTCAGGGACTGCCACAAAGAAGAGGGAATTGGGTTATTTTCTAAAGCATCTGTGGGTTGTGTGTGTGTGTGTGTGTGTGTGTGTGTGTATTCCTTTATCTCCCTGTGATTCCTTATTATAATATCATCGGCACCATTTCTTTTTACAACCCACTCATTTTCCCCTGCTGAAGCACCTTGTCTTCCTTTGATAAGTCCAAATATAGCTCAGTAGTCTTTCAATTGTCTATCACTGCACTGCCATGAAGTAGATAAGTAGATAGCAGTAGATAGCACAGCAGTCTTCCAGGTGTTATTTATTTCCACTTTCTCCTTTGTCTTATCAGTATTTTTCCCAGGCTTATGGGAGTATAATGCTATTCCATTCACCAGTAGATGATGCCTTCAGCTTCAACATTACACAGATTCTAACAGGTTCTGTTGGTATTTAGTCAAACAAATAATCAAAATTCTGACAAGTAATTCCGGCATTTTAAAATACGTTATTGCCAATAAAAATTAGAGATCCAATCTTTCTGTGTTTTTAAAGTTTTTGTGCTCTCTTCTTAAAATCTTTTCTTTTGGATCTATGATTTTTCTCTCTTTAATTGTTCGCTGCTAAAACGCACTTTTCAAAGAGTCTCTTTTCCAGAATTTATTTTCTTTAGGGTAGGTTTTAGGTTAAAAAAAGAGAGTCACATCTCCCAGTTCCAGTCATTGTTCATCCACACCACTCCAGCATATTCTTTGTTTCTTCGGCTGCCCCAGTTTCACAGCAGTCATAACGGCTGCCTGTCTCCTTTGTTGTTGATGAGAGAGAGTTAACCCTGGTTCAAGCAGGAGAGCTACAGCTCTCTGCGACTGCAGGGCACCCTTCCACTCTTCATCACCCCTACAGGGTGACTTCAGCTCCTTATGGGGCCCTCCAACAAAGAGATTTAGTGCATGTTTGCAGAGCCCTGATCTTCACATCTGATAACACCATGACATCAACTGGAAGTCCAGCCCATCTGATCTTAAAGATTATGAGGAATAGAATCACTCTGTGGAGTTGATATAAAACTTAAAAACAGAGATAGGATCTCTGCTAATATATGAGCTTTCCCTGAGATAGGGGTTCCTGGGAAGTTTAATCAATGCTTGGTCTTTAGAACCATTTGTTATGATCCTTTCATAAAATAAACAAATATTATTCTGATGCTTAATTCTAATTTTCAGGCACAGAGATTCTTGTATGCTCAGTGTGCATTGTAGGCGGAACAACAAAAGATCTTTATATTATATTAGACTTATAATGTAAAGTCAGCTAGACAATATATAAGAATGTGGCCACAGAAATTAACCTGAAATTGAAGCTCAAGTAACTTTTGGTTACTTGAACTTCAATTTGGGGTTTATCGCAGAAGTGATTTTTAAAGAATATATTAAAATTAATAAGAGAACTAGAGTATAGTACGGATCGTGGAGGTGTTCTAAATTATATAGAATATTCTAAATATAAGGGTAGAGAAGCAAGGGCAAACAATCTAAACAAGTGAAAGGCCTTTGGAAGATAAATGTGTAAAAGTAAGGTATAAATACTACAGAGAGACAAATTGACATAAATGATGTCACTGTATTTGTTCTTACGTTACTGAGCAGTGCATGTGCAGTATGGGTTGCTTCTTTCCTCATTGTCTCTCTGAAGATACAGTAATGAAATGATATATGTAGAGGGGGCAACAATTGTAATGAAGTGCCAAGGCATGTTAAGAGTCTCCTTAAAATGTAAGAACACTTTAATTTGTCAATGCTGCCTTTGGCTATAATTTGGCTTACAACCTCATTATCCTGCCCTCATTCTGATTATAACTGAATGGTAACATTGTAAATAATTTAGCAAAGATGCAGTGCTAGGCTTTATCCCATCTTAAAATATCATGTACCATAACAAACAAGCTTCCAGCAGCACATCCCCACATTTCTCTTCTGTTAGTACTACTTTGAATGCCTAGAGGCTATCAGTCTTACCAGCAACAAATGGCCAATATATATTAAGCAAGCTGTAGCATAATAATGCTCACTATGGGATTAATAAACTGGTATTTGGAAAGAAAGCTGAAAAAAACCCAAACACTTGTTTTGGGGGGTTGAATGCCAGAGGAGGCATACAATTGCTCAGGGATGTGCTTTGAGTGCTAAACAAGCAAGGATTCGGCATCATGGGGTTCAAGAAGAATATATTAATGGTCAAGCAGTTTATGTGAGAATGTGTCCACGTTCATATGTACAGGCATGGAAGGCTTTGTACAGTTAAAAAAACGAAAACCTGAACATCGGTTTGTGTTTTTGGACTACATAATTGTTTAAAATGAACTGCCTGAGTAATTTCCTGTTAAGAAAGTATGGGCCTGTTCCCAATTTTAGATGCAACAATTGGATAAATTCTTATAGAACTGACTCAGTAGAAGTGGGAGGCAATCTTTGTGAATTTGGAAACTGATCAGTCCCAGCTGGACAATGTGCTTATCAACATCCATTTTTATATGCTGTTTGATCAACTTGGTTTAGTTCAAATTTTATACCACCCTTAGATAGCAAATAAAGCAAAGGAAAAGAAAAGAGAGAGAAAGCAAATGAAAAAAAATCTGATGCTGTCCAACATAGTTTTTAAAGATATATTAGAATTATATATTTATTTTAATTGTATTTAAATAAGTAATAAAATCCCAATTTCCAACATTTAAAAAAATAAACAGATTAGTTTAGAAATTGAAGGAAACATGAAAGCTGAACATGTGCAGAGATTTCTTTTAACCAAAATAAAACACAGTATCTAGATGGGAAATGTCTTCCCTATATTTCTGTTTCACCACATGCTAAAAAATTATAATGAATAATTGCATCTGCTTTACAATAACAACATGATAAAGCAAAGTGAGGAAAAAATAATAATTGTTGAGCATAATGATGCATAATCATGAAACATAAATAATCTGTGTTTATTGCAGCATTTAATTGTTGGCAATTCTTGTCGTAAGGACTTTTTATTCTTTCTAGGCTAACAGAACATTAAAAAGAAATTATCTTCTGTACAGGAGTTGGTACTATATCAAAAGGACAACTCTCCACAAATTGGATAGAACAGGACCAAATTGGTGTGGAGAGAGTACCCAGCCAAAGAAAAATTGCCTGCAAAACAGGGCTGGGTCAGGCTGAAGGAAAACAATGCATAAAAACATCTCCTAATGATAAACAGCAGCTCAGAATTCTGAGAACCTATCCATTTTAAGCACATCTTTCTCCTCATCACATAAACCAAAGTGGAAGCAAAGGTGTGGGAAAGAATTTTGCAAATCGTGTCCTACGTGCTTCCCCTGCCATGTCTATGACCTACAATAGTGACAGTAATTTTTTTTGACATAGATTAGATGTGACCCAAGATCGTTGTGATGGTGTCCATTACTACAGTCTCAGTATTGTTCCAATATGAAAGGAAGGCTATCAGACTCAGGAGGCTTCTTTGTGTTACTGTTTTGTAGCCCCTGGAGCTCCTTGAAGTTCTGCTGCCAACAATATGTGGCAAAAGGTGAAAAGCAGAAGTATAATTTGCCAAGTTATTTTAGCAGAAAGTAAAACAAAATACATATGCAAACTACAAAAATAGCTTTTATAGGCTGAAGTAGGAATAGTAACATACAACAACAATCAGGCAACAATCCCCTCCAACACACAATCTGCTTTTTTGTGTGATATTATTTATTACTTCATAAATTACTCTCAATGGCTCCTCAACACAAAAATAAAACTCACCTGATCTAAGTGTAATGAGTAGGGCAGATTGTAGCTATATATTAATTAAAAGTAGATTGTGTGCTTAGAGTAAAGAATATAAGAATGTAGGTACCTGGTATAAGTTCCATTGGATAATTCCATGGACCAGAATCCAATGAGACAGAATAAACACAGAATACATTAATTTTAAGACAGTTTGGTTTGTATTGCAATAGTGTTTTGTGTTCTTGTAGATTATTTCTTAGAATAGAAAAAAAGGAAATTCAAGTAAGTGAACAATTATTGATGGTAATACTGAATAGTCAACACACAGCTGTCAAAATCTGGAGCTAAAACTGAAATGAAGTATTGTTTTCTTTCCCTTAAATACCATTTCCCTTAACCCACAGAGGACACTATTTTCTGTGAGAAAGCTGCTTTAGTGAAAATATTCCTTATCTAGATGGATTATCAGAGCCACCACTGTGCTGTGACCTTGATTTCTAATGCTAGGAATACCTAAGATTTACAAAGTTGTCATCTTGGACAAGCCCTCCTGAGACTTTTTCAGGAAACCGCTTCAGAACAATGAGTGCCATGGAAAGATTATCTTTAGTTTAATCTTTGTTTTACAGGCATATCCGTGGCTAAAGCATTCTTTTGCCAGAAACTGAAACCCAGGAAGGCACATGATGGACATACAGGAAGGAACACCTTTGAATGTAACCCAAAATAGAAAAAGCCACTGCCAATTCTGCAACATTTATTTTGTTCCTTCCTAATCAAGAATGAAAGGAAGCATACTGTATATCTGAAGATCACCTCTGCATTATATGCTAAACAATCTGCAGGAAGCATTCTTCTATAGATCCAAATACACTGGAACATTTCAACAAAACTGTGGGTTGTAATTAATGTTTGCTTGCTGTACTTTAGCATTTGAAAAGAAAGTAGAAAATAAGATATAAGGTTGTGGGCTGAAATAATAGTTATTTAAAACCTCTAAAGATTTTATAGTTAGGAAAAATGCAATATTCACTATATTTAAAGGCTCCATTTGGATCTGTGATCCCACTAACCTTTGAAGGATTCAAGATTGTTGATTTTCTTGGAATCTCCTGAAGATCTCACCAATGTTTGAGTTGTCAAACTCTACATCTGTTTTTCAACATATAGCAATGGATTTCTTCCTCCACTTCCCAGGTCTGTTTTCTCTTCTCCCCATTGGAAATAGCAAAAGTATAGAAAGAACCAATTAAGATAAAAATAAATGTAAGAGAAGGTCAGGTTGAGCCAGAGGGAGGGGTCAAGTGTGTAATCAGTCATGAATCCCTTTGTACCCAGTATAAATCTAAGTCCAGCCCACCTGCATTCCTTTCACTCTTATCTTCTGTCAATTTACTTTGACCATTAGTAATTCAGATTCTTGTTTAAGCATGAGCTTAAGCTTGCAATCAATCTTTGTACTAATTTGAATTGTCTGGATTTCCTGATTTCCCAGGAGCTTGACAATAAGAGCTTGCTGGTGGCAAATTTGAAAAGACAATAGAGGACACATTGGAGAATTTATGTGGGCCAATTTACAATGGGCTTTCATCTATATCAATAATTTCATCCAATACATCCATGTATATAACTGCAAAAACAATATGACTAAAGCAACATACAGATACAATAGAAACAATTTATATGATGCCATTCTTGAAAAAAAGTGCATAAAAAAACTTAAATGGTACTTCTCAAAAGCATGAAACATCGATTGCATTCTGTTGTGCTGCTCTAAGGTTCTAAAGGGTACATTGGGCAGAGCACTGGAGCGAGTGTACCAGGGGTGGATTTCAAAACTTTTTACTACCTATTTTGTGAGTGTGGCCTATTTTGTTTACATGGCTTGGTGGTCATGTGACTGGGTGGTCATGGCCAACTTGATGTCATTCACCAGGAGATGTCATGGATTGGATAAAATGTGGTGAAGCTCACTTAACAACGCTCTTGTTTAGCAACCAAAATTTTGGGCTCAATTGTAGTCATAAGTCAAGGACTATCTCTGCCTTCCTCTGCACAGTAGCCTTGTCCTAGTAAACTCCTTCTCCTTTCTGGCAATTTTGCTCTCTGTTAGAGACACCAAAATAATCCAGACAATAAAAGGCTTCCTTGCACTATATGACCTCTGAGTACCCTTCTAGCCCTAAATTGCTGTACTGCTTTTCTTTCTTTCTTTTCTTTTCTTCCTCTGTGGGAAGCAACCCCCCCCAAATAAAATATTACTCCCAAAAAGGGAAAAATCAAGCTGCTAACAAAAAAAAACTGCTTGAGGCTCATTCCACATGCTGCCAGATAGATAATGAGATAATGAGCCTATAGAAAGTTTGGCTCCATTCATTCACACAAGCAGGGAATCATCCAAACACAAAGCCCATATTGCACAAACCCCAAAACTTCAAAAACATAGAACCATATAAGAATCCTTCCTTTTATCCAGTTTGTTCTTCAGCTGACCCAGAAACAAACTGCTGAATGTCACTTTGCAAACCTCCTTCCAAGCAGCTTTTCAAAAAGCAGGACTCTCCAAAGTTTGCAGCTTTAAGACTTGTGGACTTCAACTCCCAGAATTTCACAGTCAGGCATGCTCAGTTCCAATTTAAAGTGACAGCATTTGTTTTTCTCCTTTGCTGAATCTCCCAGCTGAAAAGTGAGTTTCTTTCTTTGTCTCTTTCTTTTTCTTTCTCTTTCTTTCTCCCTTCCCTCCCTCCCTCCCTCCCTCTTTTATTTTTAAAGCTTCCCCCCCCCCCTTGCCTGAACCGGCAGGGAAAAATACTTTTTTTAAAAAAAAAGCTTCTGATGAAGCTTCTGATGGGAGAACCAGTTCAGGGGTGTGGCCAGGCCACCATTATTACTACCTGTAGGAATGAGAGGAAAGGTTACGTAAAGACATGCACAGCAAACTGCCGTGATCTCAGTAGCTGGTTACCTTTTAACTATGAGCTCACCTAATTAGCAGAACCAGATGTGGGAAGAGAGGAAAGGTTACATACAGACATGTACAGTAAACTGCCAATGATCTCAGTGACCGATGACCTCAACTGTTTATTAGAACCAGGTAGTACCAGGAACCTTTAGATATGTGAAGCTTCTACTCTGGCTGGGATGGTCTTGGAGATTGACAAGTAAAATGTACCAATAAAATGCTGTTACTACCACTGTTTTTGCTTTGCTTGTTAAAACTGTATAAAAGTCAAATAAACTGCGTAAGGCAGACAGACATTTTGGATACTACTTGCTGTGATGGATTTCTGAGACCTACAACTACTGATTCTATCCAGTACACCAGATTTTCACTACCTCTTCTGGCATATCGTACTATACCAGGAAGAACCCACCTCTAAAATGTACATGTGTGTAGTTATATGAAAAATTTCACATTTACAATAGGCAAAAGTCATCAAATATCCCCAATGATTTCTAATCAGGAAATCATGCTCAGTGAACACCAAAGATCTGATGTTCCAATCAGAGAAATCTATATTCTATACCAGTGCTAGTTCATTTATCCATTCATCTCTCATCATTAAGATGAGAGTCTAAAAGCAGAAATGGACTAAGCAAGAATGGCAATGGATTATTGGGGGATCAAATGCAGTAGTGGGTAAGCTAACGTAAAAATGTAAATGTCAGGCCTTTGCTGTAAGCAAAGTTGTGGGACAAGCAGCGACGTGCTGTGAAGATGAGGAGGAGTGAGGCAGCGGTGGTGGCTCCTCAGGGACAGTGACAGAAGGGGCTCCACACGCCTGTGCCATCTCCCGTCCATCTTCCGGGACTCGCCCAGCCTGCAGCACTTTAAAGTGCATGCCGCCGCCCCGGCCATATAGTGGGCTGTATGGCCGGGGTTGGGGCAGCGGCATGCACTTTAAAGTGCCAGCACGCCTCCCAGCCATAAAGCAGAACATATTTTGCTCTATGTTGGGGTGCGGTGGCATGCACTTTAAAGTGCCGGCGTGCCCTCTGGCCATTCAGCGGGACCTGCTGAATGGCTGGAAGGCACGCCGGCACTTTAAAGTGCATGCCACCGCACCCCACCATAGAGTGAAACATGTCCTGCTTTATGGCCGGGAGGCGTGCTGGCACGTTAAAGTGCATGCCGCCACCCCGGCCATACAACGGAACCCACTGTATGGTCGAAAGCCGGCGTGTCCTGCTCTATGGTGAGGTGCCATGGCATGGCTTTAAAAAATAACAAAGTGCCAGCCCGTGCACCAGCAGAGGCAGGTAAAACACACACACACACACACACAAATACAAATTACTTATAATAAAACAAATTACAATTACTTACAAATAGTTTTGAATTCCTCCCCCCTGCCCCCTCCCTCCGACCCACATATCTTTTCCAGCTGTGTCAGAGGATTTCAACTCTCCACTTGTTCACCATGATGAAAATGTAAAAAGAAAAAGGCAACTTAGGCAAGAGTTGCTGCTGCCAGAGCAGGAGGCGAGAGAATCATGTGCCTCCTTTGCATAAGAAATTTTTCACCTTTTAACCCTTGCTTAACTCTGAGCAAGAGTTAAAAGGCGAAAAATTCCTTATGCAAAGGAGGCACGTAGTTCTTTTGCCTCCCCCTGCAATTGGCACTAAGCAGAGTCATCCACTGTGACTCTGGCAGCAACTACCTTAGCCTTTTTCCTTTTAATTCTTCTTTTCTTTTCATCATGACACTGGTGAGGCCCTGCCTCCTCTGCCTCTCCTGACTGCACGTTCCTGGTAACAAGCATGGCAGTAATTCCAGGAATGTTCATTATTGTAGGGTAAAATAATATTATTATTGCATTATCACATTATTACTGCATTAATACTATTGTTGTAGAACTGAGGTGTCAGACTCAAGACTCACAGGTTGGATGCAGAAGAAAAATGAGCTAATGAAAAGATTAATTATTACTATATTTTATCTAGTCTCTTGACTCTTTTTATATATAATAAATTTACTTCTTCATTCAGAAGAGACTCCAGCCCTGAGATAATTGATTTGAGTGGGGCTGAAACTGAAATCATTCATGAAAGTGCTATTCACATTAAATGAATCAATATACAAATAAATTCACTGATCTCCAATCTTCTTTAAATATGTGTAGATTCAGTAGTGATTACAGTATGTTCCTGAGTTAAAAGTGGCACTTTCTAAATTTATTTCAGACCTGTCTCAGCTTCAACCTCTAAGTGAAAACAATCCCTAACTCCATTTGTTGGGAAAGGTATAGTTTAATAGAGGTCAAGTGAATTACAGTAATGCAAAGCCAGAACTGAGATTTGCACACCAAACTCACTAAATTGTACTCCCCTCCCCCACACCTTTCCCCCACCAATCAACTTTCTGAAAGAGGTTTCTATAATCAGTCTGAGCCCAGGTTGGTATCCCTCATCCTTCCAGCTGGGTGACCTTGGAGTGGCATCTGGAGGCAGCTGCTACTTTCATTTTCCTTCAAATATCCCCCACCCTTCATCCCTCCCTCCCAGTTCATGGCAGACGGTCACCACATAATAGCAAGGCACAAGCTAGCATAAGGTGGCAGCTGATAATACATTACTTCTGATTAGTAATTTTGTTGTTTACTGTTCTTATTAAGTCCTAGCAAAAATCATCTGGGTAAATCACTTTTCTACCCAAACGTACAAATGATTAATAATTATGAAAATTAAAATTTAATCTGAACACTAAACTTTAGTATCTCTGAATTGGGATACTATGTTTATTCTCTGAAGTTGAGTCTGAACTTATAAAAATTCAGTGTTGTAGATGGCAACAGAATTAAAGTCTCTTTACATGGCGGTTGTTTAGTTAATGATCCCAGGAGATACTCTGTTATGTTCTTAATTTTTTAATATTCTCAGGGGGAAAAATCTATACTTTATGTAATTAGTGAGAACAATATAACAATAAAGCATTTATTGTGGTAGTTTAAGTCTCTTTTACCTTATCATAAATAACTTTAAATTTCCTTCAAGCAGCATGGAGGTAATGAACCATTATGGTGTCCCATCTGTTGCTCATCAGGCTTTGTAAAAATTTTAAAAGGAAACATTCAGTGTTGGTCCTCTGGCTATTAATGAGAACTATCTACTTAATTGCCCCAATGAAAGTAAACAACAATACATTGTTTCACTATTTATATCTGATATACACACTCTATATCACACAAATACCTATTCACAATTGAAGAAGGGAGCAAATTACAAATGAAAAGCAGTTGACATAGGAGCAAACATGTTTCAATATGCATTTTGTCTGATCTTCTTCGAAGACCGGTCTGTGAAGAGAAAGAAGGGAAAGTAAGATCATATATTAGAAAATATAAACAATCGTTACTGTTAAAATAGTGTTATCAGAATTCAGGTTTTGAAGAGGCAGTTGGAATAAAAACAATGGAACTATTGAATAATTTATTGATAAGTTCACTGCCAATTATTATGTTTGCTGAAGTATTCCATACTCAGAGAAGTCTGGTTTCCTATTCATATTGTAGCTAATAAGTATTAGCATATCTATATTAATATTATGTGAATTGAATCATCTTTCCAGATTAAGCCTGTTTATATTGCTGATACCTATGTAATAAGATTATTGCTTAATTTAAAAATGTATTTCCTAAGAAAGTTTGACTTGTTAAAATGTGGTTAATCTACACTTGCCAGTTTGCATATCCAACATCTTTTAAAGATTTAGTAATTGTGGAATGCACATCTGTTTGTCTGAATTGCAGCTGTTAGTCATTGAAAATACTTTTACAAAATAAGGCAATTATAAATGGAAATTGCAACCAATGTTATAGTGTGAAAGACTCCTATTTAAGCCCCTGGTATCTGTCATTGCTTGTTTATTGGATTCTATATTGCCTGATCTTTGTTTTCTATGACAGTACTCTCCTGTTTACTCATAATTAGCATTTTCTGCCCACTTACATATCCAGCCTTCATTAAGTGGTTTCAGAGTTCTTCCCTGGATCCCTTCTTCTAAGGATATAGCTAGTTTATTCAGACAACTGATAGTATTATTGTGTACATGTGGGTGAGTCACAGAAAGATCACTATTCAATCTAATTAATACTGTCCATAAAACATATCTTGTCTTCTCCTATTTCTTCTTGTTCACCTTGATTTCACTACAGGTTCACAGAAACTTAGTCAATATCATACTCATCATATATGACGGAGAGTGGGGAGTCTAATATGTTCTCTCAGTTCCTTTGTTGATGAAAATTCAACATTGCATCATGCTGCAGGAATATCAAGGGAAAACCTGTCCACCTCATTCTAATGGATTTCTTATTGTGGGCTTGGAGTGGTTTTTTTACAAAGAAAAATGTTATTGTTCCCAAAATGAGCTAGTCTTAAAGTGAACTTGTTAACATTGTGCATTTTACACAATAAGAAAAAATATTATGGAAAGAAAGATAGAAACACGCTTTTAAAAAATCTACATTCAATAAAGTATCTGCACAAGTTTGTCCATTTCCCTTGTTACATAATTGGTTACTCTAGTTACCAATTCTGAAACAGTTACTTATTTCCAGGAGACCAACAGCTCATCATTTTCCTTCTGCTTCTTTCTTGCATAGAGTTCAATGCCTGCCTCCTCAGGGGCTTTCAATGTGAATGTTTTTGATCTTTCAGGCCTTGAAAAGCAATGTGATCAAATGGATGATTGAGGGGATTTGACAGGTGTGCATCGGTATATGGTGGCTTCTCTGCCCCCTGACTTCTTTGCTCATCTGTTTCCTTTGTCTCTGTACATGTAGAGAAACAGCCAAAGGAGATTAAAGCTGCATTTTCAAGGTGTTGCCATTTTTTGGGCAGACATTAGCCAGGGGTGAAGGAGGAAGGAAACTACTAAGGTTTAGCTATAAAAGTAAAGCACATGCTTAAATGCATTGTTATTTCTCTGACCTATGTGAAAAGCATCTCCCCGCTTTTTACTTTGAGCATAGTGCAATTGCAGGAGAATATGCATCTGCAGCATATTTATTTTGCTTCTTCTTTGGGTTTACTACCACAGTTTTTCTGGAGTATATGAAATCTTTAGCTGGCCAAAGGTTTTAGTGGCTTTAGATTATAAGCCAATAAAAGAAATAGTAACAAAGTCAATGCACCTAAAGGTATCCACATATTGGTGCATATGCTTGTGATCAGAACTGTCATCGGACAACTGTCTGAGGGCCACATTCTGAATGGTAAGCAAGCATTAATAAGATGTGTTAATAATGAGTTATATTTTTATTGGAATAAAATGGAGAGAGGATCTCCTGTTTGCTGAAGTCCCAAATAATTTTAGATTTATATTCACTCAATTGAAAGGGGGTGCTTAGTTGAAATTTAAAGTGAAGGCTTCCAGATCCTTAGACTAATAGCCTATCTATTATATAGCTTCTAGGCCACAAATATAGCCAGTCTATTATTAACTGTGCAACTCTACTGAACACTTAGCCTGTTTTATCAATATAAAGGGCTTCATCCATTCATTTTAGTTTTTTTATTTACAGCTGAGATATTTCAGTTATTAACAAACAAGGCACAACAAGGCAATGAGCACATCCATAAGGCATGAAGTCAGGCAATAGACCATGTACCAATAACCTCTCTTCCTCAAGAAGCACACCAGAAGCCCATTTTCATCTACACCAGGGTGTGTCTTTGAGTTATTAAAGTAATAATTGTACATTAATTTACACCAAGGAAGCATTAAGCCCTTCTGAAGAAAAAAAATAGCCTGATTATTTTTTCAGATCCTTTGCTATTACAGTCTGATGAAATGGCATAACAGATTAAGTTTGCAGTAGCAATTTATTCTGCTGGAATGTTTCTGAGCAAAGAAATAAGGATCGGGGACATCTAAACACTAAAGTACCTTACTATTTTAGTGACTTTCTTCATATTACCATAGTGATATGGTAAATCCCTCTTCCTTCTGTATTGATACATAACAAAGCAATAGCAATAGCAGTTAGACTTATATATCGCTTCATAGGGCTTTCAGCCCTCTCTAAGCAGTTTACAGAGTCAGCATATTGCCCCCACAGATTGGGTCCTCATTTCACCCACCTCGGAAGGATGGAAGGCTGATTCAACCTTGAGCCGGTGAGATTTGAACTGCCGAACTGCAGATAGCAATCAGCTGAAGTAGCCTGCAGTACTGCACTCTAATCACTGCGCCACCTCGGCTCTTCAAGCAGATCCACATAAGTAAAGCCACCCACAGACTTCCTAAATGTGTTGATTTCAGTCACCAAATATTCATCAGTAAAATGTACTGCATATCAATCTTCTCTAACCTGATGTTTTCAAACATGTTGAATTACTACTCTCAAAATAATTACTTTGTGTTAAGCAGTTGAGATTTACAGTTCAATTGTTCTGAAGTTATTAGATCAGGAAAATTATGTGGTTAATAGTGTCTCAAATACATTATTTTTCATCTCTGTAGCACAGCCTATTTAAAGAAGCAAACTCTCTGGGTGACATGGGATTCATATGGATGTACTTGATCAAAAGTTGATAGTGTGTATATACTTGTTCATATACCTTAAAAGGGGAGTGTTGAAGATCTCTGTGTAATATTCCCACATCCAGTTCTAAGAATACCTTGTTGATAAACTTTTAAAGTAACAGCTGCCCTTTTCTAAACCTGACTTAGCAAGTAATGATGGAGTACATAAACTGACATTCAGTAATGAAAATAATTATTTGGAGAAGTATATAATAAGATGATGATTAATTTGGAGAAGTACATATATAAAATGATGATTCAAGGAGTTGGAAGAAACAGCTCTCCATAATGAAAACTTACAGTGTTTAGATTACAGTGGATTTTGTTTAGAAATAATTTTAGTAATGACATGATAAGGGAATATATATTAGGAGTATCCTATTCTGCAAGAATCCAGATGACTGCTAGATGGTAGCATTAACTTAGTAATGTGTGTTGTATGGAGAAAATGGATAAGGGCAGGTTTATCCTCAAACTCTTAACGCCCATGAGTCAGCTGAATGGCAAAAGATTCCAAGTATTTTTTGGAGTACAAGACACATCAGAGTATAAGATGCACCAAGGTTTTGAAGAGGCAATTTTTTAAAAAAAGTAGGTAGGTAGATAGAGGTATAGAGAGGAAGAGAAAGAGAGAGAGAGAGAGAGAGTGTGTATGTGTAGGTAGGTAGGTAGGTGGGTAGGTAGGTAGGTAGAGGGATAGAGAGAAATAAAAAGAGAGGGAGAAATACAGTAAATAGGTAGGGAGGGAGAGATAGTAGCTAGGTAGGGAGAGAGAGAGAGAGAGAGAGAAAGAGAGAGAAATACAGTAGGTAGGTAGGAGGATAGAGAGAGAGAGAAATAGAGAGAAATATAGTAGATAGGTAGGGGGGAGAAAGAGTAGGTAGGTAGGTAGGTTGGTAGGTAGGTAGGTAGCAGGGGTGGGTTCCTGCCAGTTCTAACCTCTTCTACATAAGAGGTTCCACAAATCTACAGTGCCGTTTAGAACCGGTTCCAGCTCTCTCCCCCTGCCTGTCCGCACATCATCAAGAGGAAGAGCAAGAGGAGGAATTCTAGGAGTTGAAGTCCACAAGTCTTAAAGCTGTCAAGTTTGAACACCCTTGGGGTTTTTTCTAAAGGGTTAGGGGTGCAAGGGTCTTGTAACTTGACAGCTTTAAGACTTGTGTGCTTCAATGCCAGAGTTCCCGAGCCAACATGACTGGAGGAGCAATTCTGGGAGTTGAAGTCCACAAGTCTTAAAGTTGTCAAGTTTGAACACCCCTGGGGGTTTTTTCTAAAGGGTTAGGGTGCAAGGGCCTTGTAACTTGACAGCTTTGCGTGCTTCAAATGCCAGAGTTTCTGAATCAACATTTTGGTTGCTAAACAAAAGCATTATTAAGTGAGTTTCACCACATTTTAAAAGTTGGCCATGCCCACCCAGTCACATGGCTGGCAAGCCACTCCTACCTGGTCATATGGCCAGCAAGCCACTCCCACGAAGCAGGCCACACCTACAGAAGAGGTTCTAAACAATTTTGAAACCCACCACTGGTAGGCAGATAAAGGGATAGAGAGAGAGAGAAATAGAGAGAGAGAGAGAAATACAGTAGATAGGTACGGAGAGAGAGAGTGTTTGTAGGTAGGTAGGTAGAGGGATAGAGAGAGAGAAATAGAGAGAGAAATACAGTAGATAGGTAGGTATTTCTGCTGGCACAGCACTTGATCGATATAATTTTCATCAATCAGTTAAACAGCTTTCCAAAAAGGGGGGGAAAGTTTTTCGCTCATTTCCGTCCTCTCCAGCCCCCAAGAGCTCCCTGAAAGCCTCCATAAGTGTATGCACAGCCATTTTGGTGAAGGGGCAGGGCTTTGGGAGGCAAAAAATGCTGTGTTCAGTGTATAAGATGCACCCAGATTTTCAGCCTCTTTTTTTGAGGAAAAAAGGTGCATCTTATACTCTGAAAAATATGGTAGATAAAAGGAAATGTCTCCATGCAGCACATAGTAAATGATGGGCTTTATTGCTGAACAATATAGTGAATAGTTTTAAGAGGGCATTAAGAAAGTTAATGAAGAACTTGTGGGCTTCCTGCAGCATCTGGCCCTGTTCTACATAATATTATCTAGATATCAGATATCTTTGAGTATTTAGAAAAAAGAATTCTGTAAGTAAACACATAGAATAAGACAAAATGGCCCAGGGAGTTTAATTTGGTTCTGCGATTCCCTGAAAATTGGATGTGGAAATCAGGATCACTGTTGGAATTTTTTAACCATGTTTTATTTCTGTACTTGCATACAAATCCAGACATTACACAATGTTTCTATATCCTCCTTTTAAGGATAAGCTCTAGTTCAAAATTGTTCCCTGGATCCCGTCACTTGGAGGAATGGAGTAAATATGTAAAGTATTCTGCAATTTTTTTTGCAGATTTGATTTATTTTTTCCCCATTTTTGCTTTTATGATTAATATAGAATTCTTACTCACTGTGAAATGTTCAAGGCATTTGTTTTGTTTTCATTTTCCCTCTCCTTTATATCAGTTAGTATATGGTTAAGAAAAGGACACTACTTTTGATATGCAAGCTTTTAAAGAGAAGTTCTATGAAATACTCATAAACCAGGTTGATTTATGCTTTAACTTTATGGATGATATCATGCAATTAACTCCAGATGGAATAATTGTAAGGAATGACTGCCAAAGAACATTAGCCAATAAAAGAACTCAGCCATGGCACTTCACTCAGTACTGTGATTATTTTTGTTTTGAGTTTGCATAGTTGGGTAGAAATGGAAGAACTTATCCTTTAGAGCAAATAATAGCTTTCTGTCAGCCAACCATTGGTGGAAGAATGACTGTTGGACCTTTATAACCCAAACATGAAAATAATCCTCATCTAAAGCATAGGCAAGGCTGACTCAGACCAATTGCTACACTGCAGTTACTGGAATGAACTGACTTTGTTACAGACACATTTTGCAGACTATTGAGTAATGTATCCTCCTTACCAATTGTTTCATCTAGACCTCAAGAATAAGATCCAGACCTTTTTATCTGCCTTGAATACATTTTTATATAGTGATTTTGTCTTCAGAATATATTAACCCATATGTTCTCTATTGCTTGTTGTGTCAGATTGCTATTTTTATGGTACACAATACAATGTATAAAGTGATCACATAATTTGATACCAGTGAAGTTTATAAATATACATATTGACAGCTTTATTTGTTGCACTGGATGGAGATTACGTTGCTTGCAGTTATATCTGAAACCTCATTATTCCAATAGGAATTAAGTCTAATGCAACTCGTTAAATATAGATGTGATATCAATTATTTATAAGAAGAATGCATACAGCTGATCCTATGCAAAGATACTATTCAGAGGGGCTTTCTTTACTTTCGGAAGTAAAGAGGCATGATCGTATGTAGCCCAAACAGTATAAATAGTAATGTGTCTTTCATTTCCTTCCTTTCCCTAAGCAACAGTTCATCTCCCATCGACCTTAGTTTTCTTCCATTCCTGTTTCTATTTTAAATATATTTATCAGAATTCTATTTGAGTGTCACAAAGTCTAATTTGTGATGCTATCTTCAAGAATTTCACAAGACACACAGTTTTGCAATTTCATATTGCTGCTCAAATTTTAGCTAGTTTCCAACAATGAAATTCTCAAGAAAGGGATAAGTAGTTTCTGGTGTATTCCAGCTACCAAGCACTGTTGAATGGCAAAAATCACTCACGAAACAGCTCCAAAGAGACATAGTTTCCTTTACATGTAGCCCAGATGGATTATACTATGTATATGGCATTTGAAATGATTAGCAGTTTTCCATACTCTTTTAAAATTCATTCAGGATTTCATTACACCAGGGTGTGAAACTTCCTTCATCTCAGATAGTACCTGGCTGGTTATTGTAAGTTTCCTGTTTTTCAGTTAAAAAAACCTTTATTTTATCAACAGTGCAATTTGTGGTGTGAACATTTAGCTTATCTTTATTTAAAATGTACACATACTCTTCCAATTTTTTTTGTTCAATATCAACCTTGGATTACCAAAACATTGTTCTTTCTCTGATTCTGCTCTAGTTCACTTTTTAAATAAGTTTAATATGTTCAGAAACTCAACAATTTTTAGCTATTGTACTGCTTAATTAAAATACATAATGGTTCAGTAATGTGACAATTGGAAAAATATTAAAGCTTGACTTCATAAAACAATTCTTAATTGTAATTTTAAGAGCTTTAACGGAGTTGGTATAATAGCAAAAGGTGCAAGGAACAACTATAAGCCTATAATACTCTTTCATGGCCCCTAATGAACGTTGATCAGCCATGATGGATTGTCTCAATAGTCTTTTACCTCCAACTGAATATGTTTCAGTCTGATTAAAATAATTGTCTCCTGGCAGATATTTGAGATATCTCCATCTGTTTATCTTAGTTCAAAGCAGTGCTCTTTGGCACTGAACCTCCCTGTGGGTTCTGAACCTCCCACCCTATTGTTATATTTATTGGTTCTACTTTTGAGGCAAAGCAGAGTTTAAGCTAATGATACATATTTAGAGCCTCAGCCCTCTCAGCCCCTTTCTGCCCTTTCCCAAATCATCCTGTTTATTGCTTCTGCTGTTTTGGCTTCTTTTGTTCTTCTTTTGTTGTAGGTTGCACTCTCCTGGTTTCAAGCCCAGTATTCCAGAATCAGCTTCCTCCCTCCCCGCTTTCTCTCTCCACCTTTGTGATAGTTAAATTTGTTTTTAAAAGGAGTTTAAGATCTTTTTATTTGAGTAAGTAGTGTTTTCTTATCACCCTATTTTCATTAATGCTAGCAATTTTGAGTTTAATGTCTGTTTTATATTAAGTATAATTTATGACTTTGTATACTCCTCCACATCATAGTATGTTACTTTAAGTAATATGATCGTGGGTTCACAGTCCAATTTAGCTGTAAATAGAAATCTTATTGATTGGTTTTTAGGATGTAAATTACTTATAGTGGTTGAAGTTTTTACAGTTGACCCTTTCTGATTTATTATGTGGTATCATCATCAAAAAACAATAACAACAATATATATAGCATGACACAAAAATAATAACCTATGCAAAAAGACTGTTAAAAAAAGAGGATATTCCCTATGCCCAGCAGACAAACAATGTAATAAACATTTTCTAGGAAATTAAGCCACAAGAGATAAGACTGTCAGAAACAAGCCATCATGGTTAGTAACTGAATTGCAATGTGAAATTATAATTCAATCATGTAACATTTTGTAAATGAAAATACATATGGCTATATATACATATCTACTGTACGTAGCATAATTGAAAGAGTTATGCCAGGGCAGAACTTTGAGATAAAAAGCCCCAGGATGGTAAAATATACAAAGTTAAAATAAATGAAAGAATTCACTTTTTGATCTGAATTCAACTTATTAAGCCCAAATCTGATATTAATGAAGTGTCACAACTTCTGAAATCTCCTCTCCACCATTGATTCAGCAAGATTTCTGGTCTGAATAGCCAATTATTGAACAGATAGATGGAGGGAAAATATACACTGATATTTAATACACATGTATTTTCACTATACTTAAGGTACATCTTTCTTCTCCCTATGAGATTTAAATTCAGAGACCCAAACAATTCATGACCAATTTACTAATTTAAGAAACAATTTCTTAAAAGTATTTCTTAATTCTCTCTTAACAGTAACAAATAATTCAAACATAATCTAGAAAACTCCAAAAGGATAGTGTTTCCACAAGTGAAACACTAAGGAACCAAAATATAAATCAAAATGACATATTATATTGTGGGAAACAGGGATGTGCACTCACTAGAGGCAGGGGAGGCGGGGCCTCACCAGCCTCCTCAGGGAAAGGAAGGAATTTTAAAGATTTTTTCTAAAATAATTAAGGCCAAGCTAGTTGCTACCAGACTTCAACTCACAGTGATTTGAAGTGTACATAGTGTTTAAGTATAGGAGGAGGCCAGAGAACTCGGGGCCTCCTTTGCATAAGGATTTTTTTGCCTTTTAAGAGTTAACCAAGGGTTAAAAGCAAAAAAATTAGTATGCAAATGAGGCCCATAGTTCTCGGGCCTCTTCCTGCAGAGGGCACGTGGTGGCTCTAGGAGCCACTATCCTAGCCTGCCTGGCCCTGGAGCCTAGCTAGACCGAATCTGGAATTTTGGCGTAGCTGGAAGGTATGTTGGTCAGAGGGAGGGGGCAGGGGGGAGGAATTCAATTTATTTGTAATTTAAGTAATTGTCATTTGTTTTTATTGTCTCTCTCTGTGTGTGTGTGTGTGTGTGTGTGTGTTTCTTAACTTCACTCAAACAAACTCTCTCTCAATTTGAGAGAGAGTTTGCTTGAGAAGAGAGGGAAGGAGCAGATGCAGGGAGGGGAGCCTTGTTTGTTTGAGAAGAGAGGGGCAGCCCTCTCCCCCCCATCCTGCTCCCCTCTTTCTTTCCTCCACCTCCTCTCCCCTTTCTTCGCCGGCTGCCACTTCTCCCCCCTCCGCCTCCTCCATCCCCCCCGCTGTGTCCGCCAGGCATCTTGCATTTATGGCGGGCATAAACACAAGACGCCTGGCAGACACAGACTTGGGGATGGAGGAGGTGGGGGACGAGGAGGAACCGCGGAGGCGAAAGGCGAAGAGGGGTGGGGAGGGTGTTTGCAGCCCTGGTTCTGTCTCCCAACCAGCAGCCCCAGGAGGAAAGGGCGAAGAGGGGTGGGGGGTGTTCCAAGAAGCCCCCTCCCTTTTTGGCACTCCGCAAGGCCTGCCGGAGCTCTGGGAGAAAGCGGCGGGAGCGGAATGCTGTCGTCTATTGCCGGAAAGTCCAGCGAGGGAAGTGGGGCTCGTGGAGACTCGCTAGCAGCTGGCTTCTCTGGAGTGGAGTGGATCCACTTGCCGCTGTGATCCGCTCCGCTTCTATCGCCCCCCCCCCTCCGCTCCAGAGAAGCCGGCTGCTAGCAAGTCTCCACGAGCCCCGCTTCCCTCGCCGGACTTTCTGGCAATAGGAGACAGCATTCCGCTCCCGCCGCTTTCTCCCAGAGCTCTGGCAGGCCTTGCGGAGTGCCAAAAAGGGGAGGGGGCTTCTTGGAACACCCCCACCCCACCCCTCTTCGCCGTTTCCTCCTGGGGCTGCTGGCTGGGAGACCGCGGCTCTCGCTCCAGCCTGCTGCGGGGGGGGGGGGAGCCGCTTTCTTTCTTTTTGCCTCACCAGGCAGAAGCTTCACCGCACGTCACTGGTGGGAAATGATTTAAGAAATGAATTTGCTCCCAAGCATGGAAGAACATAATTCTGTTAGCCATATGCTGTGTAAGAAACGGTATAAAGAAACAGGCCAGCAGAATTAATAACATGAAGTTAATTGGTAAATATCTTTTTAACTGTTTCTTCACATACACTGACACGCAGACAACTGTGATAAGATACAAAATATCAAGACTTTATATATTTAAATTTATAATCTAAAGTTGCACAATCAAATCAATGTATTACAAAACATCTAGAATTACAGTTCTTGGGTTAACTTAAAATGTAGTGACTGCCTGTCTTAATAAATGATTGAATAAATCTATTGTTAACAAAAGGTAGTGTTGCAAAAAATGACAGGCGTTAGACTTCTCAGGATACAGGAAAGTTTATTTGGCAGCCAGGTTCAGAAAGCTAGCCCATGGCTAGCATTGCAAGTTCTGAACAACCTTAATTATCGAAGCACACATTCTTATACATTCTCAAAAGCATTGCAACACAGAAATTCTTAACACATTTCTTAGTGGTTACCTTGAGGAGAAAACCTTATAAGGAGATGAAAGTCTTACTTCTCCTTTTGTTTCAGGTATGGCTTACGTGTTATTAATGAACTTTAATTGAACTTTGTGGTTTGGACGTTTAACACAAGTTTGGACATAGGGACGTTGGCGAGAACATCCTGTGGTTAGTGAATGGGGACACTTCCTTTAAGTAACTTCTAACTGTCCCTGTTATTCTATTGCAAGACCCAACTCTTGTCTATGTGACTTTTAATATAGAAGTAAAGGGGTTCTAAGAGGCTGTCCAGCCTGACCCAGTAGGTTTCACACTTAATGTCCAAATCTCACTTTACAGCTGCTTTAGTAGAGCACAGCAATTTTTAAACTTTCTGCAAATATGGATTACTAAATAAACATTCAGATATGTTGGTAACAGCTAGTTAAACTTGCCTTCCCTTTCATTTGCAAAAGCATGGAAATTTCCCATTTTGTTATCAATAAGTTAACATTTTATTTTTTTTAGGCTATCCATCCAAAAATGCAAGAAGTACACTTGGGTATGCTTCCCAATTAAACAAACTTTTGCATCAAAATTAGCATAATTTTATATTTTGAATTTTCTGGAGAAACTTCCAACAGCTTTTAAAATTGAAATTATCATTCTGTTTCTCCCAATGAAATAATACATTGATTTATCACTTGTTCTTATCAATATAAAGCAAAATGCTTCATAATCTATTGATTTTGCTTTATTTCACACTCATATAATTAAGATAATGGTATCGCTGCCTCAAAGTGTAATGTCTGGAAAGCATGACTCATATCTGAGAAAACAGGAACAGTTGTGTACAAAGCCATTAGAAAACATCTACTGAATCATTGTTTTATAGGACAATACATTTATATTAATCTGCTTGGCTACCTTTCTTTATTACAGCATTGGAAGGATATAGGAATATGGAGGTCTGCATGGACTTATGACTGTTGTTCAAAGAACTGCAGTGTGGAGCTTTGGTCATGGGCACTTTGCACAACTTCTTGGATTAGTAGGACTGCACATAGTCACTCGTGCTTTAATCATTTCCATATATGTGCTGTCCTGGAAGGGGGGGCGGAGCTGCAGCCGGTGCAGCTGGAGTGTGTTTGCAGTAGTGCCTCTCGGTTTTATTTTATCTTATCAATTTTTAGTACTCCTACTTGATTCTTTTTTATTTAATTAACATTTTTTGGTGGAGATAACAGCGTAGAACATAATACAAACAAAAACTTTTGTTGCTGCAGAAGAATTAAATAAGCATGGGAAAAAGAAAGAAACGCCATGGCACCAGCCCAGGATCTCCTCCAGTGAAGACAGCAAAATAACCACGAATTGAGGAGCTCTTTGTTGGCAAGAGATCTGTAAGTAAAACTAACCCCCCCCCCAAGCCCCAACAATCTGGAGAGATTAGAACAGGACCGGCAAAATGATATGGCAAATCAGCATTTACTAGACTTCTCCAATCTGGTGGAGGAAGAAAAAAATGATTGCCAGCTCTTATCACAAACAACTAGTCCAACAACCTCCTTTATTGAGTCTAAGTTAGAGACTAAAAAGGCAAAGAGCAACCAGATAATTCAGAGTATGGAGAGTTTACCTTGGGAAAATTCAACCGAGTTTATGGCAAAGCAATGCCTTCTCACAGCGCAAACGGTGGTCTCAATATTTGAACAATTAATTGCCGTCCAACATGATGTAGAGTCATTGAAAAAAGTTTTAGCTGTTTTTCTTCAAATGCAATATCGGGCCCCAAGAACTCCCACTAAGGTGCTGGCAGAAGATTTGATTAACTCCCATTCGCAGGATAAGGAAAAGGAAAAAGAACAAAGAGCCAGAGAAACAGTTAAAGAGACAGATAAAAGGAGACAGTCCTCTCAAAAAAACAGTCCCCCCCCTGACAAGGCATCGAGAGGAAAAGGTATCAAAAAAGAAGAAATCAGGAAAGAATCCTTCCCTCAATTACAACAATCACATCGCTCGCTACAAACACAAAGGATAGCTTTTAGAATCCATTTGAACAGACTTAATTATGGACGTTGGAATTCCAGAAGTGCAATATTAAATTCCCTAAGCCAGCTTCTTCACTGTCACAGGGGCATGATTGATCTCCGTGCTGTGGAGTGGTTACCTGAGGCCCCAAATTGGAAGCGGGTCCTTTTGTCTTTCAAACAGCCCACCATACCGCAGATGTTATTCAAGATGAAGGCATTTTTAGCTTCCTTCCAAATCTTTCCCATCAGAGTCTTTGGTGAGGAAAGGGTTATCCCGTTAATAACTAACATGCGAGCCTCCAAGGCGAATGACACCACCTCATTTTCAACCTTGGAAAAGAAAGAGAATGATAGTGGGAGTCAACCAATCTTGCACAGAGAAGAGATACTTAACAGCACAGAAGCTAGCCTCATTAATGCTTTTGGTGCTCTCCCAAGGAAAGAACAAGACAATATATTATTCAAGCTAGAAAATTTAAAGAAATCCTTATTGGTCACAATGGACACAGCAGAGCCACTTATAGACCTGGTTTCCCCAATAACTGAGCCTTTCACTTCCCCCCCAGAGGACAAGAGATTGCATGAATTCAAGATCATAGAAAATAGAAGCCAAGACCCAAAGGGGGTATTAGAGACCCCAGAAGAGATGGAGATGTTTTCATCCCTGTGTGAAAATTCCATGACACCTTCATCACTGCCAGCTCCAAACCAAGATACTGAGAGTCAACTCACGAAAGAGCCACCATTGCAAAAAATGAAAGATGACCTAATAATGCCTTGCCCTACAACCAGAGAAGAGGCTTCGGAATGGCAAGCTCTGCTAGCTGGTGCTAAAACCTTTTACCCTGAACAAGTTTATCAAAAGTCTACACATGACCTAGATGGGTCCTCCCTATTTTTAAAGAAGACCAATTCAGTGTGCGATGACACCTCAATCCATGGTAACAACCAGACAACTTCCCTTTGTATAAATCAAGTTTCCTGATGAGCTCCAAAAGTTGACCCACTCTCCCTTATAACCTGGAATATAGCAGGTTGGTCCGTCCCATCAAAAGACCAACTCTGTCCTGGAAGAACATCTGGAAGCTTCAAATGGCCCAGAATACAACCGGTATAATTTATTTTGCCCATGTTATACCTTTGCTCTGTGAGCTGTACAGGTTCCCAGTTTGTTTCCAAGTGGAATTAAACATGCCAGTTATTACTCATAAAGCTGTTCATGACATGGGTTATGGTGATTTAGAGATTGCTTCTATCCATTCCATTAAGTTGGGCAGAATGAGCATGTTCTGAGTCCTGTCAATCAAGAGTTGTCATTTAATGGGCCCCAGGAAGTGTACCTACAGTTGGTTTTTGAAACACCATACTGTCCAAAGTTTGGCTGTTCATGAGTCTTCTAATTTTTAGGAAAGCACTAAAATCCTGGCTGTTTTCCCAGGGATGAGGGCCAGCAGAGTAATTGAGCCCACACTACTGCTGAATGATGTTTTCAGGGCCTGCCTTGTGCTAGTTGGCTGGGAATGGGTATGTGTTTTTAAAAAGTTTATTGTATTTTTACACTTGGGTGACTCACAATGTTCAAACACTTAAAACAGTTGAAAACAAGAAACAAAATGTGTCAGTCCAGACTAAAAAGAACCATAGGAACAAAGCAGGGGTTCCACAGAAACAGTAAGCCTGAGGCCTGAAAACTGGAAACAGTTAAATAGAAGTCACTAGATTTTTAAAACATACTAGCAATGCTCTATTTGTTGTAGTATGATTTCACATCCACAATGATTTAATTCAATGGGAAATGAACATATTTTCAAGTAGAACAGTCACCAAAAATTGAATCTTCAGTAGAAGTTTAAATTTTCTCTTATTATAAAAGCTTTCCCATTTCAATATTTTCAGAATTTTTTGCTCCTTTCATTATAAAGTTTCCAAAGATATTCTTCTTCCACGGTTTCTTTCCATAATGTTAACAAGGTATTATGGAAGGTGTTCTATAACACCTTGACCACTTTTTTCTGTAGCATTAACATAAAGACTTTGAATAGGGTCTTAAATGACACTGCATTTCCTACCCAAGTAATATTTTCCCCTCTGAACATGCAACAAATTGTTTCTTTGTCTTTTTTATGTGGTATCACAAAGCCTCTTTGGAATATACTGCTAAGTTTTTAATATTCTAAAGCTCTAAAGAAGTGGGACTTGCACACTTCAGTGCCAAAGTTCCTGAGCCAACATGACTGGAGGAGAAATTCTGGGAATTGAAATCCACAAGTCTTAAAATTGTCAAGTTTGAACACCCCTGGGGTTTTTTTTCTAAAGGTTTAGGGGTGCAAGGCTCTTGCAACTTCAAATGCCAGAGTTTCTGAGCCAACATTTTGGTTGCTAAGCAAGAGCATTGTTAAGTGAGTTTCACCACATTTTACAAGTTGGCCACACCCACCCAGTCACATGACTGCCAAGCCACTCCCACTCAGCCACATGGCTGGCAAGCCACTCCCACTGGTCACATGGCCAATAAGCCACTCCCACAAAGCAGGCCAAACCTACAGAAGAGGTTCTAAAAAAATTTGAAACCCACCACTGCAAGCTACCCATAGTGACTCTGTAAGAACATTCAGAACATGCTAAGAGGCTCATACCTCATTAGTACTTGGATGAGAGACTGCCATAAAACTTTAATCTGGGAAGTCAAAAAAGATTTGGGAAGATCCTAGAAGAAGGTAATGAAAAAAATAAAATAAATTCATTTTCATAGCATTACTTAAAACCCCTACATGGAGGAGCCTAGATAAATCTCAGCACTCAACTTTGTCTAGAAGAAGTCTTTACTTTTACCAATTATGTGTCAACCTTGAAGGAGCTGAAATGATGACACAAAGCTATTTGTTGTGTGCCAGTGTTAGATCAGCTTAGCATACTGTGCAAGAATCCTGTATGATGAAAAATGTATTAAAATGAAGGACTCCACCTGTTCTTGGATACAAAAGTAAGAAAAGTTTGTATTAATTTGGACAACTGAATTCTCCTGATTATCTCAATTTACACCACATCTTAGGCAGGGGTGAAAGCCTCCCAGTTTGGCCCAGTTCGGCCGAACTGGCAGGAATGATTGGCATCGGTTCTCTGAAGTAGTGTAAAAATCCCTGGTGGTGCCGTGCACTCCTGCCTGGTCACCTGTCGCCACTCACCTCTTCCGGCTGCTCGACCTGCCCACTCAATCCAAACGTTTCTCCCTCCATTCACAGAAGAGCTGTTGCAGCCTGTACCTTTAAAATAGTCCCCGGGAGGGAGGGGACTGGGGGGGGGAACCATAAAGGGAATAGCAGCTCTGCTATGAATGGAGGGGGAAATGTTTGGATTGTCTCTGCCACAGAATTCAAAGTTAAATGCAGCAGAGACAATCCAAACGTTTCCCTCTCCACTCACAGCAGAGCTGCTGCAGCCTGTACCTTTAAGGTACCTCGACTCCCCAGAGGGAGGGGACCAGGGGTGACCATAAAAGGAACAGCAGCTCTGCTGTGAATGGATTCATACACTCAATTTTTTCCTTTCCTACTGGGTTCTGTGGTGGTGGTGGCATGCGACAAGTGGGTGTGGCCATGAGTGACATTGAGTTGGCCATGCCCACCCGCCCAGTCACAGGACTCACCACCAAGCCATGCCCACAGAACCAGTAGTAAAAAAAAATGAATTTCACCATTGGTCTTAGGCTGAATTGAATAAGACAAATGTCTGGTGGATAATGTGCAGTAAAATAATCCTGTAAAGTAGAAAATGAAAGTAAAAAATATCAAGAACTGAATTCTTTCCTGATCACATTTTCCCCTTTTGCACTTTCCATCGCTCTGCATGGCATCTCTGTAAAATTGCTAATCGAATACAGACATCTTTGGAACCAGTACATTTCTCCACTTTTTCTCAATTGGTTAAGGGAAGAGGGAAAAGGCTTTCAATCTACTTGGCCTGGGCAGAGTTCTTTTGACAAGTGTGATGTTCTTGCATTGCACAAGCTAAATGAGAAGTATGCTTCAGTTATTTAATTAAAACTGATTGTGGTGTGAAGAGCTGCATTACCAGGTCATTCCTCTGGGAATGCATTGGCTTCTGTTAATCACACTGGTGTCACTGTTGAAGTATATTTGTCTACCAGCACTATAATACTGTTCTGTTGGAGAAATAAGCCAAAAAATAACCGTGAAAGGACTTGGAAATTCCGTGCAGGCACACGGATGGTAGAGAGACAGTGAGCATCTTTCATAATCTAAAATCTGGCTGCCTACCATCAGGAAGACTGAAAGACTGCTTGATTGTCGAAGGACTTGTGGGAAGGCTCAGCTATATTTAAGAAGTAATCTGTTTTTCATGCTTACATTGGCAGCAGTTGCAATCCTATTGGTAGCAAATACAAATTATGCAGTAGAAATCTCTACTGGAAAGCATGTTTATGAATCCCCACATAAATTATGAATTTTGTCTGACTTCAAGAAGCTTGAAGTGAAAACCAAATGGATTGGTCTCAAGTGTAGCTGAGAACTTTTGCATCCAACTTCTACAGTCCAGAAAGAGGAAGGATGTGTTTTTGAAGAGGGGCAGTAAGACAGAATCAATTGGTTTGGGAGTAACATGTTGTTTTTAAAATCAGGGTAGTTTCCTGTTTTCCTTCTACAAATTCAGTTTTTATTTCCCAAGAAAACATATCTTATCAAAGGCTGCCCTAATGTAAATGGCCCAAGCATTTGATAACTCAACCGGTGCTGTATGTTTCCAGGAACTCCAGGAAGCCATCTTTTTGCCTCCCATTAAAAAAATAGCTTTCTCCACTAATAGCCATTTTATTTGTACTTCAATTCCCCTAAGCCAGGAACTTGTTCTAGAAGCAGCACTATTTGCATTTGAGAAGACAAGGATAACAAGCCACTGTATTTCTGAACTATGTATATTATTTTAAAAATTCATAAGTAACTAGATACAAACATATTTACAGCATTCATTCATTCTTTCATTTTCTATCTACTCAGTACACATACACACAAATGCATTCACAGATGTCAACATGTTCAAATTATATAAAGGTATCCTTTGGAATGATGATCTCATATAACTAACAAATTATGTCTGGGCAATCTAAGTAACATTGTGCCACTTTTTTGGTATTCACACATTATACTAATCCATTATTAGCTGAACCATAGCTAACTGAATTAAATCTGAATTTGTACAAAACGTTTATTTCTTTGTTTGTTATCACTTTTCTACATCACCCATGTCATCTAAGTGACTCTGGATTGTTTAGAAACAACAATGAAACCATAAATATAACACAAAACATGAAATAACCAAACAGGTTTTAGTCTATTTTGTGGAGTTAAGTCAATTGATATATTGATAAGCATTTATGAAACATATCTTGTGGAACAAAGTATTAAAGATATATTTGAAAGGTCTCTAAATAAAAGCCACCAATTTGTTGATCAACTGTGATACAAGGATGATTTTAAAAATCATCTCAAATTACTTTTGAAATGCAAATTTATGGAGAAAGTTACCAAATATCGAGGCAAATTCACAAGCTGAAAATACAGAGGTGTTGATCGCAATTTTGGAAAAACCTGATATTAACTTTCCCTATGATGGTTTATATAAACCTCTCAACACAAACGAAAGAGTATTGAGAAAAAAGACAAATTTGAGACTTTTTCTTTAAGGGCATTAACAAGGTTGAGGATTCCATGATAAAAAAGGAGGCTTATAACCAGGGGTGGGATTGAACATTTTTAGCAACTGGTTCTCTGCCTGGTTTGTGGCCATGATGGGTGTGGCCTACTTGATCTCCTGCACCACAGTGGAAGGGGGCATTTTTTGTTCTCCCCAGGCTCCCCCAGGCTCCAAAGGCCCTCTGGAGACCGGGCCTGTTTTACAGACTTCTGGAACTTCTGGGAGGCCCATTTTTCGCCTTCCTAGAGCCTGCACACACGCCCTGCACTTACCTGGCATCCAAAACAGGAGTCATGGGGACTCCTGGGAGGGACAGAGTGGGGTGGGTGGGGTCAGCCAGTTCTTGCAATGACTGATTCAGCAAACCAGATGTAAAATTAGCATCTGATTCACCCAAACCAGTCCAAACTGGCTGAATCCCACCCCTGCTTATAACTATTAGATACACCTTCCAGAAAAGAAAAGGATTTTACTCCATGAAGACAAGCTGGAAAGAGTGACTTAAACTCAATGAGTTAACTGGATTTAGCATGGATCTTTTTTTGGTTGATGTTTGTAACTGAAAGTCTTAATCAAAAATTTGAACAGAAATTTAAAATAGGCAAATGTTGTTGAAAATGTATTTGAGAGTACTTGTATTAAGAGAACATTAAAGAAAATGATGTTCAAGTTTAAAGAAAAAATGTCTTCTAAAAAGGATATTTATAAAAGAAAAAATTCTATAAGGGTAGTTTGGAGGGAGGAATCTAAATTTAATACTGAAGTTTAAAGCTTGTATGTTAAGAAGTCAAAGAAAAAGAGTTTCGACTACAAAAAAGTGTTTAAAGAAAGTTTAGCACTTCAAAAAAAAAGGGTGAAAAAAAGAGTGGTTTTTTTGTTGTTATAGAAATGACTATATATTATATATTAATGAGTAAAAGCAAAAAGTTGAAGCTGGAATGTTTTTATTTTTTACTGTGCTTGGAAGAGTCATAAGTAAACACCTCCCCCCTTGTATCTTATACATTCTTTCCCCCCCCCCCCGTTCCTTTTCCTTCCCTTAATTTCTTATTTCTATTTTTTCTTTGTATTTTATATAATTTAAAAAAATTAAAAATTGAAAAAGGAAACCTATCTTGTTCTGCTTTCAGTTTCAGTTTCAGTTTCAGCTTCGCTTTATTTGTATGCCGCCCTTTTCCCTGGGGGGACTCAGGGCGGCTCACAGTTCAAAGGGGGGGGGGAAGGACAAACAATTTACAACATGAAAACACTACCTCATTTAAGAACACAACAGTCATACAATTCAAGTGGGGTTAGAGTCTTTAACCCCAGGCCAGCCGGGACAGCCAGATTTTAAGAGCGACGCGGAAGGTCTGGAGGGTGGTGAGGGTCCGAATCTCCACGGGGAGTTCGTTCCAGAGGGTCGGAGCAGCCACCGAGAAGGCTCTCCTCCGGGTAGTTGCCAGTCTACACTGGCTGGCTGATGGAATTCGGAGGAGGCCTAATCTATGCGATCTTATCGGTCTAGTGGAGGTAATTGGCAGTAGGCGGTCTCTCAAGTACCCAGATCCAATACCATGAAGGGCTTTGTAGGTGACAAGTAGCACCTTGAAGCGCACCCGGAGATCAACAGGCAGCCAGTGCAGCTTGCGGAGGATAGGTGTTACGTGGGTGAAACGAGGTGCACCCACAATCGCTCGCGCGGCTGTATTCTGGACTAGCTGAAGTCGCCGAATGCTCTTCAAGGGCAGCCCCATGTAGAGCACATTGCAGTACTCCAGCCTAGAGGTCACAAGGGCATGAGTGACTGTTGTGAGGGCCTCCCGGTTCAGGTAGGGACGCAACTGGTGCACCAGGCGAACCTGGGCAAATGCCCCCCTGGTCACAGCTGACAAATGATGTTCAAAGGTCAGCTGTGGGTCCAGGAGGACTCCCAAGTTGAGAACCCTATCTGAGGGGCGTACAATTTGACCCCCCAGCCTGAGAGATGGAACACTTGGCCAATTCGTGGGAGGGAAGCACAACAGCCATTTGGTTTTATCTGGATTGAGCACAAGCTTGTTAACCCCCATCCAGTCTCTAACAGCCTCAAGACCCTGGCTCATCACGTCCATCGCTTCATTGAGTTGGCACGGGGCAGACAGATACAACTGTGTATCGTCCGCATACTGGTGGTATTTTATCCCGTGCCGTCAGATGATCTCACCCAGCAGTTTCATGTAGATATTGAAAAGAAGGGGGGACAGGACCGAACCCTGGGGCACCCCATACGTTAGGGGCCTAGGGGTCGATCTCTGCCCTCCAACTAACACTGACTGCGACCTGTCCGAGAGGTAAGAGGAGAACCACCGTAAAACAGTGCCTCCCACCCCCACCTCCCGCAGTCGTCGCAGAAGTATACCATGGTCGATGGTATCGAAAGCCACTGAGAGGTCAAGGAGCACCAGGATGGAGGCGTGGCCTCCATCCCTGGCTCTCCAGAGATCATCAGTCAACGCGACCAAAGCAGTTTCTGTCCTGTAGCCAGGTCTGAAGCCTGACTGGAATGGATCAAGATAACTGGCTTCCTCCAAGGACCGCTGGAGCTGAAAGGCCACCACCTTCTCAACAACCTTCCCCACAAAGGGGAGGTTGGAGACTGGACGATAGTTGTTTAAAATGGCTGGATCCAAGGATGGTTTCTTCAGGAGGGGTCTCACCACCGCCGCCTTTAAAGCGGGGGGAAAGACACCCTCCTGCAGGGAGGCGGCAACAACCGCCTGGATCCAGCCTCATGTCACCTCTCTGCTGTTTACAACCAGCCAGGAGGGGCACGGGTCCAGCACACATGTGGAGGGGCCTACAGCTCTCATCGCCTTGTCCATGTCCTCAGGGGTAACAGCCTGAAAATCAATCCAGCGATGGCTTACCAGATTGTCCCTTAGTGCCTCGGCTGGTTCTGCAGGATTGGAGTCCAGGTCCGCCCGGAACCGAGCAACCTTGTCCACGAGGAATTAGACATAATCCTCAGCCCTGCCCTGCAGCGGATGGCCCGTATCCCTCCTATTTAGGAGGGAATGGGTTATCCTAAACAGGGCGGCTGGGCGCGACTCGGCGGATGCAATCAGAGAGGCAATATATGTTCTCTTAGACGTCCTGATTGCTCGAATGTACTCTCTGATGCAGGTTGTTAAAAGTGCTTGGCTCGATTCGGATTTACTGGACCTTCATTTATGCTCTAGGCGTCTCTTTCGGCGCTTCATCTCCCGGAGTTCCTCAGTAAACCAAGGAGCCCTCCGGGATCCACTGCCTCGGAGCGGCCGTAGAGGCGCAATCCAGTTAAGAGACTCCGTTGCTGCCAAGTTCCAGGCAGCAACCAGAGTCTCCACCGGACTGCGGGCGAGAGTATCAGGAATAACCCCAAGCTCTGTCTGGAACCCCAAAGGGTCCATAAGTTGCCTGGGGCGGAACCACCTGGTTGGTTCCTCCTCCCTACAGTGGGGGTTTGGTCTCCGAAAGTCAAGCCTCAATAGGTAGTGGTCCGACCATGACAGGGGCAAGATCTCGCTACCCCTCAGACCAAGATCACAATTCCACTGCTCCGAGAGAAATACGAGGTCAAGCGTGTGACCCGCTGAGTGGGTTGGTCCCCGGATTACTTGGGTCAAGCCCATGGTTGTCATGGAAGCCATGAACTCCTGCGCCCCATCAGAGTGTTCACCGAGCGAAGGCAAATTGAAATCCCCCAGAACCATAAGTCTGGGGAACTCAACTGCCAGCTCGGCTATCGACTCAAGGAGCGAGGGGAGGGCTGCTGCAATGCAGTTGGGAGGCAGGTACGTTAGCAGCACACCCACTTGACCCTTGAGGTCCAACTTCACCAGCAGGGACTCACACCCGACAAGCTCCGGAGCAGGGATCCTACGAGGTGCTAGAGACTCTCGGATAACAATGGCCACACCCCCACCCCTTCTCTGGGCTCGCGGCTGCTGAAGCACCTGAAAGCCCTCTGGGCACATCTCTACGAGGGGGACTCCTCCCTCCGGGCCCAGCCAGGTTTCAGTAATACATGCCAGGTCTGCCCTCTCGTCTAAAATTAAGTCCCGAACGAGAGGAGCCTTATGAACTACAGACCTGGCATTTAGCGACAGCAGCCTGAGACCAGGGTCCTGATTACTCGCGCCATCTGGCCTCGGAGTGGGACTCATAGGGCCAGAAGGAGGGATCTCTATAACGTAGCGAGCCCTCCTTCCCCGGTAATGGCCAGTCCTAAAGTCCCCGCCATATCTGCCCCTCCCTGTTAAGACCGTAATGCTCCGGCCCACTCCCGTGTCCGTAGTCCCTCCACCCACCCCCATAGTCCCCGCGTTTCCCGACAGGCTCTTCGAATCAGTGATCCTGAGATTGGGGTAGGCCCCGATCCCCCCAACACTTCTGCGAAGCACTCAGTGTGGGGGAACCCGGTTCCCATCCCAGTCTCACTTACACACCCAAACACTCACTCACTCACTCACTCACACCCCTGGAAGAAATTTTAAAAATACAACAATATAATATAAAAGGGGATAACACAAGTTTAAAAGTGGGGTCATTCGCTTACAGTCATACACATCCACACTACTTACAAAGAAAAATTTGCGCAGGTATAAAAAGGTGATAAAAATACGTGAGCAGTCCATACATAAAGATATAAAGTCCAAAGGGCAACAGCACGGTGATAGACACAGTCCAGGGGGAGAGATGTAGAACTAAAAGTCCAGCGGGGTAAGTCCATAAAGGTGAAATGTAGTTGGAGGAGCCAGCTAAGGTAGATAGTAAAGATGGTAAGCAAGAAAGCCCCCCCAGCCACAAAGGAGGGCAAACCGGGGAGGCCTTGCACGCCCAATAAGATGGATTGTAGATTGTAGATTGAAAGGCGCTGGATGGGGGGAGAGTTCAAAAGGGCTGTAATGGTGGCTACAAGCTAGCGACTCGATCACACTAGGTCCTAACCCACCCATCCAGGCTAGCCACCCCTTCACCCGTTCCACGCTGACAAAACAGACCAGGCGGCTGAGCCGGGGGGTTTTCCAGGTGGCTTCGGCGAGCCCATGAAACAGCAAGCCAGCAGCAGCCAACATAACAGTAATTTAAAAAGTCAGGGCGGCAGTCATAGCAGCTAGGTCACAGCGTTCTCTAAAGCCGAGCCACGGTGTTTTAAAAAATGGCCACAGCAACCAGAGACACAAACGTAACAGACAAAATAGCAGAAGGGGGGGGGGAGATTCTCTCAGCCAGCAGATGGGGGGGAGTCGAAGCTCTCTCAGGCCAGCCGGGTCGCAAAAGAACCCCCAAACGGTATTACCCAACGTCTCCAATCAAGCTGGGTCGTGACGCCTTCCAAACGGCACCCAGGCGGCGTCTTCAAAAGCGCTTCTCCAAATCAGCTGGGCCGCGGCATCTTCTGAGCAGCTCTCGAGTGGCTCCTGAATGGCGTCGGTGTTTTTCCTAAAAGGCAGCCTTGGAGAGTGATATCTCTCCAGTCCGCTGCCAGCACCAAACCCCCCAAGGAATCGCTCATGCCCTGGTCTCTCTCTGGCTCGATTTCTGGGAGGCTTTCACTCTCCAAACTCTTAGAAGCTGCAGAAGGCCATCTGTGATTGTCTTCTAACTGAAAACGGAGAAGAAGTCCAATGTCCTATCCTGAGGGTCAGAAATTATAAGATGGATACATCTATAAAGGTGGGGACAGGGGCTAGGCCAAGTCATCACCCTGGGCTGGATTGCCAAGTCAATTGGCATCATCAACTTCTGGCCAACACCATTTTGACAAAGCACAGTTAATGTGATTTAGAAACTGTTCCCACACTCTTAATACAACCTATAATTGGACTGAAACTTCACGTTTCACTTGCTAAGTTACTTCAGAAACTTATGGCACATCCAAGAAACTGACACCCACTCCCATTCCATATAAAAAAGAGACTTAGGAGTTGGACAACTAAGCAGGCTGGAATTGCCACTGCCAATTTCAAAAGGGTAAAATTGAAAATACAGAACAGAAAATACAAAGAGAGTTTGTGCCCATGAAAATAACACAAGATTTTCAATCACTGGTATTTGCAGATTTAAAAATAGGATAAATCTTCTTGAGAGATTATTTCCTTTATATAGTATTGAGGTAGATGGATAAAGAATCTGACTAGCTAAAAAACAGTTTCATATTTATTTGGAATCCTGCATGTGGTCTCTTGCATCATGATATGGACATTCGTATTTGAAAACTTCCCCAAATTAAAGTTACCAGAGGATGCTAGCAACTTGCCATGAAGTTAATTTTGAATTTAAAACTTCATTTTAGTGAAATGAACATAACTGGAATTTAAAAGAAAATTATTGGCACATATTGAATTTTATAACATATGCATAGGTAAAGGTAAAGGTTCCCCTTGCACAACATATGTGCTAGTCATTCCAGACTCTATGGGGGCCTGCTCATCTCCGTTTCAAAGGCAGCTTACTCTGTTACATGGCTCTAGGGATTCGAACTGCTGAACTGCTGACCTTTTTGATCGACAAGCTCAGTGTTTAAGTCCCCACCGCATCCCAACATATGCATTTTTTTCTGAGACTGGCATTTCAAATTTCTTGTTTCTTGTTCAGTACATAATGCAGTCTAAATTCCTAGAAATGAAGATAGAACTGGAAGATAGATTCAAACAGACATTCATGCCTTTATGAGGGGATGCATTTTTGTCTGTTTGAATCTATCTGTAAAATATCAAAAATTGAAAACAAGTTTTTATTGGTTAAAAAAAGGACTAAATAAAGCTTTAATTACTTCAAAGACTTAAAATATTTATGTTCCTTTCTATGATGATTACCTATGACAATCTGCCTTCATGTGACCAGGTGATCAGGCTGAGAAAAAAAAGCATCTGTACTAGGATAAAGACAAAACATGACAGATGTGTTTCCATAATGAACAATGAAAGGAAGCTATATTATACAGCTTTTTTTTCACTGTTCATCATATAAGCACATCTGTCATACTTTCTCTTTTGAACAATTCCACAGCCCTTGATTATGCAAATATGCATTTACACGTGTCATTTGATTAACTGGACAACATGGGTGCAATCTCTATCTTGCTAGAATTATGTCAGTTTTCCGTCTGTTTATATTACTTATACATAATCTATCTATCATTTATCCATCCATCCATCCATCCATCCATCCATCCATCCATCCAATATATTTTATGCAGATTCCAGAACACATTGAACATCTTATATGAGCTAGATTAAAGCATCTATCTTTACTAGAGTTTTATATCAATTAATACCTGCTAGAAAGCAAGATTCTTCCAAAAACAAGCAGACATCAACACAAAACCTAATAGAAGAATGTCATCATATAGAATATAGGCCGACAAGTTGTTGTACAAGCGTAAAAGATAGCGTTTGCTATTCCAGAATGTAGTGAGAAGGATGTTTGACTTGATTATGATATTCTGCTTAGTTGCCATCCCAATCTTGCATTGCTTACTGCCTTTCCTGGATTAGAAGACTAGAAGTAAAATAAAATGATTCTAGGGAATTGCCTTATAAAATACAATGGTATAAAAAAATCATCTCATGCTGTAAACTTGCTAGAATAGTAAAGTGAGAGTGTAAAATGTGTATGAGATTGGAGCACCTCAGGGCCATTTCCATTCTCCCTCTCCTGGACAGTTATTATCTGTAGTGTCATAACTTTCTTTAATATTTGTCTATATGAAAACACAGTGAAACAATTTCTTTAATAATTGGCTGTACAAAACACTTTTTAAAAAATGTAACTCTCATTTCAATGGTTAGAATCAAATTTAGTCCAATTAGATTTAAAAATAAGACAAGATTAAAATAGCTATGATTGATAATGTAATTGTAGTCATTGAGTCAATCCTTTGAACCTATAAATCAACCACAGATTAAAAATTGCGCTTGCAGGGACATCTAGAGGACAAATAGCAAAACATGCACCATATTATTGTAAGTCAATTTTTTTACTTGCTGATATGCAGTGGGTGGAGCTTGCATTATGAATTCACTATTCACATGATGAAATCTCAGCTTTTTGAAAATATTCTTGTTGACTGCTTAATAAATCTCTGAAGAATTCCTGGGTATTGTTAAAACTGGAACTAATCCACGGAACAAAAGGATGTATCAAAATGCCTATCAAAATATTCCCTCAGACCTACTAAACAATGCGGCCTAAGGTTAACCTGTATTTGATTTTGGGACTACAACTGTCACGGAAGATAAACACTCAAACTAATTCAGTTTCCTCCTTGTTGATTTAAATGTTTCATATCCATATGCAGCTGTTGTCCTTATCTTTTTTTTCCCTGATGTTAAGACTCAATCCTACTTTTCACTTTTGTCCTTGATTTTCCAGATCATTTTTTCCAGGTCTTCCTTATTTTCAGCCAATAGTGTTGTATCATCTGTGCACCTCAGATTACTTATGGTTCTTCCCCAATCTTCACTTCAACAGGCAGTTCCAGATCTAATTTTCACATGATCGCTTCAGTATACAGACCGAACAAAAAAGATGATAAAATACATCTCTTCATTTGTGTGTATGTACCAGGGGTGGGTTTCAACCAGTACGGACCAGTATGGCTGTACCAGATGGTGAAATTTAGCATGCCTTCCCATACCCGTTGGTCAGGAGGCCCCGTACCGGAATGCTTCCTCCCCTCATTTGCTCTTTCACTCGCCCTGCCCATCCTCACCATGCTGCCGAAAAGTTCTCAGAAGAAGAACCAGAAGAAGAAAGAAGTGGTGAGTGGCTGGGGCGGGGGGAGGATGTTGGGGAAGAGGGAAGAAGCAGAGGGACTGGAAGAGTGTGTGCTGTGCACAGGCTGTGAGTTTTAAAAACGTCTGAGTGAATCCAGGAAGAGGGAAGAGGCAGAGGGGCTGGTGTGTGTGTGTAAAGTGGTTCGTAATGTTGAAGACCGGCAAGGACAGCCCATATTTCCTCTGTAAGTAGCTGTTTTATTGTTTTGTGTTCTTATTTTATTCTTATTTAAGTAGTAATGCACAAAATAATAAATTACTTTTTATATCTTCTTTTTGGGGCAAAGAATTCAGTGACATCGACTTGGCCACTCCCACTCAGGCACGTGACTGCCAAGCTACTCCCATCCAATCACACGATGACCAAGCCATTCCCACCTGGTCACATGACCACCAAGCTACTCCCACAAAACAGGCCACACCTACAGAATAGATTCTAAAAATTTTGAAACCCACCACTGGTATGTACCTGCCACTTGCATGAGTGGGGCTGCGAGCACCAGTGTCTGTCACTTACACAAGCACTAGCACTTGCCGCTCATGCCAATCAACCCTATCTCTTTTCTATTCTTCATTTGATTTTTCTTGTAGGCCAGTTTGGTCTCCTGGTATATTAGCTTCAGTGCATCTTCTTCATTCTTCTGTAGACATTCTTCGAAGGCCATTCCCTCCCCACTCCTTTTTTTTCCTTCAGCAGTTTCCTGTATCCAATTTCTATTTTGTTTTATTTTAGACTCTTTGTTGGGCTTATTTTATTAATAAAATATATTATTATATTTCTTGGTGTCATTAAGAGAATTTGTACTACTTTTATATACACTACTCAAGTGTGATTTCAGTTTCTGTGTAATCCATGAGACACTCCAATAAGATATAGACCAAAAATATTTATTTAAAAAAGATTAAAAAACCCTGCAGTTTTGTTTTTATTTTAACAGAGAACTTTTCTCCTTTTTGTCTTCATTATTCAAAATCCTAAAGATATTTGTTTTTTTGAATTCTCTGTTCCCTCATTATTATTTGGGAAAGGATAATTTCCACTCATTAAACCCTCCCTAACATTGTACATCAAATAAAATCAAAGTGAAAAAGAAATCCACAGTTGGCTCTAAATACGGTATATTATATTTCAAGAGAAGTGGGAGGGGAACTTTATTTCAGCATTTGAATGTTTTTGCTTCTCTGTTTTAAAGTATTGACAGCTTAAAGTTAAGATGGAAAAGGTTAGCCATACCCTTACTGGGATTTGAACCTGGGCTATATTACATACTAGGCAGACATCTTAGCCATTAGGCCACAGGCTCTTATCCGTTATCAGTGAAGCCAGGGTGAAAGGTATCTATTAGATTTTTACAACCCCTGGTAAGCCCCAATTATGGGAGGAAGCTAACTGCTTCCATCATCTGTCAATCGGCTCGTCACAAGAGTCCATCAGGACAGAAACCCAATATTTTTACGGTTGCCTTTGTTATATTTGTGTTTTTTAATTTGTACTGATAAATAGCTGATGAGAGCTAAATAGCTTGAAATAGATCTATACTAGTCTCCCTTTATTTATTTATCAGCACAAATAAAAAAAACAATCTTCCTTTTCTTTTAAGGTGCCTCTGACTTAAGACTAGTTTTTCTCTCCCTTTAAGTATTGCCTCTTTTCTCCCTTACTCTCAAGTAATTTTTCCTTCTCATGTAAATCTCTGATCAAGGATAATTCTTCTTGCAGATATTCCTTGTCTCTGACTCCTTGGTACTGCCTCAGTTTCCCAACCATTAAAGCACTACTTTTTCTTTGTCATGGCTTCCAGCCTCAGTCTTTGAGTCAAGGTTTTTTTTTTTTTTTATAATGCCTAAATATTTATCTCTGCTTGGGGATATATCTTGAGTGGATTCTGAAATATTCAATTTCATGGACCTTATGTGTAGATTTTCAGACAACATAAAGGTAGAAACTATATTATTCATTTCAAATCAAGACTTCTTGAACATTAGGCCTAGCTCCTCAATTTATTCTTGTAGATCAATTGAATGTTTTCTTTCATACTTCAGTATCTGTTAATATGTTGAAAAGGATATTTCAAAACAGACTTTTCACATATGGATAAGCTTTTCATTGCAAGGCGTATCTTTTCAAAATATATTTCAAGTATCACACTAAAGGCTTGTCTAGAAATTCTTCCTTGTGTGCTGAAACACAGCTTTCTTTTTCAGCAGTTCAAAGGCAAGAGAGACTTTATTTAAGCTTTTGCTATTTAGTCTAGCAGCAAGGATATCTTGCTTGCTTTAAGTTCAGAAACATAGCCAAGACTAATAATAATGGATGGGACATCAAAGCTTTTAATTGTATTTCTTCTAGGTTCCCCTGGAGCATCTGAAACAAATGATTGAATGAACACATGAACAATATTGAATATTGGTGCCAAACTTAAATCATAGAAACAGCTCATCCTTGATTTTAAAGGTAAACCTTCACAGAGTAGTCTTTTTTTTAATTATCACATCTGCCTGTAGGGATAGAGAGCTGTGATCAAAAGAGAATCAAAAATAAAATATAATCCAGATTAATTATCCAAGCTAACATAGATGTATATAAATAATTCTGACAAAAATCATGACATGGGATATTTTATTTTACTGTTGCAAGATACTCCTTAGATTAATTTTTTATAACATATTACAGTAAAACATATATTATGCAAAATTTCTAAATATGCTCTATTACATAGTTCAGATTAACAATTTATATATCCTTTTGTTTGTTTAGTCATTCTTAAAAATAGAATGCTTAATTTAATGTACCGTTTTGTGTCTCTTCAATCAGCTAACTTGGTGTGGATTTTCACCATGATGTCTTGATTTTTGTATATATTCCTGTTTGTGAAAGTAGTTCTTAGATAAATAAATTGCAAGTAAAATAAAATTATAAGCAAGAACAAAGGGCGAAATAGCAAATAGTTGAATTCAGGGTTATCAAACTCAATTTCATTGAGAGCTGCATCAGCATTATGGTTGCCCTCAAAGGGCCAGTAGCCAGATCTCCACAACTAGGTAGCTGTGGTTGGGTGGGCGTGACTGGCTCAAAGCTGATCACTGGGCATGCCTGACTTGGAAGGGCTGGGTCAGGGTGGAACAAGTCAGCTAAATCGACATGGGGACATGCGCGCGCGCACACACACACACACACACACACACACACACACACACAAACTCCAGGTTTGGGGTGTTTCCAGGTTTCGCACGTACAATATGTCAAACAAGACATTCTTCTCTCAATTCCAGGCATCGTAGCTGTTTCCCAGTCTAGTGCTCCAAATCATTTCCAATCATGTGTGGTAAAGATGCTGGCTTGGTGGGGCAGCCTTCCCTCACACAGCTCCTCTGCCACCAGCCCCTCCTCTCCAGAGATCTGTCAATACCATTTCACATAGGTGGTTGTCCAGCTGACCTTTGATTACCACCTGTCGGCTGTGACCAGGGGGGCATTCGCCCAGGTTCACCTGGTGCGCCAGTTGCGACCCTACCTGAATCGGGAGGCTCTCACAACAGTCACTCGCACCCTCGTGACCTCTAGGCTGGAATACTGCAACATGCTCTACATGGGGCTGCCCTTGAAGAGCATCCGGCGGCTTCAGCTAGTCCAGAATGCAGCCGCGCGAGTGATTGTGGGTGCACCTCGGTTCGCCCACATAACACCTATCCTCCGCGAGCTGCGCTGGCTACCTGTTGATCTCCGTGTGCGCTTCAAGGTGCTTCTTACCACCCATAAAGCCCTTCATGGTAGTGGATCTGGGTACTTGAGAGACCGCCTCCTGCCAATTACCTCCTCGAGACCTATCAGATCTCACAGATTAGGCCTCCTCCGAGTGCCATCTGCCAGCCAGTGCCGGCTGGCCACTTCGCGGAGGAGAGCCTTTTCAGTAGCAGCTCCGACCCTTTGGAACGATCTCCCCGTGGGGATTCGTACCCTCACCACCCTTCAGACCTTCCGCGCAGCCCTCAAGAACTGGCTATCCCGTCAGGCCTGGGGGTAAAGATTTGATTTGCCCCCACCCGAATGCTGAATGAATGTTGTTATTCTTTTAATTACGTGTTATGTTATATGTTACTGTATGTATCCCCCTCCCATATAAGTTGTTAGCCGCCCTGAGTCCCCTCAGGGAAAAGGGCGGCCTATAAATAAACTTATTCCTATTCCTATTCCTATTCCTACTTACAAAAGAAACCAAATGCAAGGAAAGGTAAAGGGCCTCTCAATAATGTGGGGGTTGCTGAATCCCAAGGTGGAACCTTTTTCACAGTGGCAGGAGAGCTGTGGAGAAGGGGAGGAAGCTTGATCTCCCCAGATGACAATATTGGAAGGAGACGGCATGGAGGCAACTCCCTACATGTTTTTTTTACAATTTATTATTATTATTTTTAAAACAAATAATACAAACAGTGCATATGCACTTGAATTCAAAAAAAGAAAGAAAAGGGGAAAAACATGTTACAATGTACCCCCATTCCCTGGAGACCTTTTCTTCTCCCTTATGTTTCTTCGTCTATAACAACTAAAAGATATACAATATATTCAAATTGTGCCCTTATCCCCTCCAAAACAACATATATTCTTGAATAGCTTTATTCCCTTTGCCTTCCACCAACACTGATTTTATAAAATTCCTCCCATATTTCATTATAATTATTTGCTTTAATCACCTCTTTTTTAAACTTAATTTAATGAGAAGTCCAATTCTCTGCTCACAATAGAATCCCTTATGCCACCAGGCTCAAAATTTTGGGCTTGGACAATCTGGAAATGTACCACCTGTGGTCAGATCTAAGCAAAGTACACAAAATTGTTTGCTACAACATCCTACCTGTCAACAACTACTTCAGCTTCAACCACAATAATTCACAGGAAAACGATTGATACAAACTCAAGGTAAACTGCTCCAAACTTGATTGCAGAAAATACTAAAAGAGAATTTAATAACTAGACAGATTATTTGGGTATTAAAATTTCTTTACCATGTGGAATGGGAAAAAGGAATAATTACCCTTAAGATTAGTTGTTCTGTTTGCTTCACCTAACTAAAACAAATGAAACAGGATATTGGTACCAATACCCCCTGTGGGGAGGTAAATGAGTAATGAATGTCATGTCTCTGTTTTGGGAGATGGTGTACGAGGTTTACATGACACAGGAAAGCCAGGTACTTTGGGATGATCGATAAGTTGTCTAAGAGTATAAAAGACTGTAAACAACTGCCCTTTGGGATTCAGAATTTGCTTGACCAATCGCTACTGAACCTTTGCGCAAATAAACCTCTTCCTCTGACAAAGAGCTGGTCTTGTCTCATTTTCTGCTACAATACGATTTCAGCAACAGAGTGGTCAATGCCTGGAATACTCTACTGTTGTTACATCCTCAAACCCTCACAGCTTCAACCTCAAACCATCCCCATGTCCCCTCTCTAGCCATCTCCCTTTGCAATTCTCAAATCACACTCCTGCTGCCACTTGGTTTGTCCTCTGCTGTGCTGAAGGAGCACTTCAGAAGTCTCCTTTTTGGCAGTGGCTGCTTATTTCTTACACTGATATGAAGCATTAAATGAAGCATCAATTCAGCCCAGGGGGGAAATTAAGGAACATTGCCTGGAGGGAAGGTCAAGGTCAGAAAACATTGGTGCAAACCAATTTAGCTTCAGTTTAACTTCTTAATTCAGGAAGATTAAAAGAATCCGCCTAGTAAAAACTCCTAAGAGAAGCAGAACATCCATTTCACTGGGTACATAGAAACCCTTGTTACAATAATTCTGCCTGTTGAAACTATCCAAAGTCATGATTTTTAGTCATATAAAATTACAAGTGAAATAAAGGAGCACACAATATATTTCCATGTGAATGATGAGCAATTCAGGTGATCTAATAAAGATATAAGTGAAGTTTCTTAATGCATTGTTTTTGCAGCAATCAGCCTCCATCCAAGGAGTAAACTGTTCTTTACCAATCCCATTAAAATATTGAATGTTCTCAAAGCCTGCTTAGGGCTCATCAAATTAAGGCCCGATAAAAGGAGGCTTTGGGACAATCATCTCAATGACCAATCTCATTTCTAGGGACATGAAACCAGGTTTTAAATTTGTCAATGAAGCAATTATCACTGAGTTTTGAGGAAAGGAATATTTGCCTCTGCATCCAAATAAACCAAATGGATAATCTCAGGACCACATTGAAAATAAGACATTGCATGAAAAAGCCCTGCCTCTGTGTCCTTTCACTGTATGGAATGCTATTAGATAGGACCCTTTTCTCCACGGTTGCTATAGAGAAGTGAAAAAAATCTGCTATGATTTTAGTGACAGAATAATGGTGCCAGCTTGAAAGGACATCCATCTTTGTTTGCTCTTAAGCATTATACTAGTGGCTACACAAACAAAAATTGGGCCAAGAAACAAATTAGCTGATTTGGGGTGGGGGTGGGGGGATGACACTTAATTGAATTTATCTTTCTCTTGCATATAATAACTATTCCAATTATTTTTTACTTTTTTGGTTAGTTTCATTACTGATCTGTGGCCAGGGTGACAATAATTAGAAGTTTAACTGTCCTCAGCCATTAAAACAACATCGATGAATTTTTTGGAAGGGAATAGGATAAGCTGTTACTGTTGTCAGTGAGAAAGGGAGACAAGAGCTATTTCCAGATGTTAGTCAATTGTTTCAGAAGAAGAAACATCTGTAAATTTTCTTCAGATCTGATGTGCTTTTTAAAAAATTTTAAATACAAAGCTGAAGACATGCTTGAATCAGGATACTGTAATTTCCTGTGACTACTATACACATCCTGCTGTTTCCTGACAGCAATGTGGAAGCAATTTGCTACTTTTTTTTGTTTTGTTTTTTTCTGGTCTGGATTATAATTCAGAACATTTAGATACCTTGGGGTGGTTTTCCACTCGCAAGGGACATGGAAGGCACACCTGTGGTAAAGGAGAAGTTGAAAATATCTCACATGTTCTATTACACTGTGAGCTATACAGAGTTTGTAGGTTTGTATATATTCTTCCCTTATTAGAGAGATTGCCAGGGAGGGCAGACAATTTTTATGTAGGCTTTCTCCTCCAGGACTCAAACCCAGCTACCACGTATGCAGTGGCAAAATTCTGTGTTGCTGCAATTTCCACAAGAAAAAAATTGGTTACAGAAGTATAGTTGTCATCTTGTACCAATTATTTGGACATATCTCTAACAATTTCTGGAGCATTGTTTTTACTCTCATACCTATCAGATTTTTACCCATGTAAACCAGGGAGTGACACGAACAATTTGAGAACATATTATCCACTTTTAATGTCAGTACTTTTAAAATATATTGTAAAAAGTAATGTCTATTGTGGTCTTTGACTGTAATAAAGATATATTATTATTATTTTCTGTTTTTTTCCTGATCTGAATTATAATTCTGGGATTTCCTGATAGTGTCCTACCCAAGTTATAACTAGGGCCCCAAATGCTTATGTTTTTCAAAATCAATCAGGTTCAGCCAAGGACTGCCTTTTACGGAGAGCAAATCAGGTTTTTCCAGAATGTTTTATAATACACAATAATCACCTTAAAAAAAAAGAATAATTAAATCCACAGTAACAAACATGTTAAATGAAATTTATAATAAATGTAGCAACATAGCAGCAGCAGCAAGAATGGTTAAAAGCCCTTGTGCATCATACCTTTTTAAAATTTATATACACATGTTGGAAGGCCACAATTCCTTTTCCTGGCATTAGGAAGAAATAATTTTGGTGCCAGACATAGCTTCCTGGGAAAGAAATTTCTGAGGTGACCAACCATTTTTTCTGAGATTTGGAACATATTCCACTGCAAATTCTTTCCTGAGATTGGAATGTATGATCACTAAACACATTCAGGCTGGATATGGCTCATAAAAATGAACAGAAATATGAGAATAGTGGCCTGGTGAGATGGACACTCATAAAACAATCTGGAATTACCTTCAGAACATATAGTTTGAAAAATCATGCAGTATTTATTCGCGAAATATGATAAAAATGAATTATGGCAGCAATTGTATTGAACTGGATGCGCTTCTTCCTCTGCATTGACTGATAGGAATTGTTTGTTCGTTGAGATGAAAAGATGGAATTGTGTTATAGAATAATAATAATCACCCAGTAAGGCACTATCTTGATATGGTTGTGGGGCTTGTGTGTTCTGAGGAAGATGAGAGTTATGCCAGAGGTTCAACCATACTGGACAGGTCTGATCAGAGGAGTCAGACAAAGAGTGCATCTCCCATAAAAAATATGGTGAAATGTAAATTTCAGAAAGCCATACCAACTCAGATGTTGCTCGGGTTAACAAAGTCCACACTAGATGTTGGAGATCCTGGACATCTGGTGAAAAATGGGCTACTCGGGGCTGTTGGCTGAGCAACTAGGGCCAATAACTGCAGAACTATTGGAAGAAAAGGTGTTTACCCATTGCAGTGATTGAAAACAAGGAAATAATTATCTGTAATTACAGAGCAAGCCCAACGAGAAGACAATATTTCAAATGAATGCACCAGTTGTGGCAATAACAACATCCAGAATCAGAAATAACAGAACAGAGGCTAGCAGATCAGTGTTGATTTACAATACAAAATAAAGCAGAATTGGAAGATCTGCGAGGTTCACCCAGGACAAAGAAAGAAATCAAAACCTTGCCAGAAGTAATTCAGAATGTAGAGGCAAGCCAGAGAGAGTTGGTAGTGAAAATAGTGAAAACGGAAGGACTCAAGATGCCCAGGAAAATAACATTAAGAGTCTGGATGAGGATGATTACTATAAGTAACTGGATATCCTTCAAGCTAACAATATCAAGCATACTGAAGTCAAGAAAAAGATTAGGGGTGAATACATCAACAGAGTGAAGAAGATATTAAAGTCTGAACTCAATGTAGGAAATACCATCAAGGCAATCAACACCTGGACAATTCCTGTCATTAGATACAGCAGGAATAGTGGACTGGACTCAAGCAGAGAGACAGAGAGAGAGGGGGGGAGAGAGAGAGAGAGAGAGAGAGAGAGAGAGAGAGATACAGAAAGAGAGATACAGAGAGAGAGATGAGAGAGGGAAAGAGATGAGAGACAGACAGACAAAGAGAGAGGGGGCAGAGAGATGAGAAAGAGAGAAAAAAGAGGGAGATACAAAGAGAGAGAGAGAGATGGGGGGGAGAGATGTGAGATCCCAATGTTTCATTTTCTGTGGGAAATGGGTTCAAATTGAGTTTTTAAGGTTGCAGAAACAGGAGGCCAAGCTAAGTGCCTGAAGGACCCCATCCCATCACTGGGAATCCAGGCACTTCAGCAAGTGTCGTGCTGGATTCATGTTAGTGGTCCGCAGGATTTAAAATTATGAATTTAGTGGTCCCTGAGTTCTGAAAGGTTGGTGACCCTTGATTTAGCAATGTACTGCAAAAAGATGGAATTGAAGAGTGGCTAACATCTGGGGAAACCTACCTGATAATGAAAGATTCAGCAAAGGGGGCAGCACCAGGGAACTACAGGCCAATTATTTCTTTATCAACAACTTTTAAATTGCTAATTGGTAACTATACAACAGCACCTAGTTGAAAACAATCTCTTTCCATCTGAACAGAAAGGAAACCACCCCAATAACCAAGGAACAAACAACCAACTCCTAATTGTCAAAATGATTTTAGAAAACTGCAAGAGAAGGAAGACCAACCTAAATGTAGCATGGATTGACTACAAAAAGGCATTTGACTATCTGCCACAAATAACAGGGACAGTAAAAACATCAGAAACTTTGTGCAAAGACTGATGGCACAACATACAATTGCAGGTCAACGGTGACAGAGTGGGAGAGGTTAATATCAAGAGAGGAATATTTCAAGGAGATTCACTGTCATTGTCATTGTACTGCTTCCTCTGTCAACAATACTGAATAACTCAGGCTTCAGACACCATCTGAAATAGAATCACTGTTCAACACTGTCTGTATATATAGCCAAGATACTGCAATAGAGTTTGACTTGGACAAATGTGCCACACTTACCATCAGACAAGAAAAAATAGTGAAAACTGAGGGAATCAGATGTCCCACGAAAATAACTTTAAGAGTTTGGATGATTATCACTACAAATACCTGGCTATCCTTCAAGCTGACAACATCAAGCACATTGATGTCAAGAAAAAGATTAAAGGTAATTATATCAAGAGAGTGAAGATTGTTGTGTATTGAAGAAAGTCCTCGCTGTTACGAATGACAGCTCGGAAGCAGCCAGGCGCGTCTTAGCCAATCAGATGCGCCTGTCAGTTGCCGAGCTGTCATCCGCGCGAGCTGTAACACGAGCCTGCTGCCTGCTGTATAAAAGGCAAGCCGTTTTAACAGTTAACTGTCTTGTTAGAGCAATCACCTTGCTGATTGCTACATTGTTTCAGCTGCTTCAGCTGCTGCCGCCTAGCCAGCTTTCACTTGTTACATTGTTGCGAGTTACTGTTACAAATCCTTCAGCTTCTGAATAAACGGTTACAGTGTTTCACAAGAACCTGCCTGGTTTCTTAAGTTATAATACTGGCGACGAGGGTGGGACCTGTAACCTGAAGAAAATCAACTGCAAATTTGTTCTCTCAGTTGTTTAGAGTTCTCCTCACCGTCATGGCTGGTATGCCTACTTTTGCACCTTTTGGAGTCGGAGGTGAGACTTGGGAAGCATTCCTTGAAAGGTTTGAGTGCTTTCTGATCGCAAATAACCGCCAGGGTTATTCTCAAGCGCAAAAGTGCGGGTTTTTCCTTACAGCTTGCGGTCCGGAAATGTTTGCCACCGCAAGGTCTTTTGCCGCCCCAAGAGCGGTTTATGACCTCTCCTGGCAAGAGCTCACAGATGGGCTTCAGGCTTACTATGCCCCTACCCCCTCCCAAATAGCGAGACGTTTTGCTTACCGCAGGCGCGTCCAAAAGCCTGCAGAGAATGTCAACCAGTTTTTGCAAGCTTTAAGAGTTGCTGCAGCACAGTGCGATTTTCCTGACTTAGAGGCTAACCTTGCAGAACAATTTGTCTGTGGCTTAAAAGACATTTTCCTCAGACGCCGGCTTTTGGGCAAGCCTAAAGTCACGTTAGTTTATGCCATAGATGAGGCTCGCGCTACGGAGTTGGCAGATTCGTCATCCAGCGAGATAGAACGTTACCTCGCGCAGATGACAGTTGCTGGCAGTTTACCAACGGGTCAAGCCTCAACTGCCTTGGTCCCTCCTCCACTACAACAGCCAACATACATCACCAATTTAATTGATGAGCTTGCCCCTCTTCCAGACTATTTACTTAATTTACAGGTGGACAGGATTGGAGCACAGCCCCGCAGACAGCAACCGCGTCAGCAGCAGTCTATCAGCCGTCCACTTTCCAATTCAAATGCCTGTTTTAGCTGCGGTAGTCCGCATGCCAGGGCTTCCTGCCCCTTTAAGGCTGTAGAGTGCCGCCGTTGCGGGAAAAAAGGACATTTGGCCAAAGTTTGTAGAGCTGCTCAGCCTGTTACAGCTGCATTGTCTGCTCCTCCACCTCCTTATGGGACAGCTGCTTCAAACAGGAGTCCTCAGCCCCACGCGTCTGCTCAGCGACAGGATGATTGCTTCAACGTCAAGCAAGCTGGCCTGCCGCTTCCTGATGTCTCCATCAATTCTTCCTCAGAGGGTACGAACAAGATAATTGTCACTCCATTGATCGAAGGTCAACCTTGCAACATGGAAGTAGACTCTGGAGCTTCCAAATCCTTGTTATCTTGGGACAAATTTTCTCTTTTGTGCCCCCATGTTAAACGCTGTCACCTTTCTCCTCCTGACTCTATCCTAAAGGACTATCAGAGGTCTAGCATTTCTATTGTTGGTTCCTATAATGTCAGAGTTTCTTATGGGCAGCATTGTACAACTTTGCCTGTTTTAATTGTTCTTAAGCCCTTGCCATCCATTCTAGGTTTGGAATGGTTCAGTCCACTGGGTCTCTCAATACATGGAATTCATTCCATGACAGACACTTCTGCTGATGTGGCATTAGTTTTGTCAGATTACGCTGACATTTTTGATGGCCAGCTGGGCCGGTACAAGGGTAACCCTATCTCTCTCAACTTGGATCCCCAGGTTGCTCCCATCAGACTGAAGGCCCGCAGGGTGCCTTTTGCTTTAAGGCCCAAGGTTGAAGCCGAGCTCGACAAGCTCGTGGCACAGGGCATACTGGAGCCTGTCGACCATTCACCGTGGGAGACCCCAATTGTCATTCCGGTGAAGCCCGACGGCTCCATTAGGGTCTGTGCCGACTACAAATCCACCATCAACCTCGCCTTGCAAGCAAACCCATATCCAGTCCCTGTTGTACAACATCTGCTCCATTCCCTGGGGCAGGGTTGTATTTTTGCCAAACTGGATATGGCGCAAGCCTACCAGCAGCTTCCTGTGGATGACGATGCGGCGGCTGCCCAAACCATCATCACCCACCGGGGGGCTTTCCGTTGTCGCCGCCTACAATTCGGCGTATCCGTTGCCCCGGGGATTTTCCAGAGTCTCATGGACCGGTTGCTCCATGGGCTCCCTGGAGTGGTACCATATTTTGATGACGTCCTGATCGCTGCAAACAGCCGATCAGACCTCATCAAAGTTCTAAGGAAAGTCCTCGACCGTTTCAGGGGCGCGGGACTTAAATTGAAACGCAGCAAGTGTTTCTTTGCTGTTCCCCAAGTGGAATTTCTGGGCTTCACAATTGACGCCCAGGGAATTCACCCTACCCCTTCAAAATTGGCAGCTATCAGGGACGCACCTGCTCCAACTTCCAAGGCGCAGCTACAATCGTTCCTGGGGCTTTTAAATTTTTATGCACCTTTCATTCCACACAAGGCATCACTGGCCGAGCCCCTGCATCGGTTGCTTGACCGATCAGCGCCTTGGCAATGGGGCAGCCGCGAAGCACAAGCGTTCGCAGCTGTCAAATCCCTGCTGACGTCAGATGCAGTCTTAGTCCAATACAGTGACAAGATGCCTCTGACTCTAGCGTGTGATGCCTCGCCCGTGGGTTTGGGAGCCGTTCTGAGCCATGTCCTGCCCAATGGTTCAGAAGCTCCCATAGCTTTTTACTCCCGGACACTGTCATCAGCAGAGAGGAATTACAGCCAAATTGACAAGGAGGCTCTGGCTGCAGTGTCAGGAATTAAAAAATTCCACGATTACTTATACGGGCGGCATTTCACCTTGTTCACAGACCATAAGCCACTCCTTGGGCTTTTGGCAGGTGATAAGCCGACCCCTCCTATTCTATCCCCAAGGATGACCCGATGGACGGAATTCTTAGCGGCGTACTCCTACGCCTTACGCTACCGTCTGGGCAAGCAGAAAGGGCATGCAGATGCCCTGAGTCGCTGCCCACTTCCATTGAAGGAAGTCAAACCAGTTCCTTGCCTTTCAGTTTTGGCAATTGCAGAGCTAGAATTGCCTTTGTCTGCTACAGACATAGCAGCCCACTCTCGGTCTGACCTTACTTTGGCAAAACTTCTTAATTGGGTCCTGAGAGGTTGGCCTTCTGGTACATTACCACCTCAATTCAAACATTTTAAAAACAGACAAGCAGAGCTTTCAATTCATTCCGGCTGCCTGTTGTGGGGCGACCGTGTGGTCATCCCAACGGTCCTTCAACAACAGATTTTGCAACGCCTTCATGAAAGTCATCCTGGGGTCAGTAGAATGAAAGCTCTTGCTCGCAGTTTTGTTTGGTGGCCAGGGTTAGATGCCGACATTGAAGCTTGGGTTGCCAAATGCGAGACATGCCAACAGTCCCGGCCTTCTCCTCCTTCCTCTCCCTCCCGGGAATGGGAGATGCCTCGAGGGCCTTGGTCTAGGTTACATATTGATTTCGCTGGTCCATTCCATGGGCAGGTTTTCCTTATAGTTGTGGATGCGTACTCTCGATGGGTGGAAGTATTGCTAATGCACTCCACCACATCTGACAGCACTGTGCGAGCTTTGCGACGGTTGTTCGCAACCCATGGGTTGCCAGACACAGTGGTGTCTGACAACGGCCCGCAATTTACAGCCACAACTTTTCAAACTTTCCTGGCTGAACTAGGGGTACGACATGCGCTGGTTGCCCCTTACCACCCGGCAAGCAATGGTCGAGCGGAAAGGGCGGTTAGATCGGCCAAGGAGGCTTTGGGCCGGCTAAACCGTGGTGACTGGCAGGCTTGGGTGGATGCTTACTTATTGGCACAGCATTCCACACCTTGCCCACGGACACAGAAGAGCCCCGCAGAGATGTTGATGGGCAGGCGCCTGCGGACCACCCTGGATAGATTGCATCCCGTCTATTCAGGAATTCAGTCTGGCAACCTGGGGCCTCCAACCCCATCCCGTTCTTTCCAACTGGGGGATCTAGTTTGGGCTAGAAATTATGGAGGGGACTTGAGATGGGTTCCAGCAGTTATATCGCAAATAACAGGACCCGTTTCCTATAGGGTTCACTTATCCGATGGATCCTCATGGCGAAGACACCTGGATCAATTGAGGAAACGGAAGACAGCAGCCGTAGCTTCTCAAGCGGATGTTCAAGGGTTTCAACCGCAAGTTCAACAAAATCTAGCCTGTGTAAATGCTCCTCCCATTCCAAGGGTTCCAGATCCTTATATACATAGCCCAAACCCCTCAGAGGCGGACTACCAGCATCATGCCCATCCAGCATCATCTGCCACCATGTCTCATCCACACAGTTCACCTCTTAGTTGTGCAATTCCTCCACAATTACCACAAGGACATCGTTGCCAGGATCCGCCTGCAATAGAATTAAGGCGGTCCGAGCGAATCCGTCGTTCCCCTGCTTATTTAAAAGACTACGCGTGCTTGCGCACAGCTGGGGGGAAAGAAGTGTTGTGTATTGAAGAAAGTCCTCGCTGTTACGAATGACAGCTCGGAAGCAGCCAGGCGCGTCTTAGCCAATCAGACGCGCCTGTCAGTTGCCGAGCTGTCATCCGCGCGAGCTGTAACACGAGCCTGCTGCCTGCTGTATAAAAGGCAAGCCGTTTTAACAGTTAACTGTCTTGTTAGAGCAATCACCTTGCTGATTGCTACATTGTTTCAGCTGCTTCAGCTGCTGCCGCCTAGCTGGCTTTCACTTGTTACATTGTTGCGAGTTACTGTTACAAATCCTTCAGCTTCTGAATAAACGGTTACAGTGTTTCACAAGAACCTGCCTGGTTTCTTAAGTTATAATAAAGATCTTTTTTTAAAAACAATTTTTATTTGTTTTTGAACAAGGACAAACAAACATAAAAATAAAAATAAAAAAACCATCTTCCATTACAAATTGTAGAAAGTGTGTCAGTTGGTTACAGTATTTCCATGCATCTCTTCCATAGTCACCACCTACTTTTCATATCAAATCACATATTTTAAATTCACCTATATTCATGTAACACAATTATTATATCTCAACCTTAATTTGACTATAATTGTTTTTACATCCTTTTACATATAATATTCAAAATCTAGACTAGGATTATATGATAACATTCCTTTAAATCATCCTAAAATCATCCAATCACAATACATCTTTATAACATATTATAACATAACATATTCTAGATAAAGCTTTTAAATCTCCTCTCCATATAGTGTTTATATAAAATTTCATATTATCAAACTTATATATCTACATGTATTGTTATCATTATTAATCATTCTTTAACTATAGCTATTGTCACTTCATTTTATACATACTACTAATAAACTAAATTTAGCTTAATTTTTATTACATTTTCATTGCATCAACCTGTATCCCTTCAGCAATAGTACAGTCTTATGTCACTTGCCATTTGTAGCATTAATGTTCTAGTTACTTTCTTAATAAATCTTGTGTAAACCTCCCTTGGCAACATGCTGTTCCTTTCGTATCTCACAAAAGCTTGAAACCCAACATCTGCTCTTTCCATCAGCTTATCTTTGGTTATTGCTAGTGCTTCTATCAAGATTTCTCTCCTATCTCCATCAATTTTTCTTTCTTTTCTTCTTCTCTGCTTTGAAGTCTGGGGTAGAGCTCCAATCCATCCATTTCCCCTTTCCATATTCCACTCTTGCCATTACCAACCACACTCACTTTGTTGTCAGTATCCACAGTTTTCTTATCTCTTTGCTAATTTTTTCTTCCATCTTTTGAACTCTGTCCTCCACTTTCTTCATTTGGTAAACATCCTCAGTTTCTCCATCAGATTTTTCTGTTTTGTATTCCATATTTTCCAACCTCTTTTCAATTCTCTCTGTCACAACTAATAGATTTTGAACTTCAAACATAATCATTTCAATGTTACAGTTTCTTTTTCCTGCTAGGCCATTCTTTCAATTTTGCAGATACTGCCACTATAGGGTTCAAGGCTAGTTTAATGAACTTCAAACAGGTTCATTTATTATCTTTCAAGTCAAAATGTTGTCTTCCTTCCAATAGCTAGTGATAGAACTTCCAAAAGGCATCTGTATAAACAACTTGTGCTCTTCCTACTATCACTGTCAGTAAACAAGCTGAAAGATCCTTGAATCTCAAGTGATCAAAGAGAAAGAAGAAAAAACAATGTATCCAGCCTCCAGCCTCTAAGTGGCAGTGTAACTGCTTTTCTTCCTGTTGTTACAACCCTCTTTATAATCCTCCTTATTTTCTTCTTTATATTCCAAGCTTAAGAAAGAAAAAATCCTTAAATGGAGATAAAAAACAATCAAATCAATCAAATCAAGCATTATAAAAAAAGGAGAATTTTAATCCATAGGTATAAGCAAAAGTGAGAAAAGAAGAAAGAATTAATCCATTCAGTTTAAGAAATAGGGAACTCCTGCAAAAGTTCCATCCATGAAGAAAAAAGAAATTAAAAATTGGATAACACACTAAGTTCAATCTTGCCACCTACAGTCTTTTGTCTTCAATCTTAACTTAACTTAATTTTTTTCTTGGGTAGTCTCTTCCTCTAATAATAAAATTTCCTCACCAATTCGACACATTCTCTTCCCGCTTTCTTCCCATTCCGGAGCTGTCCCAACTTCAGTAGCTTCATTAGCTGCACTTCTGTCGCCGGAAAAAAAGGCTATTCCTGATCTTTCAGGGACTTTGCGGTGTCCCTGAGATCAGCAGGAGGTGCCCTTCTCAATCACTGTCTCTGCGGGATGGTTTAAGTCCAAATGGACCGTCCAGTGGCAGAAATTCGACTGCAATATCGGAGCGTCAAGATTGCATGTCGTGCCGGCACGATGTTAGCTCTCTTCTCCCAAGAGAGTGAAGATCTTAAAGTCCAAACTCAATGGAGAAAACACCATCAAGGCTATCAACATGAGGAAAATTCCAGGTGTCAGATACTCAGCAGGAATAGGGGACTGGATCCTCACAGCAACATTGATATACTCTACCTTTCGAGCCAAATAGATGGGCATGGAATGTTGCAAGTACATCAGATGGTTAAAAAAGGGGGAAAAAAGCTTTGGGAGAATATCTGAAGGAGAATGAAGAAGATGAACTGAAGTTAGTATGCCAGGAAGGCTTGCTGACTACTGGAGAGACCGAACTGGCCTACAAGAAAGATCAACTAAAGAACAGAATGGAGGCATGGAAAACAAAGCACTACATTACAGTACATTAAAAAAATACCAGAGAAAGCAGATAATAACAAGACCTGGCAATGGCTAATCGCAGGTATTAATTCTGGCTGCATAAAACCAAGCCTTAAGAACAAATGCATATAAAGCCAGAATTGAGAATACAGCAACAGACAAAAAGTGCTGCCTATGCAAAGAAGCTGAAGAAAGAGTGGACTAAGCTGCTTCAAGAAGATTGTATAGACTGACTATAAGATGTGGCATGACAAAGTAGTAACAATGCTGCATTGGAAGGTCTACAAGAAATATCATTTCCCTGTAAACAAGAACTGGTGGGACTATAAAATAGTCATCAAAAATGAAGAAAGTTAACTCGCTCCGATACTTCAGAATTCAGATAGAAAAACACCTGCCACAGAATACCCTGGATTTAACAGTTGTCGATAAGAAAGACAAAAAAAAAAAAAGGATAGTAGATGTGGCAATGCCCAGAGACAACAGAATAGAAGAGAAAGACCTGGAGAAGATAACAAAATACAAAGACCTACGAATAGAAATAGAATGACTATAGCAAAGGCAAGGACTCGATAGGTAGACAAAAATGCCAAACCCAGACTGAACATCTGGATGACTGTGCGATTAATAATAATACAACAACAACAATTTATTAAACTAGTCCACTGTCTGACTCTCAATGACTCAATTACAATAAAATCAGCAAAATGAGTTTAGTTAAAAGGTTCATGAAAATTTGGCAAAGTGGAGTTGGAAGGTATTTCTTATGAAGCAGTTCTTACTTGTATTCTGTGTCCTGTATTGAAAATGAACCATCCATCGAATGTTTTTGTGTCATCTGCCTATTGCCAGGGGAGCTACCTGTACCTATTATCCGTGTAGATGGCTAACCTTGATTCGTCACATTGGTTTTAGCAAGACTATATGTGGTAAGCTTCTGCAGTGAAGTTAATTTAAAACACATAGTAGCAGCTACTTTTTAAATTTATCCCTCTGTAGTAAAGTTTCCCAAAATCCTTAAAAGATGAGACATATATGTATTGAAAGAAAGGGTGTTTAATAATGTTTGAGTCTAAAGTATTGTTATTTTATGAGAAAATGGTACTCTGAATTGCAAATGAAACATGAATGATATTAAAATCATAAATATAAATATTCCATACATCAATATACTGCCACTTTAATCAAATTGTTTTGGGCTGAATTTAATATCCTAAATCATTTTCAGATCTGAAGTTGCAATCTGTGTGAGGGCTAAATAGACTGAAATATATTGCTTTGTTGTATCAAAAAAAGAATATGAAGAAACAGGAAAAGTTGGAAAATTATTCAAACCAAATGCTTGTGATTTACTGATTAGGTATAAACTGAATTACTGAACCCAGAGCTCTGATTCTGAGTAAATCTAGATATGTCCACAGAGGAATAGTGCCATCTACTGGAAGGAAACCAATATGCTTTATTTAGAAACAAAAGAGGTGGAGGGAAGGCAGTTGTCAGTCAACCTTTTTGGCAATTTTATCGAAAGTAGAGGCAACATTTGCAAAAAAAAAAAAAAAAAAAGATTTGTACATTAAGAAATCAGCTGATAAGAAATTACAGTCAAATTGGATCAACAGCATTTCATGGCATTAAAACACAATTTTATGCATGCATAAACTTTGTAAACATTATAACCCCTTCATGGATCAACTGCTTTGTTGTGGCAAAGGGGCTTGCATAGCTCAATGAAGCTATGAGCTATACTGTGCAAGGCCACCCAAGACTGACAGGTAATAGCAGAGAGCTCTGACAAAACGTGATCCATTGGAAAAGGAAATAGCAACCCACTCCAGTACCTTTGCCATGAAAACCCCATGCACAATACCAAAACGCAAAAAGATATGACATTGGAAGATGAGTCCCTCAGGTCAGAAGGTGTCCAATATGCTATTGGGGTGGAGCAGAGAGCTAGTACTAGTAGTGCCAGAAAGAATGAAGCAACTGGGCCAAAGCTGAAAGGACGATCAGCTGTGGATGTATTTGGTGCTGAAAGGAAAGTCCAATGCTATAAAGATCTATACTCCATAGGAATCTGGAATATAGTATGAATCAAGGCAAGCTGGACATGGTCAAACAAGAGATGACAAGACTGAACATGAACATCTTAGGAATCAGTGAACTTAAATGGACAGGAATGGGTGAATTTAATTCAGATGACCATTGTATATATTGCTGCGGGCAAGAATCCTTCAGAAGAAATGGAATGGCCTTCATAGTCAATAAAAGAGTAGGAAAAGCAGTACTGGGATACAATCCCCAAATAACAGAATGATCTCAGTCCAAGGCAAACCATTCAATATCATAGTAGTACAAGTCTATGCCCCAACCACTGGTGCTGAAGAGGATGAAGTTGACCGGTTTTATGAAGCCCTGCAGCACCTTCTAGAATTAACACCAAAAAATGATGTCCTTATCTTCATGGGGGATTGGAATGCTAAAATAGGAAGGCAAAAGATAATCAGAATAACAGGCAAGCTTGGCCTTAGAGTACAAAATGAAGGAGGACACAGGATGATAAAATTTTGTCAAGAGAATATGATGGTCTTAGCAAACACTCATTTCCAACAACTCAGGAGACAACTCTACACATGGACATCACCAGACAGTCAACACAGAAATCAGATTGACCCTGTGCTCTGCAGCCAAAGATGTGTGCCAACAAAAGTGTGTATAGTCAAGGCTATAGTTTTCCCAGTTGCAATGTATAGCGGTTAAAGTTGGATCATAAGGAAGGCTGAGCACTAAAGATTTGAGGCCTTTGAACTATGGGGCTGGAGAAGACTCCTGCGAGTCCCTTGGACTGCAAGACAATCAAACCAGTCAGTCCTAGAGCAGATTAACCCTGGCTGATCTTTAGAAATCCAGATTCTGAAGTTGAAATTCAAATACTTTGGCTATCTACGGAGATCAAAGAGCCTAATGCTGGGAAAGATTGAGGGCAAAAGAAGAAAGGGACGACAGAGAATAAGGTGGCTGGATGGAGTCACCGAAGCAGTAAGTGTGAGCTTAAATGGACTCTGGGAGATGGTAGAGGACAGGAAGGCCTGGAGGAATGTTGTCTATTTGGGTTTACAATTGGTCAGATATGTCTTCACGACTAACAACACCAAAACATTATAAGCATCAACAATGCTTCCATTCATTGAAATAAGAGAAAGGTCAACTTGTTTAGGAAGGCTGGAAAAACAACACATGGCATGCTAGTCTGGTTTAATGAAGTGTCAAGACAGGCTTTCATAAATCAATCTGAAATCCATAGAATTTGGTATACTGTAAATTGAGTGCTGATACCTCATCTAGTTTAAAACTGGCTGAGATGGTAAATACTAATAATAAATAACAAGATGTCATTTTCTGTAATTTTCAGGAGTCTATTAAATATTTCCTTGATATGCTCTTACAAGGTATAGTATAGCTAGCAATTATGACCATTCCTAATTTAGTGTTCCCCCGCTCCTGTGGCAGTTTCCACATTTGTGATTTCCAGCATTTTATAGAATTAGACAAACATTCTGGATGGTGTAGTGGTCTGTGAATTGAGCTTTAGAAAGCAGTAGCAGCACCAGCAGACTAGACAACAGACAGGTAAGACTCTACAGAAGTAATGGAGGCTTGACAAGGAGCTGTAGGATTTCTTTTTTAAAAAAAAATAAGTTGATAAATATTATGCTGTAACCTAAGCAAATAAATTCAGTAAATTCAGTAAATTCAGAGAAAAGGAGAGCTAGAAAGAAAGAATAAAAGGTGAAAGGAAAGAAAAAGAAAAGAAGAAAATAAGAAAGTAAAAACAGAGAAAATAAATATTTAAACAAGTGACTTTCACTCTTCATCATAGCAAATATAAACTAACTTTTTATGACCTATAAGATTATAAAGCATGTTTTTCTTCCCCTAATCTATTCCTTTTCCATATGCAAATCCATAAAGAATTTTCAGTCTTGATGCAAGAAAAAAAAATCTATAAAGTTTACTACAACTTTATAGAAACATATCTTGATCTTAGTCAAGCAAAAAAATGTTACATTCCTTTCTTTTATTTTTAACAATCTTTATCTTAATTTATTCAGATGCTGCCATAAAGACTTTTGCCTTCTCAAGGCTTCTTTGAAGATTTAACAAACCTCTTTAATAAATGCAATAAAAATTATCCAGGTAATTTTCTCAATTGGTCGTTTTTATTTCAACTTTAATTTGCCAAAACTTTAGCCATTAAAAAAAAAACCATTAAAAAGTTCTTATCCAGGTAATTCTCTTGGTCTTGTCATTTGTGTTTCCACTTCAGTTGTCTTCTCTGTCATATAATCCACACTTCTAGTTCCAATATTTTTACATTGGAAAAATTTGTTTCAGCTCTTTATTCAAGAAATGTCTCAAAAAATATTTCAGATCTGTCATTCCTTTATACTCTATCCATAGTAGCAAAGATCACTGCTGACATTGTAGCTGCTAGTTTCTGACCCCAATCTTGAAAAAACATACTGGATTCTTTCAAGTGTCATAATGTTTTGTTTCATTTTGTAAATTCCAACATTAACCCAAAACAAGCATTACTTTTTATAGATTTTCCTTTTATGCTTGAAATTGTTAGTGTTCTCGAGTATCCCATTTTTGAAGCTATAAAGTCTCAAATTTCTGTTATGACAGGATAGAGATTAAAGGCTGATTATTTATATAATTGTTTCCAAAATCTTAAAGCAAAAATCCTAGAATACAAAATTTGTCTTGTCCCTTAATTCATTTATAACTTTCTTGGATCAGGGTCTTATTTACTTTTAGCCATGAATTTCCAATTCTTTAAATTCTTTAACATAATTTATTCAAGAATAAGAGTTAACTCTGGCTTTTTAAACTTGTCATTTCAAACTTGTCATAAGGCTCTCTAATAGCCTTAAGATAATTAAATAGGCAATTTCTGAAAATGCTTGGAAAGAGAGATTAATGGATCAGTGTACCATAATTGAGAACACTATCTCCAGGTATGCATAGAAAATCTCTATCCTGCAGTCACCTTGCAGTCTTCTTGCAAGGATCAACAAGGAACAACCAGGTAACATGAATAATTTCTTGTTCTGTTTTCATTTTAAGACATTCAGTGGGATCAGTGTACTCACTGGTTATTTGGTTTTTCCAACAGTATGTGGAAATGACTTTGAAAGATGAGGGGTAGAGATGCTGCCTAAGCATGCATAAGTCTATAGCTGCATAATGGGCAGAGACGGACACTCAGAAAAGAACCTTCCTAAGTTATCAGATGAGAGAGCTGTGATAGTGGGAGATTCTGTTAATGTAGCCATACAATAAAGTAGAATTTTGTGTCTGGATTACCTGTAAAGACTGTAAGCCATGGTTATTGTCACTGCTCATTCAGAAAGGTGCTAGTCCATCTTCTGCCATCCTAGAAGTTCAGATTCACTTTAATTTTCATATCCCTTTAAAATGTTCTGAAGTTATGTGATTTTATTAATTTCTTCTAATCTATGAATGCTGAAATTAGTGAAGGAAAAACAATTGCTTAATTAATTAACTCTAATCAATAATAGAGTGTACTGAACTATGGCATCTCATGGAATAACAAAAATGTCCTCCCTTTCTCTCTATGTCACTGTATCCCAGTGGTGTTGGGCCAAGAGAAATATAGAAGTATCTCACAGATTGTTCCAATAAAATGTAATCTCTAAACTGGGTTCCTGTCTCTGTCTGAATTGGCAGATCCATCTTGGGGACCTGACAGTCAATCTGTTGGAGCACCTGGCCTTAAGGTATTACTTAAAGTCTCTCTGTTATACAACTGAAGCCATTCATAATTGTGTCTGGATAGATAGGCAGATGATATGATATGATGATGTAATTTAATGTAATTTGGTCTTCTAAATCCAACTGCTGGGAACTGTTCCTAGTGACAGACTTTGAATGTCTATGAATTAAGTTGGGCCATAAAAACAAGCTAAGAGTCCTGCTGGGGTATAAGCAATTGCACTATATATCAGGATCCTTCCCTGGACTTATGGATAAAATTGTTGGGATGGTGGGAAGTCCCCTGACTGTTGGTGCTTCCAGGATTCTGGAGGCAATCAATATTTATTCCAGAAATGAATGTTCCCAGCATGTTAAATGATGTTGCATTCTGCCCCCTTCCTAAAGACATTCTCCCTGTATTTCAGAAGTTTTAGGCAACTGCCCTCTGATGTCCAAACTTTCTTCTTTAGATAGAGTAATAACTATATATGAAGCCAACTATCCTAGGGGATTATCCTTTCTCTAAATCAACAAATGTGAAGGACACATTTGCATTTATATATTTCAATATGGGCTTATGTTAGAATATATAGATAAATCTAATTTATACTACCATAATTTACTTTATTTCTCCATACTTTTATATCAAAACAATATCAGGAGTATTGGGGAGTAAGTTCAGTTATGGTTTAATTGAAACCACTGCAAAAATAACCTTGCTTGTTTAAAATTTCCCCTAGTGAAAAACCTTCCTCTTTATACCTATCCTTCTGTAAGAAAAAGGCTAGCTAGATGGTTTTGCAGTTCTCCATTTTGGGGGATGGGATGCCTCAAAAGTCAGTGTTGGTGAACCTTTTTAGCACTGAGTGTGAAACAGGAGCACGCGTGTGTGCATGCCAGAAACTGGAAGAGCAGCCATCCAATGTGCATGTACATGCTGGACAGCTATTCTTCTGGTTTCCGGAGCATGCATGTGCACCGGCCACCTGGTCTTCCATGCACACATGAAGACCATGTGCACTGGAAACTGGAAGAACAGTCACCCGATGTGCATGCACATGCCAGGAAGATTATCTTCTGGTTTCTTACATGCGCATGTGCACAGGCCAGCTGGTCTTTGTGTGAGCATGTGTGCCAGAAAACAGAATACCAGGTAGCTGATGTGCATGCATGCACCAGAAACTGGAAGAGCAGCTGCCCCACATACACATGCGCACCGGGTGACTTTGCACCAAACTGGCTGTCTAGTGAGACCCCTCCTGAAGAAGCCATCGCTGGATCCAGACATTTTGAACAACTATCATCCAGTCTCCAACCTTCCCTTTATTGGGAAGGTTGTTGAGAAAGTGGTGGCCTCTCAACTCCGATGGTCCTTGGATGAAGCCGATTATCTAGACTCCTTTCAGTCCGGATTCAGGCCTGGCTACAGCATGGAGACTGCTTTGGTCGCACTGACCGATGATCTCTGGAGAGCCAGGGATGGAGGTCATCCCTCCATCCTAGTGCTCCTTGACCTCTCAGCGGCCTTCGATACCATCGACCATGGTATCCTTCTGCGACGGTTGCGAGAGGTGGGGGTGGGAGGCACTGTTTTTCAGTGGTTCTCCTCCTACCTCTCGGACAGGTCGCAGTCGGTGTTGGTCAGGGGCAGAGGTCGACCCCTAGGCCCCTGAAATATGGGGTCCCTCAGGGTTCGGTCCTGTCCCCCCTCCTGTTTAATATCTACATGAAGCCACTGGGTGAGATCATTCGACAGCACGGGATAAAATACCATCAATACGCGGATGATACTCAGCTGTATCTGTCCGCCCCGTGCCAACTCAGTGAAGCAATCGACGTGATGTGCCAGTGCCTGGAGGCTGTCAGGGTCTGGATGGGGGTTAACAAGCTTGTGCTCAATCCAGACAAGACCGAGTGGCTGTTGTGTTTCCCTCCCAAAAATTTGGTTAGTATTCCATCACTTAGGCTGGGGGGTGAAATTTTATGCCCCTCAGATAGGGCTCGCAACTTGGGAGTCCTCCTGGACCCACAGCTGACTTTAGAACATCATTTGTCGGCTGTGACCAGGGGGGCATTTGCCCAGGTTCGCCTGGTGCACCAGTTGCGTCCCTACCTGAACCAGGAGGCACTCGCAACAGTCACTCACGCCCTCGTGACCTCAAGACTGGACTGCTGCAATGCGCTCTACATGGGGCAGCCCTTGAAGAGCATTTGGAGACTTCAACTGGTCCAGAACGCAGCCGCGCGAGCGATCGTGTGTGTACCTCGATACACCCACGTTACACCTATCCTCCGCGAGCTGCACTGGCTTCCAATTGGTCTCCGGATACGCTCCCTCCGGATTCCATCCACCAGCCAATGCCATCTGGCTACGACCCGGGGGAGGGCCTTCTCTGTTGCAGCTCCGGCCCTTTGGAAGGAACTCCCCGTGGAGATTCGGACCCACACCTCTCTCCCTGCTTTCCGAAAAGCCGTTAAAACCTGGTTGTGTCGGCAGGCCTGGGGTTGATGAGCTCCCCTCCCCTCTCGACAGGTGTGGTTGTTGGTCATTTTAATATGTTTATTTTGTACTTGTATGTTTCCCCTTTCAGTTTAAGTTGTTCACCGCCCTAAGTCCCTTTCAGGGAAGAGGGCGGCATATAAATAAAATAAAACTTAAACTTAAACTTAAACTTAGTTCTCCATAAACTAAATGTTCTTAATTTCTTTCTTCTGCACAAGGCCAACCAGTGTACAAACTTCCAGGGCATTTTTCTGAAGTAATGGTGGCTGTATGGATGATTCTGAGCTAATCACTATCTCTCAGCACAACTAATCTCACAGGGTTGTTATGAAAAAAAATCTAGAAGAACATTAGTCATTGATTTAAGCTCATGGAGAAAGGAGAGTCAAATAAGCATACAACAATTTGGTAGCATAACATAATTTTCAGACCTGATGTTTGGAAATATATATAAAAATGTTCAAAAGGATTATAGTTATAAGGTTTTATTAAGCAAATAAACAAACAAACCACATCATATAAAGAAGATAAAAGTCTTACTGTACTAGATCAAATAAGAATCTCACTTCTCTAAAATATTTCCTAACAATATTCAACCATATAATTAACAATTATAGCACGAAGCAACATTAACACCACATTTAGCTGGGTTGGGTGATTGTTATCCATGTTCTTCCTGTGCAAAGCAAAGTTTCTGTAGTGGTTAGGAATTGGCAAAAAAAAAGAGAGAGAGAGAAAGAGGGGGAGAGAAATCATTAATATTTGTTTAGATTGTCATGCACATTGGTTCCTATATATGCATTTTTGTACTTACTGTTTAATGTTTTGCAAGCAGTGTTTTCTTCAGAAATAGAAATATGCACCTACTTTGCTTTAAAGTATGCATTTTTGTCTTTCTTTTTACCTGCACCCTGCCAATTCTGAGAAATGCAGATTCTTACAAATTCTGAATTCCAGTTTATTTGAAGATGCAAAATGGGAATATGATTCTGAATATTAAAACAAATTTAATATCCATTCTGCCCAAGTATTTAGATACTGAGCTCAGTGCCAATAACCTTAAGCTTTAGATATATTGGGACTGAACTCCTACCAGAATGTTCTTTAGTATATCCAGAGGCTCCTTAGTTAAGGAAACTTGGGTTTGTTTAGAAGAAACTTTAAAAGAATTTTTAGTAGTCTCTTGTGTATTTTCCACAGAGTACATCTTCTTTTGCCATATGCTCCCTATCACTGAGCATTTATTTTCTTTCTAAATGACAGCAACATAGAACTGGGCTGCCAACAGGTCTTAGTTGAACAGATCAAACAAAGTGTAATTTATAGAGCCACATTGCTATTATTGCTACTAAGCAGCTTTTGGGACATTAAGGATAGCTTTATGATGTACCATCAGTTTTGGAGGGTGTGTTTTAAAATTAGGTACAAAGAAAACAATTCTGCATGGAGTGGTCAATGCATGGCATGTACTATCTGACTCTGTGATTTCTTAGACTGTCTTCTGTTGACCTCACCCCATTCCTAAGAGATTCGAAAGGGGCGTGCATAAGTGCACTAATGTGCCTACCATCCCTGTCCTAATGCCCCATTTATTCATAACCATTTCATGTATTCATAATCATGTTTATACTTATATCTGTTATCTTATATATGTTTGACAAATAATAAAAATAAATTAAAAAACATTTCAGAAACATGTATGTCAGTAATGAACTCATTTGTATCTTGAATCTGAAAATGGATATATTTTCTAGAGTTATTTAATTTATGATGCACATAATGAGGCATTTCCCTTTTTTCTTCTTTCTATATTTTCTATTTGACACTGATGCACACTTTTTATCCTTTTTTATAGTGAGTTCAGAACATATGATTTGTTGACTGCAGGATCTGCTCTTATCAGAATTATGTTACAAGCGCCACCCATTTTGTCATGCAACTTCATGATTCTTATTGAAAGGAGTGGGGCTTACATTACAATGAATTGATGGTCCTTTTTAAGACAGACCACCACCTCTCTGTTTGCCGCTCTGAGACCACCATTTGGAGAACATTAAAGTATGAATTTGTTATTTGTATTTCTATTTGGCATAGTTAGGTTTTTGATTAGTTTGTTTAATTAAAAAAAACCAGAAAGAAGGCCAGGAATGATTGCACTATCACCAATATTAAAGCAACTGTAAGGTAACAACAGGAAAAATTGAAAAGAGAGGTCTGTGAATACCTTCACTTAAAAAACCTCTTAGTGTCACTTCCAGATTTTTCATTTTTATTTGTGCTTGAAACCATACTGAACTTCTATTGATTATATTATAAAAATTATATTAGAAAAATGCAAAAATAGTCCAAAGGAGTAAATTATCTCCAAAGAATCTTGTGAATCAGGAGGCAAATAATGTACGTGGATAAGTCAATCATTTTAAGTGCCAAAATATGCCCCCAAACAGAGTTTAGTTTATCTGCACATGGATTTATCTACAAGTACATATAGGAGTTTTCCCTTTAAAAAGTATCAATTTATTCTGTATATACAGAAAGCTCATTTGCAGATAAGCAGACCTCAAATTTTGAAACAAAATACCATGAAAATCTATGTATTTTTTTCCATGAAAATGAAAAAATATGAAAATTTCAAGGAATGGCTTATCCATGAATGGGCTTATATGCAAGTACATACATTATATAGTATATTTTTATAATAAATAAATATATAAACCATAGATCATAATTGTATGCTGAGATACTAGTAGTTCAGCAAATCTTACAAGCTTGCTCCCTTTTTTGGTACATCAGCAGAGAATTGGGGAACCCTCCCGTATCCCCAACTAATCAGGTACTGATTCATGCCTGGGAAGAATATTTTAGGGAGCTATACACAGACCCTGATTATGTCTTCTGTTGACCTCACATCATTCCTAAGAGATCCGAAAGGATCAAACTCCTTACTGGCCCCCTGTTACACCAGAAGAAATATCTGGGTTGATCGGAGCCCTAAAGGCTAATAAGGCACCCGGGGCTGATAATGTCTTGCCAGAAATAATCAAAAAGAACGCCAGTTGATGGGCTCCACTTTTAGCATCTCTGTTTACATTTATAGATAAAAAAAGGCCATATGCCTAGAGATTGGGGAGTAGCAATTATTATACCAATTTATAAAAATGGTAATAGAAATGACCCAGGCAACTATAGACCCATTAGTCTTCTAAGTGTTATTAGTAAACTTTATGCCAAACACCTAAATTATAAACTTCAAGATTGGCTAATTTCATGGGGGATAATCAAAGATGAACAAGCCAGTTTTAGAGAAGGAAGATCTATTGTGGATCATAACTTGGTACTCCACCATTTAGTACAAAAATACACATATAAAAAAAATCTCTCTCTTTGTGGCCTTCCTTGATTTTAAGAAGGCCTTTGATTCAATATCCAGGATTACCTTCTGGGAGAAATTAAAATGCACCACTATCGATAAACGCCTCCTCTTCCTCATACAAAAATTGTATGCCAATTCCACCTTGAAAGTGAGGTGCAATCCCCAAGGGAGTTTAACCGGCCCAGTAAGGGTACCAAAAGGAGTACGGCAGGGTTACATCCTGTCCCCCTCCCTCTTTAACTTCTATATCAATCCTCTGATCGATCTCTTACAGAACCCTGATTTCCATCCTCCTAACCTCGCACAATGCAAAATTCCACTTATCTTATATGCTGCTGCTGCTGCTATCATTTCACAAACTCCTGTAGGACTGAAGAGAGCAATTAGGGCAACACTCGGCTATTGCAGGCAAAACAAACTGGTCTTTAACTTTGATAAATCAAAAGTTTTAGTTTTTGCTAAAAGACCAAGCCAATACTCCTGAAAAATAGAAGATATAGTTTGGAACAGGTTAGAACATTTAGATACCTTGGATGGTTTTCCACTCACAAGGGACATGGAAGGCACACCTGGATCACACATTGCAAGCAGCCAACAGGTCCTCAAACACAATTAAACACTTCTTTTACACAGGCAGATGGCAGTTAGTACCTGCTGCCTTAAAACTTTACGAAACCAAAATATTGGCACAAATTCTATATGGGGCACAAACAGTAATCCCTTCAAAGAGAGACTTGCTAGAAACCATACAAACCAAATTCCTGGGAGCTATCTTAGCTGCACCCAATGGAACTCCAAATGCCCAGTTAAGAATTGAGACAGGCATGCCTCAAATTCAGGTAAGAGCCTGGAAGATGATGATCATTCATTGGCTTAACATGCATTTCTTTCCAGAGGGACTGTCCCCACTAGTGTTGACTGACAACTTCCCCTCCCCCCTGGAAACAGGCAATTGATCACAAGCTGGGCTTTTATGGGCTCTCACCGGTATTCTTAATGTCTCTAGGCTTTGACCAAGCAAAGCAAGTAATAATCAATAGAATGAAGGATATAGAGTTCCAAGAAGAACTAAATAGATTGCCTCTCCCCAGTAGGGACAGAATCAAACAGGATGTGTGGGAATCGGCAAGATATCTAAATGACCAGATCTTCCCAAAACAAAGAATAGCTTTCTGCAGAGCCAGATTAAACATTCTTCCTTCAGCACTCCTACAGGCAGGTATAAGAGAACACCAATAGCAGAACGGGTTTGTATATGTGGTAAAGGAGAAGTGGAATATATCTCACATGTTCTATTACACTGTGAGCTATATAGAGTTTGTAGGTTTGTATATATTCTTCCCTTATTAGAGAGATTGCCAGGGAGGTCAGACAATTTTTATGTAGACTTTCTCCTCTGAGACACAAACCTGGCTACCATGTATACAGCGGCAAAATTCTGTGTTGCTGCAAAGTCCACAAGAAAAAAATTGATTACAGAAGTATAGTTGTCATCTTGTACCAATTATTTGGATATATCTCTAACAATTTCTGGACCATTGTATTTACTCCCATATTTAGCGGCTTTTTACCCTTGTAAACCAGGGAGTGACCCGAACAATTTGAGAACATGTATGTTATTATCCACTTTTAACGTCAATACTTTTTAATTATATTTTAATATCGGTGCTTTTTAATATATTGTAAAAAGTAATGTGTATTGCTGGTCTTTGACCGTAATAAAGATTTATACTATACTTACAAGTTTGCTATGTTAGGACACAGAGAACTTTAGGATAATTATTCTTTCTGAAAAGGTAAGAGGTAGATGATGGTGTAACAAGAGGGAAGGAAAAAATGTGCATTATAATCAATTAAAAAGGAAGCCTAAAGCAAATCAGCCTTGGACTTCATACCTTCTTGCCCAGCAGCATAAAAAGTAAAAAGTATTATAGCCAAAAGTGGAGCAAGGGCCTGAGAATAATTGTCCCTCTCCATTAATCTCTTTAATCTAGATCTAGCTTTTCTCTTCATATGCTCAGTTTTTGTTCCCAAGGCAGCATCTCTGTCCAAAATTAGTGAATGCAGGAAAACATCATGAAATACAGGATCTGAAAGCTGCATCCCTGAAGATTCTTGAATTAAGCATGAAATCTGTTTACCACTTTCACAATAAGATATGGGTATATTTTTCTGTTCCTGGACAGCTCCTATTACAATTGTGGCCTTCACCTTGAGTTCAAATGATGTTGTCAGTATATATGAGCCATATTATTGGTGCTATAATAATACATATTTATTTGTGCCAAAGAAATAGCACAAGAGGCAGTTCAGATATAATGACTGAACAGGACCTGTTGTGAGCTCTTGTTATATATCAAACAATGATATGGTAATGATATGGTATTCTAAGGCCAAAATGAAATAATCAGAAGATTTATTTAAAATTATCTTTTAAAAAACCTGCTAGATTGCAAGAGATCCCTGAACACAAAGCTGGTTGTATCCAGAATCTAGTTTTTCATGCGAAATACAAATCTGCAAAATTAGTGGTAAGACATGAAAGTCTTCTTTCCTGTTGACTTGTCTCCAAATTATCCATTTAAGATCATTCCTGGTTGATCATGTTGACTAAATTATTTTCATAGCAATTTGGTAATTAACTGAAACTCAGTGATCAAATAATTCTCATTAGCAATAATGATTAATAATACTTATTCCGTGCATAGATTGGGGTTAACTGATTTTCTGATAGAGTCATTCTCATTTGGTACCAATGTTAGATCTCCCATCTTATTTGGAATCTTCTATTATGAATGTGTCACTATAACTATACTGTGTTTCTTTCTTACATAAAACCATTTCTATGTGTTTGGGTTTCCCAAATGATATCCTGAATATTCATTGTAAATCACTATTGATCGTAATCTTCAATGTTTAACCATCTTAGATCAGTCCATAGAGCCACCCATTCAGTCTATACAATATTGCAGCCTGGAATTTCTAAAGCAAAAGTGATATAATTCAGTCTTGCATAGTTTAATGAAGTTGCTCATGAGAAGGATCATGAACATGCTATACGTGTTGCCTTTGTAATTTTATAAAAATTGTGGATCACCCCTCAGAAGCGATTGTTTTTTGGATAGTGAATTTATTTATTTTTGGAAAATAAGGAATAAACTGTGGCAAGTTTAGATTTATCAATGTTCATATATCTATTATGCACATATTTTACTGCTTAGTCATATCTTTGCACCTTTTCAACCATTAATGTAATGGTACTGGTAATTCCCAAAATGAAACTTTTAGGCAAATTTAGACCCAAGACTCAAATAGTGAGAATGTAATGTTCATAGAGAATTTTTAGAAATCTAACTTAGATGTTTTGCTAACCTGTTTCCCTGAAAATAAGCCCTCGCTGAAAATATTGCAACGCAGCAGCAGCCATGAGGTGATCATGCTTGCCGCCTCCTGCACCTCAAAAATAATAAGACCTCCCTGAAAATAAGGCCAAGTGCGTATTTCAGGGGTAAAAACAAAACAGGACCCTATCGCATTTTCAGGGAAACACTGTACTTCCATATCTTTCTGTATGTTTCAGTACAATGTTAACACAAGAAACATAAGTCATGCTTTATTTCTTTTTTATTAAAAGCTTCATCAAAGAAAAGACAGTTTTAATTCTTACATCACTGATCTACATAAAACCCCAGGAATGGGAAAAACAGCAGCTATAAGGATTACAATACAAATGAACAAAAAGGGCAGAGGAAAAAAAGCAATCTTCTGCAATATAGAACTTTTAATGACATTATGAAACATTATCACAAATATACCCTTGATTTTTACAAGCTAGAATCATTACCTTACATCTTAGGACATGGGAAATTTACAAAGGTCTCCTCCTTTACTCCTACATAGAAAATTTATCTAATTTCAGAATCCTAGTTTCTTGAGCTGGTTTCATTTTAACCAAAATGAAATGTTTTTAAATTAAAAATTTAAAAATTTAATATTTATACGAAATATTGGAATAATTATTTTTCTTCCATGAAAATCATATAAATAAAATTAACTATTACTTGTTGGGAAGTATGGCTGTTTCAATATGATCCGATAAAATTCTGTCAGTTTTAAATCCAAAATGTGCAATGAGTAGGATTGCAATCCTCTAATTATAAGACCAATATAGAAATCCCATTTGTTGTAGCAAATTATAACTTGATTTAGCTTCTGCTTTGTTTTTGCCTATCAACTAAACAATTCATTTAGAACATCAACCCATAGTTTATTACAGATAAGTTAAGGCCAAATCATCACACAGTTGAGTAAATATTTTTATTTTACAAGGAATTATTGCTTCTGGTGTTCAGATAATAAGATTTGTCAGGAATAGAGGCTTCTAGTGTCACAGCCTTCCACTTGGCTCAATTAAAAGACATTTTTATGAAGCTATCCCTTGAGTAATTTTGTCATTTGTTGAAATCACATGTGTACCACATTGGCTCTCCTTTGTTGTAGAAATATCTGAAGTTGGTATCTTTTGTCCTTGCTTGTCCTTTAAAGACAAGCACTGAGATCCCTATATCTTCATCAGCTTTCAAAAGAAGGTGCTAAGCAATTGTGAATAACAGTAACAGATCATTCACAGATCCTAACAAATGATCATTATGGTGAAAGAAGCTCTGATGTATAACTGTTAAAATAGAAATCCATTTATGTAAGCAATGGCATTTTAATCTCCACAGAAGCAAACCTGACATTCACATTACATTATTTGTCATATGTTCCCTTTATTTAATTATAAGCAAAGAACATGTTAGCAAATGTTAAAATACTGTTATTTTCTGTAATCGGAGGCATGAAGATAAATTTAAAGTTGAAATCCACTTTAGGTAATGTAACTATACTAGAATATAGAATGATTTTGCCAAAAATCATTTGTATCCTTGACTAATTCCTAAAATTAGGAATTATAGGAATTAGGAATGGCTATTTCTAAGGAATAGAATGATCCAGGGAGTCCTCAGATTATAATGGGGGAAAAAAAATTCAAAACTGAAATATGACAGCGCAAAAAAGTTTTGCCTGTTTTTATGTGTTTATATCATGCATACAAAAAGCAGAGCTGTGATCATATTGTTAAAGTGGAGCTGATATCTTGTCTTTTTTGACCAGATCCTAGAGACAGCCTTATAATTCTGCATTATTGATCTTTATTTTGCCAAGTATGCATTTGTGTTAAAAACAATGGTGTACTTGTAAATACATAACAACCAACAATACCAGATCAGAATAACAGAGTTGGGAGGAATCTTGGAGATCTTCTGGTTCAACTCTCTACTGAAGCAGGAAACCCTATAACATTTCAGACAAGTGGTTGTCCAATGTCGTCTTAAAAATCTCTCAGCCCCTTAGTTTTTGGAATACTTCTGTCATGTCACCTCTAGTCCTTCTTTCCATTAAACTAGACATATCCAATTCCTACAACCATTATGTTTTAGCCTCAAGACCCCCAGTCATCTTTCTTACTTTCCTCTGCACTCTTTCTGTAGTAGAGTACCTTGGAGTACCTACTGCATACTTCCTTTCATGTAGATGCAGTTCCATTAAGGACTACTCGTTACGTCTGGTTGGTCAGCCACTTATGAATCCATCTGGTGATGATGATGCCTAACCCACATTTTTCTATCTTATCAAGTAATAGGTTATGGTCTATTTTATCGAATATCTTACTGAAGTCCAACACCTTTTTTTATATTGTGGAAACCAAAACCAAAATGCAACCAAAATTCTATTCTATTAATAAATAAATATTCCAAGAGTGGTCTCACCAAAGCATTATAAAATGATACCAACAGTTTGCATATTTACATGATATTGATTCTATCACTCTATTAATGCAGCCTAGAATGAGTTGGCTTTTTTTGGCAGTGCAGCACACAGCAGGCTCATATTTAAGTGATTATCCATTAGGACTCCAAGATCCCTCTCACAGTTACTACTATTGAGTGAAGTATCAGCTATTCTGTACTTGTGGATTTAGTTTTTCATGTAGGACCTTATGTTTGTTACCACTGAATTTCATTTTGCTAGGGCCCAATGTTCCAGTCTGTTGCGATCCTTCTATATCTTGAGTCTGTCTTCTGGAGTGTTGGCTATTCCTGCCAGTTTGGTGTCATCTGAAAATTTGATGGGCTCCCCTTGTTTAAATCATTGATGAAGATATTGAAGAGTACTGGCCTAAAACAGAACCTTGGGTATACTACTGCTTACTTCTCTCCATGTAAATGCAGTTCCATTAAGGACTATTTATTGAGCCCAATTTGTCAGCCAGTTATGAATCCATTTGGTGATGATGCTGTCTTACCGACATTTTTCCATCTTATCAAGTAATGGGTTGTGGTCTGTTTTATCAAATACCCTACTGAAGTTCAAGTAAATTATAGCTAAAGCATTTCTCTGGTCCCTTAATTATGTCACATTTTCAAAAAATACAATAAAATTTCTTTAGCATGATCTATTTTTGACAAACCTATATTGGCTTGTGGCTATGATTTTGTTTGCCTCTAGGTTTTTGCAGATTCATTCCTTATCCTTTTCAGAATCTTTCCATGTATTGATGTCAGAATGATAGGTCTGTAGTTTCTTGGATCTATTTCCTTTTTTGAAGATGGGAATTGCATTAGCCATTTTCCAGTCATTTGTAGTTCCCCAGTGCTCTAGGATCTTTGAAAAATATAGTTCACTTGTTCTGAGATCACATTTCCCAGTTCCTTCAGAACCTTGGGGTGTAATCCATCTGATCCTGGTAATTTGAATTCATCTAGACTAAATAGGTATTCTCTTACCATTCTCTTGCTTATTTTCACTTGAAAAATTCTGAATTTTACAGCTTTTTTGATGACTTTTTTTTCTTGTGAGTAAAGACAGATTTAAAAAGTTAAGCAGTTCTGTTTTCTCTCTGCTGATTGTCACCTTCTTGTTATTTTCTCCATTTATTGCCAAAAAGCTGAGTTGGTGGTGGCTCAATTCTGCTGTCAATCAGCCATAAAATTCTTGATTGTTTAACAAATGGCTTTCAGGAGTGGTGAAAGCCAACTCCAACACACCATTTGTTACATGCATGATTATGTTATGCTTTATTTAAAATGAAATCATCTAATCTGGTAGAAAAGTTTTATGATAACATAAAAAAGAGCTTTTCAGAAATATGTGCTGGGGTTTCCTTTACAGTTCCAGAATATTGCTTGAACATTCTTAGCCTATTCAAAAGAAACAAAGAATCTTTATTCCTTTGTACATCAAAAACAATTTCATATTAAATAAAGCATTGAAATAAAAAGTTGACTATGTATGACTCAAATACAACTATCTTAGATCCCAAATTTTGTTTTATGACCATGAGGTTGATTCATTGTGCGAAGCCCATTAGCCTACTTTTCAGAAGACTTAGATAGATAATTGTTCAAGTGATGTTATTTAAACCTGTTCTATTCACATTAGTCTCAGCTAATGAAGAGAACAAGGCTGATAATGCCATCTTCAGGCTTCAAGTTACAAATCAAGGCAACCTTCTATGCATTTCATATCATTTCTTCAATACCATGGGCAAGATAATTTAGATCAAAATACTGTGACATATTAAAAATAAATTTTATTACTACATTGCAGGCATTCTTAGGTCTGCTGGATTTGATAGACAAATGTACAAAGACATATACTTCGTAATTCTAAATAATGTCAAATGAATTTAAATATTTAACCTTGCTGTAGGAATCACTTATTTGCTTAATCAACAGTTTTATGAATGCAATTGTAGCAGAAAATACTACAACATAGTGGATTAATTCCAAAGAACCCATACACATACTTCAGAACAAACAGTTGCAATGACACTAATGGTGTAGGGCAGTCTTATCTTGCAAATCTACTAATTTGGACAGGGTTTTGACAGGACAAGAATGTTTCTCCAGTAAAAGAGAAAATGTTGACCAGCTGGAGGGGGAAACATTTTTTTTTAAGTTCTGTGTATGGTTGGCCCCAAATAGGAGGTTCATGTATAAAGTAGAAGTCAAACTGCAAATTCAAAAGCCTCCATTTTGCAGCAAGAGTACCCTCTGTTGATTGCTCAGCTAAGTGAGTTAGGAATTAATGAAATACTTGGAAAAAAATCAGCTAGCGAAATCACATGAAAAAAAATCCCAGTTCTTACATGTATGGCACACACTGGCAAGGTTTTATACGTGGTGGAACATGTGACAGTACATCTAGTCATTCCTACTTTGCATTCTCTCTGTCTCTTGGAAAAAGTAGAACCTTGCAATCAGAATGGAGCAAGGAAAGCATATTCAGAAGAAATTTAAACATCCCTCAATATTGTTGAAGACCATCAAAAATGTTTTTCTTTATATGCAGTATAATACACACACACACACACACACACACACACACACACACACATATATGCTTTCTTGCTCCAATACTTGGATTAAATGCACATTAATTAAAAAGATCTGAGGAAAGGCTTTCTGAATCTTGATGATATTGAAGTCTAGCCTAGGTTTATTCTGTTATTGCAATAGTATATTATTTTCCAAATCCCATATTTCAGCAGTCCACCTTTGGGCTGTCTTATAAGCGACTGGGTAACCATCATCATATTATCTCAAAACCAGCAATCCCATCTTTAGAAGTTCATGAAGCTGAGGAGGGAGATAGCAGAGGAGGGTAAACTGTGGTTATCCAGAAAGCCTACTAAATTCCTCTGCACAAGTAGAAGTCTTGTCTGTATTGCTGTTTAGTGTCATTACTCATATCAGGATTGGAATATTAATTTCAAAGACCAGAGGTGTATAGCCCAAAGTATCTTTCTATATGATATCAGACAAGGAGAATATGATCATCTGGTCAGCTAGAGCTTAAGGAATTAATTCCTCATTCCATAAATTATATTCATGGAATGAAACAAGGCCATTTAGATGCCCAGAATAATTTTTAGTGGTTTTAGCACTGTGAGAAATAATAAAATGCTTTAGGAAATTGTCCTTTTCACTTGTTAAGGTGGTATGGATTAAATATACAAGATACATTCACAGTGATTCAGATGACATTGTGAAATATATTTATATAAATATATTGTTGATGCAAAATCTGCAATCCCCATGTGTTTCTGGACCTTAGACTTCTCATATTTTCTCCTCTAAATGTAAATTGCTGTTGAGTTCTGGAACATTCCAATCTTCTCTAGATTGTGGCATCACATAAAGAGATGTATGGCTGAGAAAGAAAGGAAAATTCTAAGGTCTTACTAAATGAATCAAATCTCTTTTGATCTTTGAAAAGTTAGACCTGTCAATCTAAAGTTAGAATGATTGTAACCATTCTGCTATCATAAGAACCTCTCCTTATATTTTATTTCAAGTTGGGGTCAGATTTAGAGTTTATGACGACTTTTCCTAGGGGATGAAAAATAATTTCTCCATTGATGTCACTGACATCATATAATAAATAAAATCAGATTGATACATCAGTATCATACATCTTGTAAATAATGAATGCCAGTTATACAGCCTCTTTAATGCTGTTATAAAGTCTTTTGGGTATGAATGGCCAAAAGTATTAATAAAATTAAATTTGAAATCAAGAATTGATTTTTGATTTTCTTTAGGAATGTTCAAATTTAGATTATAGCAATTTGACTCAAACATAGCGTCTAGACTATCAATTATTAACTTGGTGATGCATTAAAGGGGAATCTATTAAATAGCAATTTATTGGAAGAATATGTCACTTTTACTTCTCCATTTGTAATGGCCAGGTAGATAAAGCATTTAGCTGACTTTGGCTGATTTTAGAAAGGGAAGGAGGAACAATCCTGATTAGTACTTGGATAGGATCCATCAAGAAATACAATGATACAGACAAGACTGGCAAGTAAAACAAAAGTAATAATAATTTAGAAGAAGGTATACTTTGTCCCGCATTAAGGGAGGGAGGGAGGGAGGGAGGGAGGGAGGGAGGGAGAGAGAGAGAGAGAGAGAGAGAGAGAGAGAGAGAGAGAGAGAGAGAGAGAGAGAGAGAGATGGATTGGGGGGGCAAGCATAAAAAGGAAGAAAACCAGGCTGGCTTGATCATTTTTCTCATATCCCTTTTAATAGGCACACCTATTCCAAATGAAAACAAGGGGGGGGGGAATCAAGGGATGTTCTAAAAAGTAACAGCATTGGCAAAGCGTGTGGAAAAAGGAAGCTAGAGATCCTTATTAATACATTATTATCCTTTCTCTGTGTGGTCCTTTTAATTATCTATGAGGTTACTGAAAACTACATGAATTTCAAATAACCAGGTTCTTCTCATTATGCCAGCCAGGTGACAGCCTGTTTTCCTTTCTTCTTCTTATTTTGCTTTTTAATGTTTGCATTTAGCAGTTATTTGGGGGGGGGGGGGTTATCCAACACTCAACCCCACCAAGCACGAAATATTACATTAAAAATAAACAACTGTTTTTAGCATTCTTAAAAAAATACTCAATTTTTTTAAAAACATCATTTAAAGGTAACCATGGATTCTGTGCACAATAATGCTCCTGCCAAAACGTTGTTATTTCACAAGGCTCATGTAGGAGTCATGTTTAGTTGTGTATGTCCTTGATATTAAAACTTGGTAAGTTGAATCTCTTTGATTACCCTTCCCTGCCCCCAAAACATGTTTTATTTTTATTTTTACAACATTTTGCTTTCATTTTTCAATATGATTACCCTGTTTTTTTTAATACACCACAGTCACTACACTTAAGTCTATTTTTTCCTTAAGAAGAATCATTTTAAATGCTTCATCTTCTCAAAAAAGATACGTTGTACTTCTTTACCCCATTCATAAATACCAGTTCTAATTTGGGGACAGAAATATATACCCTTAATTCCTCATTGTCTGAATAGTGCTGTCTAAAAGAGATGATCCCTGGACTGTGCCATATCTAGCAAAGAATAAGTAATTGGAAATGGTTGGAAAGTTCATTTTAAAATGTTTTCTCCATAGACTGTTGGAAAAATACAGTCCCTCTTCAACCACTATGAATGGGAAATGGAATTTTCATATTCCATTTCCTTCATATATTCCTAGATTCCATATATTCTTTTATCTTTAAAAAATAACTTGCACTGATTCAACATAATCATTCTTGTCTTTTACCTAATTAACTAATCTCTGATTGTCAGATATCAAGACAACAAAAATCCATTTAATATAAAGTGATTGTTAATTTCATGCCTGTATAAAAATTAACACAAACCGTTTAAAACTTTTATCTTGGTTGGGACTATTTTAAAAAAAGTAACCATGTTCAGTGGCCTCTTTTAAGTGACATCATCCAGATGATGATCATGGATGGTTCACAGGATTGCAAACCAATACAGGGAAAGAGGAGGCAAAAGAAAAAAAAGAAAAAGCCCATGGATGATATAAGGAAGTAAGACTCCTGTTTCAGTATAAAAGAAAAAAGCACAGAAAAGTTAAAAGACACCTTGCATAACTGGCAACTGAAATTTTCCTCCTGGTCTGCTAAGTGTTGTTAAGTACCAACTAATCAGGATTTTTGATTAGAATCCCAAGGTCATAGAATGTAAAATACCAGTGGAAGAAAGTTTAAATAATAGATAAAGATAACAACTGGACCGGCCATATTAGTCAAACAAAGATTTTTTTAAAGAAAGAAATAAGAATAAAATAAAATAAAATGCTTCTATCTTCTTGTGGTGGGGTATCATTTAATCTTTGGTATAAAACAGACCATCCATAGGCTGCATTTGATCACAACTAGGAAATACTATAGAAATTGTCAACAATTTCTTCTAGCTATTGCTTTTTTGCACTTTTTTGACCATAAGCTCCTATCTAAGATTTCCTTCCAATGCTTTTAAGCTAGGTGTTTGCAATGTAATAAGCAAAGCAGACTAAAAACTTTTTAAAGCTCATAAAAAAAGACTGCAGATAAAAAGCTCTAATGCTCTGGCCAACAATCACATTTTGTAAATTAAAAAAAAAATCAGAACCCTCCCCACCAATTCTTTAAAATGTAACTTGACCTCCCTCTCAAATTATTTTATTATAAAACACTTTAGCCTTTTAGATTCTTCTCTGTCAACACTAAGAAAGTTCATAAAAGTCTTCACATTGATTTTCCCCCCCAATTTTTGAAGTTGTCATAGTTCCTTTATCAATAGTTTTTGTTTAACATTTTCTGTTAAACTGTGCAGTTTTTATTTTGTTGTTGTTTGTTAACCCTAAAAATTCAGTCTGTTGAACTTCAGCACCAGTTGATCCAGGTGTACATACATAGGAATCCATGTACTTTTCTTCTACCAAACCGTTGACAGCTTGCCTTGAAAGCCTTCGACATCCTTAAAATTAAGGCAATTAAGTTTCAATATAAATCTTACCTAAACATTTCTTTAAAAAAAAAACACATATGCGCACAAACTCAAAAGAAAAGAAACAGTTGATTTCAACAAGGGGAAAAGAATTAGCTGGATTCTTGAGGAAGAACACCGGTTTTCATCTCAGCTTTCTCCCTCTTATTATCACCATTCTTAGCTTTTTGGGAAAACAAAGCAAAGCAAAGCAAAGCAAAGCAAAGCAAAACAAACACAAACAAACAAAAATTATAAATGTACAGTTCCAAGTAAATGCTGAATTTCAAATGTTCATTCAGATAAAATATTAACCCAGTATTTTGCCATGTTTCCCCCTTTAATTAAAAAAAATAGCAAAAATAAAACTATCAGACTATATGACCAAACAATTTGCACAGCACACAGAAACACTCTTGTTGAGTAAAGTAGAAAATGAAAAAAAAAAAAAAATGTCGCTGCCTGTGCAAACGGAAAGCCAACTTCTTGTTCAATGAAGTTTTTTCATTCAAGGCAAGCTTCGTTGACATTTTTCTGGTCTGTTCATTGTCTGTAAAACAATGAATTAAAACATTCATTAAATAAAAATAGCATCTTTTAAAAATCTTCTTGTTTTTTAAATTCTTTTGAAGCTAAATTTCCTTAGCCTAGAGCAGGGGTCGGCAAACTTAAACACTCAAAGAGCCATTTGGACCCGTTTCCCACAGAAAAGAAAACACCAAGAGCCACAAAGGTCCTAACTGGAAGCCCCCTGTTCAATTCTGGAGCTGACCAGAAGTTCAGTTCCCCCACCATAGAGTCTCCTTCTAGCGCGGCATACTTTTTCCTCTACCTGTCATAACCGAAAGCCCTATCAATTGTGGAAACAACTGGAAAACCCTCCCCTTGCCATAGAGTCTTCTCCTGGTGCACTGTGCTTCTCCACACACACACCCACCAGAAGATCCTCTCAAAATTATGGTGCCAACCAGTGACGGAGCTGCAGCAGTGGGAGGAAAGAGCCACATGCAACTCCAGAGCCCAGTTTGCTGACCCCTGGCCTAGAGAGAATGAATTATAAGCAAAAATTCAATTATTCATAATTTTCTTTACATTGGTTTGAAGGTCACACTGAATGAAGAATATGTGTGATTTTCTCATGGATTTTTTTGATTTCAGTAATTTCTTTGAAATATTGCAATAATATAGCACATCATGGGGTAGCATAATATTTAGGATAAATGAACATCATTGTCAGCTGCCAACATAATTCCAAAACATCCTGACAAATTAAAAATGCCAGGTGCTAATTACAAGGAACTTTTAGGAACCCATGAATGCCCATCCCCCGAAAAGTTGTTCATTCCCTGAACAACAAATATATCTGCCTCTTGTATCTCTAAATAAGTTAAACTGAGACTCTACTGAAATTTTGCTTTGGCAATATATACAGCTCTGAATTCTACTAAAAAAAAATTAAGTCTTAAAGTCTACCTGGATTATTTGAAGGAGCTCTTCAGCCATGTCATGATCAAAATAGATTTCCTGATGTCGAAAGGCTATACTATAATATTTATTTGCAAAATACTATAGCATTGTGAAAGAACTGCTAGTAAGATGCAACTTACATTTTAAAAAATGCCTAGGAATTCCAAATATTAGTATTTCTTTAATTCAGTCAATTCCTTTGAATCCAATTAAATGGCAGTACCAAGTCAATGTTAGCTGATCTCAGAAAGCTAAGCAAGCTTTGACTAGTACATGGATAGGAGAAGACTGGGAAACTGCAATGCTTTAAGCTAGACTTAAAAATTGGAAAAAATATATCCCAGAAGACAATGGCAAAACACTTTTATACTGTTGTAAAGAAAACTATGTGAAAACGTTCATGAAGTAACCAGGGTGGAGCTCAAATCAAGGGAGACTTTACCTTATTCATATCAGTGAGGTAACAGACTTCCCTTCCTCCAAGGAAACTTCCTGTTTTTGCATGAGGACTGTTTTGGTTTTATATTTTTCCATTCTTAGATCAGTGGTTCACATAGATATAAAGAGGTGGATACTTTGGAAGCTGGTTTCTATTGGATATAAAATTAAACACACCTCTGATTTTGATTTGAAAGAAAAGCAGGCCACACATTTGACCCAAAGGTTTTGAAATGTTTTTGAAAGGATTTGTTAAAGATTTTTGCCTGTCCAATGATAGAAACAAAACTGTATATATGTTTTTTCATACATCTAAAGCCATTCTGTCATTACATTTAGCATGTACACTGATGTAATAAGCATGTATTACTGAAGTATTAAGGGTTCAACAACTCTATCATGTGTTTATCACTCAATCTTAGAAGGCTATATCAGTTCCTTTAGCACAATCTGCACTGTTATTCAAGAAAGTCCCATCTAATTAGATGGCCTTAATATGTGAACAGGATTATAATTCTTTATATAAATTGAAATAGCAGCGATACACTTTTTTATGTTGTTCGATGACAAATTTGAATTGTTTATCTGTGTTATCTACACAGAGAGCAAAAAATACGTATTATTTATATAACATAAAATAGAAAATGATTGATATTTAGCCTATCTTTCACATCAAGTCATCAGTGTCAAAATGGTTATATGGATATTGACATTGTTAATGAATCTGGAATTGTGTTTAAGAAAAAAAAGGTCTGATTTTAGAGGAATTAAAATCATCTTACTTTGACTGTTGATATGAATATGCAGATGCATGTTCACTAGATGTTTCGACAGCCATCTGTTGCTGTTGACCACTGGATTCCTGTGATGAAGATACTGTCTGTGGAGAGGTATCAGCAACCACACCCTGAAGAACATAGAGCACCTTATAGTTTTGACTACGATCAGCAACTTATAAAATACAATAGCAGCAGCTAACTAACTTCATTATTTAAAGGGTAGTTGTACCATTTTTTTTTATTTTGTCAAATTTCAGATATACCAGGAGTCATGGGTTGCGCAGAGCCAAGGTGGCGCAGTGGTTAAATGCAGCACTGCAGGCTACTGCTAGATCAGCAGTTCAGCGGTTCAAATCTCACTGGCTCAGGGTTGACTCAGCCTTCCATCCTTCCGAGGTGGGTAAAATGAGGACCCAGATTGTTGGGGGCAATATGCTGACTCTCTGTAAACCGCTTAGAGAGGGCTGAAAGCCCTATGAAGCGGTATATAAGTCTACTGCTATTGCTATTGCTATTGCTAAACTGTTTATTTAATCAAATTTATTGCCTGGGTTACAGTCACAACTCTACTATTAGGACATCAATGTTATAAAGTTTTAAAGAAAATAATACTATGGTGCCACTTTGCACCAGCTTATCTTTACAATGAACCCTGATGTACTCTAGACTGCTATCATTTAATAAGACAGTCTCATTTGGATCTCATCAAAAGAAAGTTAATTTATTTGTTCCTTCAATAAAATCAGAACTGAAACACTTCAATAGTAAGCAATAACAACAAATGAGGATGGAAAACCAGGAAAGTAAAGATGTTTTCTAGTTAACCCCTGCACTGGCAGTACAGGTAGTCCTCAACTTATGACCACAATTGAACCCAAAATTTGTGTTGTTAAGGAGACATTTATTAAATAAGCTTTGCCTGATTTTACAATCTTTCTTGGCCCAGTTGTTAAGTGAATCACTGTAGTAACTTGGTTGTTAAATGAATTTGGCTTACCTCTGACTTTGTTTGTCAGAAGGTTGCAAAAGGTGATCACATGACCTTGGGACAAAAGAACAGTTATAAAGATGAAATAGTTGCCAAGCATCTGAATTTTGATCACATGATCATGGGATGCTGCAAAGGTCGTAACTTTGAAAATGGTGATAAGTCACTTTTTTCAGTGCCATTGCAACTTTGAATGGTTACTAAATGAACTATTGTAAGGCAAGGACTACCTGTATGCCAAATCTATGACCATTTGCCCACTGGGAATTTTCAGTGTTTGTGCTTAGTGCAATAAATTTATGGCACTTAGACTAAGTCCTTTTCCATGACATCAAGTTATTTAAGCTTGTAATAGCTAACAGACAAGTATAGACATGAAACCTTTTCAAATTTGACAGCTTTGTCCCATCCTCAGACTAAGAGCAAACTTGCTATTAAGAAGGAGGATCTTGGGGAAGGAGGACATCAGTTCACTGGGTAACAGGATTCACTGAAAAGCTTCAAGAGATGAAAAATTAAAAAGATGCCTAGTGCTTATTGGCAGAAAAATGAATGAATGAAACTGAAACAGCTATGGTCTCACATTTAGGAATATACACAAATTATAATAGTAAACGATTTCTGCTCTTGTTGCTTCTTCCTATCCGGGAACTCTGTTCAGAGTTACTTGAATCCTTCTTGAAAGGAATGAGTTGGAAGATTCCTCTGCGGTAATATATTTGCAAGATTCACATATGTCCTGAGTTAAATCCTATTCTGTTAGATTCTAGTAAGATGCCAGAAGTGTTGTCTTAATAAATAATCTGCGATTCTTTTTGAGATTTCCTGTGGGCAGCTAGAGGTTGAGAAATGCCTCTTTTGTGAGTGCAGATTTAGAAGTGACAAATGTCTCTTTAATGATTGGATACCATTTTTCTGAACTGGTTGAGATTACTAGTGAAGTTATCAGTCAAGATGTAGACAGATGTAATCAATATGCCGGCAACATCAACTATATATTTAGACCCTCAGTTGACCAAGTCATTCTACTGTGGTTTTTTGATATCAAAATATTTTAGGATTTATAGAGAAAAGCTCCACTGTATAGAAAGCTGAGTGGCTGTGGTTTAATCAATACAGGTAGCCCTCAATTTACGACAATTGAGCCCAAAATGTATATTGCTAAGCAAAATATTTATTAAATGAATTTTGCTCCATTTTATTACTTTTCTTGAAACTGTTATTTTTTTTTGAAAATTTTAAAAAAGCTTTTACAAATATTTACCTCCCCTCCCCCACCCTCCCCACCCGAATCCAACCCCCCCAACCTTTCGCCCTGACTTCCCAGAACAAATACAGGGTATAAATCTTTAACAAACATATTCTAAAATAAACTTTAAAAAAGTTAGTATCATCTTTCATTTGAGCTTTAACTCCTCTTTTGTTAGGCTAACTCTAAACAGATTATATCGTTCCTCACTTTTTCAGTCATAAACTATCTGGAATTTATTAGTTCCGTATTTATTTTGAATATAGTCAATCCATCTTCTCCACTCCAGTTTATATTTCTCATCTGAGTGGTCCTTAGGTAGGTAGTTTAGGTAGTTTATTTATATGCCGCCCTTTTCCCTGGGGGGACTCAGGGCGGCTCACAGTTCGGAAGGAAGGGAGGACAAACAGATTAAACACATAAGACAGTACATCATTAAAAGCACAACATTCATACAATTCGGGTGGGTTGCGGTCTTTAGCCCCAGGCCTGTCGGGACAGCCAGGTTTTAAGGGCTATGCGGAAGGTGTGGAGGGTGGTGAGGGTACGAATCTCCACGGGGAGATCGTTCCATAGGGTCGGAGCTGCCACCGAGAAGGCTCTCCTCCGCGTGGTTGCCAGTCGACATTGACCGGCTGATGGAACTCAGAGGAGGCCTAATCTGTGGGATCTAATTGGTCGAGTGGAGGTAATTGGCAGTAGGCGGTCTCTCAAGTACTCAGATCCACTACCATGAAGGGCTTTGTAGGTGACAAGTAGCACCTTGAAGTGTACCCGGAGATCGACAGATAGCCAGTGCAGCTCGTGGAGGATAGGTGTTATGTGGGTGAAACGAGGTGCACCCACGATCGCTCGCGCGGCCGCATTCTGGACTAGCTGAAGTCGCCGAATACTCTTCAAGGGCAGCCCCATTTAGAGCACATTGCAGTACTCCAGCCTAGAGGTCACAAGGGCACGAGTGACTGTTGTGAGAGCCTCCCGGTTCAGGTAGGGTCGCAACTGGTGCACCAGGCGAACCTGGGCAAATGCCCCCCTGGTCACAGCTGACAAATGGTGTTCAAAAGGCAGCTGTGGGTCCAGGAGGACTCCCAAGTTGCGGACCCTGTCTGAGGGGCATAGTATTTGACCCCCCAGCCTGAGAGATGGAACACTTGCCAAATTAGTGGGAGGGAAGCACAACAGCCACTCGGTCTTATCTGGATTGAGCACAAGCTTGTTAACCCTCATCCAGTCTCTAACAGCCTCAACGCCCTGGTTCATCACGTCCACTGCTTCATTGAGTTGGCACGGGGCGGACAGATACAACTGGGTATCGTCCGCATACTGGTGGTATTTTATCCCGTGCCACCGAATGATCTCACCCAGCGGTTTCATGTAGATATTAAAAAATAGGGGGGACAGGACCAAACCCTGCGGCACCCCATATGTTAGGGGCCTAGGGGTAGATCTCTGTCCTCCGACTAACACTGACTGCGACCAGTCCGAGAGGTAAGAGGAGAACCACCGTAAAACAGTGCCTCCCACCCCCACCTCCCGCAGTCGTCGCAGAAGGATACCATGGTCGATGGTATCGAAAGCCGCTGAGAGGTCAAGGAGTACCAGGATGGAGGCGTGGCCTCCATCCCTGGCTCTCCAGAGGTCATCGGTCAATGCGACCAAAGCGGTTTCTGTGCTGTAGCCAGGCCTGAAGCCAGACTGGAATGGGTCAAGATAACTAGCTTCCTCCAAGGACCGCTGGAGCTGAAAGGCCACCACCTTCTCAACAACCTTCCCCACAAAGGGGAGGTTGGAGACTGGACGATAGTTGTTTAGAACGGCTGGATCCAAAGATGGTTTCTTCAGGAGGGGTCTCACCACCGCCGCTTTAAGAGCGGGGGGAAAGACCCCCTCCCGAAGGGAGGCGGTGACAACCGCCTGGATCCAGCCCTGTGTCACCTCCCTGCTGTTAACAACCAGCCAGGAGGGGCACGGGTCCAGTACACATGTGGAGGCACTTACAGCTCTCATGGCCTTGTCCACGTCCTCAGGGGCAACAGCCTGAAACTCAACCCAGCGATAGCCTACCAGATTATCCCCTAGTGCCTCGGCTGGTTCTGCAGAATTGGAGTCCAAGTCCGTCCGAAACCGAGCAACTTTGTCCGCGAGAAACTGGACGTAATCCTCAGCCCTGCCCTGCAAAGGATCCCCCGTATCCCTCCTATTTAGGAGGGAGCGGGTTATCCCTAACAGGGCGGCTGGGCGCGACTCAGCGGAAGCAATCAGAGTGGCAATGTAAGTTCTTTTCGACGTCCTGATTGCCCGGATGTATTCTCTGATGCAAGATGTTAAAAGTGCTCGGTTCGATTCGGATTTATTGGATCTCCATTGGTGCTCTAGGTATCTCTTCTGGCGCTTCCTCTCCCGGAGTTCCTCAGTAAACCAAGGAGCCCTCCTGGATCCATTGCCTCGGAGCGGCCGTAGAGGCGCAATCCGGTTAAGAGACTCCGTCGCTGCCGAGTTCCAAGCAGCAACCAGAGTCTCCGCCGGACTGCGGGGGAGGGTATCAGGAATAACCCCAAGCTCCGTCTGGAACCTCAGAGGGTCCATAAGTCGCCTGGGGCGGAAACACCTGGTCGGTTCCTCCTCCCTACAGTGGGGGTTTGGTCTCCGAAAGTCAAGCCTCAGTAGGTAGTGGTCTGACCACGACAGGGGTACGATCTCACTCCCCCTCAGACCAAGATCACAAGTCCACTGCTCCAAGAGAAATACGAGGTCGAGCATGTGACCCGCCGAGTGGGTTGGGCCCCGAATTACTTGGGTCAAGCCCATGGCTGTCATGGAAGCCATGAACTCCTGCACTCCGTCAGAGTGTTCACCGAGCGAGGGCAAATTGAAATCCCCCAGAACCATAAGCCTGGGGAACTCAATTGCCAGCTCGGCTACCGACTCGAGGAGCGAGGGGAGGGCTGCTGCAACGCTGTTGGGAGGCAGGTACGTTAACAGCAGACCCACTTGACCCTTGAGGTCCAACTTCACCAGCAGGGACTCACACCAACAAGCTCCGGAGCAGGGATCCTACGAGGTACTAGAGACTCTCGGATAACAATGGCCACACCCCCACCCCTTCTCTGAGCTCTCAGCTGATGGAGCACCTGAAAACCCTCTGGGCACATCTCTACGAGGGGGACTCCCCCCTCCGGGCCCAGCCAGGTTTCAGTAATACATGCCAGGTCTGCCCTCTCGTCCAAAATTAAGTCCCGGATGAGAGGAGCCTTATGAACTACAGACCTGGCATTTAGCGACAACAGCTTGAGACCAGGGTCCTGATTACTCGCGCCATCTGGCCTTGGAGTGGTACTCATAGGGCCGGAAGGAGGGATCTCTGTAACGTAGCGAGCCCTCCTTCCCCGGTAATGGCCAGCCCTAAAGTCCCCACCATATCTGCCCCTCCCTGTTATGACCGTGATGCTCCGGCCCACTCCCGTGTCCATAGTCCCCCCGACCACCCCAATGACCCCCGCGTTCCTCGACAGGACCTCCGAATCAAATATACTCATTCACTCACCCAGGCAGTCCCCACGTAGTAATTAAAAACACAAAAAATACAACAATAATAGGTAATAAAAAGTGGGATCATTCACTCAATCACATACATATCCCATGCATATCCCATACAAAAGAAAGAATTGGAATTGGAAAATTGGAAAATTTATTTATAGGCCGCCCTTTTCCCTGAGGGGACTCAGGGTGGCTTACAACTCATGGGGGAAGGGGATGCAACAGTGAGACATAAAACAATACATAATTAAAAATAGAACACAACATTCATCATTCGGGTGGGGACTGATTACAATCTAGCCCCAGGCCTGACGGGATAGCCAGATTTTAAGGGCTGTGCGGAAGGTCTGGAGGGTGGTGAGGGTACGGATCTCCACAGGGAGATCGTTCCAAAGGGTCGGAGCTACTACAGAGAAGGCTCTCCTCCGCGTAGTCGCCAGTCGACACTGACTGGCAGGTGGAATTCGGAGAAGGCCTAATCTGTGTGATCTAATTGGTCGCGAGGAGGTGATTGGCAGGAGGCGGTCTCTCAAGTACCTAGATCCACTACCATGAAGGGCTTTATGGGTGGTAAGTAGCACCTTGAAGCGCACCCGGAGATCAACAGGTAGCCAGCACAGCTCGCGGAGGATAGGTGTTATGTGGGTGAACCGAGGTGCACCCACAATCGCTCGCGCGGCTGCATTCTGGACTAGCTGAAGTCGCCGGATGCTCCTCAAGGGCAGCCCCATGTAGAACACGTTGCAGTATTCCAGCCTTGAGGTCACAAGGGCACGAGTGACTGTTGTGAGAGCCTCCCGGTTCAGGTAGGGTCGCAACTGGTGCACCAGGCGAACCTGGGCAAATGCCCCCCTGGTCACAGCCGACAGGTGGTGATCAAAAGTCAGCTGTGGGTCCAGGAGGACTCCCAAGTTGCGAACCCTGTCTGAGGGGTATAGTGTTTGACCCCCCCAGCCTGAGTGATGGAACACTTGCCAAATTATTGGGAGGGAAACACAACAGCCACTCGGTCTTATCCGGGTTGAGTACCAGTTTGTTAGCCCTCATCCAGTCCCTAACGGCTTCAAGGCCCCGGTTCATCACGTCCACTGCTTCATTGAGTTGGCACGGGGCGGACAGATACAACTGGGTATCGTCCGCGTATTGATGGTATCTTATCCCGTGCCTCCGAATGATCTCGCCCAGCGGTTTCATGTAGATGTTGAATAGTAGGGGGGATAAGACCGAACCCTGCGGCACCCCATATGTTAGGGGCCTAGGGGTCGATCTCTGCCCTCCAACTAACACCGACTGCGACCTGTCCGAGAGGTAGGAGGAGAACCACTGCAAAACAGTGCCTCCCACCCCCACCTCCCGCAGTCGTCGCAGAAGGATACCATGGTCGATGGTATCGAAAGCCGCTGAGAGGTCAAGGAGAACCAGGATGGAGGCATGGCCTCCATCCCTGGCTCTCCAGAGGTCATCGGTCAATGCGACCAAAGTGGTTTCTGTGCTGTAACCAGGCCTGAAGCCGGACTGGAATGGGTCAAGGTAACTAGTTTCCTCCAAGGTCCACTGAAGCTGGGAGGCCACCACCTTCTCAACAACCTTCCCCACAAAGGGGAGGTTGGAGACTGGACGATAATTGTTGAGAACGGCTGGATCCAAAGATGGTTTCTTCAGGAGGGGTCTCACCACCGCCGCTTTAAGTGCGGAGGGGAAGAGTCCCTCCCGAAGGGAGGCGGTAACAACTGCCTGGATCCAGCCCCGTGTCACCTCCCTGCTGTTGGCAACCAGCCAGGAGGGGCACAGGTCCAGTACACAGGTGGAGGCACTCACAGCTGTCATGGCCTTGTCCACATTCCCAGATGTCCACATCCCCAGATGTGGACAAGAAGAAGGAGAAGGAAGAAAAAGAGAGAAAAAAGATAGATTACGCAGTTGTTAAAAGTGCAAGTTCAGGTAGCGCAAATGGCTCTCAGTGTTCGGGATGGTTGAGATAACTGAAGTCCAGCTATGGTCCAAACAAGACATATAGGGGAGTGTCTCGTATCCCCCTCTTCTGTAGGTCTGAAAAGGTCCAAAAAGTCTGGAGCAATTGAAGGGGGCAGAGGGCCTTCTTATACAGGCGCTATCCAGGATAATGCCCCAGGGGCAATGGCGGATGGTAATGATGTCAGAGCCAGATGGGGCTGTGCCAGCGAGCCTAGGAGTCCAGAGGCCGCGGTCAAAGGAGGCCAGATGTTAAGGTGCCACAATAGGGGAGAGCCAAATGCCAGGCAGAAGACACAGGAGGAGACCTCACAGCAGCGGGGACGGGCAGAGAAGAGATTGCGTCTGAAGAGCCACCCGACCAAGTAAGAACGGAGGAGGGAGGAGGCAATGTTGGAAAGGAAGCGGGGCCAAACAGGGAGGAGAGCCATCCGGAGGGGCCGCTGCGGCACCAGGCAAAGCCGGCCGCCCAATTTGCCCAGTCCCAGCAATATTTCAATTCGCTCACTCTCTCTCCGGGGCGATGGTAGCCAAACGAAGCCCCCAGGAGGTTCAGCAAATAGGATGGAATCGCTGAAACTGCCGAAAAACGCCACCGCTGCAGCCAGCATGGCGTCGCCCCCCCCACCGCTGAGCAACGCAGGCAGCACACAAACCTCCGGAGATTGTACAGTCCGGGGCCGCCCAGGAGCGGCGACCCCCGCAAAGGTCTGAGCTCCTCGGGTCCCCTGAATTCCAGACATCCCCAGGGACCCTTTACAGAAGGTACAAAGTTGTTATTCTTAGGAATTTCCAGCGTTTTTTCGCCTAATTAGCTCGGAGCGAAACGCCTAGCAGCCATCTCTAATCTTGCACATGCGTAGTTGAGATTTTAGCAGTTTTAACTGACATGTCCTCAATTCCAGTTAACCCCTAGCCTGGGGATCCTCTGCTTAAAAAAAAAATATTGTAATATCTTAATATTGTCCTTAAGATATGCTGATATTTTAGCCATCTCTGCTAAGTTTGTTACTTTTAATGTCCATTCTTGAATAGTAGGCAAATCTTCCTTCTTCCAGTATTGTGCCACCAACAGTCTTGCTGCCGTTATTAAGTACAAAATCAAGTTGGTCTCTATACTGGGATTTGAACCTGGGCTGTATTACATATTAGGCAGATGTATTAGCCAATAAGCCACAGGCTCTCCCATCCGCAGGCTGTGCCTCAATCAGAAGGACTTGGGCCCCCCGCCAGAGTGCCGCTGGGGAGTGGGTCTTCTGTACACCACATTTCCCACGCCCCAGTGCCGGACGGGGATTCGGTGCTGGGCTCTTCCCTCTTCACTCGCCATTACTGAGGGAATCCTGGTTAGTTTCTTTTCCTCCGCTGACTAATATGCTTAAATTCAGCGGGTCGCCACGTCCAATCTGAGGGGCCTGTAACTGTCCATACTGAAACCATGTTTGGATTACCTTTTCCTCTTTTAGTATATTCAAGGGTTTTAGCTGTAATACATCTCTTTCTATAGTAAGAAGCTGTCTATATGTAGTTACATCCTGTTTTTGTGCTATACTTATGTTCTCTATTGCATGTCTGGGAATTGCCCACATAGGTATATTGTCCTTTAGTTTATGTTGATATTTTTTCTAGACACGCAATAGAGCATTCCTTAAAATATGACTTTTAAAGTTCTTATCCACCTTCTGCTCTACATGGGGCAGCCCTTGAAGAGCATTCGGCGACTCCAGCTTGTCCAGAATGCAGCCGCACGAGCGATCGTGGGTGCACCTCGGTTCACCCATGTAACACCTATCCTTCACGAGCTGCACTGGCTGCCTATTGGTCTCCGGATACGCTTCAAGGCGCTAGTCGTCACTTATAAAGCCCTTCATGGTATTGGACCTGGGTACTTGACCGCCTGCTGCCAATTACCTCCACTAGACCAATTAGATCCCACAGATTAGGCCTCCTCTGAATTCCATCCGCTGGCCAGTGTCGACTGGCGACTACCTGGAGGAGAGCCTTCTCTGTGGCTGCTCCGACCCTCTGGAACGAACTCCCCGTGGGGATTCGAACCCTCACCACCCTCCAGGCCTTCCGCAAAGCCCTTAAAACCTGGCTGTTCTGACAGGCCTGGGGCTAAAGAACCGTTGCCCCCGTCTCGAATGGTATGACTGTTGTGTGTTTTAAATCATGCATTGTTTTGTGTTGTTTTTAATTTTTGTCTGTATCCCCCCTTCCCTGGTTTGAGTTGTGAGCCGCCCTGAGTCCCCTTCAGGGGAAAAGGGCGGCATATAAATAAAATAAACATTCAACATTCAAACATTCTTGTCATATAGCAGATAAGCATGCCAACCATATACCAAATCATGCCCTTCAATATTAAGTATTTTATCATCTGTTGAGTTAATCCAATCACTGATTAGTGATAAAACTACTGCTTCATAGTATAATTTTGAAACCTCTGAGTTTTGGATAACAAACATGGCTTGGTGTGGTCGCTGGAATCAGCCTCTTAGCTGATGATTTTGTGGTTTAATATGAAGCAACAAGGCTTCTTGCAACTTCTGCGCTACCACAATGTAAATTCCTTCATCATTTGAATGGAGCCACCATGGTGGATGCTTTGGATACCCTATACATCATGGAGTTGCAGGAAGAATCCCAGGAAGTCAAAGATTGGGTGGAAAAGAGCTTTGACTTGAACGTGAATGGCGAAGCTTCCTTATTTGAAGTGAACACCCGCTACTTTGGGGAACTTCTGTCTGCGTATTACCTGACGGGCGAAGAGGTCTTCAAGAGCAAAGCTCTAGAACTTGGGGAGAAGCTTCTCCCGGCCTTTAACACACCGACCGGAATCCCACGAGGAGTCATCAACCTGGGCAGGCCCCACAGGGGAGAAGACCGAGGAAGTCCTCCCGCCCAAATTACTACTGGCCCAGCCGCCTCGGACTTGCGCTGACCGCCTTAAGCCTGCAGACTTAAGAACTGTGTTTTTTAGCCAGTGTGTTGAGTGCATGAATGTATGAATGTGAGAGAGAATGCGCCCACTTTTTAATTTAATTAATTGTTGTATTACTGTATTGTATTTTAATGATTATTGTGGGTGTGTCTGAGGAGAATGTTTGATCAGTGTATATGATAGGATCGGGAGTGCGACCTGGAGCCCCCTCCACTGAGTGCAGAAGCAGGAGTGGATGGGGGCCCAGACCCACCTAGAGTGAATGGTGCGTGTGGCCTGCCGGGAAGAATGGGGGCCATGGGGGAGGGGGAGGTCTACGGGATGGGGGAGGGTCGGAGCATTTTGGTTACGACCGGGAGGGGCAGATATGACGGGAGCTGTAGGGCTAGCCATTACCGGGGAAGAAGGACTCGCTACATTGCAGCGATTCCTTGTTCTGGCCCCTCAAGTTCAACTCAAGGATCTGGTGGCAGAGGAGATCAGGGCCCTGGTCTCAGGTTGTTGTTGCTAAATGCCAGGTCTATGGTGAACAAAGCTCCCCTCGTCTGGGACTTAATATTAGACGAGGAGGCAGACCTGGCATGTATAACTGAAACCTGTCTGGGCCAAGAGGGAGGAGTTCCCCTCTCAGAAATATGCCCAGATGGGTTCCAGGTGCTCCACCAACCATGACACCAGAGAAGGGTGGGGCACTTATGGTCCAAAAGTCATTAGCTCCTCGCAGGATCCCTGCCCCAGAGATTGTGGTGTGTGAGTCTCTCCTTTTGAAGTTGGACCTAGGGGTTCAATTGGGCTTGTTCTTGACGTACCTACCTCCCAGCTGCATCACAACAGTCCTGCCTGCGCTGCTAGAGTCAGTAGCCGGGTTGGCGGTGGAGTTCCCCAGACTAATGGTACTGGGGGACTTTAATCTGGTGAACACTCTGACGGGGCGCAGAGTTCATGGCTTCCATGACAATCATGGACTTGACCCAAGTAGTTCAGGGTCCAACTCATAGAGCAGGACACACACTCAACCTTGTATTTCTCTCGGGGCAGTGAAGACGTGATCTTGAGTTAAGGGGAATAGAGACCTCGCCCTTGTCATGGTCAGATCACTCCTTGCTGAGGCTTGACTTCAGGATGCTACTCCCCCATTGCAAGGAGGTGGAGCTGATTAAGTGGTTCCGCCCCAGGCGCCTGATGGATCCAGAGGGATTTCAGAGGGAGCTTGGAGGGATACCTGACTCCCTTGTCCACAATCCGACTGAGTCCTTGGTTGCTGCCTGGAATGTTGCGGCGGCTGAGGTGCTGGATCAGATTGCGCCTTTGAGGCCTCTCTGCGGCAATGGATCCAGGAGGGCACCTTGGTTTACTGAGGAACTCTGGGAGATGAAGTGCCAAAAGAGACGCCTAGAGTGACGCTGGAGGGCTAGTAACTCTGAATCTGATCAAGCACTATTAAGAGCCTTTATCAGGACTTATTTAATGGTGATACAGGCGGCAAAATGTACACATTTTTCCGCTCTTATTGTGTCCGTGGAATCCCGCCCAGCCGCCCTGTTTAGGGTGACCTGCTCCCTCCTGAAAGGTGAGGAGGTGGGGGAACCCCTGCAGGGAAGAGCTGAGAAGTTTGTTCAGTTTCTGTTGGATAAAATCACTCAGATTCGGATAGACCTGGACTCCACTTGGGCAGTACCAGCTGAGATGCCGAGGGTGAGTCTCAATCGCATTTGCTGGGATGAGTTCAAATTTGTCACCCCTGTGGAAGTGGACAAGGCCATGGGAGTGATGAGTGCCTCCACCTGTTTACTGGACCTGTGCCCCTCCTGGCTGGTTTTGACCAACAGAGAGGTGACACGAGGCTGGCTCCAGACGATTACGAACGCATCTTTGCAGGAGGGGTCTTTCCCGTGACCATTAAAGGAAGCAGTGGTAAGACCCCTCCTGAAGAAGCCTTCTCTGGACCCAGCTATCCTGAAAAACTATCATCCTGTCTCCAACCTTTCTTTTCTGGGGAAGGTTGTTGAGAAGGTGGTGGCGCTTCAACTTTGACAGACCTTGAATGAAGTGGATTATCTAGACTCCTTTCAGTCTGGTTTCAGGCCTGGGTACAGCACGGAAACTGTTTTGGTCGCACTGACTGATGATCTCTGGCGGGCTAGGGATAGAGAACATGCCTCTATCCTGGTGCTTCTTGACCTCTCAGCGGCCTTCGATACCATCGACCATGGTATCCTTCCACGACACTGGCGGAGGTGGGAGTAAGAGGCACCATTTTACGGTGGTTCTCCTCTTACCTCTCCGACAAGTTGCAGTCGGTGTTGGTCGGGGGGAAAGGTCGACCCCTAGGCCACTCAAATGTGGTGTGCCACAGGGGTCGGTCTTGTCCCCCTTCCTATTTAACATCTACATGAAGCCGCTGGGTGAGATCATACGACAGCACGGGGTAAAGTACCATCAATATGCAGATGATACACAACTGTATCTCTCTGCCCCGTGCCAGCTCAGTGTAGCGGTGGACATGATGTGCCGATGCCTGGAAGCTGTCAGGATCTGGATGGGGGTGAACAAACTTGCGCTCAATCCCGATAAGACTGAGTGGCTTTGGATGCTGCCCCCAAAGGACAGCCCAGATAGTCCATCCTTAATCCTGGGGGGGGGTGTGAAAATTTACACCCCTCGGAGAGGGCCCGCAATTTGGGGGTCCTCCTGGATTCGCAGCTGACACTAGAACACCATTTGTCCGCTGTGACCAGGGGGCCCTTTGCCCAGGTTTGCCTGGTGCACCAATTGCGGCCCTATTTGGATTGGGAGGCACTTCAAACAGTTACTCACGCCCTTGTCACATCAAGCCTGGATTATTGCAACGTGCTCTACATGGGGCTACCCTTGAAAAGCGTTTGGAGATTGCAGCTAGTCCAGAATGCAGCCGCGCAAGCGATATTGGGTGTACTGAGGTACACCCATGTTATACCTGTCCTCCACGAGCTGCACTGGCTACCAATTGTTCTCCGGACGCAATTCAAGGTGTTGGTTATTACCTTTAAAGCCCTACATGGCTTAGGGGCCAGTGTACCTGCGAGACCGCCTACTGCCACATACCTCCCAGCGGCCGGTAAGATCCCACAGATTAGGCCTCCTTTGGATGTCCTCAGCCAGACAATGTCGGCTGGCGGGCTCCCAGAGGAGAGCCTTCTCTGTGGCTGCTCCGACCCTTTGGAATGAGCTACCTGCAGAGATCCGGACCTTACCCACTCTCATGGCCTTCAGGAAAACTGTTAAAACCTGGCTATTCTGGCAGGCCTGGGGCTGTTGACCTCATTGTTGAGGTCCAGCCCCGATTAGAACGAATGCATGTGTTGTCATTTTAAATCTGTCCTTTCTTATTTTTTTCTTCCTCTTCTTCTTTTTTGTAAGCCGCCTGGAGTCCTTCGGGATTGGGCGGCATATAAATTTTACTAATAAATAAATAAATAATTTCAAATTAGGCAATTTCAAACCTCCTCTCTCATGTACATCTTGCATTATTTTAAGTTTTATGCTCGGCTTCTTCCCTGCCCAAACAAATTTGTTAATACCCGTCTGCCATTCAAGCAAATTTGCATCTTTTTAAAGTATTGGTATCATTTGAAAAAGAAATAGGAACTTAGGCAAGACATTCATTTTCACTGCTGCTATTCTTCCCAACAAAGATAATTGTAATTTTTCCCAATTTTTCATCTCTGCCTGTATACTATGCCATAGTGGCTCATAATTATACTTATATAGTTTCCCGTTTGAGATTGAGATGTAAATGTAAAATCCTAGATATTTAACCTTTTTAACTATTTCACATCCTGTCATTTTTTCTAAGTCTTCCCTTTGATTAGTGTTCATATTTTTAACTAGCATCTTTGTTTTTCCTAGGTTTATTTTAAATCCAGATACTTGGCCATATTGATTAATCATATTCATTAAAACCTTGATAGATTTCTCTGGTTGGATTAATGTTATAACCAAGTCGTTCACAAATGCACATAGTCTATATTCTTGGTGCCTAATCTTGATTCCATGTAAATCATCTGACCCCCATATTTTATTCAACAATAATTCCAGGGTTATAATAAACAATAATGGCGATAGGAGGCAACCCTGTATGGTACCTTTCTTGATTTTAAATGGTTCTGTTAAACTTCCACTGACTATAATTTGTGCTGTTTGTTCCTGATATATTGCTTTGATTGATTGTAGAAAATACTCTCCTATTTGCATCTTTTGCATTGTTTTCATTAAAAATTGCCAATTCACTCGATCAAAGGCTTTCTCGGCATCTAAAAATATAAGTGCTACTGGGATTTGGTAATTCTTTCCCAAATATTCCAATATATTAAACAATTTGTCTTACATTACTTCTCATTTGTCTCCCTTGTATAAAACCGGTTTGATCATTATGAATCAGTTGCTGAATAACCAACATTAACCTATTCGCTAATATTTTTGTAAAAATTTTATAATCTATATTAAGTTTTATATAGATTTCTATAATATAGTAATACATAATTATAGAAATTATTATTATATAATATATAATAATAATTTCTATAATTATAGTTTCTATAATTTTTTGGTTGACTAAGATCTTGATCTTCTTTAGATATCAGAGATATGAAAGCTTTCTTCCAAGATGGAGGTACCTTCCCTTCCACTTGGATTTTATTAAATAATTCCTTAAGGGGTTCTACTATTTCTAATTGTAAATTTTTGTAATAAGCCGCTGTCAAACCATCTGTGCCCGATGCTTTCCCAGCCTTTAACTGTTACCTGGAGGATTTCCCCTGAGGTTATTGGTTGATTCAATCTTTCCCTCTGCTCCTCCTTAACTATAGGTATTTTTTCTTTGTCCAAGTATCTATCTATATCTAAACCTTGTATTTTGTCACCCATGTACAATCCTGTAAGAAATTCAAGGAAGGGCTTTTGGATCATATCCTGTTAATAAACTTCCTTTCCTTTATAATATATTTTCGGTATATTGCGAGATTTTTGTTTCTTCCTGGTCAAATATGCTAACGATTTGCCAGGTTTATTTGCATTACAGAAAGTATTATGTTTTGCATATAACAAATTAGTAGCCACCTGATCTGACATCAGCATATTAAATTGCGCTTGTAATAGGGTAATTGCTTCTTTAATCCTCTTATCTCCTGGGTTTAATATTAACTCCTGTTCTTTCTTCCTAATCTCTTCCTCTAGTTCATTTCTTTTTTCCACCTGTTTACATCTATGTAACCTATTTAAATTTATTAGGACTCATCGCATGTACGCTTTGCATCCCAAATCATTTCCATAGATGTGCCCTTATTCATATTAAAGACAAAATATTCTCTCAACAGTTTTTTACATTCATTAACATTTTTCTCATATCTAAATAAATTTTCATTTAATCTCCAAGACCTTCTAGATTCCTTCCCAAATTCCAACTCCATCCAAACTGGGTTATGATCTGTTAAGGCTCTGGAACATATCTTCATCTTCTTTACCCCAGAAACCAAATCATTTGTTCTTAATATGAAGTCAATCCTGGAAAAAGATTGATGTATCAGAAAAGAATGTAAAGTCCTGTTCTCTTGCATTTCTTTCTCGTCAGATATCTCTTAGCTCCATATCATCCATCATATCAAAAAAAGACTTAGGTAATTTTGCTCGTGTTTGGATGTTTTGCAGGAGACCCTTCTTGTCTTTCTTGGTATCCAGAACTCCGTTCCAATCACCCATTAATATGCAGGATCTATAGTCCCATTGTATTAACTTAGTATGGAGCATTTTGTAAAATTTGTTGTTGATTGGGAGCATATATTCCCATTAAGAGCATCTTTTCCCCTTCTAATACCAGTTCTATTGCAATATATCTTCCTTTGGAATCTGTTTCAATTAATTCAGCTTTCATGTCCTTTCTTAGGTATATAACTAAACCATTTTTCTTCTCCGGGGTGGAGGCTACAAAGTGTTGTCCAAGTCTTGCATTGATCAAATATTTCTGGTCAGTTAATCTAATATGTGTCTCTTGCAGGCAAATTATGTCATTCTTAAATTGTTTCAAATAATGATTTATTTTCTTCCTTTTCTGTGGTGAATTTAAGCCATTAATGTTCCAAGTTAAGAACTTAGTTGTCATCTTTAGCTCCCTGAAACTTTTTAAGAGCCACCTGGAAATTCTGTAGTTTGGCTTTCAGCCTGGCTCCTCCCACCGCTTCTAAACTAAAATCTGTGACTTCTTCTGTACATTTGGTTTTTCTTGCCTATGTGTAAAAAGCTTATTTTTCTCTACATTGAATTTCATTTTGTTAGATAGAGCCCAGTGTTCAAGTATGTTGAGATCCATCTGAATCTTAAGCCTATCTTCTGGGATGTTGGCTATTCCTGCCAGTTACAGTTTAGTGTCATCTGCAAATTTGATGAGTTTCCCTTCCCTCATCTGAATCATTTATTAAGATGTTGAAAGGTACTGGCATAAATTGGAATCTTGTTTATTTCCTCCATGTAGATATAGCTCCATTAAGGACTTCACATACAATGTGATTTGTCCGCAGTTGCAAATCCATCTGGTGTTGATGTTGCCTATCCCACGATTTTTTAGCTTACCCAAGAAGAAGATTGTGGTCTACTTTGTCAAATGTACAACGTCCATGGCATTTTGCTGGTCCATTAATTTTACCCACTTGGTCAAGAACGAAATAAGATTTGTTTGGCATGATCGGTTTTGACAATCTTGTGTTCGCTTCTGGTTATAATTTTGCTTACTTCTAGGTGTTCATAGATCTGTTGCTTGACTATCTTTCCTAGGATCTTCCCAGCTATTGATGTGACGCTGATTGGTCTATAGCAGCAATGGCTAATCTTTTTGTCATTGTGTGCCAAAAGCACGTGTGAGCAATAGCACATGCCCATAACCATAATGCAATGTGCATGTGACACCCCCTGCAGGCCCTGCCCACTGCACATGCATGCACAACCCACCTAGGTTAAAGCTTGGGATTAGGTCCTAAAGGTCTTAAGGATTGGTCACCCACCCCCCTCAATTTTAATTTAAAGCTCTTCCTTTTTATTAGTTGAGTCCATCATTTTCTGAATACATTTTCCCCAGTTCTTGTACAGTGCAGCCATCCCTTGTCAGAAATTCTTCATGTAGGTAATGCAAATCATGGTCTAGAAATCCAAATCCTCTTGGCAGCACCAACTGCCAAGTAACCCAGTGATTCATTTTTCTTTATTTTTTATTCCTTCATTGGATGTTGATCTTTCATTTGAAGTATAGATGAAAACACTACTCATGCTCCTAACTCCTAAACTTTATTGCCTAGCTGCTCATAATTTCTAGATATTATTTTTTAGTTCATTGTCGTGTCTTTCGTCCCTACAGAAAGCAGAAGTAAGAGGTAATAATATGTGGGCTTGATTATTTTGGTAAACCTTTCAGCCACATCTTTGATTTTTGCTCCAGAGAGATAACATTCCTTCCCTGATTGAATGGCTAGTTCTGTTCCCCTGGGAATGGACTCTCCTATCATCAAGACCTGTCTTTTTTGCCAGGGAAATCTGAGCTACTTTTCTTCCTTTCACAGGAAGGTTTCATGATCAGCTCCAAAAGGACTGGATACATTTTATTTTTATTTAACTCTTTGTGTTCCAGTAATAGCAGTAAGATGAGTGTTGTTAAAAACATACATTAGAAACTGCATTTTATAAGCAGAATTAAAAACCTAAATCTATTTTATTACAGATTGATTTTTCTGTTTATGAGAACCCAAAATAGTTATATCCCAGTTCATCAAGCTTTTAGATAACTTACAAAGTTCAAATAAGATATTTCAATTAATGTCAATAACAAGAAAGGGCAGGTAGTAATGCTATATTGCTATACTTCTATGTTGAGAAAAGGTGATCTTGGAGGCATAGGCAATAATGCAAAGTTTTTGTAGTACCTAATATTGAAATTTTACTTAAAGAATAAAAGCTTTCTTAACTATTAAAAGTGGCAAGTGAATCTACTTTATGGAAGACAAAGCTCATTACCCAATTATCAAACCCATCCTGTATCATATATATCTATGTATGTAATATATTTTTGGGTGAAAAGTAGCCTGAAGTAAAGTTGTGACGAACCAAAACATACATATACAGCTTTAAAAATGAACTTGGCTTTTTGTTTCTCCTCTCTAGTAATTGCCTAGAAGGCTTTATCAAGGTGAAGAGCACAAGAACCCGGATGATAGTTCTTTGCGAAGTTTGTGATCTGTATGACCAAGGACAGGAACTTCCTGGAACTTTAATCAGTAGACTTGGTTTACAACAGGGGTGTCAAACTCGATTTCATTGAGAGCCACATCATGGTTGTGTTTGACTTCGGTGGGGGGCATGGCAGTCTAGCCAGCTTGAGAGGGAGCCTGTGATGCCCAAGCACTGCCAGAAAAAATGTGTGTGGTCTTCCTGAGCTCTGTTTCCATCTGCTACGGACTCCTGCAACCCTCTGCCGGTGAAAATGGAGGTTGGGAGGACCACATGCAGTCCTTCAGAGCTCCATTTTTGCTGGCAGAGGCAACATATACTGGCCCTTCATTGTCTCCAGGTCAGGCCCATGGGTCTGGTCCAAGTAGCCCATGGGCCTTGAGTTTGACATCTCTGGTTTACAAGGAGGGAGGGAACAAATTCTTTATTGGGGTTGAAAAAGCACTTAGTCAGTGGGCCATCTTCCAGGTCTGCATATCGAAGAGGGAAGTTTTTCTTTTTTCCAAGTCCTGTTTTGTGGTAGCTATTAGCTTTAGTAGTTGCTAGTGGGTCTTATCATTGTGGTAAGATGGAGTCAAAATATTCTTTGAAGTCTTTTATCCTTAGTGTTTGTAGTCTAAAAGGTAGCATTTGGGCTACCTATGAGCAAGAAGCTCTGCATAGAATATTTCATCTTGTCTTGAATGCAAACAAACACCAAATGTTTGACACCCATTTCTTTATATTTCTTTAACAAGATTTTTTTTTAAAGTGAACTAAAACAATGTAGACTTTACCTGCATAAAAATATACAAGGTAGACTTACTTCAAGAGGGACAGCTGTTGGAGGCACAGGAGTATACTGGGGAATATAGGTCCCTTGCATAGGTGCAGCAGCCGTCATATACTGGAAGAAGAAGAAATGATCATTATTGTATAACTGGAGTATCCTAAAATTGGAGAGGAGGATAGGTCATTGAGTACAATCGCCTTGGTCAGTGCAGTTAAAATATTCTGACTGACATCTATCTAGTTTCTACCTGAACATATCTAATGCACAGAAACCATCCATCTCTTAGGTAACTGATTCTGTGTCAAATTGCTCTTGCTGTTAGAATATTTTTCTAACATTCAACCAGATTCTGACTTCTTATTTAAGTGCATTATTTTGTGTCAGGGACACTGGAAAAATGAAGAACAGACTATGTCCTCCTGTATGATATCCTTTCAAATATTTGAACAATACTCTCTCAAGGCTGAACATTTGCACTTTCTCCGATTTTTCTTTATGCCATTGTATGAATCCGTCTTGAAGTGTGATTCCCAAAGTTAATCCCAGGACATGAAATGAGATCTCATCAATATAGAATAATATGGAACTACTTCTTCATATGCTTTGAATATTACATCCTGATTCAGGCCAAATATTTTTATTTATTTATTTCAGCTATATCATAAAGGAAGAAAAAGAAAGTCAGTTTTGCCAGACTACACTGAAACAGTCTCTATACTGTATCCAATTATATACAGGATTGAATTGAATCATAATATACAGTATTATGATTCCAAATCTTTTGAATGAGAGCAGGGGAGGTGGTAGTTGTAAATACAATAATTCTTTAAAAGTATAGCATGCAATGCCTTTATCATGGTTAACTAAACTTCAAGCAATATTGTTAACCAGCAGTAAACATTTTATATAACTGAAATACCATGCAGCAGAACTGTTTTTACACTATACAGTACTTAAACGTATGAGTTACTTCATGCAATAAATAATGGGATTTTTAAAGTTCCATTGATTTCATAGAAAATGACTCATTGGATGCTTTCTCCCCAACTAAAAATCATTAATGCTGGAATTGCTTTGAATTGCTTGGCTCAAACCAACTATAAATAGCAGAGTCTACTGATATATTGTATCAGTAGTATAATTTTTATCATTCTTTTAAACCTAGGGCTAAATCTGGATTTGCTGCAAATAATGTTAATTATTGCATTTTTTTAAAAAATATGGAAGATTTGAAGCAGTAGGAAAAGGCTTTAATCAGGACTAAAATATAAAAAAATGAATGTTATTTTCTAAAATCCAAATAGCTTCTCTAACGTGTTTACTGTTTGATTTAGAAAGAAGGATCCACTGGTATTAATGAGTCTCTCTTCTGGGACACCAGCATTAGTGTGGTATAATGGTTAAAGTGCTAGACTAAAAACTGGCTGTAAATGTCTTACTTAGAATAGAAGTTGGCCAGGCGACTTTGGGAAGTCAAACTCTCTCAGCCCTGCCCCATAGGGAAAAAGAAGAGGAGTAGGATTTATGTATGCAGCCTTGAGCTGCACAAAATAAATCTAATGAACAAATATGCATGGCAGAACACAGAGGAACAGAAAAAATCTAAAACATTAAAGCATTAATTAAAAAAACGATGGCTTAATTTCTACATATTTTCACTTTTGTAGAATGCAAGAAAAAAACTGAAATGTGTTTGCCTCAATCTTCCAAAGATTACACATTCAGGACTTTAAAAATATCATGCTCAACACAATAGGATTATGGTCTAAATATTTATTCCCAGTGATACTTGATCTGAAAAGTAAGAAAAATAAATGTTTGATATTATAATTACCCCTCCTTAGTATATGGTGTAGAGATTAAATTTAAATACAGAATTTTCAGCATACTTTCTCTGGCATATATTTATTTATTTATTTTAATTGTCATATTTATATACACACACACAATTTGAAGAGAAACCAGAATATATTTAAAACATTTATATGACTATCCAAAGTAACTCTGAGCAGCAAATGAAGCACCCCCCCAAAAAAATATGTAATGCATATGTTCACAAAAAAAATTGAAACAATAAGGCAATAAAATGGTGGTTCAAGCAGCAGTAACATCTAATCAGAACTCTAATGAGCCAAATCCTTTGGGGGAGGGGGGGGAGAACAGATTTTGACAGCATTTCTAAAAGCCAGAATATCAACCAAATGTCAGGAAGAAGATTATTTTGAAAGATGGGAGGCATCATCAAGAAGTTGGTAAGAATCTTGAGTCTCAAAAGATAACATTATTTTAATGAAGTGATTCTGAGCATAGTTCCCTATCACAAGATGTAGGAAGCAAGTATCCTAGGCAGAAGATGATGGCTTGAGTAACTTGATCCTATGCCATATGGGGTTTTAAAGGGCCATAGTTAAAGGCCACGCATGGCCATATTTAAAAACGCCCATTATTACCTGCACATTACATTGTGGACCAATTGTAGATTCTGGATGGTTTTCAAGAACAGTCCCATGTAAGGTATATTATAACAATCCAGCTGGGAGGTAGCTAAGGTATGAATAAGCAAGTTCTCCCAATCCATAAGTGGCTCATTGGCATGTACAAAAATCTTGTGCAAAGGTTGTTGCCTTTGTCAAAACCACAACCCAGTTCCTGTGACTTCAGAAAGAAATCCCAATAGTGCAGTTCCACCCCATACTCAAGATTGGAAATTTAATAATAAGTGCATGAACCCACAGCACTGAAAATCTTGTCTATCTCTTCAGGAGTAGCAGACTCAAACTCCTCCTTGATGTCATTACAAGACTGTGCCCCAATCATCTTCAGTGTGTTGTCCATCGAGTCCAACTCCGAGTAAATCTGAGTGGTTTAATTCATCAGTTGTTAAGAATACCGTAGTTCTTACAATTATCCTGTAGATAATATATTGGCTCAGGAGGGACTGGGTTGCCCTGGTTGATAATCATTGCCCCAAGATAAGTTCCAATAAAGCTTTAACTTTTCTCCAGTTGGATTCACTCTTTGTTCTCCTCTAGCGTTAATTTAGGTATTTCTTCTGCCATTTCATCCTGCAATTTATACATGCAGTCTGCATAATTATGATCCAGTCTAAAAGTCTGCCACCTCTTGAATTGAACTATGTACAGTATATGCACATCATCGCAGCAGCATCTATTCTATCTGGCAACTTTTTAAAAATGAGAATAGCTACATATCTAATTACCCAGAAAGAGAAAAAGAGCTTAATACATAAAAGAATAAAGGAAACAGATGTTCCAGAGTTACTTCTTCCCTAAACCTTAGATTGTTCACTTGAATATTTTTTACGCATTAATTGTTTTTAGTTTCTAGATACTGTAGCCTGCTGAAAATTCTTGCCCTCAAGACCTATTGAAATGTCCTTAATTAGAAGTGGGGATTTTTTTGACACCTTTACAGCATTACTCTTTTCCTGTGTGTTGCTTATAGAAGAATTTTGCTGGAGGCAAGAAATTACTCAAATCCTTCAATGTCCTGTTGGCATTAAGTTGTCAGATCCGAACAAAGCTTTGTTTTGCTACAATTTCATTTTTGCTTTATTCACTGACAAAATGCTCATAGCTGTCAGGACAATACCTCTTAATATCTTTTACCTGATGCACTGAAGATCTAAGTGTTCTCTAAATGTGTGCGATAATGTGTAAGTAAGTAGGTAAATATTTATTATGGTCAAAGACCAGCAATACACATTAGTTTTTACACTATGTTAAAAATACTGACATTAAGATATAATTAAAAGGTATTGATGTTAAATGTGGAAAATAACATACATGTTCTCAGATTGTTTGGGCCACTCCCTGGTTTACCTGGGTGCAATACTGTTAAGTATAGGAGTAAATACAATGGTCCAAAGATTGTTAGAGATATGTCCAGATAATTGGTACAGGATGACAACTATACTTCTGTAGCCAATTTTTTTCTTATGGACATTGCAGCAGCACAGAACTTTGCCACTGCATAAATGGTAACCAGTTTAGTGTCCTGGAGGAGAAAGCCTAGATAAAAATTATCTGCCCTCCCTGGCAATCTCTCTAATAAGGGGAGAATATGTGCAGATCTACAAGCTCTGTATAGCTCGCAGTGTAATAGAACATGTGAATTATCTTCCACTTCTCCTTTATCACATATACAAACCCGTTCTGCTATTGGTGTTCTCTTATACCTGTCCTGGAGGAGTGCTGAAGGAAGAATGTTAAATCTGGCTCTGAAGAAAGCAATTCTTTGTTTTGGGGAGATCAGGTCATTTACATATCTTGTCGATTCCCACACATCCTGTTTGATTCTGTCCCTACTGTGGAAAGGCAATCTATTTAGTTCTTCTTGGAACTCCATGTCCTTCATTCTATTGATTACTATTTGCTTTGCTTGATCAAAGCCTAGGGACATTAAGAATACTGGTGAGAGCCCATAAGAGTCCAGCTTGTGAACAATTGCCTGTTTCCAGGGGGAGGGAAATTGTCAGTCAACACTAATGGGGACAGTCCCTCTGGAAAGAAATGCATTTTAAGCCAATGAATGATCATCATCTTCCAGGCTCTTACCTGAATTTGAGGCATGTCTGTCTCAATTCTTAACTGGGCATTTGGAGTTCCATTGGGTGCAGCTAAGATGGCTCCCAGGAATTTGGTTTGTATGGTTTCTAGCAAGTCTCTCTTTGCAAGGATTCCTGTTTGTGCCCGATATGTGCCAATGTTTTGGCCTCAAAAAGTTTTAAGACAGCATGTACTAATTGATCTCCACCTGTATAAAAGAAATGTTTAATTGCATTTGAGGACCTATTGGCTACTTGCAATGTGTGATCCAAGCATGCATTCCATGTCCCTTGCGAGTGGATTTTTTTTATATGTGTATTTTTGTACTAAATGGTGGAGTACCAAGATATGATCCACAGTAGATCTTCCTTCTCTAAAACTGGCTTGTTCATCTTTGATTATGCCCCATGAAATTAGCCAATCTTGAAGTTTATAATTTAGGTGTTTGGCATACAGTTTACTAATAACATTTAGAAGACTAATGGGTCTATAGTTGCCTGGGTCATTTCTATTACCATTTTTATAAATTGGTATAATAATTGCTACTCCCCAATCTCTAGGCATATGGCCTTTTTTATCTATAAATGTAAACAGAGATGCTAAAAGTGGAGCCCATCAACTGGCGTTCTTTTTTATTATTTCTGGCAGGACATTATCAGCCCCGGGTGCCTTATTAGCCTTTAGGGCTCCGATCAACCGGGATACCTCTTCTAGTGTAACGGGGCCAGTAAGGAGTTTGGTCCAAACTAGCTTGGCTCTCCTTGGTTACATAGTCAGGATCTGTATAAAGCTCCCTAAAATACTCCAGGCATGAATCGGGACCTGATTTGTTGGGGGTAGTGGTTTTCCCAATCCCCTGGTGATGTACCAAAAAAGGGATGTATTTTTTTGTCCATGACTGCCATAATTAGTCTATGCCAAGACTCCTTCAGAGCCGCACTTTTCTTTTCTTTTAGAAGGTTCTTATATTGTGCTTTCAACTGCTTTAAGTAGTAAGTGTGATCCTCAAAGGAGGCACTTTTACTTTTCTTGTATTCCATATTATATATCCTTTTTAGTTGCATGCAATCTCACTCGCCTTTTGGAGTGAGCTAGTGATCTATTACTGAGAACCGAATTCAAATTTAAAATTAAGGATTCAAACCCCTCTAGGTAAGATCCTCCACACTTATTTCTTAGTAGAGATGTACGTAGCTCTATGGTTTCAGGGGCTAACATCCATTTGGTAACTTCCTTAGTGTTTTTCTCGTTCCATTTAATTTTTACCTGGGTATTTTGAGTCTCTAACCTGGGTAGGTAGGCTGTGCCTGCCCTTAGAGATTTCTGGTGCAATGTGAGAGTAAGGAGTATTGTATTATGATCGCTTTCCAGTCGCAAGTCTACCTCCATCTTTTGTAAGAACTTCAGGAGATCATATGATATTATCCAGTAATCAACTGTGGATTTTCTTCCTGCTCCCCGATATGTATATTCTGCTGGAAAGTCACCCCATGGGGACCCGTTAAGGATACAAAGATCCAAACATACAGTCATTTGTCTTACACACACCCTGCCCGATTAGCTTTAGGGTCTTTAAATTAGGTTTAGGTTTAGGTTAGGTTTATTGGTTTCATATGCTGCCCACTCCCAAAGGACTCCGGGCGGCTCACAATAAACAGGGGAGGGAAAAAATAAGACAATACAAACAATTTTAAAATCCACAACAGTCACAATTAAGATGGGGTTGGGTGCTTTAACAGCCCCCAGCCTGCCGGAACAGCCAGGACTTAGTAGCTTTACGGAAGGCCGGGAGGGTAGTAAGGGTCTGGATCTCAACGGGGAGATCGTTCCATAGGGCCGGAGCAGCCACAGAGAAGGCCCTCCCCCGGGAGTCGCCAGCCGACATTAGCCGGCAGATGGAATCCGGAGGAGGCCTAGTCTGTGGGATCTAATAGGTCTTTGGGAGGTGACTGGCAGGAGGCGGTCTCTCAGGTAGCCAGGTCCGATACCATGTAGGGCTTTATAAGTAACAACTAGCACCTTGAAGCGAGTCCGGAGACCAATGGGGAGCCAGTGCAGCTCGCGGAGGATAGGTGTAACGTGGGTATACCTAGGTGCACCCACAATTGCTCGCGCGGCTGCATTCTGGACTAGCTGAAGTCTATTGTAGTCTCCAAACGCTTTTCAAGGGCAGCCCCATGTAAAGCGCATTACAGTAGTCCAGTCTTGAGGTCATGAGGGTGTGAGTGACTATCTGAAGTGCCTCCCGGTCCAGATAGGGTCGCAATTGGTGCACCAGGCGAACCTGGGCAAAGACCCCCCTGGTCACAGCCGATAACTGGTGATCTAAAGTCAGCTATGGATCCAGGAGGACTCCCAAATTGCGAACCCTCTCTGAGGGGCGTATAATTTCACCCCCCAGACTGAGAGATGGAATAATTAGCCAATCTTTGGGAGGGAACATCACTAGCCATTCAGGCTTGTCGGGATTGAGTGCAAGCTTGTTCGTTCCCATCCAGACCCTGACAGCCTCCAGGCAATGGCCCATCACTTCTACTGCTTCACTGAGTTGGCACAGGGCGGACAGATACAATTGTGTATCATCCGTGTATTGGTGGTATTTAATCCCGTGCCGCCGCCCAGCGGCTTCATGTAGATGTTAAATAGGAGGGGGCACAGGACCGAGCCCTGCGGCACCGCATAATTGAGGGGCCTTGGGGTCCACCTCTATCCTCCGACCAACACTGACTGCGACCTGTCCGAGAGTTAGGAGGAGAACCACCTCTCGTAACCGTCGCAGAAGGATACCATGGTCGATGGTATCGAAGGCCGCTGAGAGGTCAAGGAGCACTAGGATAGAGGACTGACCCCTATCCCTGGCTCACCAGAGATCATCGATCAGCGCGACCAAAGCCGTTTCCGTGCTGTAGCCAGGCCTGAAACTGGACTGAAAGGGATCCAGATAATCGGTTTCATCCAAGGACCGTCGGAGTTGAGAGGCCACCACTTTCTCAACAACCTTCCCTACAAAGGGGAGGTTGGAGACCGGACGATAGTTGCTCAAAATGGCTGGGTCCAGAGATGATTTCTTCAGGAGCGGTCTCACCACCGCATCCTTTAAGAGGAGCGGGAAGGATCCCTCCCGGAGAGAGGTGTTAATTATTGTCTGGATCCAGCCGCATGTTACCTCCCTGCTGGTCGAAACCAGCCAGGAAGGGCACGTGTCCAGTATACAAGTGGAAGCACTCACCGCTCCCATGGCCTTGTCCACTTCCTCAGGCGTGACAAGTTGAAACTCAATCCATAAACTCCGCTCAAGACCTTCCCCCAGTACCTTGGCTAGTACTGTGCAATTGGAGTCCAGGTCTGTCCGAATCCGAGCGACTTTATCTGTTAAATATTGAACAAATTCCTCAGCTCTACCTTGCAAAGGTTCATCCGTGCCCCTCCCTTTCAGGAGGGAGCGGGTTATCGCGCTGGGCACTATTCAGTGGACGCAATAAGAGCGGCAAAATGCGAACATTTTGCCGCCCGTATTGCCATGAGATAGGCTCTGATATAGGCTCCCATCAGTGCTCAGTCTGACTCAGACTTACTGACCCTCCAGTGGCACTCTAAATGTCTCTTTTGGCGCTTCATCTCCTGGAGTTCCTCAGTAAACCAAGGAGCTCTCCTGGATCCGCTACCTCGGAGAGGCCGCAAAGGAACAATCCTGTTTAGAGCCCCCGTCGCCGCTGCATTCCAGGCAGCGACTAAGGACTCGACTGGACTGTGGACGAGAGTATCAGGTATCACTCCAAGCGCCGTCTGAAATCCCATAGGGTCCATCAGGCGTCTGGGGCGGAACCACCTAATTGGTTCCTCCTCCCTACAGTGGGGGATTGGTCAACCCTTAGTAGGAAGTGATCAGACCATGACAAGGGCAGGATCTTAATACCCCTCATTTCTAGATCACGCCTCCACTGCTCCGAGAGGAATACGAGGTCAAGTGTGTGACCCACTGAATGAGTCAAACCCCGGATTACTTGGGTCAAGTCCATGGCTGTCATGGAAGCCATGAACTCCTGCGCCCCATCAGAGCGTTCACCAAGGGTAGGCAGGTTGAAGTCCCCCAGCACCATAAGCCTGGGAAACTCTACCGCCAGTTCGGCTACTGACTCGAGGAGCAAGGGGAGGGCTGTTGCAACACTGTTGGGAGGTAGGTACGTTAACAGCAAGCCCACTTGACCCCCAAGGTCCAACTTCACCAACAAGGACTCACACCTGACAAGCTCTGGAGCAGGGATCCTACGAGAAACTAATGACCTTCAGACGATGACAGCCACTCCCCCACTCCTTCTCTGAGGTTGCGGCTGGTGGAGCACCTGAAATCCCTCTGGGCACATTTCAGTGAGGGGGACCCCTCCCTCCGGGCCCAGCCAGGTTTCAGTAATACATGCCAGGTCTGCCCCCTCATCTACTATTAGGTCCCGGACGAGGGGAGCTTTATGAACCACAGACCTGGCATTTAGCAACAACAGCCTGAGACCAGGGCCCTGACAATTCTCGCCATCCGGCCCTGGAGTGGAACTAACAGGGCCAGAAGGGGGGGATCGCTGTGACGTAGCGGATACTAGGATGGGAGGTAGGCCTGGGCCCCCCTACCACTTATGTAATCGCACTCAGTGGAGGAGGTACCAGGTTATAATCCCAATCCTAACATACATACACAGCCACTCACCCAGACAGTCCCCACATAAGTCAATTAAAACACAAAAACTACAACAATAATGAGTATAAAAAAAGTGGGTACAGACATCAAACAGGCACACCATACACACCACATTCATTAAAATTCGAGGAGCAATGCGCTAATGTGATATAAAAGCGATGGTATAAAGGAGGAGGGAGAGCTGCTCTGCTCCTCTCCCTTCCTCTAGGTCCCAGAAAGGCACCCAAGGCCAAAGGTCCAAAAGTCAGTATTGTGCAGGGTGATTGTAGATGGAGGGGGGCAAGGTGTAGACGCCCCAATGTTAGCAAGCAGCAACTTTCCAGTCTCACACCCTCCAGATCATATGAAGATTAACACAATCACCTATATGGACCACGTGCAGGGGAATGCCTTGTCTTCCCCCTCTCCTGAGGATCTAAAAGGTCCAAAGTCTGGGGGTCCAAAGTCTGGGGGTGGCTTGAACAGATCGAGAAGGAGGAAGGGAGAGCGCCGATCTTTAAGACGACAAGTCCTCACCCCTAAGGCTGCCATCCTCTATCGCTCCTGACCCTAACCCAACCCTAACCCTAGCCCTAGCCCTAATACTAACCCTAACTCTAACCCTAACCCTAACCCTCACCCTGGCCCTAATCCTAATCCTAATCCAACCCTAACCCTGATCCTAACCCTAACCCTAACCCTGACCCTAACCCAACCCTAACCCTAATCCTGACCCTAACCCTAATTGTCTGGAATGCAAAGATTCTCCTATTACATTTTCATCATAATGAATCTTAAAATGACTAAATAATGCTTGATCATTTGGTCCCATTCTAGCATTTAAGTCCCCACCTATAATTATTGCAGCTTTGGGAAATTCAGCTGAACAGACAAGAATAAAATAATCTTTGCTTTCCCAAATCTTGTTAACCACATTATTCTTATTAAGTGGAGGAATATAGATATTAAAAAGCAAAATCTCCACCTGTTTAAATAAGAGTAATCTAGTTACAACCCATGGCTGGAAATTTCAATTTCAATTTCAATTCAATTTTAATGGATTTGTATACCGCCCAATCCCGAAGGACTCCGGGCGGCTTACATAAAAACAGTTTAAAAAATATTGAAAGAATTTAAAATACAAGACAGAAACGAATCAAAAAAGACACAACATGCACTCGATTTTAATGGGGCTGAAGCTCAATCAAAGATCAGCAGCCCCAGGCCTGCCGGAACAGCCAGGTCTTAAAAGACTTTTGGAAGGCCGAGAGTGTGGGGAGGGTCCAGATCTCAGGGGGTAGATCGTTCCATAGGCCGGGGCAGCTACAGAGAAGCTCTCCCCCGAGGAGCCACCAGACGACATTGTGTAGTCGACAGCACCTGGAGAAGGCCCATCCTGTGAGATCTTATTGGGCGTTGGGAGGTATGTTGCAGGAGGCGGTCACGGAGATATCCAGGTCCTCGGCCATGTAGGGCTTTAAAGGTGATAACCAGTACCTTGAAGCATGTTTGGAGACCAATAGGGAGCCAATGCAGCTCACGGAGGATAGGTGTAACATGGTGTATCTAGATACACCCAGTATCGCTCACAGCGGCTGCATTCTGGACCAATTGTAGTCTCCAAACACTTTCAAGGGCAGCCCCATGTAGACCGAGTTATAGTAGTCAAGCCTTGAGGTGACGAGGGCATGAGTGACCATTTGGAGTGCCTCCCGGTCCAGATAGGGCCACAACTGGTGCACCAGGCAAACCTGGGCAAAAGCTCCCCTGGTCACAGTTGACAAATGGTGTTCTAATGTTAGCTGCGGATCCAGGAGAACACTCAAGTTGCGGGCACTCTCTGACGGGTGTAAGATTTCACCTCCCAGGTTTAAAGGTGGAATTTCTGGACTATCTTTGGGGGGCAGCATCCAAAGCTACTCAGTCTTGTCAGGGTTGAGCGCAAGCTTGTTTATTCCATCCAGACCCTGACGCTTCCAGGCACTGGCACATTACTTCCACTGCTTCACTGAGTTGGCACGGGGCGGACAGATACAGCTGGGTATCGTCTGCATACTGGTGGTATTGAATCCCGTACCGACGAATGATCTCACCCAGCGGCTTCATGTAGATGTTAAATAGGAGGGGGGACAGGACCGAGCCCTGTGGCCCCCCATATTCAAGGGGCCTCTGACCACCACGACTGCGACCTGCCAGAGAGGTAAGAGGAGAACCACCGTAAAACGGTGCCTCCCACTCCCACCTCTTCCAGCTGCCGCAGAAGGGATACCATGGTCGATGGTATTGAAGGCCGCTGAGAGGTCAAGAAGCACCAGGATAGAGGAATGCCCCTCTATCCCTGGCTCACCAGAGATCATCAGTCAGTGCGACCAAAGCGGTTCGGTGCAGTAACCAGGCCTGAAACCAGACTGAAGGGATCTAGATAATCCGCTTCATCCAAGGTCTGCCAGAGTTGGGAGGCCACCACCTCTCAACAACCTTCCCTAGGAATGGGATGTTGGAGACCTGGATTGTAGTTTTAAGGGTGGCTGGGTCTAGAGCAGGCTTCTTAAGGAGGGGTCTCACCACCGCTTCCTTCAAAGGTTGTGGGAAAGAACCCCACCCAAAGAGAGATGTTTACAATCCTCTGGATCCAGCCTCGTGTCACCTCCCTGCTGGTCAAACCAACCAGGAGGGACACGGGTCCAGTAGACAGGTGGCGGCATTCATCGCTCCCATGCCTTGTCCACTTCCTCAGGAGTGGCAAGCTTGAACTCACTCCACAAAATTTGATCAAGACTCTCCCTCGGCATCTCTGCTGGTACTGTCCAAGTGGAGTCCAGGTCCGTCCGAATATGGGTGAATTTGTCTGACAGAAACTGTCCAAAGTCCATAAGCAGTCCAAAGTCCATAAGCAGGGAGAGCCAGGTGGTAAAAATAGTAAGGAGGGGTGGCCCCGCAGCCACAAGAAGGACGAAGGAGAGGCCACAACGCAGAGAAAGTCCGATCAGATGGGGGGTGCCTGAAGTGGCCGTGATGACGATGACAAGCAAAATCAGCTGCCCACTTCCGTCCAGCACTGCACAAATCAGCCACCCCACTCCTTGAAAACGAACGACAAGCTGATACAACTCCGAAGGCTCCAAGGGCTCTCCCGATTGTAAGGAACAGAGACAAAGGCAGCCAGGACTGCCGCAGGCCGAAGTACAATGAGGGAAGGGGGGGGCTGGGAGGGCCGTGGCGGCGGCAGCAAGGCCAGCCACCCGATCCCATTCGGCGCCATCCGGACCGGCCACCCCCTCACTGGCATGATAGTATCAATGCAGTCCAAAGGTTCTCCCGAGTTTCCCAAGTCCAAAAAGTAAAGCCAAAAGGCGTCGGCGTTGTTAGAAGCCGCTGGGAGCAGTGCCGTCAATGTGATGCTGCCATATTCGCTGCCAGATAGAGAAAAACCACCAAAGTGACCGCGCCGGCTGGGAGACAGCCAAAAGTGGCGACCCCCCAGCTGAGCGTCCGGTCAGGCCCTCTGAGTCATACTCTACCGTTTAGACCCTTTCTTGCAGGGCTCGTCGCTAAAAACCATAATGTTTTCGGCCTTTCTTTCCGCTTACCCAACCGGAGCAAGGAGGCTGCCGGCCATTCACAAACTCGCACATGAGCAAGAAGGTGGTAGTGGTACACATTTAAATTGCAAGGATGTATTAACTAATGTCACAATACCCCCTTTAGTTCTCCCCCAACATAGCTTGGGACAGCCGGGATTGAGTTAACCCAATAGCCATCTAACTGATTCTCTGTGGAGGCCCAGGTTTCCTGCAAGAAGGGGATGTCAAATTGTGATATATAGTACAAAAAGAGTTGGTCTTTTGATGGAACAGACCAACCTACTATATTCCAGGTTATAAGGGAAAGTGGGTCATCTTTTGCAGCTCATCAGGAAACTTGATTTATACAAAGGGAAGTTGTCTGGCTGTTACCATGGATTGAGGTGTCATTGCACACCAAATTGGTCTTCTTTAAAAATAGGGAGGACCTGTCTAGGTTATGTGTAGACTCTTGAGGAACTTGTTCAGGGTAAGAGGTTTTCGCACCAGCTAACAGAGCTTGCCATTCTCACGCCTCTTCTCTGGGTGTGGAGCAAGGCGTTATTAGGTCTCTTTCATTCTTTGAGATGGTGCTCTGACGTGGGTCACTTCTCAGTTCCTTGATTTGGTGCTGAAGGTGCTGAGGTGTCATGGGATATTCACACAGGGATGAAACATCTCCATCTCTACTGGGATCTCTAATATCCCGTTTGGGTCTTGGCTTCTATTTTCCATGATCTTGTATTCATGTAATCCCTTGTTCTCTGGGGGAGAAGTGAGAGGCTCAATTATTGGGGAAACCAGATCTATAAGCAGCTCTGCTGTGTCCATTGTGACTATTAAAGATTTCTTTAAATTTTCTAACTTGTATAATATATTGTCTTGTTCTTTCCTTGTGAGAGCACCAAAGGCATTAATGAGACTAGCTTCTGTGATGTTAAGTATCTCTTCTCTGGGCAGGGCTTGTTGACTCCCACTGTCCTCTCTCTTGTCCAAGATTGAAAATGAGGAGGAGGCAGCCCCTTGGGAGCTTGCATGTTAGCTATTAATGGAGTAACCCTGTCCTCACCAAAGACTCTGATGGGAAAGATTTGGAAGGAGGCTAAATATGCCTTCATCTTGAATAACATCTGCGGTATGGTGGGCTGTCTGAAAGACAGGAGAATCAGCTTCCAGTTTGGGGCCTCAGGTAACCACTCCACAGCATGGAGATCAATCATGCCCCTGTGACAGTGAAGAAGCTGGCTTAGGGAATTTAATATTACACTTTTGGAATTCCAACATCCATAATTAAGTCAGTTCAACTGGATTCTAAGAGCTATCCTTTGGGTTTGTAGTGAACGATGTGATTGTTGTAATTGAGGGAGGGATGATTTCCTGATTTCTTCTTTATTGATACCTTTTCCTCTCATTGCCTTGTTTGGGGAGGGACTGTTTTTCTGAGAGGACTGCCACTTTTTATCCACCTCTTTAACTGTTTCTCTGGCTCTTTGCTCTTTTTCCTTTTCATTAACCTGCATATGGGAGTTAACCAAGTCTTCTGCAAGATCTTTGGTGGGGGTATCTGGGGTCCGATATTGTACTTGAAGAAAAACAGCTTAACAGCTTTTTTCAATGTCTCTACATCATGTTGGGTGGCAATTAATTGTTCAAATTTTGAAACCACCATTTGCGCTGTGAGAAGGCATTGCTTTGCCATAAACTCAGTTGAATTTTCCCAAGGTAAACTCTCCATACTCTGAATTATCTGGTTGTTGGTCGCCTTTTTTGCCTTTAGCTCAGCCTCCATATAGGAAGTTATTGGGTTAGTTGTTTGTGAGAAGAGCTGACTTTCAGTTTGTTCCCCACCCCCGACATCGGGAAAGTCTAGTAAATGCTGTTTTGCCACTTGTTTTGGCTGGTCCTGTTCTAAACTCTCCAGATTGTTGGGGATGGGGGGGGGTTAATTTTACTTACAGATCTCTTGCCTACAACAAACTCCTCAATTCTTGGTGGTTTTGCTGTCTTCACTGGCGGGAGAGATCCTGGGCTGGTGCCATGGCGTTTCTTTCTTTTTCCCATGCTTATTTAATTCTTGCCAGAAACAAAAGTTTTTGTTTGTATTACGTTCTACGCTGTTATCTCCATCAAAAAATGTATAACTACATTTTTAACTGTATAACTACTTAAGCAGCACTCAGAAGGTACTAGACTTACACCTTATAGGGGAAGAGCTGAATTAAAGCAAATGGCAACGAAAACAGTAACCTTAATTAAAGGGAGTAAAAAGCAAACTCCCCTATCTACCCCGGTGAGGGAAAAGTCCCCTGAGGGCAGGCAAACGGGAGATAAGGCAGCCCCAACCCTGCAAGACCAGGAAGTAACAATGGACTCCCTACAAGAGACAATATTGAAGATGGGGGAAAGTGTCGCCAAAGGCCTGGAGGGAGTAAAGAATGAAATGCGTGAAGTAAGAAACAATATGGGAAAAATTGAGGAACGTATAGGAGTAATACAAACAGCGCTGCTGAAAAATGAGCAGGAAATTCAAAATGTTAAGGGGAGAACGGAAATAGTGGAAAAAAGGATAGACAAAGTGGAGGACAATCTGGAATCTATAAACTCAAGCCTGGAGGAGGCCATCCTCCAGCTAGAATTAGAGCGATCAGCATATTATTTAAGACTACAAAACGTGGAGGAAGCAAAAGATGAAAACCTCCGGGAGCTGATTGGAGAAATCCTGGGATTAGTCCTCGGCAGGCCGAAAAAAGAGGTTATTAATGATCTGGACGAAGCCTATAGAGTCAATACAGGCTTCGCGAGACGCCACCGGCTTCCGAGGGAGATCCATGTGAGGGTGTTGAGAAGACAGCTGAGAGAGGACATTCTAAGTACAATAAGAGGGGACTCTCTAACATACAAAGGTAAAGAAATTCTCATCTTAAAACAGACTCCACGGAGAGTCAGAGAGAAGAGAAGGAAATACAACTTCCTCTCCACACGTTTAAACAGAGACAGAATTCAGTTCAGATGGCTCCTTCCAGAAGGAATGTTGATAACATGGAGGGAAAAGAAATACCGAATAGATACCTTGGCGAAAGCTCAAGAATTCCAGGAACTTTTACTAGCAGACGATGAGAGATTTAATAAAGAAGGACTTTTAAGACAGGGGGACACTATAATTGAAACTCAACCAGAGGGGCGGGGGCCAGGAGAGGCCAGAGAACGAGAGAGATATGGCAGAGAAGATTCGAGAGCAAGGTCACCCATCGAGACTCGATCCAAAGGTGCCCTCAAAGCGAATAACGTGTAAGGGAATTGAAGAATGGGAAACGAATGTACTATCAGCTAATGTAAATGGTCTTAACATAACTTCCAAAAGAAAACGAGTACTGTTGGATCTAGTGAAACAAAAGTTAGATGTAATCTGTCTTCAGGAAACCCACATTAAAGAAAAATACAATAACCTGTTGGTCTGTCCAAAACTAGGTAAAACATTCTGCTCGTCAGCACAAACCAGAAAAAGAGGAATTGTGATGTATATAAAAGAATGGTTGAACCCCAAATTAATATATGCAGACAAAGATGGTAGGGTATTAATGGTGGAGATAATTAATGGTGGGAAAAAATTTTTACTAGTTGGAATCTATGCCCCAAATCAAAAACAAGAGAGATTTTATATTAATCTATATAAGAGGATAAATGAAATAGAGTGGCAAATATATGTATTCTAGGGGATTTCAACGCTATAGCAGATGGTAAGATGGACTATAAGGGTACCCACAAGAAAAGCACAAGAAGGAAACTACCGTCTGCCTATGTAAATATGGTGAAGGATTTAGATCTTTATGATGTCTGGCGAGCAATGAATGACAAGATGCAACAGTACACGTTTTACTCCCATCCACATAATTCATGGTCCCGTATCGACATGGTTTGGTCAAACTCGGAGCTACTCATGGATACTGTAAATATTGAAATAATAACCAACAAGTGGGCCGATCATCACCCAGTCTTATGGCAATGGAAAGGGAAGGCAAGGATAAAAGCTAGGTGGACATTAAACCAGAACATACTACAAGAGAAACAATTTGTACAACAAATAGAAAAGGAACTGGGCTACTTCTTTAAAGAAAACGGTAAAGAGCAGACCTCAATACAAAATGTTTGGGACACGATGAAGGCAGTTGTGAGGGGAATTTCCATAGCCTATATAATAAGAAGAAACAAAATGCACAGGGAAAAACTTAATACACTGAACAAAGAACTAAGAGAGACGGAACTGCTGACCCAGAAAGAGCCAGAAAATAGTAGACACAGGGAAAAAGGAGAGTTAATTAAACACCAAATAAATTTGATCTCCCAAGAGGAAATAGCACAAAACATTAAGAAAATGAAGCAGAATTATTTTGAACATGCAAATAAAACTGGGAGATGGTTGGCCCACAAAATAAGAAAGGAGAAGGTCAAAAGAATTATTAAACAACTGTATGACGAGGAGGGGAATCTGAAACAAGAAATAGGAGAAAAGAAAAAGATAGTACAGAACTATTATAGGAAACTATATAAACAAGACGAAATTAATGAACAGGACATTAGAAAATACCTTATAAAGCAGAAGCTTCCAGTCTTGTCGGAGGAGATGAGAGAGATGCTCGATAAAGAAATTACACAAGAAGAACTGAAAAAGGCCATTCAAAAACAAAAAAACAATAAAACACCTGGGCCGGATGGCTCCCGTCGGAAATATATAAAAAACTTCAAAATACCATAGAAGACAAATTATTAGAACTATGTAATGATACATTGCAAAATGGTAGGGTCCCAAAATCATGGGGGGAAGCCTACATTACCCTAATACCAAAGGAAGAGGCGGACAGTAGCAAGGTCCAAAATTATAGACCCATATCCCTGTTAAATGCAGATTACAAAATCTTTGTATCAATATTGGCGGAAAGACTAAAATAATATTAATCAAAGTATCCATTCGGATCAAAACGGCTTTCTCCCAAAAAGACATATTAGAAACAATACAAGAATAATAATGGACACCCTGGAATTCTATCAAACAAGATCCGAGAAACAACTCGCATTAATCTTTGTCGACGCTCAGAAAGCCTTTGATACCTAGATTGGAACTTTCTAATCACTCAACTAAAAATGATGAAATTTGGCGATAAATTTATTAAGATTATAGAATCTATATATTCACGGCAATCTGCAAATATTATAGTCAATGGGGAACTAACGGAGAGGATACAAATTGGAAAGGGTGTTAGACAAGGGTGCCCGCTCTCCCCACTACTATTTATTACGTCTCTAGAGGTCCTTTTAAATCGGATAAGATCAAATCAGGAAATTAGGGGCCTGACCATAAAAAAAGAACAATATAAAGTACAGGCCTTCGCGGATGACATGGTCTTTATCGTGGAAGACCCCTTACTTTCAGGACCGAATTTGATGAAGGACATTGAGAACTTTGGGTGTGTGGCCGGTTTAAAAATAACAAGGAAAAAAACAAAAATGATTATAAAAAATTTCCCCAAAAACCAGATTGGAGAACTAGAGGAAACAATGGAATTAAAGGTAACTAAAAAAATTAAGTATTTAGGGATCTGGCTGTCTGCGAAGTGCTCTTCCATAAAAGAAGACAACTATGATAAGTTGTTACAGAATACCCAAAAGGACTTAAAAACCTGGTCAAAACTACAACTATCACTGATGGGAAGAGTCGCAGTAATTAAAATGAATGTTCTCCCAAAAATCCTCTACCTATTTCAAACGGCACCGGTTAAGCTAGGGGAAAAATTTTATAATGATTTGGACAAAATGATTCGTAACTTTATATGGAATGGTAAAAAGCCCAGAATAAAATATATGCACCTGCAGGATAAAAGAACTCAAGGGGGAATGGGATTACCGGAATGGAAAACATATCATCAAGCAGCAACAACTATGTGGATAAAAGAATGGGTAATGTTAGCTAATAAAAGAATCTTAACAATAGAGGGCCACGACCTGCAATACGGGTGGCACAACTACTTATGGTGCGAGGGAAATAAAATCCACAATTATTTTAGTAGTCACCATTTAAGGGGGGTATTGATTAAGGACTGGCTCGAAATTAGAAGGAGATACTATACGCAACTACCTAAATGGATATCTCCGACGGAAGCCCTGATATACCCGAATTTGATAAACTTGGATAAAATTGTTACCTACCAACAGTTGCTAGACGACCAAAACAAACTAAACCCCAGGGAAAATTTGGCTGATAAGGGAATAAACATCGATTGGTGGCCATATCTTCAAATTCAAAACAAACATAATTCGATCTAGCACAACCTGGCTTCCAGAACAAGAACCAGGAATTAGATAAAATTTTAATTGGACCAGATGAGAAATTAATTTCAAAAATATACAACTGCTTACTGATTCGAAAAAACGGAAGCAGAAAGAGTAAAAGAAGTCATGGTAACCTGGGCCCAAAACATCGGCCACTCAATAGATCTAGACGACTGGGAAAGAGTCTGGGAATGGAATCTAAAATTGACAAAGTCGACGGCCTATAAAGAAAATATATATAAAATGTTCTACCGCTGGCATCTTCCACCGACAAGACTGGCGAAAATGTCTTCAAAAGTTTCAGCCATATGCTGGAAATGTAAAACGGTGCTGGGCACGTACTACCATATGTGGTGGACGTGTCCGGTAGCCAAAGCATATTGGAAGCAAATACTAGGATGGCTGAATGGAATCCTGTCAATTAAACTATGCTTTAAGCCGGAAACTTTCTTATTAGGAATAATAGATCAAAAAATTTGCAAATCTGACCAATACCTCCTAGTCCATATTCTGACAGCGTCAAGGATTGTTTACGCACAGTGCTGGAAGAGTGAAAATGCCCCTACCAACACTATGGTGATGAATAAAATTTTAGAACTAGCAGAAATGAACAGACTGACGATGCGAATTAATGACAAAGAAGACACAGACTTTTATACAGTCTGGGAGAAGCTATACAAATGGCTTGATGAGTCAGTGAAGACCTAGACATAAAAAGAGATAGCTAACTAACCTATCACGATTAAACCAATAACTCAAATGAACAATATACAACAACTGAGAGATAAACGAAAGGAGAAATGTATCAGGGGCGAGAACCCACCGTCGAGCAATTTTGTCACGCTACAATGCTGGGAAAACTTTAAAAAGCTGATAGGAAATTCGCTATAATTACCTGCATGAAATTAGTGATCAAACTTCATTTTAGATGAGGCGAGAAGACGTATAATCCTTGCCTCTTCAAGCAAGGAAAGGGAAAGAGAACCAGATTGTCCTCAGCAGAGGAAAATACGCAAATGTAACAAAGGTTAGAAGGGAGGGAAGGAGGATAGTAGGGAAGTCTGGATGGAGAGGAGAAAGGAGAGGAATAGGAAAGGCAGAATAAGGGGGGAAGAAAGAGGAGGAAGAGAAAGAAGAGAAGGGAAAGAAGGTGGGAAGAAAGAAGGAGAGAAGAAAGAGAAGAAACTGGGGGAGGAAGGAGGGAGGGAAGAAGAGAGGGTAGTAAAGAGGGAAAGAGGGAGGGAAAGAAAGAGAGAAGGAGAGTTGAAAGGAAGGAGGGAAGGAGGGAGGAAAGGAGGGAGATTAAGAGAAAAGGAAGGAGGAGGGAAAGAGGCAGGGAAGGAGGGAAGGTATGTGTGAAGGAGGGGGGGAGCGAGGGAGGGAAAGGAGGGGGAAGGAAAGGAGAAAAGGAGAAAAGAAAGGAGGGAAGGCAGGGGAGAAGGAAGTAAGGGGGGAGGGAAGAAAAGAGGGAGGGAAAGATACCTAACCTTTGATGTTTATAATGATTTGATAGTATGGGAATATCTCGAAATGTAGTTGTATTGTTTTGTTACAAGTTATGGATGTTGTATTTTCTTTTTACCAATAAAATCTATAAAAAAAAATGTTAATTAAATAAAAAAGGATCCAATGGGAGTACTAAAAATTGATAAAATAAAATAAAACCGGGAGGCACTACTGCAAACATGCTCCAGCTGAACCGGCTGCAACTCCACCCTCTGCGATAATGTGATAACTATTAAAATAGAGACCAAATCTGCTAATTAAAATTATCATTACTGAAAATGGTTATTGTTTTAAATATTAACTCTAATTTAAACATTCTTCACAATGGCTCTTCTAAATTAATTCAAACAGCTTTCTTTGATGGACTCATAAATCGGAGTATACTGTTTCATGAATGTTATTCAATATATACAACCAGTACTCCTATTTTGACCAGGGATAATTATTCTGTTCATTGAGACAGTCCTTATAAATATAATTAATAAATAATTTCTGCAAAATATATTTTTATTCAACATTTTCACTGAAGTTAAGTTTTGCTCTCATTTTGAATAGGATTTTCCTCGAATCCTACAGGTTTATCTAACAAAAAATGCTGAGGAAATTTGTTCTTCTACACTCTGGAAAAATGTTGGCCTTTCATCAAAACTTATCAAAACTTGTGACTTTGTGAAACTTTTAATTTTACAAATAATATAAGTATAAAAATAAATGCAGTATGTTATAAAAATATTAGGCATAATTATTTATTTTCCTTTTGCAGCCATACAGACCACACAAAATATTTTAAAATATTTTAAAATGAGAACTTAAGATATGGACAATATAGTTAATTAAGTAGCAATATCTCTATATCCCTATAGTATATACTGCTTCACAGTACTTTACAGTCCTCTCCAAATACCGCACTTTTTGGAGTATAAGATGCATCGGAGTATAAGACACACCCTAATTTTGGAGGAGGAAATCAGGAAAAAAAACCTTTCTGCCTCTTTCCCAGCAGCATCCATCTGATTAGCATCTTTGTTACCTTGGTCAGAGCCTGATTCCCAAAGTGGCCCTGGGAACTGTGATAATTTTTGGGCTGTAGCTGGCGCCCAAAAATGCTTTCTTTGAAAAGGCTTTGAACGCAATTCCCCAGGCTGCTTCAGGAATCAGGCTCCATGTGAAAGTGAGGATCCCTGCTGCATGGAACCCCCCAAAATGCAATGCATGGAGCGAGTGGATGGAGCTACATTCAGAGTATAAGACGCACCCAGATTTTCACCCTCTTTTTTGGGAAAAAAGGTGCATCTTATACTCTGAAAAATACGGTAGTCCTCTCTAAATTTTGATATTGTTATAAGACTAATCAAGTAATAAACTATGCATAATAATGCATATCCATTTTTAAAATAACAATATAGACTAAGGAATATAGACTTATGCATATATAAATCACTTTGGGCAAGTTAAAATAAAATTGAATATCCAAGATCAGTCAGGAACATATACAACCCCGTTTCTGCCTGGCTGATATATATATTTAAGAGTGCTTATCTCCCTTTGTTTGTGTGAGGTAACATTAATTCAGTGGTGGGTTTCAACATTTTTTAGAATCTATTCTGTTTTGTGGAAGTGGCTTGGCAGTCTTGTGACTGAGTGGAAGTGGTTTGGCAGTTATGTGATTGAGTGTGAGTAGCTTGGTAGTCATATAAGTGAGTGGGAGTGTCCAAGTTGATGTCACTGAATTCTTTGCCCCAAAGAATGACCTACCAAAAAAAAGATATTAAAAAAAGAAAATTTATTATTTTGTGCACTTACTACTTAAATAAGAATAAAATAATACACAAAACAATAAAACAGCTACTTACAGAGGAAATATGGCTGTCCTTCCTGGTCTTAACACACACTTCCATCCCCTCTGCCTCTTCCCTCTTTCTGGATTCACTCAGACATTTTTAATGGCACGTATTACTATTGGCACTATCTTTGCTTTCTTTTGCCACAATGGTTCTATTTCTACAGATATTCTAAAGTCCCAGAGTACTTTAGTTTCTATGACTTTTTTATTTTATTTTATACTCCAATAAGTTCTTGTTTGCAGGGCTTGTTATTAACTGCTTTGCCTGATATTTATTTTAAATATACTGGCCACTGATATTTGTTAAAATGATACGGATTTCTGAAAATATTGCATAGCAGCTGGCATAAGCATTCTACCACATTATATTAACAACATCATAATATTCAGGAATACTCTCACCAGCAGACCTTTTCACATCTATCTGAAAGAACCAAGGATCATTCTGTTGATTATTGTGGAGGAGCCACTGACAGATATGCTAAACAGTACCATCTATCATTCAAACAATGATGAGGATGCTGCTGAAATTGTTCTAATTGCAGCCTATTTTATTTCAGTGATTAGGCTCTCTCCAAAGTAAATATGCCTTTGCCTTCAGTGAACAGTTTCCAACAATATGTGTGCAGCAATTGTACAAAAACTAACACAAGTAGGCATGTATACTTGCATGCAAGAAAGAGCAAGAAAGATGATTTTAATGGATATATGAAGGAACAGCTGCCTAGGCAAAAGGAGCTGCAACGTTGTCAAATTTCCGAATAGCCAGATAATATTTGAAAGTGGTTAAGGTAGATGTGTCCCTAATTTGTTGGGGTATAAGAAAGAGGAGTAAATATAGCACAATCACAATTGCAATATTTTGTTACTATGGAATAATAAAAGTAATTTTAGCCTTCCTGTGGGCTTGATTTTTGTCTGGTTTATTAATGCAGCTGACATCATCATCTTCAGCAAGTAATATTCTAGACTGCAGGATGATAAACTGACTATCTCTCCCCTCCCCCATCTTATGGAAGTGCTACTGCAATATTACACTACAAAAGCAACATAAAATTTAAAGAATAGTTTCAGCATCATTTAGCCCATTCATAGTGTGTTAACAATTCTCAATTTATGCAGTTGATTGCATCAGCACCCTGCACTGTCCTCTGCAATCTGAAGACAAATGTCAATGCTAAGAATTTTAATGCCAAGAAGTAGTTAATAAAATCTGTGCTGGAGAAGAAAACTATCTATGAAAAAGAATTAATCATGTCTTGCCTCCACACTGAAAATTCAGGGCACTGATTGTAAATTATTTCAGACAGGATTAAAATAGATACACAACTTCCAGAATGCTTCTGGTAAATTCTTAATAGACATATAAGTGGCCAGTTGTTGTTCTGGTTAAAGTTTCAATCAATTTATTAATATCTAAAGCAAAACAACATTGAATGAAGTTTCAGGAGAACAGCAGGAAGAACATATTACTTTTATAAAATCTATAATGATATAATGTGTTTTTGTCCTTCTAAATGTTGCTGATGATCTCACTGAAGTTTTCTTAAGGAGAACAACACATCAACTCTATATATGCAAATTTCCCAATCCTTATAGAGAATTTTCTCCTAAGTAAGTTTGCTGTTAGATCGGGTAAAGGAAGGCACACAAAGGCTCCAGTAACAAAAGCTCTTTATTGCAAGTCAGGTAAACATCCGGCTGAGGAAGGGTCTGGCAGCATCCCCTTTTAAAGGGATCTGTCAGACCTTTTGACCAATGGGATTAAACCTCTGTTCCCGCTGGAACAGAGGACCTTGGTGAAAATCTCTGTCGGGGGGGGGGGGGTATATCTAACATTTGCAAATGTTTTGGTCCTAAGAAGAGCAAACAAACTTCCTGCCATGCATACGGTATATAATGAATTATAGCTGAAAATGTCTGCTTGCTATATATAAAGATTTTTAATTTTCTGTTTTCTTTTCAGCTGGAATTCCTTTAAGGTAAGAAAGCATGTTGCTTGGCATTCTGCCATTTTTTTTAGCAAGCTCTTATTACAAGAGTCTATTTCGAATGGATTGGATATGGAGCCTTTTCCATTTTGCTAATGAGAAAAGCTAAAGGCCATTACTTTTTCTGATTAAAATCCCTGCGGGAAGAAATGTAATGTGTACATTACAAGGGCATACGTAAAGGAAATACACAGCTTGTCCAATCAATCAGATTGAGACTGACAAAAGGAAAATATCAAGCTCTCATTCTGTGAATAATGCTGAGGAAAAACGATGGGAGAGATCGTAAAAGGAAAATGTCTTTGAAAGATGAACTGTGGGTATCATATTAGAATGATAATCAACAACCAGTTTCATAGTTTTTTCATCAAATACATGGTTAAACTAATGACAGTGTGACATTCTGAATTATTTTAAAGCCATATTAAATACATTAATGTGAGTGAGAACATTTATGACTACCTGTCATGATGGGTACATCATAACTCCAGATTCAAAGGCAGCATGTTTTTGACTTCCAAATGATAAAAGAGCAGCTGCGGTACTAGGCTTATCAGGCTCCAAAAACAAAGAAAGGCACACTGATACTTTTCTGAGCAACCTCCTTTATTGTTTTTCACTCTTTATTTTGCCAAACTAAAGCAGACTCTTGCACCATAAAACATACTCAGGACACTACTAACGAGGAGCTGTTTTCAATCTCCCCCAACCGTGCTGTCTTTTGTTATTCTGAAATGTACCTCCTTCCTCCTGGAAAACTGAAAAACATCCAATTTCAGGGCTCTTGCATTTCTTTACTAATTCTAAGTTTCAGGTAAATCTCCAATTTCTTCCTCTATTACCCCAGTAAGAAATACCTTAAGAGTTGAACTTCTCCAAATATATTAAAGCAGTGGTCCTGTGATCCGCAGACCTTTGGTGTCCACAAAATCTTTTTTTGAAATCGTATGATTTAAATCTTGAGAGGTCTTGGGAGTCCTTGGCCATGATTTGTGGCCACAAAATTTATTTAAAGAGGGTCTGTGGTGAAGAAAGGGTTGAGAAACTGTATTAAAGCATAGTTTATTAAAATGTGCTATTCTATTACTTAGCACAAAATATGTGTATGTAGGTGTTTTTCTCATTCTTGGGATGTACTTAGTTTCTGCATAGTAAAATCATGCACTGGAATTGAATGAAAACTTCAAGTATTTTTATTTTGTATCATTCAACAATGATCTGAGAAATGCTCTTCTGTGGATAAAAACTATTTTCAAAGTAGGATAACTAACTTATATGGAGCTTATACATTTCTTAATCAATATCCATTTTCTTTCTTTCCAGAAAATAATATTCTACACTCCTCAAATATTCCTACTACAAAGATCAGCTTTCACCTTCTATGATTATCATGTCATATATATCTAAAGTACTCTGCTGAAATACAAAAATCAATATTGCTAATCTTTTAAAGATATGGAAATACAGTATTTTCAGAGATGAAAAAGAGACTCTGTACTTCTCTCAATGTTTGGTTGATTTCAGAAGGTAATGAATTTTGCCCCTAGAGGTACAAGTCAGGCATGCCTTCCATTAATAATATTCCCATTCCAGCTTGAAAGAATTATAATTGTACAAACTAAGACAGCAGCTGATTATCACTCATTCAGACCTGAGGAGAGAAAGTTTGTCTTAACAGTAAAAGAGCAAACAAAAGGAAGTTAGAAAATAAAACTTTTGACAAACAGGAAAGAAATAATAGAGGTTGATGCTATACCTGATTAACTCTGGAGAAAAACCATCAATTTATTCTATTCTGTATACTAATTTTTTTTACTGGTAGCCCTCAGGAAAATCAAACACAGATCAGAAATGAGATATGTTCTCCATTTAGCTCTGCCAATAACGATCTATTCTCCCTCAAAATGCACTTTATCATTTAATTATAGGATATTGAAAATGTATGTATGCAATTCAATTCTTTGAATTATACATTATCGGTAAAAATATTATACTACTCAGAAGTTTTATTACTCATTTTACCATAAATATCCTCAGACTTATTCTTTTAAAATATGTATCTGTAGAAAAGCTATTTCTTTCATATCTATTTGAAATTTGTCATGTGAACATAACTACTTACTTAGCCAGAATCAGTTGCATAGTGCAGTGTTTTTCAACCACTGTGCCGCGGCACACTAGTGTAAGGTGACCAGACGTCCCGCTTTTGGCGGGACACCCCCGCTTTTTGATGCATATTCCCGCGTCCCGCCCGCTTTTTAAAAAGGCACGCTTTTTTTGGCGCTCGCAGCTCCCGCCCATCAGCTGCTGGGCTGGCTCATCGTTTCGTTCTATGCTACCTACAAATTTAAGCCAGCCCAGCCTGCCGCTCATTGATTTGATTGGCTGGACTCCAGCCAATCAGTGAGCTGGCCAACCAGCTCACTGATTGGCTGGACTCCTTAGCTGAGGACGCATGCGCGAGTCTCCATTTTATTTCGTCTTTCTTTCTTGTTGGGGTTGCAGCTGCTGCGCTTACTCACTGGTGGTGAGTAAATAAATAAATAATGTATTATTTTATTCTTATAATTTTATTGTCTTAGACTTATTTGGTACCGTGGGAATCGGGAGGCGCTGGGCTGGGGAGAGGAGAAGGGAGGGGGAGGACAGCACCCGAACCGCGATAGCAGAGAACCGATAGGAAAAGCACTTCGTTCGTCCCTTTCACCCAAACCTGAGCTAGGGCAAGCCCCGTGGCCATTGCACACGTGCGCTCCCTTGCTCGCGGCGGCAGAGGAGGAGGAGGAGGAAGCAGCCTGGCGTCGCTGGTCGCCGCGTGCTCCCTCGCTCGCGGCGGAAAGGAGGAGGGGGGGGAAGCAGCCCGGCATTGCTGGTCACCGCCTGCTCCCTCGCTCGCGGCGGAGAGGAGGAGGGGGGGGGAAGCAGCCCGGCATTGCTGGTCACCGCGTGCTCCCTCGCTCGCGGCGGCGGCGGAGGAGGAAGCAGCCCGGCGTTGCTGGTCACGGTCACCGCGTGCTCCCTCGCTCGCAGCGGAGAGGAGGAGGGGGGGGAAGCAGCCCGGCGTCGCTGGTCACCGTGTGCTCCCTCGCTCGCGGCGGCGGAGGAGGAGGAAGCAGCCCGGCGTTGCTGGTCACCGCGTGCTCCCTCGCTCGCGGCAGAGAGGAGGAGGGGGGGGAAGCAGCCCGGCGTTGCTGGTCACCGCGTGCTCCCTCGCTCGCGGCGGCGGCGGAGGAGGAAACAGCCCGGCGTTGTTGGTCATGGTCACCGCGTGCTCCCTTGCTCGCGGCGGAGAGGAGGAGGGGGGGAAGCAGCCCGGCGTTGCTGGTCACCGCGTGCTCCCTCGCTCGCGGCGGCGGAGGAGGAGGAAGCAGCCCGGCGTTGCTGGTCACCGCGCGCTCCCTCGCTCGCGGCGGCTCCAGAGGAAGAAGCCCGGCGTCGCTGGTCGCCGCGCGCTCGCGGCGGCGGAGAAGGATGGGGAAGCAGCCCGGCGTCGCTGGTCGCTGCGCGCTCCCTCGCGGCGGCGGAGAAGGATAGGGAAGCAGCCCGGCGTCGCTGGTCGCCGCGCGCTCCCTCGCGGCGGCGGAGAAGGATAGGGAAGCAGCCCGGCGTCGCTGGTCGCCGCGCGCTCCCTCGCGGCGGCGGAGAAGGATGGGGAAGCAGCCCGGCGTCGCTGGTCGCCGCGCGCTCGCTCGCGGCGGCGGAGAAGGATAGGGAAGCAGCCCGGCGTCGCTGGTCGCCGCGCGCTCCCTCGCGGCGGCGTAGAAGGATAGGGAAGCAGCCCGGCGTCGCTGGTCGCTCCCTCGCTCGCGGCCAGGCTTTGGTCCCGCCTTTCCCGCTCTGCGTGGGAGAATGTGTGTGTGTGTGTGTGTGAGAGAGAGATTGTGGGTGTGTGTGTGTGAGAGAGAGAGATTGTGTGTGTGTGTGTGAGAGAGAGAGAGAGATTGTGTGTGTGTGTGTGTGAGAGAGAGAGAGAGATTGTGGGTTTGTGTGTGTGAGAGAGAGAGAGTGGGTGTGTGAGAGTGTGAGAGGTCATAAAATGGGGCAAAACCAATGTGACCACTGTCTGTGATTCCTTTGTTCCATCCAACTATATATATATATGCTATAGAACAATTAAGAAAATAGTGTGCAAATCATCTGACTTTCTGTTTCCTAAGATCTTAATCAGTGTTTAGTCAGAGATGTTCCAAAAAGTTGATTTTAAAGATGTTAGAACAATGTGACCACTGTGATTCCTTTGTTCCATCCAACTATATATATATATATATATATATATATATATATATATATATATATATATATATATACTATAGAACAATTAAGAAAATAGTGTGCAAATCATCTGACTTTCTGTTTCCTAAGATCTTAATCAGTGTTTAGTCAGAGATGTTCCAAAAAGTTGATTTTAAAGATGTTAGAACAATGTGACCACTGTGATTCCTTTGTTCCATCCAACTATATATATATATATGCTATAGAACAATTAAGAAAATAGTGTGCAAATCATCTGACTTTCTGTTTCCTAAGATCTTAATCAGTGTTTAGTCAGAGATGTTGATTTTAAAGATGTTAGAACAATGTGACCACTGTGATTCCTTTGTTCCATCCAACTATATACCAATTATCCCATATCCAATAAAATCAAATTCTGATTCTTCTTTTCCCTGTATTTCTTTTGTTAATATATCCATTTCGGCACAGTCCATAATTTTTCTTATTATTTCTTCTTCATTTAGGTTTAGTTTATTTTTCCACTTCTGGGCGAAAGCGATCCTTGCTGCTGTAAGTATGCGTAATATTAGATATTGTATTTCTTTTTTGTATTTCATCGGTATAATTCCTAATAGAAAGAGTTCAGGTTTCCAATCTAACTTAACCTTTGTTATTTCTTCCAACCAATTTTTGATCCTTTTCCAGAATTTTTTTGCCTCTTCACAAGTCCACCATAAATGATAATATGTGCCATGATGTATTGAATCACATTTCCAGAAATTTAGCGAGGTATTTGTTGAAATTTTGGCCAACCTTGACGGTGCCAGATGCCATCTATAATAAAGCATTTTGTACTGGTTTTCCTTGTATGGGATTGATAGTGTCATTCTTAAATTTATTCCCCAAAATTTTTCCCATTTGTCTAGTTCAATGTTATAGCCAAAGTTCTGTGCCCATTTTATCATTGGTTCTTTTACAATTTCCTCTTCCATTTGATACTTCAAGAGGAATTTGTATATTTTCCCTATCATCTTTCTGTACAGACTTTGAATAATTTTATCCAATTCGTGTGGTTCTGTTTCAATACCATATATTTTAGTGTCTTTATTGTATTTAGTTTTAATTTGGAGGTAGGTTAGCCAATCACCTTTCATATTCTGATCTGCCAATTCTTCAATTGTTTTTAAATTTCCCTGTCTATCAATTAGATCTCTGTATCTTAGAATTTTGTTCCAATCTGTAAAATTTGGGTGTGTCGTTCTTTCTGTTGGTGATAGCCAATTTGGGGTTTTCACATAGTGTTTTTTTTTTTATTTTGAGCCATTGTTGCACTAAAGTTCCAATTAAATGATTTTGAAAGTATTTGTGCGTTTTATGTTTGTCATTCCATAAGAAATTATGCCAGCCTGCCTGCAGGTCATGGCCTTCTAAGATCAGAATTATTTTATTCTTTAACTCAATCCAATCCTTCATCATTGTCATTGTTACTGCAGTTGCGTATATACTAGGCTCCCTGTGTGCTTCCATCCATCGCTACGAAGATCTGCTGACTCTGCCTGCCTGCTGGTAAGTGAGCCGGGTTTTTTCTTTTGTTTTTTTAATGTATTTTAAAATAATATTTTATTTATTGTGCATATGATTTTTTAAAATAGTGGTATTCTGTGTTGATTCTTTTTTTAAATTGTCTTAGACTATTTAAAAAAAGATTCTATCCAAAATAAATTGAAACAAGCCATTTTTAAAATTTCTATGCACAATACTTTGAAATGGACTCAGGAGTCATGATTGACACTGAGTGAATTTGCACTTTAATAATCAGGAAGATACAATGGCATTGAAAAAAGTGACTGATGACCATTTTCACACTTAGCGACCATTTTCACACTTAGCGACCGTTGTGGAACCTCATGGTTTAAAATGATTTTACTTCAATTTATTCTGTGTGGAATAGTTTGAAATGGTGACAGTATAAATTATTGCTGGTGTAATACTTAACAATGGTTTTTAAGGATTTCTTTTATTTATAGAATACCTTTTTATTATTTTGGGGGGATTTTTATTTTTAAATTGTTTATAAAATGTATTTACTACAAGAAATGTTCCTTTTTGCAAATGTGATCTTTGCAAATCTTTGTGATGCAATATGTTCAGACCAGGTTTATGTGTCTCAAAGTGGCTGCTATTCTATGGGCAGGCCAGGTTGGTGCAAGGCAGCTTTGCCAGATTTGGTGTGTTTCACCCTCATTGAATTTTATATAGTATAAAATCATATAATTTTAATTTTTTTTAGATTATTAACATGAGTAAGAAAAGAGGATGCAAATTCAACGATGATCTAAGAAATGAATTTCCTTTTCTTAAAAAAACAAAAAGCGATCACATAGTAAAATGTGAGAAATGCAATGGCGAATTTTCTATTGCGCACGGTGGGAGGCATGATATTACAAAGCACTTGGAGACGCAGAAACATAAGAGATATGTAGATGCTGTTGCATCTTCCTCCAGAATGCAAGACTATTTTCATAAACCAACATATGCAGACGAAGACAAGAAATTAGCATTGGCAGAAGGACTTATGTCTTTTCATACTATTAATCACAATCATTCCTTCCGATCTATGGACTGTACATCACAAGTGGTCAAAAAGTTATTCAACAAAAAATTTACCTGTGCTAGAACTAAATCCGAGGCAATTGTGCGTAATGTGCTTTCCCCATATGCATTTACAGAATTAAGCAAAAATCTAGAGAAAATTAATTTTGTATCCATATACTCTGATGCATCAAATCATAAGGATATCAAATTATTTCCAACCCTTATTCGATTTTTTGATTCGGAAACTGGAATAAAAATTAGAATGTTAGATTTTGTTTCTTTGCCTGGCGAAACTTCGGAAATAATTTTCAGTTCCATTGTTAATATTTTGGAACAAAACAATTTAAAACACAAAATAATCGCATATTGTGGAGACAATACGAATGCAAATTTTGGAGGAAAAGTGAGAAGGGGTACCAATAATATTTTTTATAAATTAAACCAAAACCTTAATCAAAATATTATTGGTGTTGGTTGTGCAGCGCACATAATACATAATGCCATTCAAACAGCTGCTGACTTGTTGCCCATAGATGTGGAAAATATTATTGTTAAAATATATTGTTATTTTCATATATACACTGTGCGCGTTGAAAGTCTTAAAGAATTTTGTCAAGATGCGGAAGTCGAATATCACAAAATGCTTGGATATAGTAAAACACGCTGGTTAGCTCTTTTGCCAGCTGTCGAAAGAATTTTGAAACTATACGATCCTTTGAAGTCCTACTTTCTATCACAGGATAAATGTCCTAGAATTTTAAAAGAGCTTTTTGAAAAAGAATCTTCAAAAATTTGGCTAGAGTTTGTACACAATCAAGCAGCTCTTTTTCAAAATAGTATAAAACTTATTGAAGGTGACAAAATTTCGGCAATTGAAGTAGCAAATGAACTTAATAATTTAAAATTTCAGTGTCAACAGCGGTTAGATGCAATTTTTATTCCCATTACTATCCGTAATACTATAAGGCAGCTAGAAGAAGAAGGTGCAATAAATTGTGCAGATACCATGAATCATTTTAAAAACTTCTATAGTAACTGCGTAGATTATTTAGAAGAGTGGACGGTACATTTTAACAATATCGAACATTTTAATTGGGTTGAATTAAAAAAAGAACTTGATTGGCATGATGTGCAAAAATCATTCGAGCATATTCATCAAAATTTCCCAAATAGTGATATTTCCGAAACTAATCTTTTTACTGAGGTATCACATTTAAAACTATATATGAATAAGGAAAAAGTTGAATCTTGGGCATCAGCAAAAATGACAATAGAGAATAAATGGATAGAAATGTTTAATCATTTTCAAAGAAACCATATTTCATATAATAATGTATTAAAAATTGTGGAATACGCGCTGTCCTTACCAGGAACTAATGCTGCGATTGAACGTGTTTTTTCTACGGTAAATCAAGTGTGGACATCAGAAAAATCACAATTAAGTGTTGAGACTTTGAAAGCCATTTTATGTGTAAAATATAATTTAACGAATTCGTGTGAAAAATTTCATGACCTTTTAAACAATGACAGCAATCTACTAAAAAAAATTCACTCAAGTGAGAAATATGCCAAAGAGTAAAATTATTCTGTACATAATTTTTGTAATATATTTAATAAATATAAATGTAAATAAACGTATTATATTTGTACTGTACATAATTTTTGTCAATATATTTAATAAATATAAATGTAAATAAATGTATTATATTGTAGTTATGTTGAAATAAAAAAAATATTACAATACTATTTTTGTGATGTATGAAAATTTTTGTTGCTCCGTATAAAATTTTTAATCAAGCCCCCCCCCCCCCCCCACCCGGCAGAAGCCCCGGGACCGAGTGGAAGTTCTCTGCGCGAGGTGAAATGGCCGGCAGCTGCCTCTCCCATGAAGATGAAAGAATGGAAGGAGGAAGGAAGAGAAAAAAGGAGGAAGGGAGTGAGTGAGGAAAGAAAAGGATGGAAGGAGGGAAGAAGGAAGGGAGTGAGGGAAAGAATAGAAGACATATAAGGTGAAGGTAGATAAGCAAGAGGAATGAAGGAAGAAGTGAGGAGTCTCGAGGAGGGGGAAAACATTTAGTGACCAAAGTTACAATGGCATTGAAAAAAGTGACTGATGACTATTTTTCACACTTAGCGACCGTTGCGACCATTTTTCACACTTAGCGACCGTTGCAGCATCCTCATGGTCACGTGATCAAAATTTTGTTTGGCAACAGATTCGTATTTATGCTGGTTTCAGTGTCCTGGGGTGACCTTTTGCCAAAATAATTTTTTTAACCCCCCCCCCCGGTGAAGGGCGTCCCTCTTTTCCAATCTGAAAATCTGGTCACTTTACACTAGTGTGCCGTGACATAGTGTAAGGTGTGCCATGGGAAAATTACTTTATATATAGTCAATATAGGCACAGAGTTAAATTTTTTTAACATTTTCTAATGGTGGTGTGCCTCGTGATTTTTTTCATGAAAAAAGTGTGCCTTTGCACAAAAAAGGTTGAAAAACACTGGCATAGTGAACATAATGCAGTATGGAAAAGGAAGTGGAAGCATCTAAAAATGGAAGACTAAGAAAACTGAAGCCTCAGTTTTACTTAACTGTAACTATTCATTAGGTGGTAGTGTGGGGAAAAATCAAAGTGCTTCAAACTCAACCAAATAATTTGAGCAAAAAGGGATGAATGGGCACTGACACTTGTCTGCGCCCACTTGTCTTCCCCGCTGCAAGTAACCTTTTCCCCTCTGCTGGCCCTCTGCCATCAATTCTCTACCACCAATGATTCCCAAGCCCTCTACTCCCAATCCCTTGCCCTTGCCCATTCCCTGAGGCATGTTTTTACTCAGGTGATTTGTTGTTCGGAATAAGTAGCCTCCCAGTAGCAAATTGGGCAGTGGGGAGCTACAGGCAGCAGTGATGTGGAAAACTGGGGGAGCAGCAGGTGGCTATGGAAGACAAGCAGGGGGCAGGAAATTATGGCTGGACAGCAGGCTATTGGAGAAAGAACGGCGGGCGCACTTTAAATTTTTCTTTGTCTTGTGATCATGTTTCTCTTCTTGTCAAACCCACCCCAAATTCTAAGTCTTCTCAATTGAAGGATGGCTGTGATGCAGGGATCAGGGTTTTAGGTTCTGGCACATTGATTGCTTTGGCAGGACAGGAAAAATATCTTCTCTCTTGGGAGAAAAGGTTGTAGGGGGAAGATCGGAGATTCATGAAATACCTTGACATTTATTTCAAGATGTCTTGAAGAGAATAATCTTAGAACAAGGATCCCCAATCCTCAGGCCATGGCCCACTACCAGGTCGCAAACTGTTCAAAATTGGGCTGCAGAAGAAATGAACAAGTATGCATGCATGGAACTCTATTCACGCACACGAACCTCCACTTATATGCCCCTTCTCCTCCGGGCTCTTTCTTATCATCTTTCTTCCTTCTATCTCTTTTCCTTCCTTCTTCTGTTTCTGTCCCTCCTCCCTCTCTTCCTCTCTTTTTCCTTCCTTTCTTCTCTGCCTGCCTCCTTTTTTTTCCTGTTTTCCACTCTGCCTCCCTCCCTCCCTCCATGAATGAATGGATGAATGGATGAATGGATGAACGAAACATAGTTCTCGACTTACAACCACAACTGGAACCAAATTTTCCATTGCTAAGCAAGATGGCTATTCAGTGAGTCATCCCTGAATTTATGCCACTTTTTTCCTGAGAGAAAATGGCGAGAAAGGTTAGGTTAAGTTTATTAGATTTATATGCCGCCCTTCTCCCAAGGACTCAGGGCGGCGTACAACATTAAAACACATAATACAAAAGTTAAAAAAAAATTAAATAAAATATCCCAAACCCAATTAAAATTGACAATGACATTTTTTTTTAAAAAAAAATTCGAATTAAAATTAACAGTGATCAATAATTTATTTTGTTTTGTTCAGGCCAGGCTGGCTTGCTGGAAAAGCCACCTTTTTAGGGCGCGTTGGAAGGACTGGAGGTCGGGGATTATACGAAGCTCCGGGGGCAGCTCATTCCAGAGGGAAGGCGCTCCCACAGAGAAGGCTCTCCCCCTGGGGGTCACTATCTGGCCAACGGCACCCTGAGGAGGCCAACTCTGTGGGATCACACTGGACGATTGGAGGCTACCGGTGGCAGTAGGTGGTCTTGCGGGTACCCTGGGCCTAAGCCATGGAGCGCTTTAAAGGTCATAATTAGTACCTTGAATCGCACCCGGAAGACAACCAGCAACCAGTGCAGGCCGCCTAAAAGGAGTGTAATATGGGAGCAGCTAGGTGCCGCCATGATAACCCGCGCAGCCGCATTCTGGACTAGTTGAAGCTTCCGGGTGCTCTTCAAGGTCAGCCCCATGTAGAGAGTATTACAGTAGTCCAGGCAAGAAAGGATGAGGGCATGAGTGACTGTGCACAGAGCATCCTGATCCAGGAAGGGGTGCAACTGATGTACCAGGCGAACCTGGTAAAAGGCCCCCCTGGTCACGGCCGTCAGGTGTTCTTCAAAACTAAGCCGTGTATCCAGGAGGATGTTCAGATTGTGGGCCCTCTCTGAGGGGGCTAAAATTTCTCCCCCTATCATCAAAGATGGAACAAGATGCACAAATCAGGATGATGGAAACCACAGCCACTCCATCTTGGAGGGATTGAGCTTGAGCCTGTTCCTCCCCATCCAGATCCGCACAGCCTCCAGGCATCGGGACATCACGTCGAGGGCATCGTTTGAGTGGTTTGCGGTAGAGATGAAAAGTTGGGTATCATCAGCATATTGATGATACCGTACCCCAAAACCACGGATGATCTCACCCAGTGGTTTCATATATATGTTGAACAGGAGGGGTGAGAGAACCGACCCCTGGGGCACCCCACAAGTGATGCACCTCGGGGTCAATCTCTGCCCTCCAGTCAACACAAACTGCGACCGATCCGACAGGTAAGAGGAGAACCACCATAAAACAGTGCCCCCCACTCCCAACCCCTCGAGTTGTCGCAGTAGGATACCATGGTCGATGGTATCGAAAGCCGCTGAGATGTCTAATAGGGCCAGGACAGAGGAGCAGCCCCTGTCCCGGGCCCGCCAGAGATCATCGACCAATGCAACCAATGCGGTCTCCATGCTGTATCCGGGCCTGAAACCTGACTGAAATGGATCCAGGTAGACAACTTCATCCAGGGACTGGGGAAGCTGACATGCTACCGCACGTGCTACAAAGCGAAGGTTGGAGACTGGATGATAGTTGGCTAAAGAAGCTGGGTCCAGGGAAGGCTTCTTAAGGAGGGGTCTCACCACCGCCTCCTTCAAGGCGGTGGGAAAGAACCCCTCTCTCAACGAAGCGTTGGTAATCGCCTGGAGCCAGCCTCGTGTCACCTCCTGGGAAGCCGAGACTAACCAAGAGGGACATGGGTCCAGCACACACATGGCAGCACTGAGTCTCCCCATAATCCTGTCTGTGCCCTCGGGGGTCACAGGATCAAACTCATCCCAGATGGTCTCCACAAGATTCATCCCCGTTGACTTGCCCGAATCTACCCAGTCAGAGTCCAAGCCTGTCCGGATCTGAGCGATTTTATCCTGCAGATACTGAACAAATTCTACCCTGCAAGGGGTCTTTCCTAGCTCCTTGGTTAAATAAGGAGTGGGTCACCCTAAACAGGGCGGCTGGGCAGTTATCTGCGGACGCGATAAGAGCGGGAAAATGTTGCTATTTTGCCGCTTTTATCGCCACTAAATAGGATTTA